>NC_060129.1:197034182-197646265 GCF_021461395.2 Schistocerca americana | reverse complement strand
GTATTTACCCACAACAGTGAACATACACTTACTCACACAAATAGAAAGACAATACTAGGTGGTGTGGGGAAACATTTCAGTATAATGGCCCTGTAGAGCTAAACAGTAATTAGCCTAGTAAGAAAAGGAGTCGTTATAGCAACTGGAAGCAGTTAATTCCATAAATTATCTGGGAGTACGCATTAGGAGTGATTTAAAATGGAATGATCATATGAAGTTGATCGTCGGTAAAGCAGATGCCAGACTGAGATTCATTAGAAGAATCCTAAGGAAATGCACTCCGAAAACAAAGGAAGTAGGTTACAGTACACTCGTTCGCCCACTGCTCGAATACTGCTCAGCGGTGTGGGATCCGTACAAGATAGGGTTGATAGAAGAGATAGAGAAGATCCAACGGAGGGCAGCGCGCTTCGTTACAGGATCATTTAGTAATCGCGAAAGCGTTACGGAGATGATAGATAAACGCCAGTGGAAGACTCTGCAAGAGAGACGCTCAGCAGCTTGGTACGGGCTTCTGTTGAAGTTTCGAGAACATACCTTCACCGAGGAGTCAAGCAGTATATTGCTCCCTCCTACGTATATCTCGCAAAGAGACCGTGAGGATAAAATCAGAGATTTTAGAGCCCACACAGAAGCATACAGACAATCCTTCTTTCCACGAACAATACGAGACTGGAATAGAAGGGAGAACCGATAGAGGTACTCACGGTACCCTCCACCACACACCGTCAGGTGGCTTGCGGAGTATGGATGTAGATGTAGATGCATATGTGGCATTAGACATCTACGCACAGGTCATGTTATTCGCGTAAATAACGGGCCTTGATTTGCGAACGTCGTGATGGCACCCGATAGCGACCCAGGTGGGTTGCGTAGGGAAGTACATCAGGCGAATTCGATCGTCGAGACATCAACGCGAGTTCGCTGTAACGCTCCTCAAAGCACTGTAGCACGGTGCTGTGTCTGAGACACGGTCCTTTATACTGCCCAAACACGACATCGCCGTCGGGGGAGACATCGGCCGTGAACGGATGCAGGAGGTTCGCAGCTGCCGGCGTGTCTTCGATTGCTACCAATGGTCCCACGCATACGCAGGAGAATGTTTGCCGTAGCACAGTATTGCTTCCACCAGCCTGCGTCCGTGGCCCGCTGCACGTTTCCAGCCGCCGTTCACCTCCATGACGGCGTTTGTGGTGACGACCAGCGACCTGGCGTGGCAAAAATGTGATCCACCCGAACAGCCGACATGTCTCCATTGATCGGCGGTCGAATCCCGATGGTCCCGGGCTAGCTGCAATCCTGACTGACGAAGTTGTTCGGTCAAATGGTTCAAATGGCTCTGAGCACTATGGGAGGTCACCAGTAGACCACGGATTTTTAGGTCGTAAAAAAGTGTGTTTTAGCTACCTAAAATAGGCTCCTTCAGTTTTAGCTACCTAAAATAGGCTCCTTCAGTTTTAGCTACCTAAAATAGGCTCCTTCAGTAGTTCGTTTAGGCTATATAAAACCTAAAATAGGCTCTAATAAAAATGATGCAGAGAAAATAAAAATAAATTAAAATACACAGTGTTGACAGTACGAAATAATTTTCCCATCTGTTGTATGATGCGGAAAATCTTGCAGCCACTGCCTTATATGAGTAGACTTTGAACTGGCTGTTTTCGGCTTGGCGCAGTATTCTCACACCGAAACTAAAATTTATTTTGCGCTTGGAACGTCAGTAACAAACACGTCGGTCGCTACACAGTGTACTGATTTGTTTTCGCTGGGAAAAAGTGAACGATGACCTGTTTTTATTTTTTTCCTTTTACTGCGGTGCATGGGAGCGCTAGGGGACGTACCTTACTCGCTGCTGGACATATGCCACCTGACAGAGGGCCGCCCCTTCTGAACAAGCGAATGGAATCTACCAGTGCTTCAGATGAAAACATCTCACTACTGGCTAATTATTTTTCGAACCGGAAAATTCACGTATAATACCTTTCAAGAAACAGAGTAGTTTGATAGGACTGCCTGTAGACAGCAGCGAGAAAATGCGCGAAGGGCAGTAATTTAGCTATAGAGGGCGTGTACGATTAACATTGTGATTTATTAATCCGTGCTCAGCTTAAGCCCTATGAAACCGTTTCTTTGCGAAAATACACAGCTGGCCAGAATCCTACGAACGAAATATTTTAGAATACAACATTTAGTACTCCCACGTTCGATTCTAATCTCTGACCGGTTCCCATTCGCTCACCGAAGTTAAGCACCGTCGCGCTCGGCGCGTACTTGGATGGGTGACCATTCAACCCTGCCGAGTGCTGTTGGTAGTAAGGCAAGCAAAGGAATTGGAAACAGTCTGTAACGGCATTCGCCTTCGACGAGACGTAAAGCCCCAAGTTTACTTCCTTATTCTAATCTTCGAAAACACAAGAACTCTATGTCACATTAACGAAATAGGTACTTTTTAGGATTTTGATGCCGAAATAGGCAAAATTAGGCGTCAACGTCGAAATACGCAATTTTACATCCTATAGAACTAACGGTATTCAGTTTAGTTAGTCATGAAACGCATAACTACCAACTTATATGCAAATTGGAGCTTAGGAAAAAAAATAGGTTTTAACCTAAAGATCCGTGATGTATTTTTTACATACGAATAATAAAACACCTGTAAAGAGTATTTGGTATTAACAGGGATAGCGATGTAAAAAAATAAAAAAAGACCGAAGTGTTAGGCAAATACGAAGCATGAGCGCATATCAACTAGCCACCTTGCTGCACGGTGGGCGGAAAATATTTTTTTCCATCTGTCGTATAGTGTGGAAATACTTGGAGCCACTGTCTTATATGATGAAATAGGCACTTTTTAGGACATTAAAGCCGAAATAGGCAAAAATAGGCACCAACGTCGAAATAGACTTTTTTAGGTCCTATAGAATTAACGCTATTAAGTGTGAATAGTCATGAAACGAATAAGCACAAATTTTTATGCAAATAGGAACTCAGGAACAAAGTAGGTTTTTACCTAGAATCCGCGGTGTAGTCATCAGTCCCCTAGAACTTAAAACTACTTAAACCTAACTAACCTAAGGACATCACACACATCCGTGCTGTTAGGTCAACACACGTAAGGGTGGTCTCGTGTGCCGTTCCACGTTCGACAGTGTACCACGGACGGTGTGCTCCGAAACACTTGTGCGTCCACCAGCATTGTGCTTTTTCGTCAGAAATACCACAGACCACCTTCAATCGTACTTTACAGAGCTCACGGGCCTCCGAACCGAAAGATATCAAATCGTCCCACCTACGTCTCGCCAAACGACAACGAGAAGAAAATCAGAAGAGAAACAGAGGACTCACCAATGATACAGCCTTGCGTCTACCATACTGTTGTGTTTACTGCTATACGTTCCACTCGTAACACTTTCCAATATGTGGATATTCTCGGACTGACTCATTTTTTCCTAAAGGACGGCTTTTTCCCGAAGAATATAAAGTGGTGGACTTGACTGATTGACCATTTTCAGGGCAATGAAATCTCGCCTTTAAAAAGCTTGCGTGTCAGAAACGGCACGCATTTCATATTGCTGCAGGTTGAGCATTAGTTAATTTCGTGGAAGCCACACCATTAGTTTAACTACATCATTTGTGTTGTGCTGCTCTCTCTCTCTCTCTCTCTCTCTCTCTCTCTCTCTCTCTCTCTGCGTTCTCGCCACTGCGGGTTGCCTACACGTGCAGGCGCGCCCCACTAGACGCTCGGGCAGTGACGTGGCGCGGCGTACGCGGCGAGACTTGCGGGGCAGGCTGTGGCGGCTCGTTAGACCGGCCGTGACAACAACAGCTACAGGGCCCTGCCTGCCTTCCTGGGCAAACGCCAGCTCAGAGCTGCAGCGGCCACGTCTGTCACTGAAGTTGTAGCCTGTATCCTGCACCCCACAGTGAGCAGGAGATTGTGTTGGGTATTTCAAATACAGAGTCCGCCAGAAAAGATGTACACACACTTCAAGGAACCAAAACTACACTACTGGCCATTAAAATTGCTACACCACGAAGATGACGTGGTACACATGCGAAATTTAACCGACAGGAAGAAGGTGCTGTGATTCTGAAATGATTAGCTTTTCAGAGCATTCACACAAGGTTGGCGCCGGTGGCGACACCTACAACGTGCTGACACGAGGAAAGTTTCCAACCGACTTCTCATACACAAACAGCAGTTGACCGGCGTTGCCTGGTGAAACGTTGTTGTGATGCCTCGTGTAAGGAGGAGAAATGCCTACCATCAAGTTTCCGACTTTGATAAAGGTAGGATTGTAGCCTATCGCGATTGCGGTTTATCGTATCGCGACATTGCTGCTCGCGTCGGTCGAGATCCAATGGCTGTTAGCAGAATATGGAATCGGTGGGTTCAGGAGGGTAATCCGGAACGCCGTGCTGGATCCCGACGGCCTCGTATCACTAGCAGTCGAGATGACAGGCATCTTATCCGCACGGCTGTAACGGATCGTGCAGCCACGTCTCGATCCCTGAGTCAACAGATGGGGACGTTTGCAAGACAACAACCATCTGCACGAACAGTTCGACGACGTTTGCAGCAGCACGGACTATCAGCTCGGAGACCGTGGGTGCGGTTACCCTTGACGCTGCGTCACAGACAGGAGCGGCCGGCTATGGGGTGCCATCGGTTACACGTCTCGGTCACCTCTTGTTCGCATTGACGGCACTTTGAACAGTGGACGTTACATTTCAGTTGTGTCAGGACCCATGGCTCTACCCTTCATTCGATCCCTGCGAAACCCTACATTTCAGCAGGAGAATGTACGACCGCATTTTGGAGGTCCTGTACGGGCCTTTCTGGGTACAGAAAATGTTCGACTGCTGCCCTGGCCAGCACATTCCCCATATCTCTGAGCAATTGAAAACGTCTGGTCGACGGTGGCCGAGCAACCGGCTCGTCACAATACGCCCATCACTACTCTTGATGAAGTGTGGTATCGTGTTGAAGCTGCACGGGCAGCTGTACCTGTACACGCCATCCAAGCTCTGTTTGACTCAATGCCCAGCCGTATCGAGGTCGTTATTACGTCCAGAGGGGGTACTGATTTCTCGGGATCTATGCAACCAAATTGCGTGAAAATGTAATCACATGTCAGTTATAGTATAATATATTTGCCCAAT
Organism: Schistocerca americana; assembly: GCF_021461395.2. Taxonomy (NCBI): domain Eukaryota; kingdom Metazoa; phylum Arthropoda; class Insecta; order Orthoptera; family Acrididae; genus Schistocerca; species Schistocerca americana. Next base: position 197,641,102 of record NC_060129.1, on the reverse strand, counting down.
GAATACCCGTTTATCATCTGCATGTCTTCTTGGTCTAACAATTTTAATGGGCAGTAGTGTATTACTTATGTGTTTCGTTTACATTTCATAATTGATCACACATGTTGTGAAACCTACAGTTTATCACACGGTTACTTTAAATGTTCGCCGTTAGCGGCGATTCACGTGACGAGCGGTCGCCGCAACTACGTCACCCAGTGTTACAGTGGAGATGGCTGCACATGTCGCCGTAATCTGCTGGCGAAGTTCCTCCAGCGTGCGAGGCTTACGTCGGTAGGCGTTATGTTTCACAGTTCCCCGCAAATACAACTGCATAAGTGTTACATGTGGCGACGGTGGAGGGAACTCAACGGGCCCCCTTCGTCCAATCCGATGCCACGGAAAACTGTCATCCAGGAAAGCTCTCACGGCTAGGTGGTGGTGTGGTGACGCCCCGTCCTGTTGCTGGAAGACCTCTTCATCACCTCCATAAGGCGCACGTATACCTGGCGAAACTGACGTGTCTAACATTTCCAGATACGCTTCTCGAGTGACAGCAGCATCAAAGAATAAGGCTCCTACTAAGCCCCTAGATGATAATCTACAGCACACGTGAACGCCTGGTAGATTGACCGCTTCATCCATATACACATGCCGATTCTCTGGTGCCCTCTACACACTGCTACGCCGATTCACGGTTCCATTAAGTTTAAATTGTGCCTCGTCACTACACACTGCCTTCTTCACAAATCGTTCGTCATCAGTTTTCCTCTGCTGACACCATTCGCAAAATTACATTCGGCGGTCAGGGTCGTCACCATTAATTGCGTGCAGTAACCGTGGAATGTATACTTTCCACTTTGCAGCTTTCACAATTCTTCCTACACTTTACCGCAAACCTCCACTTCATGTGCGCATTGCGTAGCAGACTTGTGTGAAGAATTAACGATCGTTTGCAACACGAAAGCCGACGAAGCAGGCCTTGTAGCTGTGCGCTGTCTTCCTGATCTTCCTTTGTGAATATCACAAATCGTTTCGTGCAATCCAAACTTGTCGGTGATGCATTTAATTGTTAGGCGGGTTGGCGGTTCTCTTTTAAACTCCCGCCTCCACTGACGTTGGACTTGAATGACATCATCAGACTTGTAAAACCACTTCACAATAAATTTCTTCACTCGAATGTTCTTCAAACCAATCGAGAGTAACTGTCGCCCGGTGACGTGGTGGTTGGTGCGCTGTCATGCATAAAAATTCCATCGTTGTGTCGAAACAAATTGTCACCATGTAGCCGAACTTAACCAGTTACAGGCAGCGAGCGGTTCAGTTGGATCCGTGAGTGCAATCCATTCCGTGTAAACAAAGCCCACCCCATTACGGAGCCACTACCTGCTTGCACCGTGTTTTGTTGACAAGCTGGGTCCGAGGCTTCGTGGGATCTGGCGCCACACGTCAACCCTGCCATCGAGCTCTTACCAACGGAAACGGACACTCACGTGACCAGCTCACGGTTTTCCAGTTGTGTAGATTCCAACCGATATGGTCACTTTTCTGCTGCCATAGCTCATTAACGCCAAATTTCGCCGCTCTGTAGTAACGGATGCGTTCGCCGTATACCCCGCATTGTTTTGTGCGGTTACGCTATGTGATCAAAACTATCCGGACACCCCCAGAAACGTATGTTTTTCATATTAGGTGCATTGTGCTGCCTCCTACTGCCAGTTAATCCATATCAGCGACCTCAGTAGTCATTAGAAATCGTGAGAGAGCAGAATGGGGCGCTCCGCGGAACTCACGGACTTCGAGCGTGGTCAGGTGATTGGGTGTCACTTGTGTCATACGCCTGTACGCGAGATTTCCACACTCCTAAACACCCCTAGGTCCACTGTTTCCGACGTGATAGTGAAGTGGAAACGTGAAGGGACACGTACAGCACAAAAGCGTGCAGGCCGACCTCGTCTGTTGACTGATAGAGACCGCCGACAGTTGAAGAGGGTCGTAATGTGTAATAGGCAGATATCTATCCAGACCATCACACAGGAATTCCAAACTGCATCAGGATCCACTGCACGTAGAGTGACAGGCGGGAGGTGAGAAAACTTGGATTTCATGATCGAGCGGCTGCTCATAAGCCACACATCACGCCGGTAAATGCCAAACGATGCCTCGCTCGGTGTAAGGAGCGTAAATATTGGACGACTGAACGGTGGAAAAGCGGTTTGTGGAGTAACGAATCACGGTACACAATGTGGCGATCCGATGGCAGGTTGTGGGTATGGCGCGTGCCCAGTGAACGTCATCTGCCAACAGTAAAATTCGGAGGCGGTGGTGTTATGGTGTGGTCGTGTTTTTCGTGGAGGGGGCTTGCTCCCCTTGTTGTTTTGCGTGGCACTATCACAGCACAGGCCTACATTGATGTTTTAAGCATCATCTCGGTTCCCACTGTCGAACAGCAATTCGGGGATGTTGACTGCATCTTTCAACACGATCGAGCACCTGTTCATAATGCACGGCCTGTGGCGGAGTGGTTACACGACAATAACGTCCTTTTAATGGACTGGCCTGCACAGAGTCCTGAACTGAATCCTACAGAACATCTTTGGGCTGTTTTGGAACGCCGACTTCGTGCCAGGCCTCACCGACCGTCATCGATACCTCTCCTCAGTGCAGCACTCCGTGAAGAATGGGCTGCCATTCCCCGAGAAACCTTCCAGCACCTGACTGAACGTATGCCTGTGAGAGTGGAAGCTGTCATCAAGGCTAAGGGTGGGGCCAACACCACATTGAATTCCAGCATTACCGATGGAGGGCACCACGAACTTGTCATTTTCAGCCAGGTGTCCGGATACTTTTGATCACATAGTGTATTTCACGCAGAGCTGTCTGTTAGCACTGACAACTCAACGCGAATGCTTCCGCTCACTATGTGGAGGCCGATGTGTTTTCTGTCGTGGGAGGTAAAGCTTGAAATATGGCATTTCCACCACAGTCTTGACACTGTGCATCTAGCAGAATTGAATTCCCTAACGATTTCCGAAATGGGATGTCCCATGCGTCTGACATCAACTATCATTCCGCGTTCGCAGTCTATTTGTTGCCCTCGTACGACCATAATCACATAGCAGACCTTTTACATGACTCACTTGAGTACAAATGACAGCCCCACCTATGCACCCTCGTTTAACAATTTGTGTACACGACACTACCGCCATCTGTATGTGTGGATATCGGTGTCCCGCGACTTTTTCTCACCTTCTCAATGTAATTCTTCTTTGCTACTAATTCTACTGGCAGCACACTTTTGGAAACAGTAGCCACGTATACCACTGAATGCACCTGCAAAATTGTATCAGATATCCAAATGTGTGTCAGTTCCTAAGGGACCAAACTGCTGAGGTCATTGGTCCCTAGACTTACACGCTATTTAGACTAACTTATGCTAAGAACAACACACACACACACACACACACACACACACACACACACACACGGCCGAGGGAGGACTCGAACCTCCCGTAGGAGGGGCCGTGCAATCCGTGACAGGACGCCGCAAACCGCTCGGCCATTCCGCGCGAGTCATATGCCAGGAGATGTGACGTCATGATCATTGGGATCCGTGAAAAATTAGCTTTTGCTTAAAATGGGGTGCAAATAACCAACAGTGTATTCGTCCAGCATTTGATAATGAGAGCAGCTGGCGATTCACAACAAAGTTCAAGCATAATTTCAAACCTTCCCAAAAGTTTTTCTCGCTTACTTCTCTAATGTCATATACAGGGTTATTACAAATGATTGAAGCGATTTCACAGCTCTACAATAACTTTATTATTTGAGATATTTTCACAATGCTTTGCACACAGATACAAAAACTCAAATAGTTTTTTTAAACATTCACAAATGTTCGATATGTGACCCTTTAGTGATTCGGCAGACATCAAGCCGATAATCAGGTTCCTCCCACACTCGGCGCAGCATGTCCCCATCAATGAGTTCGAAAGCATCGTTGATGCGAGCTCGCAGTTCTGGCACGTTTCTTGGTAGAGGAGGTTTAAACACTGAATCTTTCACATAACCCCACAGAAAGAAATCACATGGGGTTAAGTCGGGAGAGCGTGGAGGCCATGACATGAATAGCTGATCGTGATCTCCACCACGACCGATCCATCGGTTTTCCAATTTCCTGTTTAAGAAATGCCGAATATCACGATGGAAGTGCGGTGGAGCACCATCCTGTTGAAAGATGAAGTCGGTGCTGTCGGTCTCCAGTTGTGGCGAGAGCCAATTTTCCAGCATGTCCAGATACACGTGTCCAGTAACGTTTTTATCGCAGAAGAAAAAGGGGCCGTAAACTGTAAATCGTGAGATTGCACAAAACACGTTAACTTTTGGTGAATTGCGAATTTGCTGCACGAATGCGTGAGGATTCTCTACCGCCCAGATTCGCACATTGTGTCTGTTCACTTCACCATTAAGAAAAAATGTTGCTTCGTCACTGAAAACGAGTTTCGCACTGAACGCATCCTCTTCCAAGAGCTGCTGCAACCGCGCCGAAAATTCAAAGCGTTTGACTTTGTCACCGGGTGTCAGGGCTTGTAGCAATTGTAAACGGTAAGGCTTCTGCTTTAGCCTTTTCCGTAAGATTTTCCAAACCGTCGGCTGTGGTACGTTTAGCTCCCTGCTTGCTTTATTCGTCGACTTCCGCGGGCTACGCGTGAAACTTGGCCGTACGCGTTCAACCGTTTCTTCCCTCACTGCAGGCCGACCCGTTGATTTCCCCTTACAGAGGCGTCCAGAAGCTTTAAACTGCGCATACGATCGCCGAATGGAGTTGGCAGTTGGTGGATCTTTGTTGAACTTCGTCCTGAAGTGTTGTTGCACTGTTACGACTGACTGATGTAAGTGCATTTCAAGCACGACATACGCTTTCTCGGCTCCTGTCGCCATTTTGTCTCACTGCGCTCTCGAGCTTTCTGGCGGCAGAAATGTGAAGTGCGGCTTCAGCCGAACAAAACTTTATATGAGTTTTTCTACGTATCTGTAGTGTGTCGTGACCATATGTCAATGAATGGAGCTACAGTGAATTTATGAAATCGTTTCAATCATTTGTAATAGCCCTGTATTTCACACGTTATCCCATATGTAACGTAATCAGACGTTTGAAGATAAGTTACACACGGGAGTTGAGCTGACACTCAAACGTCAGACATTCAGAGCGGCACCAAACGTTGTATGTCAATGGAGCGTCGACAAAACCGCCAGTTTAGTCGTGCTGTGTCCTGTCGGCGAGTAGAAGATGTCTAAAGGGTAACTGAAAGTACCGGAAGAACTCTGGACCACCGAAAAGGAGTATCTGTGAGGTGTGAATGTCAAGATAGAGTTGGAAATTGCGCTGTAGCTTAATGTGTTCGGTCGGAGGGTCGGATACTCTTTGTAAAAAGAAACAACAGTGAATGGATCAACCATCAACTTGAAGGGATGTCATGGGACGTCCGCCCCGAACAAGTGCTACGAACCAAATCAGATTCTTAACAAAAAAGAGTTGGTAGAGGGTCAGATCGTTGTACTAAAGGTACTGAATTCGAAACCCGCTGACTGTTTTTTTTTAACAGCTTACGCGTGAAATTGATACTGCTGCAAACTGCGAAACGTTCTTTTACATATCAGAAAAATGTTCTCAAATATAAGAATTTTACGCTTAAGCTGTAAAAAAAAATTGCCATGAATCGGTATCGAACTCGGTACAACGTACTGACGCTCTACCAACTCACCTAGCAGACATGTTGACGATGAAACTAAACAGATGCCGATTTGCTATACTGCGTAGTTCTGGTGTCGTTACCATTTACACATGTTCTACTGAACAACATACAGCACGAACGAAACCGTTGTTTTGGTTGATAATCTATCGACACACGACGTTCGGTACTTATCTGACAAGGGAACCTCCCCACCGCACCCCCCTCAGATTTAGTTATAAGTTGGCACAGTGGATAGACCTTGAAACACTGAACACAGATCAATCGAGAAAACAGGAAGAAGTGTGGAACTATGAAAGAAATAAGCAAAATATACAAACTGAGTAGTCCATGCAGAAGATAGGCAACATCGAGGATATTGTGAGCTCAGGAGCGCCGTGGTCCCGTGGTTAGCGTGTGTAGCTGCGGAACGAGAGGTCCTTGGTTCAACTCTTCCCTCGAGTGAAAAGTTTAATTTTTTATTTTCAGACAATTATGAAAGTTCAGGCACTGACACATAATCAACTTCGCTCTCCAAAATTCCAGGACATGTTCAGATGTGCTTGGACATATGCAGGATTTGACGGTCTACACACGGAAAAAAAGTTAAAAACATAGGTTTTGACAGAGCACGGGGAAAACTGCGACTGTGAAACTGTTGCATTCATTTGTTGCAGTTTATGTGACAAACTCTTATGCTTTCATCACTTTTTTGTGAGTGATTATCACATTCACAAGAAAACCTAAATCGGGCAAGGTAGAAGAATCTTTTTACGCATTCGCCAAGTGTACAAGTTAGGTGGGTCGACAACATATTCCTGTCATGTGACGCTCATGCCGTCACCAGTGTCGTATAGAACATATCAGACGTGTTTTCCTGTGGAGAAATCGGTTGACCTATGACCTTGCGATCAAATGTTTTCGGTTCCCAGTGGAGAGGCACGTCCTTTCGTCTACTAATCGCACGGTTTTGCGGTGCGGTCGCAAAACACAGACACTAAACTTATTACAGTGAACAGAGACGTCAGTGAACGAACGAACAGATCATAAATATGCGAAAATAAAAAAAGTAAAATTTTCTCTCGAGGGAGGACTTGAACCAAGGACCTATCGTTCCGCAGCTGCTCACGCTAACCACGGGACCACGGCATTCCTTAGCTCATGCCTATCTTGCGCATGGATTACTCAGTTCGTATAATTTTTTTTTTTTTTCGTAACTTCTTCCTGTTTTCTCGATTGATGTGTGTTCAGTTTTTCAAGGCCTATCCACTGTGCCAATTTACAACTAAATCTGAGGGGGGGGGGGGGTGCGATGGGGAGGTTCCCTTGTGAGTGTCTTACATCTGGAGGTTTGGGTGTCGATTAAAAGGAAGTTTATCCCAAGATCCTTCTGAAGCACGAAGTCTGTCCTTCTGAGGTGACGTCAAGGGCTCTGTGTGGACAGGTGGAAACATGGTACTCCTGTTGTAGTCTGCTTCAGGTTAGGGAGTACCTTCAGTTTGTAGCAGCTAGGCACACTTGAATGCAGGGAGAGCTGGCTGCGAGCGCGCTCAGGGGCTATCGCGTGTCGCTAGCAGCCGCCGTCCCGTTAGGTGCGCCGTTGCCGTGGAAAACGAGCAGCGGCGGGCAGATAAGGCGGCGGTGGTGGGCAGCCGCTCCGCCATCTTGTGAGCCGCCCAGGGGGACCACAGCCACGGCAGCGCCGCGACGGAATTCGCTCGCGCAGGTCAATTATGGCGGAATGGTTTCATACACTACCTTACCTTCTGTTGATCGTCGACACAACAAATTATTATTGTCAGTTGCGTTACCGTCTTATTTGATTATTGTTGACATGCGACGGGGTCTCCTAGGCCGCGCTTCGTCAACTACGCACCTGCTTTCGTCAGTTCAATACAAAATATGTTCGCAAGAATGTGACAATTTTACGCACCCTAAGTTCGATTAAAATTTGAGTCAGTAGAGGGAGGGTGATGTCAGTGAGATGAGATGGAGCAAGAAGTAGACGAAGAAGATAAGGATTTTTCAATAGTCAGTCATCACAAGTATTCTAGCAAGAAGGGGACCTTTCAGAGGAAGAACTTCAGTACCTTTATCTTTCTCCGACAAAATACTTAAAGCGTTAGTTAAAATTAAATGTCTTCTTACTGGTGGTGAAGAAAAATGTAGGTCCGATTACTGAATGACAATTTTGCAGCCTTTTTTTCTGACTATCGAGCTCAGTTTTTGCATGCAAGTTTAAACCCTGAAAATCAGTTTTATGCGAAAATTTGCTTTCTACAGAGATACTGAATTTCGTCAACACCGACTCAAAGGAAGGCCTCGGCGCTTGTTGGTGACGTCACGTCAGCTAGGCACGGCGAACGCCAGGTCTGTTGCAGGCATACTCATAATGGCGGTGTCTCTCTCTCTCTGACACAGGAAAATGTGAAACTATTGGCGGTAGTTGACCAACACACATTGTTCTGTTAATTGTGCAATTCATTACACTTCGTAACAAATAGTATACTCCTGAACTTAAATTTCCGCCGGTTTTAAGGGTTGACATACAAAAACAACTTCATGGTCCAGCAGCAACAGAATTCGTGCTTCTTTACCTTACTTGTAAATCTGAGGAAGTTACGTTTGTACTGGGCTGCTTTTACAAGAAACTGAACATATTGGTGCTCTTCTTTAGGAATCTCGGTTGATTATGGGGTGAGGAGCGCTGAATGTTAGTGAAATATCTTGCGATTGTACACGCTGGGGGAGGGGGTGGGGGACAGTAGAAGAGGCAAAAGAGAGATACTAGTTTTATCAAATAAAATTTACTTATCTTATAAAGTTTCTCCTATCAGTTGCAAGAGGGGAATATTTATCTTTTGTAATGTGCAGGTTTAAAAAAGTTTAAGCTCAGCAGTATTTTCGATTTATGAAGCTATTTTGTTTCCTGTTTACAATTCCTTTCGTTGAAAACGACTGTAATCTAATGACTGGCAACAGTTGGACATTTACACATGTAAATTAGTTAACATTTCCAGTGACGATGTCAAACGAAAATAAGTAAATAAATAAAAGAAACGAGTTCATTGTAAGGGGGTTGGGGTAAGTTTCGACAACAAAATGGATAACATGGATCAAGTAAATATAGTTACCTGAATGTAAAATTTCCGAAGCTTGCAATGGGGCAAAGCATCTTCTCATATTGATCTACGCTTGTTTCGATAGTATTCAGTAATACAGAACTAGGATCTCCATTTGTAGCTTTACGATAGTAAGAAAATCTTTCGTCTAAATAAAACTGCAGAATCCAAAACAATACCAAACATTTTGTCCAAAAATAAGAGATTTATAGTGATAAGCACGCGTTTCTGCCTGCAACAGACGTGGCGTTCGCCGTGACTAGCTGACGTGACGTCACCAACAAGCGCCGAGGCCTTCCTTTGAGTCGGTGTTGATTTCGTACTTCTTCCCGGGGACCTCTTAACTGGGATTTCCGTGACGAGTCGCAACTTGCAAGTCGCAAGTAGCAACCAAAAAGCGTAGTTAACATTAGATACCGTATCCCATCTGTTGTCCTACGTCCGTACTTCGTTCTAAGAACGGTATGGATGGCCATGTATGGATGTATAATATGCTTTTTGTGGAAGAAATGAACCAAGAAGCTAATTTGCTCTGAAAAAAATTTCATACTCGGTTGAGAATTAGTGCAGCAGAGAAATGTGGAGAACGAATACAGGTTCTACTAATAGACAGACCTATAGTGTAACGTGAAATTTTCGTGACATATTTTAACACATTGTTCAATATAAAAGCTGAAACTAAAGGGTAACTTCAAAAACAGTAATGAAAAAGGCTCTGATGAGTATTTTTAAGCGTATTACACACACATACCGTACATAAACTACTAAAAATGCAATCTGGTGTCTACTATGTAAATTTTACCAAATGTTTGACAACTGTATTCACACCTTCTCGTTTTGTATTATCAAGTAATAGGGGAGAGAGTGTGGCAGATATGATACGCGTGTTGGGATGGAAGTCATTAAAGCAAAGACGTTTTTCGTCGCGGCGAGATCTATTGACGAAATTTCAGTCACCAACTTTCTCTTACGAATGCGAAAATATTTTGTTGAGCTGAACCTACATAGGTAGGAATGATCATGAAAATAAAATAAATCAGAGCTCGAACAGGAAGGTTTAAGTGTTCGTTTTTCCCGCGCGCTGTGGTTCGATGAACCCTCTGCCAAGCACTTAAATGTGAATTGCAGAGTAATCATGTAGATGTAGATGGATTTTTTTCCGACACTACAATACGCAGTTAAACTTCTGTCTGTATTTTAAAATATTGCATTAGTAGTACTGACTGAAGCGCCTAGAACCCGCTCGGTCACAGCGGCCGGCTGGTAAGCATATCTTCCGTATATCATGTAACAACTGAGGAAGAATCGTTGGAAATATTAGAAAATACCTTTTCAATTAACTTTCTGTCTGCATGGTTACTGAAACGTTACATTAGGCCCTGATGAATAATCGCATATGCAGGAAGAAGGTATTTTTCGGTTGCATTGACACAGTTCATTTCTTATTTGCTCGTAAGGAGTGTGTAACATGTACGGTGATAAATCGCAGAAATCGTGTAAAGCGCAGAAATCACAAAAGTCACGGAAATCACGTAAGTCGCAGAAATTGCGTAAATCGCAGGAGTAGCAAAATCGCAGAAGTAGCGGAGAGATATAAGTTGTGAATTCGTTAACTGCGATTGATCGCAGTTAAGGATCGCAGAAATCACTGATATCGGAAAATGGCGTATTAGCCCGTCGCTACGCGCAACGCCTGGCTCGTGACGTCATCAGACGGCTGCCCAAGATGGCGGAGTCGCGCCTTTCACACTCTCACATTCGGCTGAGCACACCGACCGTCCGCCATATTGGCGTTTTCCAACCACAACGCAGCTTCCGCGCAGCGCTGAATCAGTAGCCCCAGTGAGCAGTGTATTTTCTGGCCATGACCAAAGTAAGACAATTTGCTTATGAGGTAATTGTTCTGCCTCGTGCTGTTGCTTCGAAAGTGATAACAAAAAACTAATCAGAACAGAGAAGTAGGAAAGGAGAGGGCATTGGTTACCGAAACGTGTAGCTGTTTCGCATTGTGATCTTTTAAAGGAGCTAAAAATTGATAATGAGTGCTTGTTTAACTACATAGTACATTGGTTCCCTACATATGGGTAAAATGGAATTTTCCGGGGGTTAAAAATTAAACGATTATATTCTGTTCCAGCCACCAAACTAAAATATTTTCAAGAGGTCTCTACTATTATCACAGTTTTTATTGATAACTTATTTATATAATTACTTTTTCTGAATTAGTAGTATTAATGCGGCGGCGGTTACAGATTCCTCACATAGTCCCCCACTACAGGCCTATGTTCTGCGTGCTTTGTCCTGTGCATTGCTGCTTATAAAAGTCAGACGTATACGTACAAGTGCTAAATTGACAAGAAAAAGTCTTATCGACATTGTAGATAGTACCTGCAGTCGCCCAGAAATGCCTTCATTACTCGCTTTGAAACAGGTTGAATTAATTGACATCACGACATAGCAGTAACTACATAAGACTGGACACATTATTATTACGAATTTGTGCCAATTAGAAGAAATAAGTCCCTCAATCAAGTGATTCACGAACAGTAAGTACCGTATTCACGCGAATCTAATGCGCAGCATTTTTTTTTTTGCTAATTCCAGTATTCAAAATTGGGGTGCGCGTAAGATCCGATGGTGCATTACACTGGAGTACAAACGTGAATCTCTCGCAGTGTTGCCAACTCTAAAAAACCTGAGTCGCTAGATTCAATATCAAAAGTCGCTAGAAAGTCGCTAAAACTGATTTTACTAGAGTTGTACTGAAAATTTGAATGGTGCAATAAGCCAGTGGGGAGGGGGGGTTAATAAAATATTAATAAAAATTGTCTCATACATAATTGCTATATTGTCTTAATTAAATGACGCATCACGTGCAACAACATACATATAGAATACACTAACATTTAATTAAACATGTTATCATAATTGACACAACACATAAATTGTTGTTTCAATCACAGTAGTCAAATACACTGGAAATATCCAACTATATTTGTAACAAAAGAAAACAAGAAGTCAAATTAAGTTACAAAATATATACATACCGGTATGTGAGCTATTCATCGTCGTCACTCAGAAGATCGAATAACTCTTCTGTTTCATGCTCTGACAGAACTGTAGTTGATGTAGAGCGTTGAACGTCGCTCAACAGATGATGCAGTTCGACTGGTTTTGTCGCAAAAGGGTAACTTTTGTTCGTTCCAACAAGCTCCAATACGTCTGACGGTATGTCAAAAGATGCACAATCTTTATTTTGTTTCTTCAGCTGGTCTCTCAATGTGATCAAAGCATTAATTGTCTTTAACGATAATCTGTTACGTTGTTTAGTTTGTATAATGTTCATAGAACTGAATATTCTTTCCATTTCTGCATTTTAAGGCGGTAGGCATAGAACAGTCATTGCTGGCTGTGAAATCAAAGAAAAAGGATTCTCCCCTGCGGTATTTTTATACTGCAAAACCTCACTCCAAAATGGAACAGTGCTAGTAGTGTTATTCCACCTAGCGAAGTTGATATTATGCCATTCTTGCAACATACAGTCTATGAAATCGCTAGTGAAACCCAGTTCTTTGGCTACATCCGCTACAGCATTATTTTTATTCACTTTTAGTGTTTCTTCAACATTCAGCATTGACATTTTTTTCAGGATCATAACGTTACTTGGCAGTCTTTGTTGAATTTGTTTTGTCAGTTTCAGACTAAACTGAATGCATCTTTTCTTCAAATAAACTTCATTTTCTTCAGACAAACTTGACTCAGACAATTTCTGTTCAAACATAAAGCCAAGGTTCGGATTTGCGTTCATACATTCACTTGGAACTGGTTTTGTCAACAAATCAACAGTTGGAAAAACTATGTTTTATCCGAGCGACTGCATGAGAAATACAAGTGTATATAGTAATTTAGTGGGGTCATTGTCTTCTCCTTCAAAAGCTTTTATTGCTATTTGTACGACTTTTAAAGCATGTTTAGGTAAAACATGTAAAGATGATTTGAGTTGTCATAATACATCTTGTACAAAAGATCGGCAGTGTAACAATTGTCTTGAACCATGGCAAGTGAAAAATGTAGTTTCAGTTCTCCCCAGTGCTCCAGAATTTTTCGTATTGCTGGTTCAATTGAAAGCCAACGTGTTGCACAGACCTTCAAAATTTGTAGTGGCTGTTTTCCACAATTTATTGTCTCATAAACCTTTCCATATTCCTCTTGTCTTTTGGGTGAAATGGAGAACCAATTCTAGCTTTCCCGTACAAGAAACTCTATGTTTCTAGGTATGGTATTCACTGAGGCATGCGAAACTGCAAGCTGAAGAGAGTGAGAAATGCAACGGATCAATACCAAATACTTCAAAACATATTCTCTCTTGAGTTGTTCTAAAAGCCTATTGTTTATTCCAACCATTGCATTATCTGTGCCAATTCCTACCACATTAGCGATTGGAAGTTTGAGATCTTTCAAAGAATTCACAAGAACAGCACCAGATTTCTTGCGTCTCCAGTTTCTACTACAGTGAGTTTGAAAAATGCTGATATAATGGTTTGGTTGTTTACTTTATAGTACCATATAACGATACCTACGGCTGAAAGCAAGGGGAAACTACAGCCGTAACTTTTCCCGAGGGCATGCAGCTTTACTGTATGATTACATGATGATGGCGTCCTCTTGGGTAAAATATTCCGGAGGTAAAATAGTCCCCCATTCGGATCTCCGGGCGGGGACTACTCAAGAGGATGTCGTTATCAGGAGAAAGAAAACTGGCGTTCTACGGATCGGAGCGTGGAATGTCAGATCCCTTAATCGGGCAGGTAGGTTAGAAAATTTAAAAAGGGAAATGGATAGGTTGAAGTTAGATATAGTGGGAATTAGTGAAGTTCGGTGGCAGGAGGAACAAGACTTCTGGTCAGGTGACTACAGGGTTATAAACACAAAATCAAATAGGGGTAATGCAGGAGTAGGTTTAATAATGAATAGGAAAATAGGAATGCGGGTAAGCTACTACAAACAGCATAGTGAACGCATTATTGTGGCCAAGATAGATACGAAGTCCACACCTACTACAGTAGTACAAGTTTATATGCCAACTAGCTCTGCAGATGACGAAGAAATTGAAGAAATGTATGATGAAATAAAAGAAATTATTCAGATTGTGAAGGGAGACGAAAATTTAATAGTCATGGGTGACTGGAATTCGAGTGTAGGAAAAGGGAGAGAAGGAAACATAGTAGGTGAATATGGATTGGGGGACAGAAATGAAAGAGGAAGCCGCCTGGTAGAATTTTGCACAGAGCACAACATAATCATAACTAACACTTGGTTTAAGAATCATGAAAGAAGGTTGTATACATGGAAGAACCCTGGAGATACTAAAAGGTATCAGATAGATTATATAATGGTAAGACAGAGATTTAGGAACCAGGTTTTAAATTGTAAGACATTTCCAGGGGCAGATGTGGACTCTGACCACAATCTATTGGTTATGACCTGTAGATTAAAACTGAAGAAACTGCAAAAAGGTGGGAATTTAAGGAGATGGGACCTGGATAAACTGAAAGAACCAGAGGTTGTACAGAGATTCAGGGAGAGCATAAGGGAGCAATTGACAGGAATGGGGGAAATAAATACAGTAGAAAAAGAATGGGTAGCTTTGAGGGATGAAGTAGTGAAGGCAGCAGAGGATCAAGTAGGTAAAAAGACGAGGGCTAGGAGAAATCCTTGGGTAACAGAAGAAATATTGAATTTAATTGATGAAAGAAGAAAATATAAAAATGCAGTAAGTGAAACAGGCAAAAAGGAATACAAACGTCTCAAAAATGAGATCGACAGGAAGTGCAAAATGGCTAAACAGGGATGGCTAGAGGACAAATGTAAGGATGTAGAGGCCTATCTCACTAGGGGTAAGATAGATACCGCCTACAGGAAAATTAAAGAGACCTTTGGAGATAAGAGAACGACTTGTATGAATATCAAGAGCTCAGATGGAAACCCAGTTCTAAGCAAAGAAGGGAAAGCAGAAAGGTGGAAGGAGTATATAGAGGGTCTATACAAGGGCGATGTACTTGAGGACAATATTATGGAAATGGAAGAGGATGTAGATGAAGATGAAATGGGAGATACGATACTGCGTGAAGAGTTTGACAGAGCACTGAAAGACCTGAGACGAAACAAGGCCCCCGGAGTAGACAATATTCCATTGGAACTACTGACGGCCGTGGGAGAGCCAGTCCTGACAAAACTCTACCATCTGGTGAGCAAGATGTATGAAACAGGCGAAATACCCTCAGACTTCAAGAAGAATATAATAATTCCAATCCCGAAGAAAGCAGGTGTTGACAGATGTGAAAATTACCGAACTATCAGCTTAATAAGTCACAGCTGCAAAATACTAACACGAATTCTTTACAGACGAATGGAAAAACTAGTAGAAGCCAACCTCGGGGAAGATCAGTTTGGATTCCGTAGAAACACTGGAACACGTGAGGCAATACTGACCTTACGACTTATCTTAGAAGAAAGATTAAGGAAAGGCAAACCTACGTTTCTAGCATTTGTAGACTTAGAGAAAGCTTTTGACAATGTTGACTGGAATACTCTCTTTCAAATTCTGAAGGTGGCAGGGGTTAAATACAGGGAGCGAAAGGCTATTTACAATTTGTACAGAAACCAGATGGCAGTTATAAGAGTCGAGGGACATGAAAGGGAAGCAGTGGTTGGGAAGGGAGTAAGACAGGGTTGTAGCCTCTCCCCGATGTTGTTCAATCTGTATATTGAGCAAGCAGTAAAGGAAACAAAAGAAAAATTCGGGGTAGGTATTAAAATTCATGGAGAAGAAATAAAAACTTTGAGGTTCGCCGATGACATTGTAATTCTGTCAGAGACAGCAAAGGACTTGGAAGAGCAGTTGAATGGAATGGACAGTGTCTTGAAAGGAGGATATAAGATGAACATCAACAAAAGCAAAACAAGGATAATGGAATGTAGTCTAATTAAGTCGGGTGATGCTGAGGGAATTAGATTAGGAAATGAGGCACTTAAAGTAGTAAAGGAGTTCTGCTATTTGGGGAGCAAAATAACTGATGATGGTCGAAGTAGAGAGGATATAAAATGTAGGCTGGCAATGGCAAGGAAAGCGTTTCTGAAGAAGAGAAATTTGTTAACATCCAGTATTGATTTAAGTGTCAGGAAGTCATTTCTGAAAGTATTCGTATGGAGTGTAGCCATGTATGGAAGTGAAACATGGACGATAAATAGTTTGGACAAGAAGAGAATAGAAGCTTTCGAAATGTGGTGCTACAGAAGAATGCTGAAGATTAGATGGGTAGATCACATAACTAATGAGGAAGTATTGAATAGGATTGGGGAGAAGAGAAGTTTGTGGCACAACTTGACCAGAAGAAGGGATCGGTTGGTAGGACATGTTCTGAGGCATCAAGGGATCACCAATTTAGTATTGGAGGGCAGCGTGGAGGGTAAAAATCGTAGAGGGAGACCAAGAGATGAATACACTAAGCAGATTCAGAAGGATGTAGGTTGCAGTAGGTACTGGGAGATGAAAAAGCTTGCACAGGATAGAGTAGCATGGAGAGCTGCATCAAACCAGTCTCAGGACTGAAGACCACAACAACAACATAACGATACCTAGCATTTTAGATATTGATACATCTGTGGAATCATCTATTAGTACACTGAATTTTTGGTTACCTATATCTTCAGCCAATGATTGTGTAAAATAGGGAGCCAAAACTTCAGTTATAATGTTAGTGCACTTCGTACAATGTAATTGCATGTTTTTAGCGCCCTCATCGGCGGAAAACACCTTCTTGCACAGTATTTCTAAATGATCTACAGCTAAAATAGAACAATGTTCAGCAATAAATAAAGAAAAGGCGCCTTCCACTCTGCTTGCTATTCCAACTGTAGTTTTTGGAACAATTTTCACAGGTAAGGTGGTTTGTGTTTTTTTAAATCAATTTTTTGTTTATGCTTAATAGTTTTCGAATGCTTTCTAATATCACATAGTTTAGCATAAAACTCTGTTGCACATACTTGACATCTTGCCTTGGATAAGTCTCCAACTCTGGTTTCAGCCACCCATTGAATTCAGATTCTGCTTCCCACGCATCCCGATATTTTTGAGCGTACTGCTTCTTCTTCTGCGGTAAATCCAATATGTAAGTCACCACAACATAAGTTTCATCAATTTATAATCACTGAAAATATATCAAAACTCAGGCGAACTAGAAGTCATGAAACAATCTACTCACTCGGTAACTCGATATAAGTCCTATTGTTCATTGTTTAAAATGTAATAATGTCTGAGATACCCCCACCGAATTGTTCTTGCGTTACCACTGTGCATGTGGTAATAATTTCACTGTAGTTAACATTTCGAAAAATTTGAGGTTGCTGGACAGAAATGTATTTTATTATACTTAATATTGCCTATGTTTTTTGTCAATTCGAAAAATAAAAGGAGTTCAAAAGTTGAAGACCTATAGATTTATACGCTATCGACGATAACAGGCTAGTATGTAATGATTAATGTATTGTTCTATAGTCAAGGTTTTCTTACTCTGTAGGCAATTCCCACATTCAGGTTTACTAAATGCTGAACAATGCTACATGATCTGCTAAGAACTTAATTTAACTTTTTAAATCTAGAACAAAGTCAGTGTAGTACTCATTCTATAGTCAAAATCTTAGTTTTGTTAATGAAAATACTGACCAAAAATAGTTTTGATTTGTACTTCAAAAGTCGTTAGTAGTCCAAAAGTCGCCAAATAAGTCGCTAAATAATTTTTGTCGCTAAAAAGTTTTTTCTTTTTTGTCGCTAAGATGAAGGCAAAAGTCGCCATTTCTAGCGACAAAGTCGCTAAATTGGCAACACTGATCTCTCGTTCACAGGCAACATTGTTGGAATTTAGGCATTGTTGTAATTCTCAACTTCGTTACATTATTGTTGGCATATTAGTGAGTGATTTGTTCCCGTCGGGTAATCACGAAATGGAAGGCAAGCGGAGAACTTTCAAGCGTAAAATAATTCTCTGTGTTGAAAAATATTGGTAACGTGAGGGCTGGGCGTGTGTTCAACGTGTCTGAGAGTAATATTCGCTTATTGAACACACAGGAAGTGGCATTGTATGCAGCTACCGCTTCTAGAAAGAAATTCACGGACCTTCACGAAGGAAGACATCCTTATGCTGAAGTAAAAGTTTTGGAATTCGTCCGTGAAAGGAGGGAGAATGGGCATTCTCACTGACGACATAAAAATGATGATCCACAGCCTAGCCAGTGACCTCGTTATTATTCCTCGAGGAATGACTTCTGTGTCACAACCACTGGGCGTTAGTATAAATAAATCTTCAGAGGTTAGGTTGAGGAACGGTACGAAAAAATGGTTTGCATCTAAACACCAATGATGGTAAAATCATTCAAGAATGGAACGACACTGAGGATGGTGGAGAAAGAGAAACTCCTCCGTAGGTACCAGTAAGGATGACATTAGTCAGTATTGTGTAACGCCTGTAATTTACGGTTTGTTTGTTCGCATGTCATGTAGGTAATTAAGTTCGGTGTTCCTTTTTATGCCCGTCACTTAACAATAAATTTCTTAAAAATTGTTGTTTTGGATGGATTTTTATGCGCTCATTGTTGTGTAAAATAAATTTAGCCTACGAGTGATGCGCCAACGAACTCTTTTTTGCGATTTTAATTTTTAAAATTTGGGTGAGCGCTACATTGGATGGCGCATTAGATTCGCATAAATACGGCATAGTGCGCACATCTGAACTTCTTGGCTTTTGAATGGAGCTGCAGTGTGCAGGTGAAGCAAGTGCCGCAATGGTGAGAAGTAATGCGGGGGAAGCGTGTTCTGTAGGGAGTGACTGCCCTCTCTGTGGGAACCGCGCTGCTGCTGCGGTCGCAGGTTCGAATCCTGCCTCGGGCAAGGATGTGTGTGATGCCCTTAGGTTAGTTAGGTTCAAGTAGTTCTAAGTTCTAGGGGACTGATGACCTCAGACGTTAAGTCCCATAGTGCTCAGAGCCATTTGAACCCAACTGTGGATAGTTAGCTTTCTTTCCTGAGGAGTTGTGGGCAGCAATTGCGATGCATTACGAATTCCTTCCTCATTCAGTCTAACACACACACAATATTAGTCATCTTTTTTTTCATTTTAAAAGTAAAAGTGTTCCAAGAAAAGTCTTTCATTGTGCAGTTAGAAAGTTGGTGATAATGGGGGGAGAGAGGGGGGGGGGGTGTACTATCTAATTGATTGCACTCAGGGGGTAATGGCCCACAGACCGAGTAGGAACAGACATTCTTTGTGTCATTAGAGTGTGTTACACCCTGTATATACAGCGTGTCCCAGGAGGAATGATCATTATCCAAGCGTATGATAGAAACCATCATTCGAAGCAAATAAGTCTATAAAACTTTTATCCGTTCTCGGTTTGGAACACTGTGACTGTCTTGTTAAGGGTTTCAGGAATTACTGCAACCAATCGCAGTTTTTTCTTCAATTTTTACTATTATTTATTCATAATTCATAAAAATTGAAGAAAAAACGGCGATTGGTTGCGGCAATTCCTGAAAGCAAATGTCCAACAAAGGTCGGCTTCAAAATGCATATCTTAAGAGCTTGGAGCACTTCATCTCGACTGCTGTGGAGAAAAAATGGTTCAAATGGCTCTGAGGACTATGGGACTTAACTTCTGAGGTCATCAGTCCCCTAGAACTTAGAACTACTTAAACCTAACTAACCTAAGGACATCACATCCTTGCCCGAGGCAGGATTCGAACCTGCGACCGTAACGGTCGCGCGGTTCCAAACTGTAGCTCCTAGAACCGCTCGGCCACCCCGGCCGGCGCTGTGGAGAACATCTACTCTACTGAACAAGTGTCCGTAGTTCTGTAGGTATGCTTTGTAGAACCCATGTTTACTGCACATTTGTTCTTGTTTTGGTCCACTCTACGTCTTAAAAAGCCGGCCGGTGTGGCCGTGCGGTTCTAGACGCTTCAGTCTGGAACCGCGTGACCACGACGGTCGCAGGTTCGAATCCTGCCTCGGGCATGGATGTGTGTGATGTCCTTAGGTTAGTTACGTTTAAGTAGTTCTAAGTTCTAGGGGACTGATGACCACAGATGTTAAGTCCCATAGTGCTCAGAGCCATTTGAACGTTTTGAAATTGGACACACAAACAGATCGCAGCGGAAAAGACTTGTTTCACAGCATCGAACATGAAGATGCGCTGCTATTGTAGTTCAATCCTGTCATCTTGGCGGCTCGGCTCGCCCGCGCATGCCCGCCCAGACGTGGGAGATTGCTGCGTTGCCAGTTGTACGCGCCAAGAGAAGCAGCGCCATAGTATAGTATAGCATAGTTCGCAAACTTACGTTTAGGGGGGAGCGCGCAGTTCGTGAAGTATAGCCACCACGGCCGCATTAACCCTTTTGCTGCTACAGAGACGTGCTCCCCGCATTTTGTCATCACTGCACTGCTCGCCTGTGCTGACACACGGTGTTCCGACTGCTTTGACACACTTATCATTCGATTTCTCAAAAACTATTTGGCCCAAAAATTTGATTTTTTACACGTCTTCTTGACTGATACCTTCCCCCCATAAATGACTTAATTTTGTTCCGATGATCTACGCAGTTATTGTGCAGCGTTAGATGTAGTAAACCGTTGCGCGAAATTTTGAAGAGTTTCCAGAGGTAAAAGTCCATAGCGTATACTTTCCGTATGGTCGATTTTAGTTGCCACAATGTTGAGAATGAAATGTGGACAAGATACCTAAATTTCGTATAAAATTTACTGTATAACAGTATCTCATTTAATTTAAGTACCACATAGGTGTCGTATGTAATACTAAGAAATATTCAAGCTTTCGCGACTGTAATAAAAGCTTTATTTACACCGGGTGCGTTTGGCTTTATTTTAAAGCACTTCAATCAATGAAAGGTATGGCACATACACAATGGTACTCACGTTCTCTTTCTTGTTTTTGTTCCACAGTGGCAGTTTTACCAATGGTATTGAAATATATTCCTCTTCTGCAACTGTAATAAGCGGCTTATTTAGACCAGACGCGTTTTCCTCCTTTGAAGGATCTTCAGTGGACAGTAATTTGTCTCCTCCATTGCCAAGTCACCTTTCGTAGTTTTGTGCAGCGGTAACACAATACTCAACGTTTGTGTCGGCTGATCAGTGTTTTAGAAAATAAATGCTGTTTGTGTCTGGCACACACAACAATTATATTTGACATAGCTCAGAGCACTTCACTGATAGACTGTATATTCAAGTCCTAATGTTTTTGTAAGTCCACAGTTTTGTTTAATGTATTTTGCCTACTTCCTTTTGATTCATTGAAGTGCTTTAAAATAAAGCCAAACGTGCTCAGTGTAAATAAAACTTTTGTTACAGTCGCGAAAGACGGAATATTTCTCAATATTACGTACGACACCTATGTGGTACTTAACTGAGATATTCTTATACACTAAATTTTATATGAAATTTGGGTATCTTGTCCACATTTCGTTCTCAACATTGTGGCAACTAAAATCGACCATACGGAAATATACGCTATGGACTTCTACCTCTGCAAACTCTTCAGAATTTCGTGCAATGGTTTACTACATTTAATGCTGCATAATAACTAGGTTGAACATCGAAACAAAATTAAGTCATTTATGGGGGGGAAGGTATCAGTCAAGAAGATGTGTAAAAATAAAATTTTTGGGCCAAATAGTTTTTGTGAAATCGAATGATAAGTGTGTCAAAGCAGTCGGAACCCCGTGTGTCTGCACAGGCGAGCAGTGCAGTGGTGACAAAATGCGGGCAGCACGTCTCTGTAGCAGCGAAAGGGTTAATGAAGAGACAAAACACTAGAAATTTCAAAAAACTGCATTCAAACGAATAAAATTGGTGAAACTTCGATATTGTTTTTAAATAAAGAAAATGTTATGCACTGCACACGGTTTGAACTCATAACCTTTCGCTTTGTAGCCCAACTCCTTAATCGTTACGCTAACGTTGCTCGCCAGGCTGTAAAATTCCATGAGGACTCTAACATGTCACGCAATATACTGAGAAACACTGTTGGTATGATTATGAATTACTCACGTTTCGTCAAAGTACAATAGGAAATAAACAATCACTGCTGTTGTTTATTGCGAAAAAGCGGTTCGTGATATTGATACAAACACCTTTCCTCGCTAGCGCCTGAATTAGGAGGCTTATTGCTTGTTTGGTTTAAGTAATTAATAGAATATGAAGCAGTTGGTATAAAGAATGCTTTTTCCAAACTTTCTATAAAAGAATGTCTGCTATCAAGACATCGCTTTTGTTCAGTTACTTTACTTATGACTAAAACTGAAGACACTCGTCCGTGCTCTGCACTGCAGTCGAGCTCTGGCAACGTCGTTCTCTGTTCATTGGCTGACTAAATGACGCGCACTTTAGTTATGATACGCTTTTAAATGCGCACTTCACTGCAGTATTTTGCTTCGAACTGTCATGTCTCTGGATACTGACCACTCCTCCTTGGAGACTCCATGATGAGAAATGACCTTCAGTGAGAAAATGAATAAGTGCTTAAGAAAGACTTTCACTAACACTGAGGTACTTGGCCACTAGCAGAAGCAATGGTTATGTGAAATGTTCTGCTGTGATATCACTTTCGTCGTTGAGACTCGTCACCCTGGAAACAGGTACTGAAGCACTCCACCTGGTTCGAGCGCCGCCAAACTCCGCGCAGGCCGAACGCAGACATATTTTTCAATCGGCGATTCATTCACGCGCAACGATTTGTCTGCGCAAACGCCGTTTAGCTACACACTAGTCGGTGCAATTATCTGATCGATTAAACGGCTCTTCGTGGACCTTGCAACGCGAAAGAATTGGCGGTGTTCGTTTTATTCAGCACTGAGACTCGCAGACCCGCAACTTGTCCAGTTCATAAAGTTTCTTTTGTGTTTTGATTTTTTATGGCCTCGGCCTCTCTGTACACCCTAGCACCGTAATGATTAGATCTCGACAAAATCCATGGTATCAAAGAAACCAATTTGATTGATCGTCGGTCCCAATGCACGATGCCGTACTGCCGTTTTATCCGTGTTTCCTTGGCGACAGTTGCTCTTTAGGTCTTTAGGTCTTCAGACATTAACAGTAGTCTTTAAGATCACTAGAGCACTCTTTTCATGCTACGAAAATCACGTAAAAAATAAAATCTGAAATTCACCTTCGGTATTTTTTCTAACCGTGTACATGTATGTCTGTTTGTTTATTTACTTATTTTTACAAATTTTCGTATTTTAACTCACTGCAGTGTGGCAATCGCAGGAAAAGTTTGGACGAGTTATGGAATTATGTTAACGTCGAATATAAATTTAAGTATTGGGCACTCTTGTCTAACAATCAAATGAAACTGTATTGTTCCAGAGACCTTTTCAAGTCTCAAACTTGTATGATGTGCATATGCAGACTGCAGCGTGAAATGGGCAATTTTTTACGAAGGCAGATGTGCCAACCACTGCGCCACCCTGGCTCAGATGCACGGACTCTCTTAGCACGCCTCCGTCCTCAATCCAAACTGCCATTCACGCCTCAGTCCGTCTGGATTCTCTCAATTATTATTTGGAGCGTAGTCTTGCTTGGAGGTGAAAGGACGGCGATAAACTGTTCAGACAAGAAGAGAATAGAAACTTTTGAAATGTAGCGCGCCAGATGAATGCTGAATATTAGACGAGTAGATAGAGCCGTTAATGAGGAGGTACTGAATAGATCTGGGAAGAAACAAGTTTGTGCGACTATCTGACTAAAGGAAGAGGAAGGGATAGGATACAGCCGCAGGCATCGCCAGTTTCGTGTCAAAGGGGTAGAAATCGTAGAGGGAAACCAAGAGATGAATACAGTAAGCAGCTTCAGAAGGGCGTACGTCGCAGTATTTATGCAGAGATGAGGCTCGCACAGGATAACGTGGAGATGCAACTGCATCCAACCAGTCTTTAAACTGGTGACCCACAAAAAGGATTGAAGTTCTGCAGGTTATTAAAACATGGTCGATTGGATTTTCTCGGAAAACCCAACGTTTCGTCTTTGTGTGCATTCAACATCGTCATGGCCATGACAGTGAGGTCGTTGCTTGTCTTCAACTTCACACAGTTCCTCGCCCCAGCCGTTTCTGACACGCAAAGCTTGTATTTAGTCTTACAGGTCGCTGGTTGTGGTAGCTACAGCGACGAATCACCTTCACTCTGTATTCCTCGACGTAGCTGGTACTGTATTTACACCGCGACACGACTTGACATGGTGCTGCGAAACTCAGCTCGCTCTGTTCCTCCGTGAGACAACGGCGCTCGGGCTGATGATGCCCCGTGTTCCTCGACTTCAGTCAGGCGTCTGACACCGTCCAGCATTGCCGGCTAATGACAGAAATACGAACTTACGGAGTATCGGAGCAGACCTGCGATTGGATGCAACTCTTTCTTGCAGATAGAACTCAACACGTCGCTCTTAACGGAACAGAATCGACGGATGTAAACGTAATATCCGGAGTACCACAGGGAAGTGTGACACCATATGATGATGTAGTAGAAAGCGTCAGATGCTCTTTAACGCTATTCGCAGGTGATGCAGTTGTCTATACCAAAGTAGCAACGCCAGAAGGTGGTAAGAATTTGCAGAACGACCTGCAGAGAATTGATGAATGGTGCAGACTCTGGCAGTTGACCCTGATCGTCAACAAATGTAAGATATTGCGCATACATAGGAAAAAGAAATCCACTACTGTACAGCTACGCTACTGATGACAAACAGCTGGGGACAGCGTCTGCTTTAAAATTTCTAGGCGTAACTGTCCAGAGCGACCTTACGTGGAATGACCACATAAAACAGATAGTGGGGAAAGCAGACACCAGACTCTGAGTCATCGGAAGAATCTCAAGGAAGTGTAACTCCTCCACAAAAGAAGTGGCTTATAAGGCGCTTGTTCGCCCCATTCTTGAGTACTGTTCATCTGCCTGGGATCCCTGTCAGGTAGGACTGATTAAGAGAAGATCCAACGAAGAGCGGCGCGTTTCGTCACGGGATCGTTTAGCTGGCGAGAGAGCGTTACGGAGATGCTGAGCAAACTCCAGTGGCAGACGTTACAAGAGAGACGTTGTGCATCACGGAGAGATTTACTATTGAAATATCGGGACAGCACTTTTCAGGAGGAGTCGGACAACATATTACTTCCCCCCCATATACATCTCGCGCATTGAAAATTCGAGAAATTAGAGCCAATACAGAGGCTTACCGACAGTCATTTTTTCCGCAGACTATTCGCCAGTGGAACCGGGTTGGAGGGATCAGATAGTAGTACCGAAAGTACCCTCCGCCACACACCGCAAGGTGGCTTGCGGCGTTTGATGCAGATGTACAGCTTGAAGTAGCTCAGACAACGAGGTAAAAAATTTTTAAATTCTCGTATTGTATAGCTCTCTATAGCGTGTGTAAGGAGGTCAAATATCGTTCTTCTTTAACTGCAGCCGGAACAAGTTTTTATTTTTTTATTTTTCTTGAAGTAGCGATGTTTCCGTTTCTGGAAGTGCCCTGCTTGAGAAGTGCAGTCGCAATGCTTTGCATAGGCGGAAGTGGCAACAACACACTGAGCGCGGACGGAGCCAGTGGTGTACAAATGGCTTATTAGAGACTAGAAATAAAGAAGACTAGGGTTGAAACTGAAATATGGCATTTGACGGTCTGGAGCGTCACAGATTGTTAATTTTACAACTATTTTCTCAGAAATCAAACCCATAGACGCTTAAGAAAAATTCCTCATTCGAAAACATATGCTCATAAATATTTTTGCTAGTTGTTGATTTAAAAAAAGGTTTTATTATCTGTTTGTAGAATTAATTTGAAGCACTGATACAGTTCATTTTGTAATACATCATCAACAATTTACATTCGTTGACATAATCACAACAATCTTGTCATATCCGAACTAACACCAGAGGTGCTCGATGGAAATTCAGCTATTGCTGCACAAATCTTTTGTCAAGCAGGAAATGAAAAAGAGTATGCCCAGTCAAGGGCGGAACCTGTAGTCTAGGGGTATCCAACCTGGAGATGGCATGCGGCCCAAAAAGTCAGCATCCCGTGATACACGATCTATTAAAGAAAATATATTCCGTTTATGTTAAGCTGTGATAAATCGAATATTTTCAATTTGAAACTGCTGCCACACTATGCTATTCTCTCACTGGTACATTTTTTATTTCCCTTTTTCTTTCCCTCAGCGGTGAGGTGGAAGGTTGTGGGACGCCCCTGCTATAGGACTTCTGCACTGCACTGCCACTCTGCTGATTTGCCGCAATTTTTAGTTTGGAACACTCTATTTTACGATTTAACTTTCAATGTTTCCCTGAGACATTTAAGTCTCTTTTTATTGTCTACGATAATGATCGAAGCAGACGAAATGAACTAAAATTTGTGCTGCGGCCGGGACTCGAACCCAGGTCTTCTTTCTTGCTAGGCAGAAATGGTACACCAGCGCAGTACGATGGTCAGCATTGATGCACGAACTACCTAAGCTGAGTAGTGGGCTCCCCAGTTCATTTTTCCCCTACATATTGTCACTACTGCCAGGGCTCTCCGATTTTGGCCAGCACAACAGCACTGGACGTAATGGGACGTACTTGCACCATTGTTTCCCTGAGACATTTAACTCTCTTTTTATTATCTATCGAAGTTTGTGTCAAGGAGGCCACTCAGCTTAGGTAGTTTGTGCAGCAATGTGGACTATCGTAATGCGGTGGTGTAATGGTTAGCATTTCTGCCTAGTAAACAAGAAAAACCGGGTTCGAGTCCGGGCCACAGTACAATTTTTAATTCATTTCGTCTGCTTCGATCAACTTTCTGTGGTTTACATTCTGTCAATTACCTGTTCCTTTCGCATTTCATGTAATTATGCTTAGTTCTTGAAAGGCTGCATTTCTTACATTGTCATGCATTTTTGCTCAGTGCATTAAGAAAATCTCCTTTCGTGTTTCAGGTGAGTGTCTTCTCTCTGCGGCCGATGGTCGAGACGTGAGTAGCACTAAGCTGTCCTAGGTGACACACACACACACACACACACACACACACACACACACACACACACAGTCCTAAGTATTTGTGATCTCATATCTCTTGAGCTACATGATGTAATTGTGCAGGCACATCCAGTGCTATGCGGATACTGTTTGCAAAATGTGTTGCCTACAGAGTCAGCAGTAAAGAAGCAATAAAGTAACTCGCCATCCCTGATGCTCAGGTTTTACTGTACGAGCGGCAAAAATCTAGTAAGCGATAAACTTTTTCCAGTCCATTGTATTGTGGGTGTCGTCGGCGAGAATAAAGTATCGAAAAAGTTTGAAACTGTGTGCATAGTACGTTGGAAGTTGCTAAGAGCTCACATTCTCAAATATTGTGTGAATAAAGCGGGTATCTGCATGTTAATGTTGCAAGACGTGTCCACACTTCATAAGTTTGACGTACTGTGTTAAACCTTTAATGTAGTACTACAGCCCTCTGAGTGAGTAGATTATGACAGCATCTTTAATTTTCAAGTTTGATCAAGAATGATATAAAATACTGAAAATAAAATTTTCGGTGTGCCGTACGTTTTTTACACGACTTTGTGATGTAAACGGTCAAAGGCTAAGGGTTGTGTGTGTGTGTGTGTGTGTGTGTGTGTGTGTGTGTGTGTAAGTTCTATGGGGTGTATCTACATCTACATGGATACTCTGCAAATCAGATTTAAGTGCTTGCAGAGGGTTCATCGAACCGCCTTCACAGTTCTCTATTGTTCCAATGTCGTATAGCGCGCAGAAAGAAAATGGTTCAAATGGCTCTGAGAACTATGGGAGTCATCAGTCCCCTAGAACTTAGAACAACTTAAACGTAACTAACCTAAGGACATCACAGACATCCATGCTCGAGGCAGGATTCGAACCTGCGACCATAGCAGAACCGGTCGGCCACCACAAGCCGGCGCGCAGAAAGAACAAACACCTATATCTTCCGGTACGAGCTCTGATTTCCCTTATTTTTATCGTGGTGATCGTTTCTCCCTTTGTAGGTCGGTGTCAACAAAATATTTTCGCATTCGGAGGAGAAAGTTGGTGATTGGAATTTCGTGCGAAGATTCCGTCGCAGCGAAAACCTCCTTTCTTTTAATGATGTCCAGCCCAAATCCCCTCTTTCGCGATAGTACAAAACGTGCTACCCTTCTTTGAACTTTTTCGATGTACTCCATCAGTCCTATCTGTTAAGGATCCCACACGGCGCAGCAGTATTCTAAAAGAGGACGGACAAGCGTAGTGTAGGCAGTCTCTTTAGTAGGTCTGTTACATTTTCTAAGTGTCCTGCTAATAAAACGCAGCCTTTGGTTAGCCTTCCCCACATTTTCTCTCTGTTCCTTCGAATATAAGTTATTCCTAACTGCAATTACTAGGTATTTGGTTGAATTTACGGCCTTTACATCTGACTGATTTATCGTGTAACCGAAGTTTAACGGATTCATTTTGGCATTCATGTGGATACCCTCACACTTTTCGTTATTTTGGGTCAATTGCCTATTTTCCCAGCATTCAGATATCGTTTTGCAGTTTGCTTTGATCTTTTGATGACTTTATTAGACAAACGTCAGAGTCATCTGCAAACAGCCTAAGATGGCTGCTCAGATTGTGTCCCATATCGTTTATCTACATAAGGAACAGCAAAGGGCCTGTAACACTACCTTGGGGAACGCCAGAAATCACTTCTGTTTTACTCGATGACTTTCCGCCAGCTACTACGAACTGTAAACTGTCCGACAGGAAATCACGGATCCAGTGACATAACTGGAATATAATTCCAATTAAATGACTAATCGGACAAGGGGTTAACACTGTACCTCAAAAACCAATTATAAAATGAATGCAGACCGTTTCTTTTTCTGGCAGCAGTAGCCGGTGAATTCCTGTGGAGCTAATGAACTATCCGTGTTGCTATAGTTGCACGTTGCCGCGTCTTGGAATTTAGAGATGATCGTCAATCCCTTGACAGTATCGAACTGAATAGATTTTCTCTTGTGTGGCAAAGTTGGTAACACTGCAGCCTGTGGGCATTCTCAGCTTGACACCTGCTTTATATAGGGCGTCCCAGGAGGAGTGTCGTATTCACAGACATGGAGGAAACGACCATCAGAAGCAGAAAAGTCCAGCAGACAGGGGCTCCAAAGTGCACACCTCAAGAGCTGCCAGGACTTGTTCATCTTTGGTATTGTAAAAAAACTGAACAAGGGCTCCTAGCTTTTAAGGTTTTCATTTCAGAGCCCATGTTTACTAGTCTTTTTTGCTTCGAATGATCGTTCCCGTCACGTCCCTGAATGCTGACGTTACTCCTGAGACGCCCTGCCCTTCAAATCAAAATCGGCGATGAAATGCGCCGATTCCGTGAAGGCAGGAACGCATTCGGCGATGCGCTCAGCGGCGGAAAGGGCTTTGACGGCGAAAGCGGCTACTCCCTCTGGCCGGGGCGATAGTTAATGTGGCCCGCATCTCGTGGTCGTGCGGTAGCGTTCTCGCTTCCCACGCCCGGGTTCCCGGGTTCGATTCCCGGCGGGGTCAGGGATTTTCTCTGCCTCGTGATGGCTGGGTGTTGTGTGCTGTCCTTAGGTTAGTTAGGTTTAAGTAGTTCTAAGTTCTAGGGGACTTATGACCACAGCAGGAGTCCCATAGTGCTCAGAGCCATTTTGATAGTTAATGTGGAACAGGCATCGGCGATATCATGCAAGTTTCAAGCTTTTTCCTTTTGTTTTAACATGATAATTACTAGTCAAAGTTTAAATGCGTTTCTCTCAAAACCAAGTTTTTCGGCATGGTTGTCATCTCTCACGCTACAATTTTGATCCGATTGTAACGATTTTTGATCTTCCTTGAGGCACACTGAATTCTCGTCAGTTGATCATAGATGGTTTTTTTGTAATGTTGATATTTAGTATTTTTTTTTGCAGCCAAAAAAGAGGGGTCCAAAATCGCCATTTTATTCAAACATCTATTATTCGTAAAAAAAAAAAAAAATTGCAAACCTCTACGGCGAACTAAAATTACGTCTGTAAGAATGAGGGTGATTTGTTAATTTCATGTTTCAGATGGATCACAACCGGAGATAAGCGACAACTGTCGTTCTACCTCGTTTCAGAGCCGCCTCGGCGAAATCTCATTTATACAGGGTTGTAGCCTGTCCCCGATGTTATTCAATCAGTATATTGAGCAAGAAGCAAAGAAAACAAAAGAAAAATTCGGAGTAGGTATTAAAATCTACGGAGAAGAAATAAAAACTTTCAGGTTCGCCGATGACATTGTAATTCTGTCAGAGAGAACGAAGGACTTGGAAGAGCAGTCGAATGGAATCGATATAAGATGAACAACAGAAGCAAAACGAGGATAATGGAATGTAGCCGAATTATGTCGGGTGATGCTGAGGGAATTAGATCAGAAAATGAGACACTTAAAGTAGTAAAGGAGTTTTGCTATTTAGGGAGTAAAATAACTGATGATGGTCGAAGTAGAGAGGATATAAAACGTAGACTGGCAATGGCAAGGAAAGCGTTTCTGAAGAAGAGAAATTTGTTAACATCGAGTATAGATTTAAGTGTCAGGAAGTCATTTCTGAAAGTATTTGTATGGAGTGTAGCCATGTATGGAAGTGAAACATGGACGATAAATAGTTTGGACAAGAAGAGAATAGAAGCTTTCGAAATGTGGTGCTACAGAAGAATGCTGAAGATTAGATGGGTAGAACACATAAGTAATGAGGAGGTATTGAATAGGATTGGGGAGAAGAGAAGTTTGTGGCCCAACTTGACTAGAAGAAGGGATCGGTTGGTAGGACATGTTCTGAGACATCAAGGGATCACCAATTTAGTGTTGGAGGGCAGCGTGGAGGGTAAAAATCGTAGAGGGAGACAAAGAGATGAATACACTAAGCAGATTCAGAAGGATGTAGGCTGCAGTAGGTACTGGAAGATGAAGAAGCTTGCACAGGATAGAGTAGCATGGAGAGCTGCATCAAACCAGTCTCAGGACTGAAGACCACAGCAACAACAACAGTAATTACAAATTCACAATTTTCGGATTTTTTCTTGTACTTTGATTACTCCTCGCTAAATTTCATGATGGTGGGTGAAAATGAAGTACCACATAGGTTTTGACAAGCTTGCGAGTGTCAAAATATGTAACAAAATGTCCCTGTCTTTTGCTTGCATTGACTTAGCACCTAACGTTTAGTACGCCGCCAAGGGACCGCAGACCTTAATAACCTAAAGTTTACCATTCCGGCAAGGCACCATAGAGCTCAGTACGTGACGTAAATTTCAACCCGACGCGTATAGCCGTTTCTGAGAAGAAGAGTTCACAGTGACACAGACGGACGACACACAGCGATGCTACACCGCTCAAAACAATTGGGGGATCAGGTGAGACAGAAACATGTTAACGCATTTTGTTCAAATATCGGTTACAAGTACATTTTTTGTTTGTTACGGTACAATATTTTGCTGCCTCAACTCTTTACTTGAGATATACATGGGGTTTAGGTAGAGCGAGGCACCATGGGGAAGCCATAATAGTGAAACAGTCATTCTGGTTGCCCTGTAATATGGTGAGTGATCACCTCGGACGGCGAGTACAGAATTGTTCAAATGGCTCTGAGCACTATGGGACTTAACATCTGTGGTCATCAGTCCCCTAGAACTTAGAACTACTTAAACCTAACCAACCTAAGGACAGCACACACATCCATGCCCGAGGCAGGATTCGAACCTGCGACCGTAGCGGTCGGGCAGTTACAGACTGAAGCGCCTAGAACCGCTCGGCCACACAGATCGGCAACTGCTTGTGTAATTCGTTTGGTAGCGTAAACACAAGTCAACACGAAGCCCCTCTGCAACAACTTTCCGTTATAATCACTATCTCGTTGACGGTAATGTTGTTGCCTCCACTCCGTAGAACGGACAGAAAGAAGTCGAACCATTTTAGTTCATTCTGCCGGTGGCACTACTTCAGAAGCCAGGTATCTCAAATGATCCCTTGATTGTTTTGGCCGGTCTGTGAAGGTTCCGTTTTTACGTAACCGTAAAACACCTGACTTGGATGGTACTGAGTTTAAAGTGACGGAAAATTTAACCAAGCTTTTGTTTTACACTGTTGCTGTGGTCTTCAGTCCAGAGCCTGGTTTGATGCAGCTCTCCATGCTACTCTATCCTGTGCAAGCTTCTTCATCTCCCAGTACCTACTGCAGCCTACATCCTTCTGAATCTGCTTAGCGTATTCATCTCTTGGTCCCCCTCTACGATTTTTACCCTCCACACTGCCCTCGAATACCAAATTGTTGATCCCTTGATGCCTCAGAACATGTCCTACCAACCGATCCCTTCTTCTTGTCAAGTTGTGCCACAAACTTCTCTCCTCCCCAATTCTATTCAATACCCCCTCATTAGTTATGTGATCTACCAATCTAATCTTCAGCATTCTTCTGTAGCACCACATTTCGAAAGCTTCTATTCTCTGTTTTACACTTGTAGAACAAATTAGAAAACATAAGAACATATGAAAACCTTGTCCCTTACAGTTGCTATTCGAGAACTGAAAAATGGTTAATTGTAATAATTTTTTTCCTTTTTAGCAACCTTTGTTTATGAATTTAATCTTGTCTCTCTCTCTCTCTCTCTCTCTCTCTCTCTCTCTGTCTCAGCTTGTATTTGGGTGCCTTTGTGTGTGTGTGTGTGTGCCAACGCGCGCGCGCACACACACACGCACACACACACACGTTCCTGTGCGACTGCTGTCTCCACTGGCGGTACGTCTGTCGCATCTCGAGTGCTTTGTGCAACTGGGCAGAAGCTTTAATTAAATTAACACGAGTGTGCGGCCGAGAAGCTGAGCAGCGCTAATGTTGGCCGTGCTGGGACCACTGCGTGCTGCTCGTCTTACGGCTGCAGTTAATACACAGATGTAACGACTGCTACGCCTCAGCCGTTTCCTCGAAATCTAGCCTACTTTCTTCTCGATTTAGGTTCTGCCCATATAGTAGTGATGCGAAAATCCGATACCGGTATTTCAGATCCGAATGATCGGTATTTTTTTGGCGCCCGGAGTGGCCGAACGGTTCTAGGCGCTTCAGTCTGGAAGCGTGCCCGACCGCTACGGTCGCAGGTTCGAATCCTCTCTCGGGCATGGATGTGTGTGTGATGTCCTTAGGTTAGTTAGGTTTGAGTAGTTCTAAGTTCTAGGGGACTGATGACCTCAGAAGTTAAAAGTCCCATAGTGCTCAGAGCCATTTGAGCCATTTTTTAATCGGTATTTTTCAGTGTTTCGGTTATAACAGGTGTCTTATTATTTACTAATAACAGAGAAAAAATAAACCGAAATATCAATTAGGCGTAGCAGCAGTGTTAGAATATTTCTTTTTTAAATAAATAGTTTTTTAAGCAACGAGTAATTTTTGTTCGTAAAATGGGCATTGTTTTGAAATATTGCGTTATTATTGAAAATGGGAAAAGCGATCACTGCAGTTCAGTGACAATGCGGACGAAAATGAGCGACAGACACTGGCATAAGAATTTGTACAGCATTACTAGAACAGTAGTGTCCGTGGTGGCGTGAGGTAGGCTGTGTCCGGCAGTTTGTCGCTGATTCTGCCGCCGAGCACCCGTTGTATTGCAGAGTGGCACCAAACCCAGACTGGAAGTGTTTTTTGCCGAGTGACGTTGCACTCAAGTACAATGCTTCACTCACTCGAAGACGAGCGGCCTAGGGTGCTGCAGTCATGGACTGTGCGGCTGGTCCCGGCGGAGGTTCGAGTCCTCCCTCGGGCTTGGGTGTGTGTGTGTGTGTGTGTGTGTGTGTGTGTGTGTGTGTGTGTGTGTGTGTGTGTGTTTGTCCTTAAGATAATTTAGGTTAGGTGGTGTGTAAGCCTAGGGACTGATGACCTTAGCAGTTAAGTCCCATGCGATTTCTCTCACATTTGAACATTTGAATTATTGAACTATGTGAAATAAAATCGTCATAACTTGTGAGCGGTTTGCGTTAGCACGTTCAAACGGCACGATTGGCCGCGGGGCGTGATGGGAGTTAGTATGCGCTGTATGGTTTGGTTTGGCGATGAAGCCCACTTTCATTTGGATGGGTTCGTCAGTAAGGAAGACTGGCGCGTTTCGTGGACTGTGAACCCGTATTTCGCGATCGACAAGTCTCTTCACCCTCAACTGGCGAGTGTGTGGTGTGCAGTGTCCAGTCACGAAATAATCGGTGGGATATTCGTTGATCGCACGGTGACTACCGAACTGTACGTGAAGGTTTTGGAAGATGGTTTCATCCCCGTTATCCAAAGTGACCCTCTTTTCTACAAGATGTGGTTCGTGCAAGACGGAGATCGACCCCGTCGAAGCAGGAGAGTGTTTGACGTCCTGGAGGAGCACTTTGGGGATCGCATTCTGGTTCTGGGGTACCCAGAGGACACTGCCGTTGTCCTCGATTGGCCGCCATATTCTCCTGTTCTCAACACATGCGACTCCTTTTTGTGGGGCTCTACAGGGTTATTACAAATGATTGAAGCGATTTTACAGCTCTACAATAACTTTATTATTTGAGGTATTTTCACAATGCTTTGCACACACATACAAAAACTCAAAAAGTTTTTTTAGGCATTCACAAATGTTCGATATGTGGCCCTTTAGTGATTCGGCAGACATCAAGCCGATAATCAAGTTCCTCCCACACTCGGCGCAGCATGTCCCCGTCAATGAGTTCGAAAGCATCGTTGATGCGAGCTCGCTGTTCTGGCACGTTTTTTGGTAGAGGAGGTTTAAACACTGAATCTTTCACATAACCCCACAGAAAGAAATCGCATGGGGTTAAGTTGGGAGAGCGTGGAGGCCATGACACGAATTGCTGATCGTGATCTCCACCACGACCGATCCATCGGTTTGCCAATCTCCTGTTTAAGAAATGCCGAACATCATGATGAAAGTACGGTCGAGCACCATCCTGTTGAAAGATGAAGTCGGCGCTGTCGGTCTCCAGTTGTGGCATGAGTCAATTTTCCAGCATGTCCAGATGCACGTGTTTTTCGCAGAAGAAAAAGGGGCCGTAAACTTTAAACCGTGAGATTGCACACAACACGTTAACTTCTGGTGAATTGCGAATTTGCTGCACGAATGCGTGAGGATTCTCTACCGCCCAGATTCGCACATTGTGTCTGTTCACTTCACCATTAAGAAAAAATGTTGCTTCATCACTGAAAACAAGTTTCGCACTGAACGCATCCTCTTCCATGAGCTGTTGCAACCGCGCCGAAAATTCAAAGCGTTTGACTTTGTCATCGGGTGTCAGGGCTTGTAGCAATTGTAAACGGTAAGGCTTCTGCTTTAGCCTTTTCCGTAAGATTTCCCAAACCGTCGGCTGTGGTACGTTTAGCTCCCTGCTTGCTTTATTCGTCGACTTCCACGGGCTACGCGTGAAACTTGCCCGCACGCGTTCAACCGTTTCTTCGCTCACTGCAGGCCGACCCGTTGATTTCCCCTTACAGAGGCATCCAGAAGCTTTAAACTGCGCATACCATCGCCGAATGGAGTTGGCAGTTGGTGGATCTTTGTTGAACTTCGTCCTGAAGTGTCGTTGCACTGTTATGACTGACTGATGTGAGTGCACTTCAAGCACGACATATGCTTTCTCGGCTCCTGTCGCCATTTTGTCTGACAGCGCTCTCGAGCTTTCTGGCGGCAGAAACCTGGAGAGCGGCTTCAGCCGAACAAAACTTTATGAGTTTTTCTACGTATCTGTAGTGTGTCGTGACCATATGTCAATGAATGGAGCTACAGTGAATTTATGAAATCGCTTCAATCGTTTGTAATAGCCCTGTATTAAAGACAAGGTGTACAGTTATAACCTCAAAAGCAGTGATCAGCAGCAAACAGCCATTCACGAGGTCATCGCCAGCATCCATGTTGCGACACTTCAGCGGGTCGTGCAGAATTTCGCTATTTGTCTGCGCCACATAATGGCCGATGATGGCAGGCGTATCGAACATGTCGTACCCCAAATCCGAATATCTGTAGTGCCGTTTTCATGTTGAATAAAGTGTATGCGCGCCATTAGCATACATTAACGACTTGCCACTCTGTATTCATGAAGATGCAAAGCTAGTTATTTTTGCTGGTGATGCAAGTATAGTAAGTCACACCCAACAAACAAGATTCAGCTGAGGACATTGTAAATAATGTCTGTCACAAAATTATTAAATGGTCCTCTGCAAATTGGCTCTCACTAAATTTTGAGAATACACAGATTATACAGTTCTGTACATTAAATGGCGTAAAACCATTAATAGACTATGAACAAAAATCTGTTGCTAAGGTAGAATATTGAAAATTTCTTGGTGTGTGCATCGTTGACAAATAGAATTGCAAGACACACATCTATGATTTACCGAAACGGTTAGGTTCAGCAACTTATGCTATTGGGGTTATTCCAAGTTTTGGTGATAGAGGTATCAGTAAATTAGCCTACTGTGCCTATTTTCATTCACTGCTTTCATATGGCATCATATTTTGGGGCAATTCGTCTAACAGGGAAAGTATTCACTGCACAAAAGCGTGTAATAAAAATAATAGCTGGAGCCAAGATCACCTTGCAGACATTTATTCAAGCAGCCCGGGATATTCACAGTACCTTCGCAATACATACATTCATTTATGAAATTTGTCATTAAGAACCCATCCCCATTCAAGAATAAGTGCATAGTTACAGCAGTAGAGGAAAGGATGCTATTCACTATTCTGGATTAAATCTCACTTTGGCACAGAAAGGGGTGAATTATGCTGACACAAAAATCCAATTTGGTCATTTGCCAAATAGTATTAAAAGTCTGACAGGTAGCCAACCAACATTTAAAAACAAATTAAAACAATTTCTGAATGACAACTCCTTCTACTCAATAGATGAATTTCCAGATATAAAGATCTAACAGTAAAAAAATTAATTAATTATTTCGTGTAAAGAAAACTTTTGTTAACACTTTGCCGTCCGCACGTCTCGTACAAATTTATTCGCTTGGTGCCGGCAGCGCAAAGTCGGATTACTTGGCTCGTCGCCTTTCCGTTGATGACGAGCATCAAACACATTGACTTTTCCGGTCGGCACAATCCAGTTTATTATTGCTGTCGGAAAAATGTAAAAATGATAATATTTGTCTTAATCGGTTGCCGGACATCGTTTTGCGAAATATCAGTGTGTCTATCAACGGAATCGTTAACCAATAATCATCGATCCTTGCTTTTCTTACGGTTCCGATAAGGATAGCAAGCCCAAACCATTTTCTAAGTTCGGGTCCCGTAACGTCGACAAGTTTGTCATTTTTTTAAAATCCAGTTTCCTTCTATTGCAATTTTGACTGTGGTACTTTGTGGTTTCGTTGCTAATATATTCGAATAGATCGTTCCCAATATATAATTATACGGTATCCTCGACGCTGTGCGTTGTTGTTGTTGTTGTTGTTATTGTGGTCTTCAGTCCTGAGACTGGTTTGATGCTCTCCATGCTACTCTATCCTGTGCAAGCTTCTTCATCTCCCAGTA
Organism: Schistocerca americana; assembly: GCF_021461395.2. NCBI lineage: Eukaryota > Metazoa > Arthropoda > Insecta > Orthoptera > Acrididae > Schistocerca > Schistocerca americana. The sequence goes on along the minus strand of NC_060129.1, from coordinate 197,603,625 downwards.
CCTACTGCAGCCCTGCAGCCTACATCCTTCTGAATCTGCTTAGTGTATTCATCTCTCGGTCTCCCTCTACGATTTTTACCCTCCACGCTGCCCTCCAATGCTAAATTTGTGATCCCTTGATGCCTCACAACATGTCCTACCAACCGATCCCTTCTTCTAGTCAATTTGTGCAACAAACTTCTCTTCTCCCCAATCCTATTCAATACCTCCTCATTAGTTACGTGATCTACCCATCTAATCTTCAGCATTCTTCTGTAGCACCACATTTCGAAAGCTTCTATTCTCTTCTTGTCTAAACTATTTATCGTCCACGTTTCACTTCCATAAATGGCTACACTCCATACAAATACGTTCAGAAACGACTTCCTGACACACAAATCCATACTCGATGTTAACAAATTTCTCTTCTTCAGAAACGCTTTCCTTGCCATTGCCAGTCTGCATTTTATATCCTGTCTACTTCGACCATCATCAGTTATTTTGCTCCCCAAATAGCAAAACTCCTTTACTGCTTTAAGTGTCTCATTTCCTAATCTTATCCTTGTTTTGCTTTTCTTGATGTTCATCTTATATCCTCCTTTCTAGACACTGTCCATTCCGTTCAACTGCTCTTCCAAGTCCTTTGTTGTCTCTGACAGAATTACAATGTCATCGGCGAACCTCAAAGTTTTTATTTCTTCTCCATGGATTTTAATACCTACTCCGAATATTTCTTTTGTTTCCTTTACAGCTTGCTCAATATACAGATTGAATAGCATCGGGGACAGGCTACAACCCTGTCTCACTCCCTTCCCAACCACTGCTTCCCTTTCATACCCCTCGACTCTTATAACTGCAATCTGCTTTCTGTACAAATTGTAAATAGCCTTTCACTCCCTGTATTTTACCCCTGCCACCTTCAGAATTTGAAAGAAAGTATTCCAGTCAACGTTGTCAAAAGCTTTCTCTAAGTCTACAAATGCTAGAAACATAGGTTTGACTTTCCTTAATCTTTCTTCTAAGATAAGTCGTAGGTCAGTATTCCCTCACGTGTTCCAACATTTCTACGGAAACCAAATTGAACTTCCTCGAGGTTGGCTTCTATCAGTTTTTCCATTCGTCTGTAAAGATTCCGCGTTAGTATTTTGCAGCTGTGACTTATTAAACTGATAGTTCGGTAATTTTCACATCTGTCAACAACTGCTTTCTTTGGGATTGGAATTATTACATTCTTCTTGAAGTCTGAGGGTATTTCGCATGTCCCATACACCTTGCTCACCAGATGGTAGAGTTTTGTCAGGACTGGCTCTCCCAAGGCCGTCAGTAGTTCCAATGGAAAGTTGTCTACTCCCGGGGTCTTTCAGTGCTCTGTCAAACTCTTCACGCAGTATATCTCCCATTTCATCTTCATCTACCTCGTCTTCCATTTCCATCATATTGTCCTCAAGTACATCGCCCTTGTATAGACCCTCTATATAGTCCTTCCACCTTTCTGCTTTCCCTTCTTTGCTTAGAACTGGGTTTCCATCAGAGCTCTTGATATTCATACAAGTGGCTCTCTTTTCTCCAAAGGTCTCTTTAATTTTCCTGTAGGCAGTATCTATCTTACCCCTAGTGAGACAAGCCTCTACATACTTACATTTGTCCTCTAGCCATCCCTGCTTAGCCATTTTGCACTTCCTGTCGATCTCATTTTTGAGACGTTTGTATTCCTTTTTGCCTGCTTCATTTACTGCATTTTTATATTTTCTCCTTTCATCAATTAAATTCAATATTTCTTCTGTTACCCAAGGGTTTCTACCAGCCCTCGTCGTTTTACCTATTTGATCCTCTGCTGCCTTCACTACTTCATCCCTCAGAGCTACCCATTCTTCTTCTACTGTATTTCTTTCCCTCATTCCCGTCAATTGTTCCCTTATGCTCTCCCTGAAACTCTCTACAACCTCTGGTTCTTGCAGTTTATCCAGGTCCCATCTCTTTAAATTCGCACCTTTTTGCTGTTTCGTCAGTTTTAATCTACAGTTCATAACCAATAGATTGTGGTCAGAGTCCACATCTGCTGCTGGAAATGTCTTACAATTTAAAACCTGGTTCCGAAATCTCTGTCTTACCATTATATAATGTATCTGATACCTTTTAGTATCTCCAGGGTTCTTCCATGTATACAACTTTCTTTCATGATTCTTAACCCAAGTGTTAGCTATGATTATGTTGTGCTCTGTGCAAAATTCTACCAGACGGCATTCTCTTTCATTTCTTAGCCGTAATCCGTATTCATCTACTACGTTCCCTTCTCTCCCTTTTCCTACTACCGACTTCCAGTCACCCATGACTATTAAATTTTCTTCTCCCTTCACTATCTGAATAATTTCTTTTATATCATCATACATTTCTTCAATTTCTTCATCATCTGCAGAGCTAGTTGGCATGTAAACTTGTACTGCTGTAGTAGGCATGGGCTTTGTGTCTATCTTGGCCACAATAATGCGTTCACTATGCTGTTTGTAGTAGCTAACCCGCACTCCTATTTTTTATTCATTGTTAAACCTACTCCTGCATTACCCCTATTTGATTTTGTATTTATAACCCTGTAATCACCTGACCAAAAGTCTTGTTCCTCCTGCCACCGAACTTCACTAATTCCCGCTATATCTAACTTTGACCTATCCATTTCCCTTTTTAAATTTTCTAACCTACCTGCCCGATTAAGGGATCTGACATTCCACGCTCCGATCCGTAGAACGCCAGTTTTCTTTCTCCTATAACGACATCCTCTTGAGTAGTCCCCGCCCGGAGATCCGAATGGGGGACTATTTTACCTCCGGAATATTTTACCCAAGAGGACGCCATCATCATTTAATCATACAGTAAAGCTGCATGCGCTCGGGAAAAATTACGGCTGTAGTTTCCCCTTGCTTTCAGCCGTTCGCAGTACCAGTACAGCAATGCCGTTTTGGATAGTGTTGCAAGGCCAGATCAGTCAATCATCCAGACTGTTGCCCCTGCAACTACTGAAAAGGCTGCTGCCCCTCTTCAAGAACCACACGTTTGTCTGGTCTCTCAACAGATACCCCTCCGTTGTGGTTGCACCTACGGTACGGCCATCTGTATCATTGAGGCACGCAAGCCTCCCCACCAACGGCAAGGTCCATGGTTCATGGTTCAGGACGCTCTGTGTATCTTTGCGAAATACGTTTGGACGCGGGGATCCTCCAAGTTTATTATTGGTCCTCTGCGAATCAAAGTCTGACCACTGTGCACTGTCTTCTTCGTCTGATTGAGCCGAATCAGTTGCCCATCGTAGCGTTCGCCGAACTCTTCTTGGACGTATTTCACTGTCTTCCCACGATTCTGCTTCACATGCGTTTTTCGGATATCCAGTGTCTTCTCCGCAATCTGCGAAGTCGTGCGGCACGTCAGAGAAGACGTCCGCAGGTTCATCGTAAATAATCTTATTGTCTCTCTTGTCCGCCATGATGATACGGCACAAGCACTTAAATAAACGAAACACTTGTTGACGTGTGCAACTTATTGCTACCTAAACGAAACACCGACAGAATGCAAAAGATACTGAAGTGCTGTCGCCGGCCACTGAGCGATACTATGCACACGACACTACTGTGGTGTCGCCGGGCGGCATAGTGTTAAAAGTGACACGTTGCACATCATTACGAAATATCATATTCATGATCTATGGAACAGTGATTGATGCATGAATGTAAGCACGCCGTAGTTTCTCACTAATTTATGTTTTTTTCATTCTTTCTTTCTTTTTCTTTCATTCTTCCTTTTGCTTGTGCCATTTTTCCCGCGGGTACGCAGGGTCGGCGTGGTTAATCGGAATTGGCAATGTTAGTGGAAGGGGTGGCCGGATGCCCTTGCTGCCGCCACCCTGTACCCCCGTGGGACGGAATCAGTGTACCCCAGCTGTCTGCATCTAGTGTAAGCCGTGGAATAGTGCGAATGTCTTTCAGATGTCTGCGAGCCGTGTAACTGAGGTGGGACGTGGGGACCAGCCCGGTATTCACCTAGTGGGATGTGGAAAACCGCCTAAAAGCCACATCCACGCTGGCCAGCACACCGGCCCTCGTCGTTAATCTGCCCGGCGGATTCGATCCGGGGCTGGCGCGCTTACCCGAGCCCAGGAAGCAGCGCGTTAACGCGCTCGGCTAACCTGGCGGGTCAATTTGTGTTTTTTTCATATAGTTCCATAATTGTGACCCTGTAGGGGGGGGGGGGGGCGGCGGGAAAGACGAGAAATGCCGAGAGGCGGGATAGGAGAAGACGGACTAATGGAATTGGAATGAAAGATACACGTGCAACGCCGGTTACTCCGCAAGATTTTTGTAAGAATATCAAATCAGATTAACACTTTAAATATACAACGGTATTTAGCAAGCAGATAAAAAGAAAACAGTGAAAGAGTAGAAACTAACGCCTCGCAAAAAGGACGGGTCGGCGGTGAATTGGTTCCCCTTGCCTCGCTGCCTTCAGCTGTCTCTGCCCGCGAGAGCAGGCTGCCAACATGGCGTGGCGTGACGTCAGCATGGCCGCTGCGCCTCCCCTGCCCCCCCCCCTCCCACCCCTTGCCACCAACAGTACATCGCCTTCTCACTTCTCTCCTCTGCGTAACCATTCGCGAATGCAACAGGAAGATGACGGCCGTGGAGCGGACACCGTGGTGCAGCGCCACTTACGTTTGTGTCAGCTATCCTGCAGACGACGAAACACGTATCCGAAATGAAGTATCAACTACAGTAGGCGAGAAAGAAGGAAAAAAACAAAAAGCCCGAGCCCAGCAAGACTCTCAAAGCGGTGCAGTGACCATTATGATTATCCGGGCTGTTATGCCGTGGTCGGGTGATGAATTCTGTGTCGATTCCCAACGTTTCGTCTCCGACTGCGGGAGACATCTTCAAGGGGGTCCGTAGCTCGATGGAAGGTCCAACACACACACTGGCTCGCTACTGACTGCCTCTGAATTCCGTGTCCGAGGCGTGACGTCACGTGTTTTGGAAACGTCAGTGCAATTGGCCGCTGTCCGCTGCCGTCGATCGCCGTTGCCATCACCCAGTGGTGGACGGGTGGTACACGTCTTCTTCAACACCGGCATCCATATGCCGTTTAATTTCACACCCTCCTCCTTTTGGTTGAAATTATTTGCGTGTTTAGCGATTTCGATTGCCTCCCTGTAGAGCCTTTCGTAATATCCGCTTGTGGCCGCTAGTACTTGCGTCTCCTCGAAACGAATATTGCGGTTCCCTGGCTGGAAAGCGTGCTCCGCAACAGCTGATCGTTCCGTTTCTCCTCTTCTGCAATTTCCCTTGTGCTCTTCCAAACGTTTAGAAACAGTTATTTTAGTGGTAGCCACATAAACACCACCACAGCTGCATGGGATCCTATACACTCCAGCTTTTTGCAATGGTTTGCGAGCGTCCTTGGCAGGCTGAAGGTATTCCTGTATCTTCCTGGTGGGCTTGTAAATTACGGTAATATTTCGCTTCGTCAAGATCCTCCCTATTCTTTCCGTTACATTTTTAACAAACGGCAGGAAGACCTTAGATTTTGCAGTAACCTGTACGTCAGTATGATTTCTGCGTGGGTGCCTCAACGCACGTTTTATTTCGGCGGACGAATATCCGTTCTTCATTAGTGCATTGTGGAGATGTTCCATCTCAGCGTCGAGCAACTCAGGTTCACAAGTATTTCTAGCTCTGTCCGCTAACGTCTTGATAACACCCCGCTTCTGTTGTGGGTGGTGGTTCGAATCCCGGTGCAAATAACGGTCCGTGTGCGTGGGTTTGCGGTATACTGAGTGGCCCAAACTACCATTTTCGTTTCTAAAAACAACCACATCGAGGAAATGTAACTTGCCGTCTACCTCCTCCTCCATTGTAAACTGAATTCTCGCGTTCATACTGTTCAGATGTTCGTGGAACCGGCTTAGTTCCTCCCTACCATGTCTCCACAGCACAAACGTATCATCCGCGTATCGGAACCATACATTTGGTTTTTTGCTGGCAGTACCTAAGGCCTGTTCTTCGAATTTCCCCATAAAGAAGTTTGCAATTACGGGACTTAGGAGGCTTCCCATAGCCACGCCATCCGCTTGCTCATAAAACTGTTCATTCCACTTGAAGTATGTGGTCGTCAAACAACACTTAAACACTTCTGAAATATCGGCAGGTTCCGCTTAATGATGTATTGGAACAGCTGGATCGAATAATTATAATGGACATGATATTTCCGGCCGTGAAATTGTGTGCGTCACAAAAACACAGCGAAGTACACTACTGGCCATTAAAATTGCTACACCAAGAAGAAATCCAGATGATAAACGGGTATTCATTCGACAAATATAGTATACTAGAACTGATATGTGATTACATTTTCACGCAATTTCGGTGCATAGATCCTGAGAAATCTGTATCCAGAACAACCACCTCTGGCAGTAATAACGGCCTCGATACGCCTGGGCATTGAGTCGAACAGAGCTCGGATGGCGTGTACAGGTACAGCTGCCCGTGCAGCTTCAACACGATACCACAGTTCATCGAGAGTAGTGACTGGCGTATTGTGACGAGCCAGTTGCTCGGCCACCGTTGACCAGACGTTTCCAATTGGTGAGAGATCTGGAGAATGTGCTGGCCAGAGCAGCAGTCGAACATTTTCCGTGTCCAGAAAGGCCCGTACAGGACCTGCAACATGCGGTCGTGCATTATCCTGCTGAAATGTAGGGTTTCGCAGGGATCAAATGAAGGATAGAGCCACGGGTCGTAACGCATCTGACATGTAACGTCCACTGTTCAAAGTGCCGTCAATGCGAACGAGAGGTGACCGAGACGTGTAACCAATGGCACCCCATACCATCACGCCGGGCGATACGCCAGTATGGCGATGACGAATACACGCTTCCAATGTGCGTTCACCGCGATGTCGCCAAACACGGATGCGGCCATCCTGATGCTGTAAACAGAACCTGGATTCGTCCGAAAAAATGACGTTTCGCCATTCGTGCACCCAGGTTCGTTGTCGAGTACACCATCGCAAGCGCTCCTGTCTGTGATGCAGCGTCAAGGGTAACCGCAGCCACGGCCTCCGAGCTGATAGTCGGTGCTGCTGCAAACGTCGTCGAACTGTTTGTGCAGATGGTTGTTGTCTTGCAAACGTCCCCATCTGTTGACTCAGGGATCGAGACGTAGCTGCACGATCCGTTACAACCGTGCGGATAAGATGCCTGTCATCCCGACTGCTAGTGATACGAGGCCGTTGGGATCCAGCACGGCGTTCCGTATTACCCTCCTGAACCCACCGATTCCATATTCTGCTAACAGTCATTGGATCTCGACCGACGCGAGCAGCAATTTCGCGATACGATAAACCGCAGTCGAGATAGGGTACAATCCGACCTTTATCAAAGTCGGAAACGTGATGGTACGCATTTCTCCTCCTTACACGAGGCATCACAACAACGTTTCACCAGGCAACGTCGGTCAGCTGCTGTTCGTGTATGAGAAATCGGTTGGAAACTTCCCTCGTGTCAGCACGTTGTAGGTGTCGCCACCGGCGCCAACCTTGTGTGAATGCTCTGGAAAGCTAATCATTTGCATATCACAGCATGTTCTTCCTGTCGCTTAAATTTCGCATCTGTAGCACGTCATCTTCGTGGTGTAGGAATTTTAATGGCCAGTAGTGTGTTCCCATTAATTTTGCGACCACAACTGCTGATGTGTTTGCTGGTGCATTGTCGTGATGGAAAAGGGCCTTTTTTTTTTTTTTTTTTTTTTTCCGTGCCAATCGCCGGCGTTTTTCTTGCAGCTCGGTTTTCAAACGGTCCAGTAACGATGAATAATATGCACCTGTAATAGTTTTACCCTTTTCCAGACAGTCGATGAGGATTATCCCTTGCGAATCCCAAAAGACAGTCGCCATAACCTTTCCTGCCGAAGGAATGGTCTTCGCCTTCTTTGGTGCAGATTCTCCCTCGGTAACCCATTGTTTACATTGTTGTTTGGTCTCAGGAGTATAGTAATGTACCCATGTTTCATCCACAGTGACGAAACGACGCTTAAAGTCCTGCGGATTCTTCCTGAACAGCTGCCAACCATCCTTGCAGCACTTCACACGATTCCGTTTTTGGTCAAGCGTGAGCAATCGTGGAACTCATCTTGCGGATAGCTTTCTCGTTTCCAAATGTTTATGCAGAATGTTATGTACCCGTTCATTCTAGATGCCAACGGCACTAGCAATCTCACGCACCTTAATATTCTGGCATCCATCGCCATATCATGAATTTTATCAATAGTTTAGTTTCATCTCCGAAATACAGTTGAACCGTTTCGTTTTTACCCCTCAGAGAATTATAATTACCCCCAGATTGGGAAACAGTGGTCTACGAGCAACGAGTCGTAGGTTAACACTCACCCTGTCTGACAAATCGTTAATGTACGCTGTATAAAAATACAGTTAATTTGGAGAGAGAGAATGGGTGGCAGGGAGGGGGGGGGGGGGGGTTGACGACATCGCAACTAACAGCGTCTGTCGAATGTTTTCCGCCTTTACACAAGCGCCATGCAGGACATCACGATAAGTACCGCTTTCAACTTTCTGTAACGTGAACTAAGAATAGTGAACTTTGAAAGTTTTTTTCCCTGTTAATGATAATTAACTCTTCTCTCTCGTAGGACGACAATGTCCGTGCGGCGATCGTCATCTAGAAGATTATTCCGGTGCATTCGGAAGATTTGACCTAATGGTTCGTGATACGCATAGAGGGGAACAAGTGTACTTGAAGCTTGCAGAAATAAAATACTTTTCTCCCACGAGCTATCCGCTTTTTATCTGTTAGGCACACATGGGTCAAGATACGTCCTTACACTATGGCGTGCGAGAATAGAAGAGCATTAAAACAGGAGAGGTGGTATTGAAAAAAGTTGAAGTGTTTTTAAATTTTTCCGCCGCTCTGTCAGATTACATTAATGTGGCTTAGTAATGAGTTAATATATCTTTGCCACATTCAGCTGGCGCCTGTCTGAATTAATATATTTTGTTTCTCTATGCAGGTAAACCTTACAGGTACAGAATATAGACAAGACCTTACCTATAGGATGACAGGAAACTGAATCTACTAGAATAGTTAGAGATTACGAAGCATGGTGGGAAAAATGAAAATATATGAAATAAACTAGTTACGAAAAACAAAAACATTTTTTACAAAGTTTTATAGATTCGGTGTAATATCAGTCTGTGGTCAACTATTTGAATTCGAGCCATAGTGTTGAAATCGAGTGCATCACGAGATTGGAAGGGTGTACGTTATCTTTGGTCAGTGGCGAAACTGTCTTTGATTTCTTGATTATGGACACGAAGTGCTCAGTCGCGCTACATCTGTGTTTGTACGAGTATCCAACGAGAATCGCTGTTGCCACGTCTCGTTCGTACCTCCAAACACAGAATACCTCGATGCACTTTAGTGTGTTTTACTGGGTGGGCAAGTCATGTTTCATGTTGGACCACAAGCTACGAATAGACCGTCAGCAGGCAATTGACCAACAGTCTTTCCAGTATATGTGTACAGAGTGTTACAAAAAGGTACGGCCAGACTTTAAGGTAACATTCCTCACACACAAAGAAAGAAAATATGTTACGTGGACATGCGTCCGGAAACGCTTACTTTCCATGTTACAGCTCATTTTATTACTTCTCTTCAAATCACGTTAATCATGGAATGGAAACACACAGCAACAGAATGTACCAGCGTAGGAAATGTTCAAAATGTCCTCCGTTAGCGAGGATACGTGCATCCACCCTCCGTCGCACGGAATCCCTGATGCGCTGATGCAGCCCTGGAGAATGGCGTATTGTATCACAGCCGTCCACAATACGAGCATGAAGAGTCTCTACATTTGGTACCGGGGTTGCGCAGATGAGAGCTTCCAAATTTCCCCATAAATGAAAGTCGAGAGGATTGAGGTCAGGAGAGCGTGGAGGCCACGGAATTGGTCCGCCTCTACCAATCCGTCGGTCACCGAATCTGTTGTTGAGAAGCGTACGAACACTTGGACTGAAATGTGCAGGAGCCCCATCGTGCATGAACCACATGTTGTGTCGTACTTGTAAAGGCACATGTTCTAGCAGCACAGGTAGAGTATCCCGTATGAAATCGTGATAACGTGCTCCATTGAGCGTAGGTGGAAGAACATGGGGCCCAATCGAGACATCACCAACAATGCCTGACCAAACGTTCACAGAAAATCTGTGTCGATGACGTGATTGCACAATTGCGTGCGGATTCTCGTCAGCCCACACATGTTGATTGTGAAAATTTACAATTTGATCACGTTGGAATGAAGCCTCATCCGTAAAGAGAACATTTGCACTGAAATGAGGATTGACACATTGCGGATGAACCATTCGCAGAAGTGTACCCGTGGAGGCCAATCAGCTGCTGATAGTGCCTGCACACGCTGTACACGGTACGGAAACAACTGGTTCTCCCGTAGCACTCTCCATACAGTGACGTGGTCAACGTTACCTTGTACAGCAGCAACTTCTCTGACGCTGACATTAGGGTTATCGCCAACTGCACGAAGAATTGCCTCGTCCATTGCAGGTGTCCTCGTCGTTCTAGGTCTTCCCCAGTCGCGAGTCACGGGCTGGAATGTTCCGTGCTCCCTAGGACGCCGATCAGTTGCTTCGAACGTCTCCCTGTCGGGACACTTTCGTTCTGGAAATCTGTCTCGATACAAACGTACCGCGCCACGGCTATTGTCACGTGCTAATCCGTACATCAAATGGGCATCTGCCAACTCCGCATTTACAAACATTGCACTGACTGCAAAACCACGTTCGTGATGAACACTACCCTGTTGATGCTACGTACTGATGTGCTCGATGCTAGTACTGTAGAGCAGTGAGTCGCATGTCAACACAAGCACCGAAGTCAACATTACCTTCCTTCAATTGGGCCAACTGGCGGTGAATCGAGGAAGTACAGTACATACTGACGACACTGTAATTAGCTCTAACATGGAAATTAAGCGTTTCCGGACACATGTCCACATAACGTCTTTTCTTTATTTGTGTGTGAGGAATGTTTCCTGAAAGTTTGGCCGTACCTTTTTGCAACACCCTATCCACTTTGTAAGAGTCTTGTTCACAAATTGTGACGATGTAGGCATGGCTCCTTCGAAACACGTGGTTTTGCATTTTGAAAGGTGGCTGAGCCTACATTTTAAGATTTTTTCCTCCATCTTACGGACACCTAATACAGCAGTGTGTGAATGTGTGCAGAGCAGAACCGCCCAGCCTTACTGTGTACGCACACAGACCTGGCCCGACACATCACCACCTCCGGTACTCCGCTGATATATTGATCGAAACGTGCGTTGCCAGGGATCCCACGCAACGCCCTTATCCATACGAGCCATTCCTTCCGTTGTGCTTAATGCTCTGAAATGCCCAAGAAACAGGTATACGCTTGCGTATTCATTTACATAGACATGTAAACACGCAGAATACTGCGCTGCTGTAGGCAACGCCTATATAAGACCGCAAGTGTCGGGAGCACTTGTTAGATGGGCAACTGCAGCTACAATGACAGGTTATCAGGATTTAAGTGAGTTTGTGAACGTGATGCTGTAGACCGCGCACGTGCTTTGGGACACAGCATCTCCGAGGAAGAGATGGAGTGGGGATTTCCCCGTACGACCATTCCACGAGTGTACCGTGAATATCAGGAATCAGGTTATACGTCAGATCTCCGACATCGCTGCGGCCGGAAAAATATTCTGCAAAAACGGGACCGACGACAACTCAAGAGAATCGTTCAATCTGACAGCAATGTAGCTCTTCCGGAGATTGCTGCAGATTTCAATCTTGGACCATCAACAAGTGTCAGTGTGCGAACCATTCGACGAAATATCATAGGTATCGGCTTTCGGAGCCGAAGGCCCACTCGTGTACCCTCGATGACTGCACGACGCAAAGCTTTACGCCTCGTCTGAGCTCGTCAACACCGACTTTAGAGTATTGATGACTCGAAACATGTTGCCTGACCAGACGAGTCTAGATTCATGTTGCATCGAGCGGATGGACGTGTGCGGATGTGGATTAGCGGGACTTTGAATTTCGCCTCGCTACACTCGTTCCCTCAGATATAAATTATACCGTCGCAGCTGTATGAGCGCTCGACGGCAGAAAAAATATACAAGAAAAGGAAAGTACTAAAAATGTAACTCTTTTTGTTTTCTATCCGTCTTTTGTCTTTCGAGAGCGGAAGCTTAATGCAGACGTAAAAACTTATTAGCTATTGTGGAAATTTGTATAAAATTCAGAGGGTGGAAGCAGCAACATAAAATACATTGCATTTAATCTCAAGACGATTTTGATTTGTATACATTAGTGATTCCTAGACGATTGCAAGATTTCGGAGCAGCTACTACTTTTAACGCAGAAACGAAGTAGGAGATATTTGAAGACACGGACGCCGCACGAGAGAAGACATGTTAACATGGTAAAGGATGAACTCTTACCTACGCCATTTCCCCCTGTTAATCACATTTTGTTATTCTCTGTTCTCTTTCAAATAATTTTTGTAGTGGAAATTGGTTTGACTTTTGCTCAGAAACGCCACAAGGACCACCCCAACAATAGCTTTTCCGAATCACGAACTCGAAGTACGATTTGCGTTTCATTCTTTCCCTTTTTCATGGTCATCAACAATTTTAAAAACCCCTTTTTATTCACCATTTCTTCCCACACTTTCAACCTTTTCTTTTCTTTTTCTTTCTGCATGGAGACAACCTAATGTATCCACGAACATTGTATGCCAGCAGGGGACTGTTCAAGCTGGTGGAGGCTCTGTAATGGTGTGGGGCGCGTGCAGTGGGACTGAGATGGGGCCGTCATACATCTAGACACGAGTCTGACAGGCGACGTAAGCATCCTGTCTGATTCTCTGCATCCATTGGTGTCCATTGTGCATTCCGACGGACTTGGGAAATTCCAGCAGGACAACGCGGTACCCCCATACGTCCAGAATTGCTACAGAGTGACTCCAGGAACACTCTTCTGAGCTTGAACACGTCCGCTGGCCACCAAACTCTCCAGACATGAACATTATTGAGCATATCTGGGATGCCTTGCAGCGTGCGGTTCAGATCTCCACCCCTCGTACTCTCACGGATTTATGGGCAACCCTGCAGGATTGTCGGTGTCAGTTCCCCCCAGCACTACTCCAGCCATTAGTCGAGTCCATGCCACGTCGTGTTGCTTGCGGGGGCCCTACACGATGTTAGGCAGGTGTTCCAGTTTCTTTGGCTGTTCAGTGTAGAACTCGCATGTAATTGCATTTTGTCTTAGGCTTTAGGGTGATTACAGGGTTGTCTTCGCAAGTGACGCAATAGACAGACAGAACCTGTGTTGTCACGCTTATCTTATCTCGTTTAGATCTGAAAGCTGCTCTGTGCCGCGGCCAGGGGATTCCCCCAGTAAGTGTCGTGCGGGTTGCCTACTCGACAGGCGGCGATGCTTGCACAGTCGGTAAACAGACCAAGTCATAGTCCGGTATTGCACTTCCTTACGACAGAGAAATGTGATCAGATAGATATTCGTCAAATTTCTTTGGCAAAGACATTTGACGTGGCACTAAAAACCGTATTACACTGTCGTCATATTTTTCGTCAAAATTTCATGATGGCGGACAACAATTTTTTAGTGCGCGCTGCAGTAGCTAGTACTACAATTGCATTGTGTGTGTATTTGGAAGATCAGCGGCGGAAAAAGAGTAAACATACTTGGATTAAGCATAGAGAGATGTTAGAAGCATTCAGCAAAATTTGTTAAGAGAACTGCATGCGGAGGAAGTCGAGTCTTCATACATAAATTACTTATGAATGAGAGTGTATTTCACTATTTGCTCAGTAATGTGGTTTCATAGAGAATACTCTCTTGAGGAATGGTGTATGTGCAGAAGACAAGCAAACTGTGATCTCTTGATACAGGAGAGAGATATTCTAGTATACAATACAGCACTCTAATATTACATTGCGTATTAACCAAAATAATTCCAGAAACGTGTGAAGCTATTTATGAAGCCCTGAAGGGCGAATATGTGGAGGTAAATAAATATTTCGTACACTACGTGGGCAATAAGAACAATTTTTTATTTTTGAATCATTTAAGTAACGGAATTACTGTTCCAAAGAATACAACATTAATAAAAAGGACGAAATAGATGGAGTGCTTTTTAACATGTGGCATCCAGAGTTCAAAAGCAGACAAAGTAGAATAGAAAGCTAAGATTTTTTATTTTTTATTTTTTTTTATTTTTATTTTTTTTTTAGAGTGTGACCACATCTTCTTTTCCGGCTTGCGAAAAGCTCCCTGGATGTTTCCAGATGTAGAGGTGGTATTTTTGACTTCCATCCCCTATTACGTGATAATACAAAACGAGCTGCCCTTTTTTGCACCCTTTCGATGTCCTCCGTCAATCCCACCTGGTAAGAATCCCACACCGCGCAGCAATATTCTAACGGAGGACGAACGAGTGTAGTGTAAGCTGTCTCTTTAGTGGACTTGTTGCATCTTGTAAGTGTCCTGCCAATGAAACGCAACCTTTGGCTCGCCTTCCCCACAATATTATCTATGTGGTCCTTCCAACTGAAGTTGTTCGTAATTTTAACACCCAGGTACTTAGTTGAATTGACAGCCTCGAGAATTGTAGTATTTATCGAGTAATCGAATTCCAACGGATTTCTTTTGGAACTCGTGTGGATCACCTCACACTTTTCGTTATTTAGCGTCATCTGCCACCTGCCACATCATAGAGCAATCTTTTCTAAATCGCTTTGCAACTGATACTGGTCTTCGGATGACCCTACTAGACGGTAAATTACAGCATCATCTTCGAACAACCTAAGAGAACTGCTCAGATTGTCACCCAGGTCATTTATATAGATCAGGAACAGCAGAGGTCCCAGGACGCTTCCCTGGGGAACGCCTGATATCACTTGAGTTTTACTCGACGATTTGCCGTCTATTACTACGAACTGCGGCCTTCCTGACAGGAAATCACGAATCCAGTCGCACAACTGAGACGATACCCCGTAGGCCCGCAGCTTGATTAGAAGTCGCTTGTGAGGAACGGTGTCAAAAGCTTTCCGGAAATCTAGAAATACGGAATCAACTTGAAATCCCCTGTCGATAGCGGCCATTACTTCGTGCGAATAAAGAGCTAGCTGCGTTGCACAAGAACGATGTTTTTTGAAACCGTGCTGATTACGTATCAATAGATCGTTCCCTTCGAGGTGATTCATAATGTTTGAATGCAGTATATGCTCCAAAACCCTACTGAAAACCGACGTCAATGATATAGGTCCATGCTGGAAGACCGCCTGCTCGTCTCCTCACCGGACAAGCGTGGAGTCGTTTTGTGGCGGCTGCGCTGCGCTCCGGCAGTGGGAAGGGCCGGGCAGCCGCCTGCTTATCTCGGCCGCTCCTCTGCCTGCCCGCCGTACAAACACTGCGCGCTCTCTATTTGCTCTCTGGCCGCTTCCCAGGAACTCACACACTTCCCAGATACGTGCTGCGCGCTACCGCCACCGCCATTCTCCCGCAGTGCACTGCCCCGCGTTAAAACTCCGATCGCCGAGCGACGTGACGCTGTGGTTAGCACACTGGACTCGCACTCTGGAGGACGGCGGTTCAAACCCGCGCCCGGTCACCCTGATTAAGTTTTCCGCCATTTCCGTAAATCGCTTCATCTAAATGTCGGGATAGTTCCTTTGAAACGACACGATCGACTTCCTTCCCCATTCTTCCTTACCTAGGAATTACAATTACGAGCATCTTATATTGGGGGCGTCCGCGGTGGGCGAGCGGTTGTAGGCGCTTCAGTCCGGAACCGCGCTCTTGCTACGGTCGGAGGTTCGAATCCTGCCTCGGGCATGGATGTGTGATGTCCTTAGGTTAGTTAGGTTTAAGTAGTTCTAAGCTCTAGGGGACTGATGACATCAGATGTTAAATCGCAAGCTGCGTTAGTTATTAGCAGATGATGAGGCTTGCAACGGATAGAGTAGCGTGGAAAGTTGTACGAGACCAGCCGTGGGGATTGGAGCCCACACACCAACATCGTCGTCGTCGTTGTTGTTGTGGTCTTCAGTCCTGATGCAGCTCTCCACGCTACTCTATCCTGTGCAAGCTTCTTCATCTCCCAGTACCTACCGCAATCTACATCCTTCTGAATCTGCTTAGTGTATTCATCTCTTGGTCTCCCTCTACGATTTTTACCCTCCACGCAGACCTCCAATGCTAAGTTGGTGAGCCCTTGATGCCTCAGAACATGTCCTACCAACCGATCCCTTCTTCTAGTCAAGTTGTGGCACAAACTCCTCTTCTCCCCAATCCTATTCACTACCTCCTCATTAGTTATGTGATGTACCCATCTAATCTTCACCAATCTTCTGTAGCACCACATTTCGAAACTTCTATTCTCTTCTTGTCTAAACTATTTATCGTCCACGTTTCACTTCCATAAATGGCTACACTTCATACAAATACTTTCAGAAACGACTTCCCGACACTTAAATCTATACTCGATGTTAACAAATTTCTCTTCTTCAGAAACGCTTTCCTTGCCATTGCCAGTCTAAACTTTACATCCTCCATACTTCGACCATCATCAGTTATTTTGCTCCCCAAACAGCAAACCTCCTTTACTACTTTAAGCGTCACATTTCCTAATCTAATTCCCTCAGCGTCACCCGACTTAATTCGACTACATTCCATTATCCTCGTTTTGCTTTTGTTGGTGTTCATCTTATACCCTCCTTTCAAAACACTGTCCATTCCGTTCAACTGCTCTTCCAAGTCCTTTGCTGTCTCTGACAGAATTACAATGTCATCGGCAAACCTCAAAGTTTTTATTTCTCCTCCACTGATTTTAATACCTACTCCGAATTTTTCTTTTGTTTCCTTCACTGCTTGCTCAATATACAGATTGAATAACATCGGGGAGAGGCTACAACCCTGTCTCACTCCTTTCCCAACCACTGCTTCCCTTTCATGCCCCTCGACTCTTATAACTGCCATCTGGTTTCTGTACAAATTGTAAATAGCCTTTCGCTCCCTGTATTTTATCCCTGCCACTTTCAGAATTTGAAAGAGAGTATTCCAGTCAACGTTGTCAAAAGCTTTCTCCAATTCTACAAATGCTAGAAATGTAGGTTTGCGTTTCGTTGATGTATGTGTAAGATAAGTCGTAGGCTCAGTGCCGCCTCACGTGTTCCAAAATTTCTACGGAATCCAAACTGATCTTCCCCGAGGTCTGCTTTTACCAGTTTTTCCATTCGTCTGTAAAGAATTCGCGTTAGTATTTTGCAGTTGTGACTTATCAAAACATTATATGTATAGTAATGGCGGAAGTGCCTCGGGCGGCAGCTGAAGCGACTGCCGGCTAGTCTTGGGCTCCGGGCCGGCCAGCTGCAGCTGTGGCCAGCTCAGCCTCAGCCGGCCTTGGCCTGGAGACGGCAGCACGGGTCAAGGACGTCCGCGCGCTCCGGCGGCTGCTGGCAGACTGGCCGACGCAGACAGAAGAAGATCGGCCGCGGGAGCGCTGTGGAGGGGGCAGTGTCGTCTGTTCGGACGCGCTCGGCTCATTCCGCCTGACGTCACGCCGCTTCCGAACGGCCGGGTGCCTGAGACCTTGCGCTAGTCGCAGCCACACGCGCCGTCTGTAATTCTCTCGGAAGAGGATGTCGTGGTCTTCGGACGGATGTCGCGGTCTCCCGTCCGAAGACTCCTTTGATGCAGGTCGGGTGCAAGTATTCTTCAGCGGATAACTTGTGCAGCCCACATCCACTTGAACCTCATTACTCTCGTCAAGCCTTTGCCTTCCCGTGCAAATTTCGCCTCCGCCCCTCCACTCTGTTCCCTCCATTGCCGAACTGACGTTTCATTGATGCCTCAGGATGTGCTTCATCAACCGAGCCCTTCTTCTACTCAACGATACACTACCTCCTCATTATTTGCTCTATCAACCCACGCAATTTCAGTATTTTTCTGTATCACCCCGTTTTCAAAAGTGCCTGTTCGCATCTTATCTGAACTCCTTATTGCCCACGTTTCACTTCTATACAAAGTTACATTCTCTACAAATACCTTCATGAAAGGCTTCTTAAATTGTAACTCTTCAGGCTTTCCCGGCGAGATCTTGACACGTGGAATAATCGGGTCTACTGCCGGATGTTTGTGTCGCTCTGGCACAATATTTCGGCCACGTAACTCTTTGTCTTCTTCAGGTGCTACCTGAGACTGCCGTATTGGTGGATCTCGTCCAGTATTTATGCCCAGAGGGCGCTGGGCGCGCTGTTTGCCGTATGCGCCCGCCTTGGCGCTACTTGTAAGGCGTTGTCTCTTCCCCGGTGCTCCCTCGGACGTCCGCGCCCGACTTGGTCGCCATGTGTGGCAGCCCTCTGAGGCCGGTCCTGTGTCGGGCGTTCCGTAGTCTCAGGTAGCAGGCTACAAAAGGTTTTAGATGACACAGAAACTTGGGCCCGTCGCTGGCGTATCACCATCAACTCTGAGAAGACGCAGGCAATGCCGATTACCCACAGGCTCGGAAGGCGCGATCCTCCTCAACCCCCCCACCTCCACCTTCACCTAAATGGAACCCAACTCCCCTGGCGCAGAACCGCCAAGTACCTTGGCGTAACCTTGGACCCTCGTCTTACGTGGAAACCCCACATAGACGAGGTCCACAGGAAGGCCTGCGCCAGAATGTCCATCCTATATCCTATCCTGAACACAACCAGCTCCCTTCCCTGCCCAGTAGCAGTAAATGTTTACCAGGCCCTGATCCGGCCAGTAATGGAGTATGCGTGCCCTGTCTGGGGATACGCGGCAAAGCAGCACCTGGACAAACTCCAGAGGCTGCAGAACCGCGCCCTCAGAAGGGCACTGCGTCTACCTCTTGGATTCCCCACAGACGACCTGCACGCCGCAGCCGAAATCCCACTCCTGAGGGAGCGTTTCCAGGATCTGGCAAGGGCCTTCTATGAGGGTTCTTCCAGATCCGGAAACGCGCTCATCCACTCCCTAGGTCGGTATGACATGTCCCGCGATAAGCACAAGCGCCCTATGACGATCTTCGACGACTAAGTCGAAGAGAAAATCCCAACACCCAATCCATCATCCTGTTCCTTCCCATATAACACCAAACTTCTCGCCTACCTCAGGCAAGTACCAGACACACTCACAACAATCATCACAGACTCCAAAAACTATAGAAAAATCACACACACACGTTCACAGGGGAGTAAAAGCCGAAAGGCTACAGACTCCCCCTCACACTTCCCCAAAGAGGGGAAAGCAACAGATGAGAGCAGCAGCAGCAGCAGTCTCAGGTAGCACCTGAAGAATGCAACGGGTTACGTGGTCAAAATATTGTGCCAGAGCGACATAAACATCCGGCAGTAGAGCCGGTTATTCCACATGTCGCTTCTTAAATTGTTGGTAATTCCTAATACTCAGCGTCAGCTGTGCCAGCGTCGAGGATCACAATCTGCTCTCCTGCACAATGTGGTCTCTTGCCCGCTCCACGGCAAGCTACGCTTTCAGTGCAGGGTGACCACTCGCGACAATTTGCTGCGTCGGAACTTATCCGCAGTGTATCACACACTCCACTCTCAAATACGCCCGGCTCCGTTTCGATGCCGCCACGCGCATTGGCCACCCGCTGCTGCAAACCCTGCCTATGGTCGTTGGTGTGTGCTGCGCGCAGGCCCAAGTCGAGCGGATTCATCTCCGCTGAACGGACGGTCCGAGCTGCTGGGCATCCTGCACCAAAAAATGTAGGGAGGAGGCGCCACCGTATTCTCCGTAGAAAGTCGGGGTGGTGCGCTGTCGTCATCCTTTCAGCGTTCTGTGAGGCCGTCGTGGAGAGAATGTTTTATGAGGGTCTGAAATCGTCTGTGAGGGTCGTTGGAAGTCGCCATGTGCTCTCATTCTGAAATACTCGATGCGTAAAGTCCGGGCCTTTCTGCGCCTCGTGGTACACACAATTAGTATAAGGGACATTGGTTCAAATGGCTGTGACCACTATGGGATTTAACAGCTTAGGTCATCAAGCCCCTAGAACTTGGAATCACTTAAACCTAACTAGCCTAAGGACATCACACACATCCAAGCCCGAGGCAGGATTCCAACTTGCGACCGTAGCAGTCGCGCGGTTCCTGACTGAAGCGCCTAGAACCGCTCGGCCACTCCGGCCGGCATAACGGGCATTCAAATGAAACTCGGCCACTATTGTAAAGTAACGGTAGGGACTGCAGCGAATTTAACATCGAGGTCTGCCCAGTGCCAGGGGCATGCTCTTCAGGAATAGCTCGAAGAGCAAGGCATATGAAAGTAGGTTTATATCTTCACTGGCACACATGTGACGCTGCAGAACACATATGCAAATTAAATTAGTTATAGGAATTAGGTATAAACAGTATATGTAGATATTAGATGCCCATTGTTTACTAATAACTGTAGCTCACTTACTAAAACTAAACTAGCTGCAAAATTTAATACAAATGTATAACTGTTAGGACCCACTAATGAATTAAGGAAGTGGGTTAATTTGTATAATTATAATGGTTTTAATAATAAAGAATTTTTTTAAGTAACGGTAACGATTTTATTAACTCAAAAATGTAGTTACACTGAGTACACATATTCAAACACAGTCGCCAAAACTGTTGGCACATTTATCCCATTGCGACACTAGCCGGTCGATTCCATCCTTGAAGAAGCTAGTAGGCTGCTGTCGGGACACTTCGTCGTTCTTTGCGAATCCGTGTCCGCGAATAGCCCGTTTTAGAGGTCCAAACACATGAAAGTCACACGGTGAAAGGCCGGGACGGTACGGTAGATGTTCCAGCGTTTCGCACCGAAACTGCTGCAATGTCGCCTTCACCGCAGTGGCCGTGTGAGGGTGGGCATTATCGTGCTGGAGGATAACACCATTGGACCAAGGGGCCCCGGCGTTTCGACTCGACGGGTCGTCTAAGGTTCTGTAAAGGTGCTCGATAACTCTGGGCGCTGATGGTGGTTCCCCGTTCCAGTAAGTCGACAAGCGGTGGGCCCTTGTGGTCAAAAAAGGAGCACATCGAGACCTTACCAGAACTCGTGTGCACGCCCTTTCATTTCTTTGGAGATGCTGAGGTAGCACGTTTTCACCACTTGCTCTTACTCTTGGTTTCCGGTTCGAAATGGTGACGCCCTGTTTCGTCACCTGTGACAATACGCGACAGAAAGCCGTATTCCTCCTCATGATAACGTTGCAGCTGACTCAGAGTTACCGCCATTCCATTGTTGCACTGTTCGGCGGTCAGTAGGTGGGGAACGCGCCGTGCACAGATTTTTGAAAAGTTCAAGTGTTGATGCAAAAATTAGGGTGTGTCCGGTGCCCACGCTTATACCCAGTAACCGATGCATCTCGTCCACTGTGATTCTGCAATCGTCCGAGACTAAAGCATTTACTTCCGCGCAACCATTTCCGGTGTGATGACACCGGGCCAGGACGGCCGGCTGGTGTGGCCGAGCGGTTCTGGGCGCTACAACTTGGAACCGCGCGACCCCTGCGGTCGCAGGTTCGAATCCTGCCTCGGGCATAGATGTGTGTTATGTCCTTAGGTTACGGGACTGATGACCTCAGAAGTTAAGTCCCACACTGCTCAGAGCCATTTGACCAGCACGAGCATCGTCTTCCATTCACTAGGGCCCATCGAGGAATCGTCGGCGCCATTCCACAACACTTGAACGACTCGGGCTGTACTCACCGTACACAGCCTCCGTGCGCCGATACATTTCACGGCTTCCGACTCCCTCTGCCGGCGAAAATCGAACTCTCCTCGTAGTTCCTGCATGTTCCGTAGTGGACGCCCTTCTCTTCGGCGTGGAATCACACTGGCCCTATGCAACATCAAGCGTCAGCCTCTCTGCCAATAGACATCGCCACCACACCCGCAGTTACCTCGTGCCAACTTACATGTAAGGCAGAGGTAGACCAGACGCACTGACTGAATGAAGCTCATAACTCTGACACTTGCCTTATTGTCTTAAACTTTTAACATACGAGAGTCATCCCAACAGTAAGGTGTATTTTTCTATAAGTACATAGACCTGTTTATTTCTACAGTGGTTTACATCAGTTTACAGCTTGAACACTTAGCTATTTTTCGACATGATCACCATTTCTGTCGATGCATTTTTGTTGAAGTTATGGAAGTTTTTGTGCGCCCATGTCATACAGCTCGCCGTCATGCTGTTCGGAAAGTTATGAACCTCTTCTTTCACTTCGTCGTCGGAGCTGAATCCCTGGGACAAAAATTAACGTCGACACGTACTGTGAGAGACTGAAAAAACTCAAATGGGCAATTCGGAACCGGAGAACAGCAATGTTGAGCAAGGGCGTAGACATTTTCCATGACAACGCTCGCCCACACATCGCTCGGCAAACCGTTGCTCTCCTGCAACAGTTCCAGAGGAACATAATCACCCACCCACCCTGTAGTCCTGACTTGGCGCCCAGTGACTATCACCTGTTCCCTAGGTTAAAAGAACATCTGGCCCGAAAGTCATTCAGCTCCGACGACGAGGTGAAAGAAGAGGTTCATAGCTTTCTGAACAGCATGGTGGCGAGCTGGTGTGACATGGGCATACAAAAACTGCCACAGCGTCTACAAAATTGCATCGACAGAAATGGTGATAATGTCGAAAAGTAGCTTATGTTCAAACTGTAAACTGATGTAAACCGCTGTGGAAATAAACTGGTCTGTGAGACCTTACTTTTTCGGATAACCCTCGTATGATTCTACCTCTTAATGAGACGACTGTGAGAGCATTTTAAATTTTTCAAATCGGTCAGTAATTACGCAAAATACTGACTTTTTGCTGCCCCTACGCTGCAGCTCGTACCAGGTTGCGGGATAGCGCTCCGATAATATAGAACAGTACAAAATGTGCAGTGAAATGAATAGCAGAACGTGCAACGCAATGAACTGACCGGTAAAAATAAGCTGTAAAAAGAGATAATAAAAAGGAACAATAAATTGAAAAGTAAGGTGACGAGTGGTGTTAACAGCACAATAAAATAGTAATAAAACAACAATCAAGTGAACAGTACATTTAGACAGTGGGATGAGCTATATCGAAGACAAGCGCAATCCTTAAATATTAATGTCCAAGCTTGCCAGGCAAGAAATTGCAGCACATCCTTCAGTTCCTGGACATAACTTTTTTGACCTTGGGTATGTACTCACAAACTTGGGTTAATTGGTGGAATGCTGAGCAACTGCAGTCAGTTTACACGAAGCATATTGCTTGCAAATCAGTCGTGGGACCGGTTCTAGAATGTTGCTGGAGTGTGTGGGAGCCGTACCAGGTAGGACTACCGGGGGATATCGAAAGTATACAGAGATGGGCAGCACGAATGGTCACAGTTTTGTTGTTTAATCCGTGGGAGAGTGTCAGAGAGCTACTGAAGGAACTGAACTGGAATTCCCTTGAAGATATCTAATGTTGTACTAACCGTCTCTGTCGGAGCTATATGTCGAGGATTGTAGCATATTTCGAGTGTAATCATTTGAAACCGGTGTAACTTCTGTGAAGTTTGGAAGGTAGGAGACGAGGTACTGGCAGAAGTGAAGCTGTGAGGACGGGGCGTGAGTCGTGCTTGGGTAGCTCAGCCGGTAGAGCACTTGCCCGCGAAAGGCAAAGATCCCGAGTCTCGGTCCGGCACACAGTTTTAATCTGCCAGGAAGTTTCTATTAACAAAGTTTCAGCAACGAATTTTAAATAGAATGAAATTTTCACTCTGCAGCGGAGTGTGCGCTGATTCGTAACTTCCTGGCGAGTTGAAACTGTGTACCGGGCCGAGACTCGAACTCGGCACCTTTGCCTTTCGCGGGCAAGTGCTCTACCGGCTGAGCTACCCAAGCACGACTCACGCCCCGTCCTCACAGCTTTACTTCTGCCAGTACCTCGTCTACTACCTTCCAAACTTCCCAGAAGTTTCACCGGTTTGAATAGATTACACTTGGAATATGCTACAATCCTCCACATATAGCTGCGGTAGAGATGGTTAGTACAAGATTATATTAATTATAGCAGGCACGGAGAGTTTCAAACGATCTTTCTTCCCGCGTACCGTACGTGAACGGAACGTGAAGAAAACCCTAGCCGGCTGGAGTGGCCGTCTACATCTACATGACTACTCTGCAATTCACATTTAAGTGCTTGGCAGAGGGTTCGTCGAACCACAATCATACTATCTCTCTGGCATTCCACTCCCGAACAGCGCGCTGGAAAAACGAACACCTAAACCTTTCTGTTCGAGCTCTGATTTCTCTTATTTTATTTTGATGATCATTCCTACCTATGTAGGTTGGGCTCAACAAAATATTTTCGTATTCGGAAGAAAAAGTTGGTCACTGAAATTTCGTAAATAGATCTCGCCGCGACGAAAAACGTCTTTGCTTTAATGACTTCCGTCCCAACTCGCGTACCATATCTGCCACACTCTCTCCCCTATTACGTGATAATACAAAACGAACTGCCCTTTCGATGTCCTCCGTCAATGCCACCTGGTAAGGATCCCACACCGCGCAGCAATATTCTAACAGAGGACGAACGAGTGTACTGTAAGCTGTCTCTTTAGTGGACTTGTTGCATCTTGTAAGTGTCCTGCCAATGAAACGCAACCTTTGGCTCGCCTTCCCCACAATATTATCTGTGTGGTCCTTCCAACTGAAGTTGTTCGTAATTTTAACACCCATGTACTTGGTTGAATTGACAGCCTTGACAATTGTACTATTTATCGAGTAATCGAATTCCAACGGATTTCTTGTGGAACTCGTGTGGATAACCTCACACTTTTCGTTATTTAGCGTCAACTGCCACCTACCACACCGTACAGCAATCTTTTCTAAATCGCTTTGCAACTGATACTGGTCTTCGGATGACCCTACTAGACGGTAAATTACAGCATCATCTGTGAACAACCTAAGAGAACTGCTCATATTGTCACCCAGGTCATTTATATAGCTCAGGAACAGCAGAGGTCCCAGGACGCTTCCCTGGGGAACACCTGATATCACTTCAGTTTTACTCGATGATTTGCGTCTATTACTACGAACTGCGACCTTCCTGACAGGAAATCACGAATCCAGCCGCACAACTGAGACAATACCGCATAGGCCCGCAGCTTGATGAGAAGTCACTTGTGAGGAACGGTGTCAAAAGCTTTCCGGAAATCTAGAAATACGGAATCAACTTGAGATCCCCTGCCGATAGCGGCCATTACTTCGTGCGAATAAAGAGCTAGCTGCCTTGCACAAGAACGATGTTTTCTGAAACCGTGCTGATTACGTATCAATAGATCGTTCCCTTCGAGGTGATTCATAATATTTTAATTCAGTATATGCTCCAAAACCCTACTGCAAACCGACGTCAATGATATAGGTCTGTAGTTCGTTGGATTACTCCTACTACCCTTCTTAAACACTGGTGCGACCTGCGCAATTTTCCAATCTGTATGCACAGATCTATCGGTGAGCGAGCAGTTGTATATGAGTGCTAAGTAGGGAGCTATTGTATCAGCGTAATCTGATAGGCAGTTCTAGGCGCTACAGTCTGGAACCGAGCGAGTGCTACGGTCGCAGGTTGGAATCGTGCCTCGGGCATGGATGTGTGTGGTGTCCTTAGGTTAGTTAGGTTTAAGTAGTAGTAAGTTCTAAAGGACTGATGACCTCAGAAGTTAAGTCCCATAGTGCTCAGAGCCATCTGAACCATTTGAAACCTCTAATAACTGGGTACAGTGGGGCGCGCCGCCTACATGCACTCCAGTGGTTTGCACAGTACATCTGGAATGTGGTCCATCTTTTGGGCAGCGTTCCAGAGATGCAACAAGGACTCGAGGTTTTGGCACATTTTAACAGTAGGTCCTGGCAAACTATATGATGTTGGAACCGTGTTACGAGATTTCCTTTGCGATATCACGAGTAGAACAACCCATCCATTTCTGAACAGGTATTGGCTTCCGGACACACAGCTGTAGGAATTTTTCTTCTTGTACTAGCCGATACGTGATACTTTTAAGAAATGGCGTATATTTTGTTTTCTGGTCCACCGCTCAGTCTGGAGCGAGTAGTCAACGTACCGGCAGGCGACGTATAAACGAGCAGAGCCCAGCGCGCGACGAAACACCCAACTTCAAACTTCATCTTTCGCGCTGACTCCGTGATGGAGGGAGTGGGCTGATGGGAAAGCGTGTGGCCCTTTTCGGCCGTAGGTATAGCTAACTCTGGTTTGGCACAGTTTATTTATTGTTTGGGGAAGTGGATATACTGCTGAGTTGTTTGCGTGGCCATCCTCCGCAGCAGGCGCACACACATTCGGTGTAAATATAAGAAAGGCCTCCACTTGCTGCGCTGTTTTATTCTGCCACACGCGTTTCGCCTCTTTTTACTTTAAGGCTGTATTTACGACCTCCAGGACGTGTGGAGATAAGAGGAAACGGAGATGCAAAAAAAAAAAAAAAAAAAAAAAAAAAAATTGACACACAGTGAACACGGATTTAGGAAACGTCGTTCTTGCCAAACACAACTGTTTGGGTGCTATTGACAAGAGATTTCAGATCGATTCCGTATTTCTACTGTACCACACAAGCGGCCTGCAGTGAAATTGCGTCCTTATGGAATATCATCTCAGTTATGTGACTGGATTCGTGATTTCCTGTAAAGAGAGGTCATAGTTCGTAGTAATTGACGGAAAGTCATCGACTAAAACGGAAGTGATACCGCATTTCCCAAGGTCGTGTTATAGGCCCCTCTGCTATTCCTCTATATACGCGATTTAGGAGACAATCTGAGCAGCCGTCGGTTGTTTGCTGATGACGCTGTCGTTTATCGACTAATAAAACCATCATAAGATCAAAAAAAATTGCAAAACGATTTAGAAAAGATATCTGAATGGTGCGAAAATTGGCAGTTGACCCTAAATAACGAAAAGTGTGAGGTCATCCACATGAGTGCTAAAAGGAAACCGCTAGACTTCGGTTACACGATAAATCAGTCAAATCTAAAGACCGTAAATTAACCTGAATATCTTGAAATTACAATTGTGAACAATTGGAAGGAAGACGTAGAAAATGTAGTGGAGAAGGCTAACCAAAGACTGCGTTTTAATGGCCGGTCACTTAGAAGACGCAACAGATCTACTGGGCTTCTCCGTCCAATTTTGGAATACTGCTGCGCGGTGTGGGATCCTTACCAGATATGAGTAACGGAGTACATCGAGAAAGTTCAAAAGGGGCAGCACGTTTTGTATTGTCGCGAAACGGAAGAGGGAGCGTCGCTGACACGATACAGGGTTTGGGGTGGACAGAGAATTACTGCAGCCAACGGCCTTGCCGCAGTGGTACCACCGGGTCCCGTCAGATAACCGAAGTTAAGCGTTGTCGGGCTGGGGTAGCACTTGGATGGGTGACCATCCGCTCTGCCGAGCGCAGTTGGCAAGCGGGCTGCACTCAGCCCTTCTGAGGCAAAACTCAGGAGCTACTCGATTGAGAAGTAGCGGCTCCGGTCTCGTAAACTGACATACGGCCGGGAGAGCGGTGTGCTGGCCACATGCCCCTCCATATCCGTATCCAATGACGCCTTGTAACCTCCCCACAAAATTTTATTCACAGTTAACCTCCCCACAAAATTTAATTTCGTAACCTCCCAACAGAAAATATTAACACAAAATTCATTCACATTTAGTGTAACCTCAAAACAGAAAAATTCCTAAACCTCTCAACAGTAAAAATTATAATTATGTCGTTCACATTCAGTGTAACGTCCCAATAAAAAAAAAAAAATAAAAAAAAATCAGTAACCTGGTAGCCGGCCGCGGTGGTCTAGCGGTTCTAGGCGCTCAGTCCGGAACCGCGCGACTGCTACGGTCGCAGGTTCGAAACCTGCCTCGGGCATGGATGTGTGTGATGTCCTTAGGTTAGTTAGGTTTAAGTAGTTCTAAGTTCTAGGGGACTGATGACCTCAGATGTTAAGTCCCATAGTGCTCAGAGCCATTTGAACCATTTAGAAACCTGGTAATAATACAATGTAACTAACCTCTCAATTAAATTGTCACTCACTTATGACTTTTCAATAATTCACTGTGAATTTAACCTGGTAAATTTTGGATGACAGCAGTGCTGCGTCATGCCCCTGAAAGATCATTCTGAATAAAAAAAGGAAAAATTCTTACTTCAATGAAGTCGCCGGATAACGCATATATATCTGCTCTTACAATAAATTTTTCTGGCACAGCCCTGTGCAATGCTGGCCGATAGATTTGTCATCTATGAAAGGGAAGCAACTGATTTTTTTTCTTTTGCAACAATCGGGATGACCATGGACGGGAGAAATAAGTAAATTCTTTAAATTGAAATGAAAGGTTGTTAAGTTACTTTTAATGAGGAAGATGATTATTACGAGATTTTTAAAACATTTACAGATTACTAGATATGCGCGAGGCTGCTTTTTACCTTATACAATAATACTCAGGCTCCGGCATCGCTTCACCACGACCGGGCCAGCCAACACGATACACCAGACCAGACCAGAGCAGACAAGCGCAGACTAGCAACAACTTACTGCTACAGCTACACAGTTCCTACTAAGTCAACACTGCTCTCTGGTCAGAGACCTTGCATATCGCAGGCAGGGCATGAGCAATAAATCGAAATTACATCTGCCCGGACCTCTTACAGCCTGTGGGGTGAGAATGACACGGCGGCCGGTCGGTACCGATGAGCCTTTTAGGGCCTGTTCGGACCGAGTTTAGAGAATTATTGTGAAGGTGGTTCGATGAACCCTCTGCCAGACGCTTAAGTGTGATTTGCGGAGCATCCATGTAGGTTGCAAAATACATAAGCTATGACCACATGTTCATCTTCGCTACTGTGATCACATCTGCCCTGCTGGCAAGCTATCTGCTGTTGCCAGCTACCTACAGCATGCAGTAAACAAGTGCGGACACATTCCTTTTGTTATTGTTCACGAATACAGCATGCAGTAAACAGCTGGGACTCTAAACCGTATTCACACATCTGCGTAAGTGGAGCCAGCACACACTTTAGTTCTAACGGAATCAACTTGTCTTACGATACGTGTGCGAAATGTTTTTCACTGCAGTTACATCTTTGCCTTATCAGCAAAATGGCAAGGCGTTATCCGACACGGGAAACAGTCGACTTGATCGTATCTTACGTTCTGGCAAATGAAAACAACTGCGGAACCCTTGTCCTGTATGCAGATTTCATTAGAACCTCTGCTCTTTCAGATTAACAGAACAGTGTTTTCTCATTTGTCGACGGCATGCTGTAGATCATTACATTACCTTGAGAAAAGAGCTTGCAGCGGAAGCGAAATTTGTCAGTAGGGATGATGAACATTTGTTAATAGTTGTTAAGGTACCTATTTTACAGCCCGTGTTTGTTGGACATTTGTGTCTTGTTTTGGACCACACTATCGTCCCTCGAAATGTACATAGTTTCGCAAATGTTTAGTTACGAGTTGTTGTTGTTGTTGTTGTGGCCCTCAGTCCTGAGACTGGTTAGATGCAGCTCTCCATGCTACTCTATCCCGTGCAAGCTTCTTCATCTCCCAGTACCTACTCCAACCTACATCCTTCTGAATCTGCTTAGTGTATTCATATCTTGGTCTCCCTCTACGATTTTTACCCTCCACGGTGCCCTCCAATGCTAAATTTGTGATCCCTCGATGCCACAAAACATGTCCTACCAACCGATCCCTTCTTCTAGTCAAGTTGTGCCACAAACTTCTCTTCTCCCCAATCCGATTCAATACCTCCTCATTAGTTATGTGATCTACCCATCTAATCTTCAGCATTCTTTTGTAGCACCACATTTCGAAAGCTTCTATTCTCTTCTTGTCCAAACTAGTTATCGTCCATGTTTCACTTCCATACATGGCTACACTCCATACAAATACTTTCAGAAACGACTTCCTGACACTTAATTACGAGTTACGGCTAATAAAAGATTTTGCCTGAAATTTACCAACTTCGCTAATATGAAGCCATCGCAAAACTGTACGAGGTTAAAGTAAAGCACGATTTCCATTTATTTTATTATTATTGGTCTGGCGAATGTAATAAAACATTACAAATTAAATAAAACAGAAACCCACTGATAATTGCATACAGCTGCTGAAACGTGTTAGGCAACGTGGAAAAAAACGGTGTTTTGCGTAACTGGCGGACCTTACATCCAACAATTTTAACTGCAGACACGGTAAACACAAGGAGCTGCAAATTCAAATGATATGATCTACACATCTGAAACACAGCAACACTTTATGCCGAAAACTAACAATAGAAGAAAATTATTGCATACAAAAGTCTGTAGTGAAAGGAAAAATCGAAATAAACGAAAACTCAAAACACACACACACACACACACACACACACACACACACACACACACACACACAGCACTACCCCATCACGGACGGAGGCATAAATAAGGAACAGAAGTCGTCAGAACTTATCCTACAATTTTCAAAACCGTGTCGCAATACACGATACATTCATGCGACACGCGCGAACGTCAAGATGGCGTAATGCCTTGGATTACGAACAAGGTTCAAAAGTTGTTGTTTTTTTCTGCTTTTAAAACCAGCCACAATCCGTCCAACGAATGCGAATACATGACAAATTACGTAACCACCCAGTACAAACCAGCACTGAATCGGCAACAAATGGTTCAAATGGCTCTGAGCACTATGGGACTTAACATGTGACGTCATCAGAACTACTTAAACCTAACTAACTGAGAACTAACTTACATAAGGTCATCACACATATCCATGTCCGAGGCAGGATTCGAACCTGAGGCCGTAGCAGTCGCGCGGGGTCCGGACTGAAGCGCCTAGAACCGCTCGGCTACAACGGCCGGCCATCGACAACACAAGTTCACTTTCTCATATTTGCTTCCAAACAGCCACTCATACAGTTGTAGATGACGTGCTGTACGCTGGAGAAACGACACAAAAACACGGAAAGTGTGCCGGGAAACGGCGGCAACTAGCGTAAAAATCATGCTGTGACATAAAGTAAATGAAGTATTATGAAACGATTCGCATTCGCAGAACATAATACTCTGGAACTAAACAGTACACATGTAATAACGTTTTACAAAGTTTTTAAGTAAGCTATTTGTTGCATAGAATGAGATTTTCACTCTGCAGCGGAGTGTGCGCTGATATGAAACTTCCTGGCAGATTAAAACTGTGTGCCCGACCGAGACTCGAACTCGGGACCTTTGCCTTTCGCGGGCAAGTGCTCTACCAACTGAGCTACCCAAGCACGACTGACGCCCCGTCCTCACAGCTTAACTTCTGCCAGTACCACGTCTCCTACCTTCCAAACTTTACAGAAGCTCTCCTCATTCTGGAAACATCCCCCGTGCTGTGGCTAAGCCATGTCTCCGCAATATCCTTTCTTTCAGGAGTTCTAGTTCTGCTAGGTTCGCGGGAGAGCTTCTGTAAAGTTTGGGAGGTAGGAGACGAGGTACTGGCAGAAGTAAAGCTGTGAGTACGGGACGTGAGTCGTGCTTCGGTAGCTCAGTTGGTAGAGCACTTGCCCGCGAAAGGCAAAGGTCCCGAGTTCGAGTCTCGGTCGGGCACACAGTTTTAATCTGCCAGGAAGTTTCTATTTGTTGCATATTTTAGAATTAAAGAACGCACTGAAGATGCAGATATTGTCGCTGAAACTAGTTTGGGGATAAATAGACGAGAGCAGATGTGTTTTGTATCAAGCCGGACCCACAGTCTATATTGTTGCACGGATAGTTTAGCATGGACTGAAGAGCCCAACAACAACAACAGCAACAACATTGGGCGATTCTAAATGGACGGAGTGCAATACAGACATGTTCAAATTAAAAACATTTTTTTCCAAAACTTCACATTTATTAGACATCTACATGGAGGTACAGCCTGTATTTGTTGTACATTCAGTACTTTGTATTCGTGTGTGGTGTTTGGTTTGTGGGGCACCCAATTGCGTGGTTATCAGCGCCCGTACAAATTCCCAACCTCTGCTCAGTCCAATCTCGCCACTTTCATGAATGGTGATGAAATGATGACAACACGAACACCCAGTCATCTCGGCGCAGATGAAAATCCCTGACCCGCCGGGAATCGAACCCGGGACCCCGTGCTCGGGAAGCGAGAACGCGACCGCGAGACCACGAGCTGCGGACTTTGTATTCCTTTCAAGACACTGTCCATTCCGTTCAACTGCTCTTCCAAGACCTTTGCTGTCTCTGACAGAATTACAATGTCATCGGCGAACCTCACAGTTTTTATTTCTTCTCCATGGATTTTAATACCTACTCCGAACTTTTATTTTGGGATTATTGCTTGCTCAATATACCGATTGAATAACATCGGCGAGAGGCTACAATCCTGTCTCATTTCCTTCCCAACCACTGCTTCCCTTTCATACCCCTAGATTCTTATAATTGCCATCTGGTGTCTGTACAAATTGTAAATAGCCTTTCGCTCCCTGTATTTTACCCCTATCACCTTTAGAATTTGAAAGAGAGTATTCCAGTCAACGTTGTCAAAAGCTTTCTCCAAGTCTACAAATGCTAGAAACGTAGGTTTGAAAACAAATAAATTATTACACTTTTCTCTCCTATTTTTACACCAGAAAACTTAAAGAGTATCAAAAATAATCGTTTAATAATTTGAACTCGTCTGTAGACGTGTAGGTAAGCAGGAAGCGCGCTGCGGTGGTCGGCGTGGACACTTATGGCGAGCGGCAGCCGGCTGTCGTGGAGAGAGAGCTGGGTTTCTGGGCGTCGGCAGCGCCGTGTCATGGCGGTGGGCAGCGCGGGGGTGGTATCGACCGGCGGGGGTCAGGAGGGCGCGGTTGGCACCCCTGCCGCCCACGCGGATCGATGCGCTGGCGCGGCCTGGGGGACGGGCCGGCCGGCCGCCGCCTTGTTTACGCTGCGACTCGTCTGGGGCCGAGCTGAGCTGGTGCTCGCCTCGCCTCGCCTCGCACGCGTTCACAGCCGCAACTAACTACAGCCTCATCCACTCACTGCGCGTCCCTACTTTTTACACAACTATCATTCATTCATTCATTATCACTGTTACACGGTTGCTTTCAATTCTGTTACGTACAGGGTGACACACGGGAGACCGACGAGTTTTAATGGAAATAATACTCGGCAAACTTTAACATTAATGCATGTTTATTTACACAAAATCAAAGCTCATTATTTGCTATTTTAGTTAGCAAAGTTATTTGTGAAAAATAGTCGTCAAGGTGATGTCCGTCATTGCGAATACAGGACTCGAGTCTCTTCTCAAAATCCTCCATCACACGGACTAAAATCTCTGCATGGATGGCAGCAATTTCTTGAATGACTGCATTCTTCAACTCGTCCAAATTTCGTGGTTTGTGGTTATAGACACAGTCCTTAAGGTATCCCCACTGAAAAAAGTCACATACTGACGAGTCGGGAGACCTGGGAGGACGAGGAACATGGCCGAAACGTGAGATAATCCGGCCAGGAGACGTGCCTCTAAGAACTGTCATCGAAGTGTTTGCGGTGTGCGATGTTGCCCCATCCTGCTGGAACCAAACGTGTTTTAACGGGATTCGTCGTCTTCTTACTTCTGGTTTAAAGAACGTTTCAAGCAAGCATACGAATGTAACGAACCGAATTAACAGTAACTGTGGCCCCGTTCTCTTCAAAAAAGATAAGGTCCAATAATGCCAACAGAGGCAAGAGCACACCAGGCTGTTACTTTTTGTGAGTGCAGAGGACGCTGGTAGATAAGGTCTAGATGCTCTGGAGCCGAGTAACGTAGGTTTTCCTCATTCACGGTCCCGTTTAAAAGAAAATGAGCTACATCGCTCATCAATAAAATTTCATTTCATTCGGTCCCAAAAAAAAAATGGTTCAAATGGCTCTGAGCACCATGGGACTTAACATCTATGGTCATCAGTCCCCTAGAACTTAAAACTACTTAAACCTAACTAAGCTAAGCACATCACACACATCCATGCCCGAGGCAGGATTCGAACCTGCGACCGTAGCGGTCACGCGGTTCCAGACTGAAGCGCCTAGAACCGCTGGGCCACACCCGCTGGCCAAACGATTACATAGTGTAAATGATTGCACTAAATTATATCTTGTGAAAAAGTAATTTCAAATACTCCTTATTAAAAACAAATAAAGTAAAAAAAATGGGTAATGGAGTGTGATATCAAATACTTTGGTAATATCGAGTTTCTGTTGTTTGCGATGCAGATCCTCGTTTGATGCAGCTCTCCACGCTACTCTATCCTGTGCAAGCTTCTTCTTCTCCCAGTACCTACTGAAGCCTACATCCTTCTGAATCTGCTTAGTGTATTCATCTCTTGGTCTCCCTCTACCATTTTTACCCTCCACGCTGCCCTCCAGTAGTAAACTGATAATCCCTTGATGCCTGAGAACGTGTCCTGTCAACCGATTCCTTTTTTAGTCATGTTGTGCCACAAACTTCTCTCCTCATTACTTACGCGTTCTACCCATCTAATCTTCAGCATTCTTCTGTAGCACCACATTTCGAAATCTTCTATCCTCTTCTTGTCTAAAATGTTTATCGCCTATGGCTATAATCCACACAAAAACCTTCAGGAAGACTTCCTAACACTTAAATCTGTATTTGATGTTAATTTGTCTTTTTGACAAACGCCTTTCTTGCCATTACCAGTCTAGATTATCCTTGTACTTCGGCCATCATCAGTTATTTTGCTGCGCAAGTCGCAAACGTCATGTCTACTATACATGTCTCGTTTCCTAATCTAATCCCTTCAGCATCGCCTGATTCACTTCGACTACATTCCATTATCTTCCTTTTGCTTTTAACGTCAGGGATGGGCTACAATCCTGTCTCACTCCCTTCTCTGCCACTTGTTCCCTCTCATGGATCGTCGACTAACTGCCATCTGGTTTCTGTACAAGCTGCAAATACCGTTTCACTTTATCCGTCAAGACGTAGAATCTTACGTTAATGTATTTGACACGAAGACACGTATCAAAGTTAGGGACCGTGTGTTTGGAGCCTAATTGAGGGGGCGGACATACGTAGACTTCACGCATCCAGTACTTGAGAACTTGCCACAAACCGTACAGATAATTTCAACCGTTTACCATACCTGTTCTCGCTTACGTGCTCAATGCCGTATATTTAACGCATTAACTGTCTGGAATGTATTCACACTTTTGAAACTGTTTTATACAGTGAATGGGAGTTCGAATCTTTAAAGGTTCTCGGTTTTCCTCATTATTTTGTATTGTTGTTTCTCATTTTTCTATTAAAAATTAATTAATACGAATATTCGCGTTTTGTCGCGGTAATAATTAAAGATAAAATGGTTTTTTAATTAGAAAATGATTCATTATTCGTTAATTAATATTTCAGTTTGACAATAAAATAATAATAGATAGATAATTCAAATAAAAGCTAAAAAATAAACAGTTGCGCGAATCCAGAATCGAAAGAGCAATTCCAAAAGTCTTAGCGCAACGGATTCAGCTGCCGTCTGGCACATTATAATGCTCGAAATGTTTCGTAGATGCAAGTCCTTGCAAATCTCCAAAGCCAATTTTTTTTTCCTCAGTGTGTTTGAGTAATGCGCCGTACTGCTCCATCCAACTGGCGATTGGAACACTGACCTCGACTTGCTACACGCCTGAAGGAGCTGGGGGAGTGCGCGTCTCGTAAAACGAGCCTGCTGTCAATCCAGACATGGATGGCTGTCGGCGCTTCGAAAACACCGTCGCGGTGGAAAATGGTCTCCTCCATAAAAAGTGCAAAGTGTTTAGATTTCGGCAATGCGTTCCTTCCCTGGATGGTCCACCGGCAGAACTCTCGCAGCAGCTGCCTGGGTGCTTTGCAACACGCAATGCGCTGCGCCAGGGAAGCGCCAGCTATAGGAAGTGCAGGGTGACAGAATAACAGGAGTGTTTGAAATGAGTGGCCGGCCGCTGTGGCCGAGCGCTTCTGGGCGCTTCAGTCCGGAAACGCGCTGCTGCTGCTACGGTCGCAGGTTCGAATCCTGCCTCGGGCGTGGATGTGCGTGATGTCCTTGGGCTAGTTAGACTTAAGTAGTTAATAAGTCTAGGGGACTGATGACCTCAAATGTTAAGTCCCATAGTGCTCAGAGCGATTTCAACCGTATGAAATGAGTAGTGGCAGCCATTGGCAGCAGGTGGCAGCACTGCGCATTCGTGGCAGTCAGCGACTAAACAGTCCGCCATTTCAGTAATCGTGCATCAGTGGAACGGACAACAGAGTGCGTTAGCCATAAAAATGTTATATAAAAACAATGAAACAAAACTTCCTGGCAGATTAAAACTGAGTGCCGGACCGAGACTCGAACTCAGGACCTTTGCCTTTCGCAGGCAAAGGTCCCGAGTTCGAGTCTCGGTCCGTTGTAATCCGCCAGGAAGTTCCAGATCGGCGCACACTCCACTGCAGAGTGATAATTTCATTCTGGAAGCAGTGAAATAGTTTGGTAGCGGCGCAGAGGGAGTTTCGACGTTTGTAGAATTTTGGACGTCGTGGATGCCGTTCCGTCGAAACACGAGATAAAATATCGGATTAATAACTTTGAAGAGACAGGATCTGCCCTCAAGAAGAAACCAACAAGACGACCGAGAGATGTCCGTTCTCCAGCGAGCATTGATGTTGTACGCGAGTGTCTTATGGAGCCCACGGCGTTCAATTGGTAAGCAAGCAGCAACGGTTGGAATGTTCCGGGAGGGTGTTCACAGAACCTTTCATCTCGATTTAAAGTTTCATCTGGACAAACTGCAAATGGTGCAACAATTGAGGGACATCGATTACCGGTTACGATTAGGATTCAGTCAATAAATGATATGAGAAAAAAATACGACAATGAATTTCCACACAAGTTGTGGATGTCAGACGAGACACATTTTCATCTCACAGGCTATGTGAATAAACTGAACTTACTGAGTAAACACCAATCCTAACGACGTTCATTAGCGCCCTTTACACGCTAGTAAAGTGACAGTATGCTGTGGTGTTTCGTCACACGGGATTATCGCACCGCAGTTTTTCGCAAATGAACAGGGAAACACAGTAACTGTCTATGCCGATCGTCACGTGGTGATGTTACGAACTGTCGTGACACCTGCATTGAACAACTTTCCAAACGTCCAAGAAGTCCGGTTTGAACAGGACGGAGCGACATCACACACTGCGTGGCAATCAACGGCATACGTGCGAGAATTGTTTGACAGCCGTGTGATCTCATGATTCGTAACATTCCGTGGCCCCCTAGGTCGCCAGATTTATCCGTTTGTAATTTTTTTCTTGTGCGGCTATATCAAGAGCAAAGTCTACGCGACTCGACCATGGACCCTGAGTGAGTTAAAAAGAGAGAATTCGGGAAGGAATTCACAGTATCGCAGCCGAGATGTCGCAGCGGTAAATGAGGAATCTCAAGAGCAGATTTCACGAATGTATTCGTACAGGAGGACGCCATGTAAAGGTCGTAAATTAAAAAAAAAAAAAAATGATAAATGCCATCAATGTTTCGTGAATGGGAAAGTCGTAAGGTTTCAATTACTATGAGTGCAGTTTCTTCCTTCATCACTTCTAGTTTTATCGGATTTTGGAAATGTTCTCGTTTTTCTGTGTCACCCAGTACTTCAGCATTCCTTCTTCACTCAGGCGCCGCCATAGTGTTTTGTTTATCGTTAGCGGGGAAGCGATGACTAGGCAATGACTTGCACGTTAACCTTGCCTTGCCGAAAGCCGTAATAAGTGTTGCGGATAGCAGACGTATCAAAATGCTTATCAGAGGCGGCTTGGGGCCGCTATCCGCGTGATTCCTCAGGAATGTCGGGTGGTGTTGATCGTATAGAGCACGTGTGCTGTCTCCTTTCGAGATAGAAAACTGTCTCTCTCTCTCTCTCTCTTTTATACAGTACCGGATAAAAAATTTTCCATCCGCAAAGGAAACACGATTTTGTTCCGTTGACGGCATATGCCACCCGGGGGTTAGTAGAGCGTAGTGGCATAGCTTCCAGAGCGCTAAAACTACATCTGCAAGGATAGTCTGCAAATCACATGTAAGTGCGTGGCAGAGGGTTCATTGAACCACCGTCACAATTCTGTATTATTCCAATGTCGTATAGCGCGCGCCAAGAATGAACACCTGTATCTTTCCGTACGAGCTCTGATTTCCCTTGTTTTATCGTGGTGGTCGGCGCCCTATGTAGGTCGGTGTCAACAAAATATTTTCCCACTCGGGGGAGAAATTTGGTGATTGCAATATCAAGAGAAGATTCCGTCGCAACGAAAAACGCGTTTCTTTTAATGATTTGCTGCCCAAATCCTGTATCATATTTCGCGATAATACAAAACGTGCTGCCTTTCTTTGATCTTTTTCGATGTACTCCGTCAGTCCTATCTGGTAAGGATCCCACACCGCGCAACAGTATTCTAAAAGAGGACGGACAACCGTAGTGTAGGCAGTCTCCTTAGTAGATGTGTTACATTTTCTAAGTGTCCTGCCAATAAAACGCAGCCTTTGTTTAGCCTTCCCCACAACATTTTCTATGCATTCTTCGCGATTTAAGTTGTTCGAAATTTTAATAACTAGGTATTCAATAATCTCAAACCAAACCCTAGTAAATCTCAAGCATCCGCCTTCCATCTTAGGAACAAACAAGCCAAACGGAAACTCCGAGTCATGTGGCAAGGGCAAGAGCTGAAACATACAAACAGCCCAAAATACCTGGGAGTAACATTGGACAGAGCACTTACTTTTAAGCAGCACTGTCGCAACGCCAGGAACAACATACTGCGGAAGCTAACAGGTTCGTCGTGGGGAGCTCAACCACACGCTTTGCGCACCACGGGTCTGGTGCCGAGTATCTCAGCAGCGGAATACGC
This sequence comes from Schistocerca americana, assembly GCF_021461395.2. Taxonomy (NCBI): domain Eukaryota; kingdom Metazoa; phylum Arthropoda; class Insecta; order Orthoptera; family Acrididae; genus Schistocerca; species Schistocerca americana. Next base: position 197,564,602 of record NC_060129.1, on the reverse strand, counting down.
GGCGCCAGTTTGGAGCAACTGTGCTCACACACAGCAAGTTGATGTCGCCGTAAACGAAACTGTACGTATTGCCACAGGATGCCTCAAACCAACTGCCATAGACATCATTTATCGCATCGTAGGCATAGCACCACCCACTATCCGCAGACAAGTAGCCGCCGAGATGGGAAGATCAAAACAAAAGAATGAAGAATGATCCTCGTCATCCGATGCATATGCACCGAGAACAACGTGTCCGGCTGAAATCCCGCAGGAGTTTCACTGAAACTACTGAACAGCTCGCCACCGAGCCTGTTCTGGGTGCAAATCAAACCTATTTAAATGGGGTTACAGTGATAGCGATAGGTGTGAATGCGGAGCAGTACAGGACTTGGATCACCTACTGACCTGCCCAGATATGTCGATAACATGCACTACAGATATCTTGAAAGTCAATGACAATGCAATGTACGTTGCCAATTACTGGGAAGGGAAGATATAATCGGTGCATCCGGATACTGAAGAAGAAGAAGAAGAAGAAGAAGAACCTAGGTATTTAGCTGAATTTAAGGCTTTTAGATTAGACTGATTTGTAGTGTGACCGAAGTTTCACGAGTTCCTTTTAGCACTCATGTGGATGACCTCACACTTTTCGTTATTTAGGGTCAACTGCCACTTTTAGCACCATTCAGATATCTTTTCTAAATCGTTTTGCAGTTTGTTTTGATCTTGTGATGACTTTACCCTCCCCACAAAATATTTTATATGAAACCATGAACCAAGTGTAACCTCCGCACAGAAAATAATAATTAAATGAATTTTTAAGTATTGTAAACTCTGAACAAAATTGGCTCCCATTTATGATCTCTATGCTGAAATGCATTCACATTTAATGTAACCACAAAATTCAGTTCCTAAATCCTGAAATAATAAAAAAAATTCAGTAAGCTGGTAAATTTTATGACGACAGCAGCGCTGCGCCTCGGCCCTGAATTCTGAATAAAAAAAAAAGGAAAAAATTCTTACCTCAATAAAAACTGCGAATATATCTGCTCTTACGTAAAAACTTTTCGGCACAGCTTCGTGCAATGCTGGGCTATATTTTTTTTTTGGGATCTTGGAAGTAATGATCATGCATTGGAAATATTCTTTAAATTGAAATGAATGCTTTTCTTAAAAAAATTACTTTATATTATAAAAATTATTATTGGGGCATTTTTTTAAAATAAATCAATGACAGTTAATATACATTACTAGATATGCGCAAGGCTGCTTCTTTACCTTCTACAATAATACTCATCCTCCAGAGTCCCGACCAGAGCAGACTGCCGACACGCGCCGACTCCTGTCCACTACTGCAGACTAGCGACAAGCAACTACTACCTACCTACTACTCTCTGGTCAGAGACTCTGCCATGCCTCGCCCATCGCCGGCAACGCATACGTCTTACAAGCTGACAGGCAGAAGGCTCGGTGTGGTGCAGAAGTGTGTAAAGCGAAGGGGCAGCCATGCCTCGGAGGCGCACTCGTGCTTGAGGGAGTCTGAAAGGGGTCAGATCAGGGCGTTCAGAGTGGCGGGACGGTCCTTTCGGAGAGTTGCCTCCCGTGTTGGACTTTGAGCGTCAGTTGCGCAACGGTGCCGGCATCAGTGGTCACGTGAACATTGTAGCAGATCTTACAGCTGCCACGGCACAAATGAGGGGGCTGGGGGCTGGTGAGCCGACCACACGTGTCGACACGAACTGCGGCGGGCCGGTCATTAGCAGTGGCGCTACGGCCGCGCAAACCTGCCGCAGCCCCCCGCCTCCCGCTCACTCTGTAACGCTGCGCTTTGGGGCACACGACACTCATTAAAGCCAGTACTATGGTAAGTTGACGGGCTTCACCTTATGAGAAGGGACTTTTGTATAGAAATTGACCGCGTGTACCTGAATGGAGGCAAATCACACTTACACCCACTCTGTAATAACAATGATACGTCAAGCAAGTCCGAAATGCAACTTCACGTCAGGACGGACAAGAAAGAACAACACAGCAGATGCTACCAATTTGTTAATAATACGGTCGCCAGCCTCATTAGGCATTAACTGAGTTTCTTCCCAGTACAAGTTGATGCACGTTCATACAAAACAACACGTAGTAACACAGCATAATATGGTAAATTTTAGAACCAGAAAATCTACTGAACTGATAATTTCACTTTCTGTACTGATAGGGATAAACCATAAATACATAACACTACACTATAATGTCTACTACAAAACTTCGTACTGTCTATTGATCTGATTAAATTCGGGCATAGGTTACCCTATAAATAGCACTTTTGAATCACACACACAATGTCAATTTTGATAAAGGTAAAACACTGATAACTTTTGCTTTTTTATATTGACTAACTTTTCTGATCAAATCAGTCTAGAACTCTTCAGAATTCAAATGAATAAAAAAGAGGGGGGGGGGGACCCTGAAACTGTTATCATCACTGTATTAAAAAATTCGATTACTGAAATTATTATGTGCTCAAGATTTCCAATATATTAGTTACTACTCTTTTCATTTTATTTCCTGCTAATTTAAATACCATTATATCTGTCTCGAAATGATTAAACTTCACTACTAAATCAATATCAAAATTATCTTCCAACTTTGTCAGACCTTTGTTATTCGTCTATTAGTTCATTAACAAAAAAGTTCTTTAAACACCATTCTAACATAGTTAGGTCTGCAGGTAATTATTATTAACACAATCTTTAATTTTTCTTCTCGGGACACTCGGATTGCACAACATTTGGAAAGGACCCTGTCTAGGTTAGTTGTGAGGATAATTAAATGATAGCAAAGTTCTGGTAAAATTTAAGTTGTTATTGAACAGTATGACCGAGCGAGGTGGCGCAGTGGTTAGCACACTGGACTCGCATTCGGGAGGACGACGGTTCAATCCCGTCTCCAGCCATCCTGATTTAGGTTTTCCGTGATTTCCCTAAATCGTTTCAGGCAAATGCCGGGATGGTTCCTCTGAAAGGGTACAGCCGATTTCCTTCCCCATCCTTCCCTAACCCGAGCTTGTGCTCCGTCTCTAATGACCTCGTTGTCGACGGGACGTTAAAAAACACTAACCTAACGTAACCTGAACAGTATGGAACAAAAGTAACGCTGGTCCACACGAATACAGTACTAAAAGTTTCAACCTGTTCGTATCGATGCGGCGGTCGGCGAGATGGCGATGCACAGAGCACACATACAATCACAGCTATGGCTCTTGACGTACCGGCACTTTATTTCTTCATAGCGTGGCAATACTTTTCCGTTTAGTGCCTATGTAATTTTGCCATGCTGTATGGGCGTTGGAACGGCATACCCGAGGCTCAGTGAAACTACGTCTTCCAGGAGAGCCTCCTCGATCCAGATGGTTTTGCTCAAACCAGTGCCCAACTCCGACTACTCCTGCTGAGCCCGTTATGCCGTGCAGCGCCCGTGCGCATTTTCCCGCGCTCGCCTGCCTTCCTCCTTTTACCGCTCCCCTAACACATTGCCTATGTATGGACCAGACGCACAGTTACAATTTTAAACATGTTACAATAGATTCAACGTTTGTTACACTTCAATTCTATCACAATATTGCTTCAAATTTGACAAAAACATTAATATTCACATTGAAAATTGTTTGCAGTTTCTTTAACATAATGGCATGAAACAAAAAAAAATGAAATCGGAACATCGATTACACTAATTTATCGAAAAATCAGAAAAAAATATTATTTGTATAATAGTACAGTGTTGTTGTTGTTACAACACGCCAGAGCAGGGACACGTGCCGTCAGAGGATCACTTGCAACCCGGTATGGCGCGCCGTGGTACTCAGCGAGGAAAGCAGATTCTGCCTCCACGCATTTGATGCTCGCCTGCGCGTGTAGCGTAGAGCTGGCGGGTGCCGCCGCCTCGTACAGTGGATTCCTCCGAGACACACACTCGCCCCACTCCAGGCCTTGCGATGTGGGGTGGTGAGCTACAGCTCTCGCTCATCCTCGCCGTTTCTGCAGGGCACTTCAACCAGGGCTCAGTGCCTGCAGGATGTTGTTAGACCTGTACGAGGTGCATTCAAGTTCTAAGGCCTCCGATTTTTTTTTTCCGGACTGGAAAGAGATAGAAACATGCACATTGTCTTAAAATGAGGCCACGTTCATTGTCAATACGTCCCAGAGATGGCAGCACCCTACGGCAGATGGAATTTTACCGCCAGCAGCGAGAATGAGAACTGTTTTGAATACTTAAAATGGCGACGTTTTCCTCACTCGAACAGCGTGAAATCGTTCGATTTCTGAATTTGCGTGGTGTGAAACCAATTGAAATTCGTCGACAGTTGAGGGAGACACGTGGTGAAGGAGTTACGGACGTGTCGAAAGTGCGTCCGTGGGTGCGACAGTTTAATGAAGGCAGCACATCGTGTGACAACAAACCGAAACAACCTCGGGCTCGCACAAGCCGGTCTGACGACACGATCGAGAAAGTGGAGAGAATTGTTTTGGGGGATCGCCGAATGACTGTTGAACAGATCGCCTCCAGAGTTGGCATTTCTGTGGGTTCTGTGCACACAATCCTGCACGACGACCTGAAAATGAGAAAAGTGTCATCCAGGTGGGTGCCACGAATGCTGACGGACGACCACATGGCTGCCCGTGCGGCACGTTGCCGAGCAATGTTGACGCGCAACGACAGCATGAATGGGACTTTCTTTTCGTCGGTTGTGACGATAGATGAGACGTGGATGCCATCTTTCAATCCGGAAACAAAGCGCCAGTCAGCTCAATTGAAGCACACAGATTCACCGCCAGCAAAAAAATTTCGGGTAGCCGCCAGTGCTGAAAAAATGATGGTGTCCATGTTCTGGGCCAGCGAGGGCGTAATCCTTACCCATTGCGTTCCAAAGGGCACTACGGTAACAGGTGCATCCTACGAAAATGTTTTGAAGAACAAATTCCTTCCTGCACTGCAACAAAAACGTCCGGGAAGGGCTGCACGTGTGCTGTTTCACCGAGACAACGCACCCGCACATCGAGCTAACGTTACGCAACAGTTTCTTCGTGATAACAACTTCGAAGTGATTCCTCGTGCTCCCTACTCACCTGACCTGGCTCCTAGTGCCTTTTGGCTTTTTCCAACAATGAAAGACACTCTCCGTGGCCGCACATTCACCAGCCGTGCTGCTATTGCCTCAGCGATTTTCCAGTGGTCAAAACAGACTCCTAAAGAAGCCTTCCCCGCTGCCATGGAATCATGGCGTCAGCGTTGTGAAAAATGTGTACGTCTGCTGGGCGATTACGTCGAGAAGTAACTCCAGTTTCATCGATTTCCGGTGAGTACTTAATTAGAAAAAAAAATCGGACGCCTTAGAACTTGAATGCACTTCGTATTTCAACACGAAGGTGATGTGATGTTCCAACAGGACAATGCTCGCTCACACACTGCGCGTGAAACCCAAGACGTGCGGCAACTTCCCTCGCCAACAGAGTGTACGGACTCGTCTGCCATCCAGCGCATGTGGGATGCGATGGGACGAGAAGCGACTCGCGAAGCGGCAACTCTTACAGAACTGCACGCCATAACGTATCCCAGGAAACTATACGCCCCCACCTGCACGATCGTCTGGATGCCAGAGTCGGCGCCTGCATGGCTTCCTGTCGAGGCTGGACCACGTACCAACGTGGCTGTCACAGCACAGCTCTATAATAGCTGCTACCTCAGAACCGCTTGTGCTTTTGAACTGTCAATGTAAACATTTCACGCCGGCTGGAGTGGCCGTGCGGTTCTAGGCGCTACAGTCTGGAACCGAGCGACCGCTACGGTCGCAGGTTCGAATCCTGCCTCCGGCATGGATGTGTGTGATGAACTTAGGTTAGTCAGGTTTAAGTAGTTCTAAGTTTAGGCGACTGATGACCTCAGAAGTTAAGTCCCATAGTGCTCAGAGCCATTTGAACCTTTTTTCAGGTACCACTAGTCCTTTTGAAATTTATTGGCAGATGTGGATTTCAACTGTAAACTAGCCAATATCAATGCACTATCATAGTGCTCAGAGCCATTTGAACCATTTCTTTTAAACGTTTCACGCACTCCATATGCACTCGTCTAACAATAAATTTTGAGTGAATTGGCAACTTCTACATAGCTGTCATTCAATAATTAAAGAGAGAAACTGGTCTGAAGAAAAAAGGCGTTTATTTTTACAAAACAATAATTTTTTAACCTTCCCCAATGCATGTAAATCTCACACGACGACGATGGAGTGATCACAGCTCATCACGTGTCCGAGTTCTCGTGTACACGGACGTCGATCACCATGGATTGATGCGCTTAAACGGTCCTCATCAAGCCCCGAAGGTCCTCCTGATCGTGGAGAGTCACTGATGTCAAAACGAACCTCCTCCAAACGAGAACACCATTTTCTTGCCGTACTCTGCCCAATGGCGTTATCCCCATACACGGCTGCCTCCGCTGCTGTCACCCCTCTACTGAACTCAAAACAGAAGGATATGTCGGAAATGTTCCGATTTCTCCACTCGCCTCTCCACATCTGCACTCACTTTCTCCAAATGACGAACTGTAAACTCAAACAGTGACAGTGATCTACAAAAAATTAGGAATGACAATGGAGAAAAAAACAATCCAGAGCAACCGGAATACTAACAGAGAACAACAGAAACGCTACAAACTTATGCACCAACCTAATACGAGGGTAATTCAATAATCAAAGAGACAAATTGGTCTGGAGAGAAAAACAGTTTACTTTCACAAAACAATACTTTTTCTTCTTTTCAGCATAATCCTCTTGAACATTTATACACTTGTTCCAACGGCCTACAAGCTTTTCTGTTGCTGCTACAAAGAACTCTTTTATCTTGACGTTTGAACCAATTTCCCGCAAACTATTTCACTTTCTCCTTGTCCTGCAACCTCTTCCCACGTAATGCCTCCTTCAGTGCACCAGACAAATGTAAATCACCAGGTGCTAAGGCAGGACTGTAAGGGGGATGAGGCAGTACTTCCCAGCCCATTTTGTCGATTGTTTCACGGGTTAATTGAGCAACATGAGGACGTGCGTTGTCTTGCTGTACAATCACACCTCTCCTCTGAGATCCACGACGTCTCTCTCTCGTGGCTGGCTTCACCTTGTTTAAAAGCAAATCCCAGTAGCATTGGCTGTTCATTGCACGCTGCTCTTCGACATAATCACAAACAACTGGACCTTCAGCATCCAAAACACAGTCAACATGACTTTTCCTGCTGATGCTTGGGTTTTGAATCTTTTCTTTATAGGTGAGTTGGTGTGTTTCAACTCCTTGTTTTGTCTTTTTCATCCTGGCTCATAATAGAGAACCCAAGGTTCATCGCAACTTAAAATTTTCTTGTGGAAGTGGTCATGTTCGCATTCATTACGTATCTTCACCTCTGTCCACACTCTCAACCTTGTTTCCTTGTGTAGCCCCGTAAACTCCTTTCGGACCCATCTTGCACATGGTTTGCGGTACTTCAGCTTGTCTGAACTGTACCAGAATTAACTTGAGCCATATCGACTATCATTTCCACAGTCACACGGCGGTCGGCACGAATAATGTCATCAATTCGAGTTTCAAGTGAGGGAGTGGAAACTGCAACTGGTCGGCCAGAACGGTGCTCGTCAGTCACTGAGTCGAGACCACATTTGAACTGCCCTACGAACTTGTAAAAATTTGCACGATTCACACAACCTTCACCATAAACTTCATACATACATTCTGCAGTATATATTCACTGGTTTCTCAGCCTCAGCATGTAAAAAACGAATAACTGAACGTTGTTCAACTAATGTGAAGGTTTCAAGCAGACTCGCCGCCTTGAAATGTATTTTTGAGGTTATAAACTAAACAATGTTGATATATCAACTGATTAGGGCTCATCCGAGTGGTGCCAACTTAGAGCCATAAAAGTACCAATCTTGCCCTACAAACAGATTTTTCCGCAGACCAATTCGTTTCGTTAATTATAAATGACCCTCCCATATTCTGGTAAAAAAAATGGACACAAGCTGATTTCGTTTTCTGTTTATTATTATTATTTTATTTTTTATTATATGGCCTTCATTGGACCACTGTAGTCAAAAATACAAAGTTCTAAACAAGTTGTTACACCTGGATACAATTTGGTTGAACAATAATTTAATATATTTAGGTAATATAATTATTAGAGGCTATTCTTATATGAAAGGTGTTTTGCTCTTCTGTCTGCCCAATATTTCTTCATTCTTTCAGATATTTTCTTTCTTTCTTCATCTGAGACAACTCTTCCTGTACTCCTTTTATTGATTTTCATTTGTAGTCTGGTTTTCTGTATTTGGATTAAAAAAACTCTGACGTTCCCGTGACCAGCCAATCGCTGTTGTTTGTTGGACGCTACTTGCTCACTGATCTACATCTACACCTACGTCTATGCTCCGCAACCGACGTTACGGTGCGTGTTGGAGGGTACTTTCTGTACCACTGCCGCTTACCGCTCTCCTGTTTCAATGGCGTACGGTTCGCGGGGAAAATCCACTGTACGTCGCAGTTAGCGATATAATGCTGAACTCTTGTACGAGCGCACCCATCGGATTTTCGGATTTGTAACAGTAGGTCTGTCCGTGGTATAGAATGAGTTAGCTGAGCATCTCTGTAATTCTTTCGAGCTTACTAAACCGGTCACGGGAAGCGCTGCTCTTGTCTGATATCCCTTGGCTTACATCCACCGCTAATCCTACCTGGTGGGGGATCCCTCACTGACGCGCAATATCCAAGCACTGGTCGGACGACGCTTCGTTTGTTGACAGAGCACATCCTGAGGACTCCAGTATCCGTCCTGCCTGCTATTTTATGTACTCGTCCAATTTTAAATCGCTCCGTACGCAAGTCCTAGATACTTCGTTCGGGTGTCGCTACTTACAGCGATAGTGTAGTAATGCAGCGACGGGTCTGTTTCCCTCTTCATGCACAGTATGTTACATTTGTTTACGCTGGGGGGGACAACTGCCAATTCCGCCAAGAAGCGCGGATTGTGTGCGAGCCTTTCTGGAATTCGCTACAATTTTTGTAGCGTCGCGACTTCCCTGTGTACAACAGCACGGCCCGTTGAAAGTCTCAGGGCTAGTTGGCTGTAGTGTTCTGCAGCGACGGGGGATGCCGAGTCACGCCCCAGTTCACAGTTGTCCAGCCACGGTGTTTCTCTGTTAACGTCGTTACACTCACTACATCTACATATATATACTCCGCTAGCCACCGAGCGGTGTGTGGCGGAGGGCACAATTAGCGCCAAAGTCATATCCCCCCTCCCCCCCCCCCCTTCTCTGTTCCACTCGCGGATCGCGCGAGGGAAAAACGACTGTCTGAACGCCTCAGTACGAGCTTTAATTTCCCTTATCTTCGAATGGTGATCATTGCGCGATTTGAAAGTTGGTGCTAATAATATATGCTCTACATCCTCGGCGAAGATCCGATTATGGAATTTAGTGACCAGCCCCTTCTGTTTTGCGCACCGTCTTTCTGCAAGTGTGTCCCACTTCAAATTCTCTATGAGATTTGTAACGCTCTCGCCATGGATAAACGTACCAGTCGCGAATCTTGCCGCTCTCCTTTGGACCTTCTCAATCTCTTGAATCAGTCCCAACTGGTAAAGGTCCTATACAGACGAACAATAAGACTGGACGAAGCTATTTCTTTTATTGAAGGACTGCATCGCGTCAAGATTCCAGCAATAAACCGCAATCTAGAGTTTGCCTTAGCCGTTACTTGTGTAATCTGATCGTTACATTTGAGATCATTTCGAATAGTCACACCCAGATACTTGACTGACGTTACCGCTTCCAGAGACTGGGCATTTATTTTGTACTCGTACATTAATGGGGATTTTCGCCTTGTTATACGCAGTAAGTTATACTTACTAATATTGAGAGATAACTGCCAGTCAGTACGCTTTTATTATCTGCGAATCCTCATTGATTTGTTCAAACTTTCACGTGATACTACTTTCCTGTAGACTACAGCATCATCGGCAAACAGTCTAACGCCGCTGTCAATGCCACCAACCAGATCGTTTATGTAGATCGTAAAAAGTAGACGACCTATTACGCTGCCGTGGGGCACACCTGAAGTTACGCTTGTTTCTGTTGAAGACCCCCATTCAGGACGACATACTGCTCCCTGTGTGAGAAAACTATCTACCCAAGCGCATATGTCATCTGATAGACCGTAAGCGCGAGCTTTGTGGAGCAAGCGACAGTGCGGAACTGAGTCGAACGCCTTTCGAAAGCCGAGGAACCAGGGAGCCGGTACCTAGAGCCCGATGTATATCACGCACAAAGAGGGCCAGCTGTGTCTCGCACGACCGCTGATTGCGAAAACCGTGCCCGTTTCTGCAGATTAGCTACTCAGAGTCTAGAAGGGTCATCTTGTCTGAACAACAAATATGTTCCACGATTCTACAACAAATCGACGTCAGTGAAACTGGCCAGTAATTACGTGCATCCGATTTTCTACCCTTTTTATATACTGCTATAACCTGGGCCTTCTTGCAGTCCCGTAGAACTTTCCGCCGTTCCAATTATCTGACGGCGAGGAGCAGGAGGAAAAAACGGCAGTGCTGAAGGGAAAGGTGACGGAACTTGCAAGGAAAATATTGGCAGAGGCGGGTAGTTAAGGCGGTCGTGTCCCCGCTTGTCGGCCAGCACAACTGCCTGCCGTCACCCTCGCGGACAAGTGGATGGGGAGGGGCGTGCGCGTGTGTGCGTGTGAGGTGCTTCCGGCGTGTGACGTCACGCAGCCGGTGGGGGAGCAGGCCGGCCAACACGTGTGCTGCGACACGTGCGGCTGACGTCAGCGACAGCGCAAAAAAGACGCGCCAACCGTCGCAACGCACTGGACTCCAACCCGGACCTCTCTGAACGGTCCGGACTGTCCGCCTCACTTTCAGGTTGTTACCAACGGATACCGTAATATTAAACAGAAAACTAATCTCGATTTACAAAATCGTTAAGGCTTTCGTGTCCACTTGTTGACAAACTACCTATTGGCTTCCGTCTCGGGTTCTTCGGCCGACATTCATCTATTTTACTGACGTCGTGTGGAGCCATGGTGAAGAACAGCTCGGTGACTTCGTAAGACACTTGAACAGCCTCCGTGCCAAATAACATTTACCACCGAAGTAGAAAAGGACAAGAATCTGCCATTTCTAGATGTGCTGGTCACAAGGGACGGCGAAAACCTGGGACACAGCGTGTATCGAAAACCGACACACACGGACCGATACCTGCACGAACTGTCAAACCACCACCCGAGCCAGAAAAGACGCATGATTAGTACGCTCGTAAAGAGAGCACAACGAATATGTGAGCCGCAGCACTTCAGAAGAGAAATGCGACAGCTGGAAACTGTTCTGAGGAGCAATGGGTACTCCACAAATTACATTAGAAGTGTAACAGAGCCAAACACTCGGTGAAGTAAGGAACCAGAAAAAGAAATGTCGGGTACGGCCTTTCTGCCATACGTTCCCAGAGTGACGGACAGAATCGGCCGCATATTGCGCAAACACGGCGTAAAGACGATTTTCAAACCGACAAGGAAGATCAAAGAGTGTCTTAGATCGGCGAAGGAGAAAAGAGACCCACTTGCAATGTCGGTAATATACCGTATACCATGCACATGCGGAAAAGTTTATGTCGGAATGACTGGACAATCAATTAACACCAGGATCAAAGAGCATAAGCGACATTGCAGGTTGGGGCAGGTGGAGAAATCGGCCGTGGCAGACCATGCACTGAATGAGACCGACCACGTAATTAAAATTCGCCGACACGGAAGTTCTGGCTGTACAGAAGCACTATCACACGCGCTTGTTCAGAGAAGCTGTAGAAATACAAAAACACGCGAACAGCTTCAACAAGAAAGAGGAAAGCCTTAAGGTAAACGGATCCTGGCTTCCCGTACTGCAGCGAACGACCGTCGCAGGTAGCAAGAGGAGAAGCCCTCGGACGGTACAGCGCGCCAGGTACATATGGTCTGCGGCCGCGAGCTCGGCTCCACCACCGGAAATGGAGGGCGAAGCTTTGACAATGCTAGCCATTCGTGCTGGCGATACGTCAGTGAAATCATAAGATGAACGTCGGCCGAAGAACCCGACACAGAAGCCAATAGGCAGTTAATCTGGATTTCTTAGTACGGCAAGTAAGTAGTGTCAAGGATAGCCCTTACCATTATTGGCATCATATTGTCGAGTAAATTCATGTAAGTAATGTTAAGGGACATAATTTAACACTGTTTACTTGCAGGGATAAATATTCATATTTACGTGATTATCAACAACTCTGGAGGTGCTTTCGTCTTCAGGAACGTATTCTGCGTCTTTATCAGAGTCATAAGTATGCACACACGTTCAAAAACTCACTGAAAAGCTTGTTTTTACACGAACACTGGATACTACGCTCTAATTTGCCATCATTGGTTACTTGCACACGAATCGAGAAAGCTGCCAACAGCGAAAATCTGAAACTTGACAAAGTGGTGCCTTCTATCGGTTTTTCGTGGAACTTTTTACTAATATGAATGAAACATGTCACATCTGACATTTTACAATTAACATCTCTGATTCTCCCAAACTGCCGCTTACCATTGTTTACTGACGAGCCGCTGATTTGTTTATTCTCCGTTTCCAGAGACCTCGGGTCATTCCGAGCCGCACTTATATGGCCACCTTAAGCTGTCGTCTCACGGGACGTGAAACCGTGCGTGGACGAGATGCTGCTGACGTCACAGCGTGCTGTACGACGTTGCACTATATTGCCGAGCGTGGAATGAAAGTTGTACCATGTCAGACTTTTTTGCCGCGTCGAGAACAATGTACCGCAAACCATGTGCAAGGTGGGTCCCAAAGGAGTTTACGGGGCTACACAAGGAAGCAAGGTTGAGAGTGTGGACAGAGGTGAAGGAACGTAATGAATGCGAACATGACCACTTCCACAAGAAAATTTTAATTTGTGACGAAACTTGGGTTCACTATTATCAGCCAGGATGAAAAAGACAAAACAGGGAGTGGAAGTACACCAACTCACCTCTCAAGAAAAAATTAAAAACCCGAACATCAGGAGGAAAAGTCATGTTGACTGTGTTTTGGATGCTGAAGGTCCAGTCGTTTGTGATTATGTCGAAGAGCAGCGTGCAATGAACAACCAGTACTACCCTCGGATTTGCTTTTAAACAAGGTGAAGCCAGCCACGAGAGAGAGACGTCGTGGATCTCAGAGGAGAGGTGTGATTCTCCAGCAAGACAACGCACGTCCTCATGTTGCTCAAGTAACCCGTGAAACAATCGACAAAATGGGCTGGGAAGTACTGCCTCATCCCCCTTACAGTTCTGCCTTAGCACCTGGTGATTTATCTTTGTCTGGTGCACTGAAGGAGGCATTATGTGGGAAGAGGTTCCAGGACAACGGGGACGTGAAAAAGTTTGTGGGAAATTGGTTCAAACGTCAAGATAAAAGAGTTCTTTGCAGCAGCAATAGAAAAGCTTGTAGGCCGTTGGAACAAGTGTATAAATGTTCAAGGGGATTTTGTTGAAAAGAAGAAAAAGTATTGTTTTGTGAAAGTAAACTGTTTTTCTCTCCAGACCAATTTGTCTCTTTGATTATTGAATTACCCTCGTATTAGGTTGGTGCATAAGTTCGTAGCGTTTTTGTTTTCTCTGTTAGTATTCCGGTTGCTCTGGATTGTTTTTTTCTCCATTGTCATTCCTTATTTTTTGTAGATCACTGTCACTGTTTCAGTTTACAGTTCGTCATTTGGAGAAAGTGAGTGCAGTTGTGGAGAGGCGAGTGGAGAAATCGGAACATTTCCGACATATCCTTCTGTTTTGAGTTCAGTGGAGAGGTGACAGCAGCGGAGGCAGCCGTGTATAGGTATAACGCCTTTGGACAGAGTACGGCAAGAAAATGGTTTTCTCGTTTCGAGGAGGATCGTTTTGACATCACTGACTCTCCACCATCAGGAGGACCTTCGGGGTTTGATGAAGACCATTTACGCGCATCAATCCACGATGATCGACGTCCGTCTACACGAGAACTCGGAAACGTTATGATCTGTGATCACTCCATCGTCGTCGTGTGAGATTTGCATGCATTGGGGAAGGTTAAAAATTCGGCTGTACGGGCACTGCGTGGTCTAATCCGAAGTGACAAAGATTAGCAAGGGCCATACGTGCATTCCTGCTTGCTCGTCATGGATTGGTCCCGTGAACAACACCGACCATTTCTATCATGTATCATTACTGGTGACGATATTGTTGTTGTTGTGGTCTTCAGTCCAGAGACTGGTTTGTTGCAGCTCTGCATGCTGCTCTATCCTGTGCAAGCTTCTTCATCTCCCAGTACCTACTGCAACCTACATCCTTCTGAATCTGCTTAGTGTATTGACCTCTTGGTCTCCCTCTACGATTGTTACCCTCCACGCTGCCCTCCATACGATAAATACACGCAAACACGAAAATTGGAGGGATGTACGCAAATGCAGGAAAACCTTCTGACTGGAACACTGGGCAGTTAGCTCATCCGCTGTGTTCTGTCTGATGGTGGTGGACCTGTAGAAGGACGCGAAAATACGTCACGAAACCATAGAGAGCAATTCAAGAAGCGACAGTACCTACCGCCGGCCGCGGTGTTCTAGCGATTGTAGGCGCTTCAGTCCGGAACCGCGCGACTGCTACGGTCGCAGGTTCGAATCCTGCCTCGGGCATGGATGTGTATGATGTCCTTAGGGTAGTTAGGTTTAAGTAGTTCTAAGTTCTAGGGGACTGATGACCACAGATGTTAAGTCCCATAGTGCTCAGAGCCATTTGACAGTACCTACCGATGTGATACGGAAGTCAACTACACCTAACAAGGGAACCTCCCCATCACACCCCCCCTCAGATTTGGTTATAAGTTGGCACAGTGGATAGGCCTTGGAAAACAACACAGATCAATTGAGAAAACAGGAAGAAGTTGTGTGGAACTGTGAAAAAATAAGCAAAATATACAAACTGAGTAGTCCATGTGCAAGATAGACAACATCAAGGAGAATGTGAGCTCAGGAGCGCAGTGGTCCCGTGGTTAGCGTGGGCAGCTGCGGAACGAGAGGTCCTTGGTTCAAATCTTCCCTCGAGTGAAAAGTTTTCTTTCTTTATTTTCGCATAGTTATTATCTGTCCGTTGGTTCATTGACGTCTCTGTTCACTGTTTAGTGTCTGTGTTTTGCGACCGCATCGCAAAACCGTGCGATTAGTAGACGAAAGGACGTGCCTCTCCAATGGGAACCGAAAACATTTGATCGCAAGGTCATAGGTCAACCGATTCCTCCACAGGAAAACACGTCTGATATATTCTATACGACACTGGTGACGGCATGTGCGTCACATGACAGGAATATGTTGTCGACCCACCTAACTTGTACTGTTGGTGAATCGGTAAAAAGATTCTTCTACCTTGCCCGATTTAGGTTTTCTTCTCAATGTGATAATCACTCCCATAAAAGTGATGAAAACATAAGAGTTGTCACGTAAACTGAAAATAAAACATTAAACTTTTCACTCGACGGAAGACTTGAACTAAGGACCTCTAATTCCGCAGCTGCTCACGCTAACCACGGGACCACGGCGCTCCTGAGCTCACACTCTCCTTGATGTTGCTTATCTTGCACATGGACTACTCTTTTTGTATATTTTGCTTATTTTTTCACAGTTCCACACAACTTCTTCCTGTTTTCTCAATTGATCTGTGTTCAGTTTTTCAACGCCTATCCACTGTGCCAACTTGTAACTAAATCTGAGGGGGGTGCGATGGGGAGGTTCCCTTGTAAGTACTAGCGTGTACGCACACCATACAGCCATAACGTGGAACTACAAAAATTGCAACAGATAATGAAAAAATTCTACGTATTATTCGCAGGTAGCTCCACAATAGTAGTAGCCGAAACAGCCCCCCCCCCCCAGTAAAGAAATGAATTGGAGACCGAAAATACAGTAATGGAAGAAACACAATACGTAACTCGATAGTTAATACACTGAAGAGCCAAAGAAACTGGTACACCTGCGTAAAATCGTACAGTGGAAAGGTGCTTCATCCGTCCCCCAATAACCAGAATCGAAAGTGGTGGAGGAATTTTTTGGGACAAACTCGACAAAGAAGTAAGGAAAACACCAATCACTTGTAGATAAGACCTGAAAAAAAGACTGCTGCAAGAAGAGCGGCAGAAAATATCTGCCGAGGGTACCCGAAAACTAGTGGAGAGCTCAGTCGCCTGTGAGAAGTAATTAGATGAAAGCAATGCCTACAAGATGCTGAACTTTTGGACTTTAAGTACAAAGAAAGGTGTCCGAATAATTTTGTACAATATGGGTTTTTTATTTTTGGTTGTGTTTATTAATCGGTGTGTTTATATTCGCAGTATGGCTGTTGATGATATATCGATATTTCTCTCAAATATATATTGGCGATGTTCTTGCCCGATAGGTCGATATATCGATATGAAAATGACAATACGAGTCCAGATATTTTTATTTTACAGTTTTTTCGCAATTTTCGGTAAATACATGAAATTGTTCTTTTGAAATGGTAGTAGAACATAAATTTACTATTTACTATCACTGTGGGGAGGAGTCTTATACTTTTCGAGCTCCCATCATGTCCGATTTTTCTCTTCGACTGTGTGAAGCAGGTGTAGATGGCACAGAAGTCCAATTGCACTGGGGGGAAGGGGGGGGAGATGGAATTACAAGATTTCTGATGTGGGGAAATAGCACACAAGTGGCGTTAAAAATCATTTTTTAGCGCAACTCCTGTGCTGTTCCTTCACATCGGCGTTGTTGAAAAACCGTTGCTGAAAATAATGAACGAAGATCTAAATGGCAACATCGCCTGCGGTGGAAACGCTGACGTAATCGGCGCTCGGCGCTACCAACAGAAACACCAACGTTTACCTTCAGCACGCAGTTTCGACACTACAGCTGCTCGGTCGCTGGCGTTGGCAGAAATGGAAAAAAAGAGGGATGTCGTCACGAAGTGTTCCGGGCAAATGCGATATGTGGCGAAACCGAACGACGCCCCCATCGGACACCTTTTGTTGTGGCATTTGCCTGCAGTTGCCATTGTTAGCAAAGTGGTTGTGGCCAAGCACTGAGCGTGCATCGTTTTCAAATGGCTTTGAACAATATGGGACATAACTTCTGTGGTCATCAGGCCCGTAGAACTTAGAACTACTTACACCTAACTAACCTAAGGACAGCACACACATCCATGCCCGAGGCAGGACTCGAACCTGCGACGTAGCGGTCGCACAGTTCCAGACTGTAGCGCCTAGAACCGCACGGCCACACCGGCCGGCGCATCGTTTTCCTTCCAGTTGTTGGTCTGGGGGGGATACGCAGGCTGTTAGCTTGTTGCTGTACAGAATATGTAATAATAGTTCAATAATCAACAACGGGCAGTTTATTTGCAATGTGCATCCCATATTTTTGTAGGTCGGTACGTCGATATGTTTATCGTCGATTAATATTTTTTCGATATTTCGAGGACCGATAACGATATTTTCCCGATGTCGATACACCGGTTTTCTCACGTTTTTTAAAAATATCGACAATTCTGCTGACTTGCAGTGTGCTTTTGAGGTACCATAGACATTTAGTTATGGCGTTCCTTACAAAAACTGGTATGTACTTTATATCTGCGCTTTATTTATTATTGCTGAAATTTCACTAATACGAAGGGAAATGTAATACGTCATGTCTGTCCGAATAATTTTGTGAGTCACTGTACATCGACTGGGGAGTGTGAAACCGCAGCAAAGTAACGAAGCTTACGGTAGACAGAGTCACTTGTCGCTGGGACTTCAGTGTGTGTGAGCTGCTTACTTTTTCCATGCTGCCCCCAGTTGTGTGCTTGTGTATGTGTGTGTGTGTGTGTGTGTGTGTGGGCGAGCGCGCGTTTGCCCCATTTAACCGTTCGTCCCAGGTGCAAGCCCTTCGCGGAAAATCCCCATCGTGTGGTGGGAGCCGTAGCTAACAAGTCCCTTGCTACCCGCAGCGCAGGGAAGTTCGATTTGTTCGCACAGCGAGTGCGTGAGTGAGTGCGTGCGTGCATGCGTGATGCGGGCGGCAGTGTGTGGCAGCGAGCTGTTCTGGAGACCACTGCGGCGGAAGCGCTGCAAATGGCGGAAGCCCGCAGATAGGACCAGGCAGCGCCGGTGTACCTACAGCTCTGTCTGTACAGCTGTGTGTGTGTGTGTGTGTGTGTGTGTGTGTGTGTGTGTGTGTGTGTACACATGTCAAGGGAGTGCGCAAGCCGTACACTGACCTCTATGGTGCATACGCGGTGACTCTGCTAAGCTGTTATCAGCTAAGGTACTTCCGAGGCCGTTCAGGATATCGTAATTATTTCATGGTGGGCACCACGTCCGGATGTAACATAAAAAATATACATTCTGTCCTCATCCAAATAGACTGTGAAAAAAAGTCCTCAATAAAAGAGGTATCGTCCCATTCCATAGCTGTGCCGGGTGTTCCAAAAGAATATCGGAGTTTTAAGGCTTCGTGGTATTTACTGCATACAGCGTAAATTATAAATTACACGACGAATGAAAGTGGACAGTTTTTCTAACAAGTGTTCATTATGAACCTGGTCGAACAATCGCGGGACATTTGTCTCGCGCGTCGCGAGTACAAAAGGATATGCGAGAAACTACGAACTAAGCACAAGAAGAAGCTATGGGTCAGCTAAAAAATTTGACAATTTCGTGAAACTCGGAAGGAAAAACCGTCAAATCTTACCACTGCACAAACTGCTTCTGTATTTTAATAAATTTGCAGCGACAGTCCTCAACCTACACCGGTATGCGTGCATGTATAAAGATTTATGCTGAGCGTAAGAGGCGAAGACAAAAATGTAGCCCTGCAATATAATTACTAGAGTAAACCCGCTAAATTATTTTCTAATATTACTGTTATTTTATTTGTTTGTGGGAGACTAATGTTTTACTAAGTGGGTTGCGAAGTAGCATTTCAATCTCTGTATAAATGCAAGGATCAAATGCCTAGCAAACGAAATATATCTTGGCGATAAATACGACCGGAATGCTAACCTTGGACGTTGTAGCATAACACGTCACTAGCTTGCGGGATGAGCGAAAGCTCGAGAACTGGCCAGAATCAAGATGGAAATCTCTTATTTAGTTGTTAGTTGCCGTTGTTACATGTGACCTGCACCCTTTAGTCCGTGGTTCACAGTTATTTTAATTTTTAAAACACACAGTGCATTAAAAACGCCAAGCCTGGTTGTGAACGTAGTACGAGTAACAGTCACTAGGTCGCGGGCTAATCGAAAGACCGAACAGAACCCGACGTTTCCCGAACTGCGACTTAAAAGTGTTCGAACAGTTCGAGTCGTGTTCAAACACAGCTCTAATGACAGCAGTTAGGAAAATACGCTGTTACACTACGCAGCAATTACACTTCGGTTAGGCCTAAGTACTAGATACTTGGCAATTGTGATGAATCAAATGGTGCAAATTATGGGCCTCCGGTTTGTCGGCCATCGTAATTTAATTTATTATTTATTACAGAAACTGTTTGGTAATGTTGATTGTCGCCGACTTACGTGGTGGGCCTTAATCAAAATGATATTTCATTCAATTTTGATTTACAATTAAATGCTTTTGTGAAGTTCTCTTTTTTAACAATATTAATCTTCCGTGCAATTAGACTCGCTGAATCTTAAAAACGTGAGTATATAAATTGAACAATGTAATAAACTTTTCATATTAATTTCCTCGGCTAGTTAGTTCACTTTAAAGCAAAAAATCTTTAGTTATTAATTACAACTGCGGCCCACACACGCGCGAGAGTATATTTTCTTACCACCGTTAACCATTGCATTGTAGTCGGAGTCCTGGCTCTGGCTCTCGGCTGTTCTACTGAAAATAAGAATCTTAAAGCTACGTATTTTCTGCAACGTCGAGCGGCAGCGGGCGAGTTTTTCGCTTCCGCTAATTTTTCATAAGTTAATATCGCCACGTAATGGCGTCGTTGGCTGCATCGGCTGCTGCGATTGTTGCACTGTAAATTACTGGAAAGCAGGTTAATTCAAGGAAGGCGGACATGAAATCGGGATCACCTCTTAGAAATTGAAAGTGAACAATAATATTAAATCAGTATATTAAAAAATCAATAGATTATCCGATTAATTAGTACAAATATGCTTACAAAATTGTTAAGGCTTTCGTGGCCAATTGTCGACAAACTGCCTATTGGCTTCTGTCTCGGGTTCTTCGGCCGACGTTCATCTAATGATTTTTGTGACGTTTCGCCAGCACGAGTGGCTGGCATTGTCAAAGCTTCCCCCTCCATTGCCGGTGGTGAACCGGAGCCGAGCTCGCGGCCGCAGACTATATGTACCTGGCGCGCCAACGTCCGAGGGCTTCTCCGCGGTCATTTCCGGTGCGGTTCTCCTCTTGCTACCTGCGACGTAACATTTACCATGGAAGTAGAAAAGGACAAGAAACTGCCATTTCTAGATGTGCTGGTCACAAGGGACAGCGAAAACCTGGGACACAGCGTGTATCGAAAACCGACACACACGGACCGATACCTGCACAACCTGTCAAACCCAACACCCGAGCCAGAAAAGAGGTTGCCGGCCGCGGTGGTCTCGCGGTTCTAGGCGCGCAGTCCGGAACCGTGCGACTGCTACGGTCGCAGGTTCGAATCCTGCCTCGGGCATGGTTGTGTGTGATGTCCTTTCGTTAGTTAGGTTTAAGTAGTTCTAAGTTCTAGGGGACTGATGACCACAGCTGTTAATTCCCATAGTGCTCAGAGCCATTTGAACCGTTTGAACCAGAAAAGAGGCATGATTAGTACGCTCGTAACGAGAGCAGGACGAATATGTGAGCCGCAGCACTTCAGAAGAGAAATGCGACAGCTGGAAGGTGTTCTGAGGAGCAATGGGTACTCCACAAGTTATATTAGAAGTACAACAGAGCCAAACACTCGGCGAAGTAAGGAATCAGAAGAAGAAATGTCGGATACGGCTTTTCTGCCATACATTCCCAGAGTGACGGACAGAATCGGCCGTATATTGCGCAAACACGGCGTAAAGACGATTTTAAAAACCGACAAGGGAGATCAAAGAGTGTCTTAGATCGGCGAAGGAGAAAAGAGACGCACTTGCAATGTCTGGAATATACCTCATACCATGCACATGCGGAAAAGTTTATGTCGAAATGAGTGGACGATCCATTAACACCAGGATCAAAGAGCATAAGCGACATTGCAGGTTGGGGCAGGTGGAGAAATCGGCCGTGGCAGAGCACGCACTGAATTAGACCGACCACGTAATAAAATTCGCCGACACGGAAGTTCTGGCTGTAGAGAAGCACTATCACACGCGCTTGTTCAGAGAGGCTGTAGAAATACAAAAACACGCGAACAGTTTCAACAAGAAAGAGGAAAGCCTTAAGGTAAACGGATCCTGGCTGCCCGTACTGCAGCGAACGACCGTCGCAGGTAGCGAGAGGAGAACCGCACCGGAAATGACCGCGGAGAAGCCCTCGGACGTTGGCGCGCCAGGTACATATAGTCTGCGGCCGCGAGCTCGGCTCCAGTTCACCACCGGCAATGGAAGGGGAAGCTCTGACAATGGCAGCCACTCGTGCTGGCGAAACGGCAGAAAAATCATTAGATGAACGTCGGCCGAAGAACCCGAAACAGAAGCCAGTAGGCAGTTTGTCAACAAGTGGCCACGAAAGCCTCAACAATTTTGTAAAATCAAAACTGTTTTATTTGCAACAGTTAGCTACACCTTCCAGCTACTTATCTCCATTGTCGTAGCTTTGTACCGTTGTTATAGCAGCCAGTGCTCTTTCCGCCAATTCTCTACGCTGGCCTGCACCTCGTTGTCTGTGCCAAAATGTTGTCTTCATAGCCAGCGGTTGATGTGAGCAGAGATGAAACTCGCAGGGGAGACAATTACGGGCTGTTTGTGGGTAATCAAACACTTCCAACTGAAAACCACGCAGGAGTATCTTCATTGCCCCTGCAGGATGCGGCCGAGATTTGTCTTGAATAAGAAAAGGCACGACAGTTGTGTAATGTTGGCTGCATCGCTTCAGGCGAAATTTCTCACCAGGCCCTCGTACTTGGCGGCAGTCACTATCGTTGTGGGTATCCTTGTGTGCTCCCTGTGTGCTCAGAACTAGAGAGAACGATGTGACGCTTTCGACGGCCATACTAGACACACTGCCCAACACACCTGTGCAAAACTTCATCGGATTTTCTCAGTGGTTCCCATTTCGCGACCGATCGTCCCTTACTTTCCGAAGAGCCTTCGTATTACCGTGAAACGGGGCAGTGTGTGTCATGATACGACACACGAATTGGGTTGGCAGTCTTTAAAACAAAGGCTTTTTCGTTGCGGCAAGATCTTTTCGTGAAATTGCGGTCACAAAATTTCTCCTCCGAATGCTAAAATATTTTGTTGGCGTCCACCTACACCGGAAGCAATGATCGTGATAAAAGCTGGCACGGAAAGTGTTCGTTTTTTCCCGCGCGCTGTTTAGAACGGCAGAGAGTAGCCTGAAGGTGGTTCGATGAACCCTCTGCCAGTCGCGTAGTTGTGAATTGCAAACTAACCTCGTACATGTAAGTAAGGGTGCAACCCGTACGTTCGCCACGATACTAGTTTTTATTTGTTGCGCGACTTATTTTAGATGCCTCGTGTGAGAGGATTGTGTGTCAGTTTCCGACCTTGCATTAGCCCTAGGTGTTTCAGTGCGTTAGTCACCTGTCTAGGATGCTGATAGGTGGTTAGGAAAAACTCACGATGACCGACTTTGGGGTGGTTTGTTGCTTCGGATTTGGATACTTTCACCTCGAGGGGCTGAAGCGTTAACAGCAGGTGTATTTGAAAATTGAGCATCGTTTGCGTATATTTAACTTATAGCTGCCGTTAGCAAAGTCGCACGAATGAAATGGCGAATCTATGGCGGATGTGTAGCGGTGTATGGCGGAAAGCGTAATATACAGGGCGAGTCAAACGTCCTTTCTGGAAGATTAAAGGGGAAATTGAAATGTGATGATGGGAGCATAGGTTTGATGTGGGGCCCCAACTTTTGGAGTGAACATCATTCATGGCCGCCATCTTGAAATCCGCCATGTTGGATTCAAGTCATTTTTGTTTAAATGGGAAGGGGGGTGTATGACACATAAAAAAAAAAAATGTACATTATCGATTCGTGGGGAGGGCAAACCGTTTTGTAAAGTCATCAGGTGATCAAAACGACTTGCAAAATGATTTAGATAGTTTGGACAAGAAGAGAATAGAAGTTTTCGAAATGTGGTGCTACAGAAGAATGCTGAAGATTAGATGGGTAGATCACATAACTAATGAGGAGGTGTTGAATAGGATTGGGGAGAAAAGAAGTTTGTGGCACAACTTGACTAGAAGAAGGGATCGGTTGGTAGGACATGTTTTGAGGCATGAAGGGATCACAAATTTAGCATTGGAGGGCAGCGTGAAGGGTAAAAATAGAGGGAGACCAAGAGATGAATACACTAAACAGATTCAGAAGGATGTAGGTTGCAGTAGGTACTGGGAGATGAAGAAGCTTGCACAGGATAGAGTAGCATGGAGAGCTGCATCACACCAGTCTCAGGGCTGAAGACCACAACAACAACAACAACATGTGTATGGTGCGAAATGTGGCAATTGACCCTGAATAAAGAAAAGTGTGAAGTGAGTACTAAAATAAATCGGCTAAATTTCGATTACGCGATAAGACACACAAGTCTGAAGGCTGTAAATTCAACTAAATACTTAGGGATTACAATTACAAATAACCTAAATTGGAACGATCACATCGATAATGTTGCGGGTAGAGCAAACCAAAGACTGCGATTCATTGGCAGAACACTTAGAGGGTGCAACAGGTCTACCGAAGAGACTGCTTACACCACGCTTGCCCGCCCTGTTCTTGAGTATTGCTGTGCGGTGTGGGATCCGCATCAGGTGGGACTGACGGATGACACCGCAAAAGTACAAAGAAGGGCAGCTCGTTTTGTATTATCGCGAAGTAGGGGAGATAGTGCCACAGACATGATACGTGAATTTGAGTGGAAATCGGTATAACCAAGGCGTTTCTCGTTGCGACGGGATCTTCTCATGAAATTTCAATCACCAGTTTTCTCCTCCGATTGCGAACACACGCTGTTGGCACCCACCTACACAGGGAGAAATGATCATCACGATAAAATAAGTGAAATCAGGGCTCGCACTGGAAAATTTAAGTGCTAGTTTTTCCCGCGTGCCGTTCGAAAGTGGAACGGTAGGGAGACAGCTTGAAGGTGGTTCATTGAACCCTCTGCCGGGAACTTTATTGTGAATAGCAGAGTAACCACGTACGTGTAGATGTAGATTCAACTTGATACGATCGTCTATTCACTGATGAAAAGAAGGCGACCGCCTGCACCTTAGACGTGGTCCCACCAAAGTGCAGTCCTTGTTGCCAGCCCAGCGATGTCTATTTTTACCGACAGGTGGAAAATCTTCACGAAAATTGTTCAGAATGGTCCCGACTTGATGAAAGACAGTAGAGAGATCGCTTCTAGGGAAGATCCGAGGACATTACATTCGCTAATCCTACATGAATTCAGCGCACCTAATTTTGAAAGCACGATTAGGTACGCATGGTTCGGATCGAAATTAGCGGTTGAAAGAGAAATCTTTTTGAATGCATAATAATTGTGTTACCCGATATCGCTCATGAAGAAACCGTATGCCTGCAAGATGGTTGCTTTCACAAAATGCGGGTGGTGCTGCGAAAATTTGTGCTACGGTTGTTTCTATGATAGGTATGACGCACAATATTGTTCTGGCGCATGAAGCAATGTGGACGGTGAAAAATAAGGTTTTCTAATATTGTATGACAGAAAAAATTGACAACTGAACTTATCTTTATAATTTCGCACACCTTACACTGTTTGTTGATATTCTTTGAAATAAAAGTGAGAAAACCAAGGCCCGTCGCTAAACACCCGGATCGTCAGATAGTCGGGGTAGGTGCCTCTACAACATATTTGAAGCGCATCAAAATGCTTGATTTACGGCATGGAGGGTCCCCTTGTGACTTCAATGTTGGACGAGCAACTATCTATGACATCAAAAATAAAGATGATGTTATTCACCAGTACTCAACACGAATGGATAGTGAATTGAGGGAGTGAGAATGAAGAACTGGACGTAGCCGTTTATAGATGGTTAATACAACAACGCAGTAAAGGAATTCTCGTCAGTGGCCCGATTATAAAGGAAAAAGCAGCTGCATTTAACAAACAACTTGGCGGTAGTGACTTGTTTGCAGCGAGCCAAGGTTGGCTCTACCTAACCGGGAAAAAGACGACATGGGATTCGGCAGCTGACAGTCACCGGGGAAAGTCGCTCAGCCAACGATAAGGATGCTGATGAGTTTGTAAGCAAGATGCGGGAGATACGAGAGGAAGAAGATTTAACTGTATAGTGCTTCCTTCAAAGCAAAGCTGCCAAGAACGTGAAGGAAAGCTCGTGGTTAGAAGCAACAGAAACAGCGCGTAACATTACTGGCTTGTTGTAATGCAAATGACAGTCATAAACTAGCGCTTATGGTGATTGGAAAACCCCAACATCCACACTGCTGGTGCTGGTGCTGGTGCTGCCGAGGTGTTCCTGGAGTACATTACGCAACAGCCAGACACGTGCAGTACCGACGTGTAATGCTCGTAAAGTGGTTGCGTGATTAAGCGTGCCACCGTCGCGTATCAACATTGCGACAGTTAAAAATTGGGGACATGTTCCGTACAGAGTGGAACGACTGTACAGGGTGTCCGGAAAGTCTTTCCCTGATGACACAAATTGATAACTCAGGCTAGGAGTAAGATACAAATATGTAACTGGTGTCTAATTTTCACACATCAGTAAACTTCCACACGAGCACCCTCGGTAGCACGTAGCACATCTAGGCGATATTCACTTTCCGTCCACACATTAGCCGACATCACTGGAGGGATCGATTCGACGACTGTGGTTGTCCGTTGCCGCAGGGTTGCCAGATCTGGTACACGTGTTAGGTAGACCTCGTCCTTCACATAACCCCATAAAAAGAATTCTAATGGGGTTACGTCAGGAGAGCGTGGAGGCCACACCGCTGGCCCCTCACGACCAATACGGATACATGAGAAAAATCTACATTATTCAATTTTTAAATGTCTCTTCTTTATAAATACTGTTTTTTAGGCCTTTTCTTATTATTTCACTGGGGACGGTATATGGGGGAAAAATAGAGCGTAAATGAATATGGAGCGCACCACGTGTATACGAACAGACGAAAAATGTCAGCTCCTTCGTTATGTAAGGTTAATGGTGCACTGGGAGTCATTGTAACGCACTGTGGCTAGAATAACCGTTTCATTACCCACAAAAAAAATGTTAAATTTACTGACGAAACAAAGATTATAGACATTTTTGCGTCTGTCTCTCTTTGACCAATTGTTTCAGTCGATGTAGTTGGGAGCGTGTGTGTGTTGCGTCTTGATCAGAACGTGCTTCAGCAACACGAAGTACAGCTGTTGTTTGCTTCTGTGTCACGTCCTGGGAGGCAGGGGGAGAGCCTTCTTTGCGGCCTGTCTGCTGCTTCTCCGACTGGTTCTCGTATCGTGCTTGTTCGCGAGGCAGACAAAGGGGGGTGCAGGCAGCCAACTATCGATCGACAATACGACATATCGGTTGCTTAAGGGCAGTACTACCAACCTAATTTACATGCTGGCCAACGTCTGCCAAACTCAGTAACTAACAAATGAATTATAGCTCCGGCTCAATACTCTCCTACGTTTCTCACTAAGGACAGGACGAAATGTGTTTATTACAAAGTACGTACTTCAGTCTTCGGTTTCCGAGCGTGTCGTAAACATTTACAGTTTTATCCCGGGTGAACCAGTAGCGTTAGGGGGCCAGACATGAAATTCCCGTGCAAATCTTAATGTCCAGCACGATGAATAACGTCCAGAACTGACAAATACGACCCCGACTGCGTAATGAAATGTTCAACTCACTGCGAGAGCCAAGTTTGGCCGCTGCTGGCGCGATTCGTGAAAGCAGAGGGAACTCCCTGTCAAAACTTGGAATGAACAGTTCTCACATATTAAAGTACACCACTGGGCATCAAAATTGCTACACCTAGAAGAAATACAGATGATAAAACGGGTATTCATTCGACAGATATATTATAGTAGAACTGACATGTGATTACATTTTCACGCAATTTGGGTGCATAGATCCTGAGAAATCAGTACCCACAACAACCACCTCTGGCCGTAATAACGGCCTCGATACGCCTGGTCATTGAGTCAAACAGAGCTCGGATGGAGTGTACAGGTACAGCTGCCCATGCAGCTTCAACACGATACCACAGTTCATCAAGAGTAGTGACTGGCGTATTGTGACGAGCCAGTTGCTTGGCCACAATTGAGCAGACGTTTTCAATTGGTGAGAGACCTGGAGAAAGTGCTGGCCAGGGCAGCAGTCGAACGTTTTCTGTATCCAGAAAGAGCCGTACAGGACCTGCAACATGCGGTCGTGCATTATCCTGCTGAAATGTAAGGTTTCGCAGAGATCGAATGAAGCGTAGAGCCACGGGTCGTAACACATCTGAAATGTAACGTCCACTGTTCAAAGTGCCGTCAGTGCGAACAAGAGGTGACCGAGACGTGTAACCAATGGCACCCCATACCATCACGCCGGGTGATACACCAGTATGGCGATGACGAATACACGCTTCCAATGTGCATTCACCGCGATGTCGCCAAACACGGATGCGACCAACAGAATGCTCTAAACAGAACCTGGATTGATCCGAAAAAATGACGTTTTGCCATTCGTGCACCCAGGTTGGTCGTCGAGTACACCATCGCAGGCGCTCCTGTCTGTGATGCAGCGTCGAGGGTAACCGCAGCCACAGTCTCCGAGCTGATAGTCCGTGCTGCTGCAAACGTCGTCGAACTGTTCGTGCAGATGGTTGTTGTCTTGCAAACGTCCCCACCTGTCGACTCAGGTATCCAGACGTGGCTGCACGATCCTTTACAGCCATGCGGATAAGATGCCTGTCATCTCGACTGCTAGTGATACGAGGCCGTTGGGATCCAGCACGGCGTTCCGTATTACCCTCCTGAACTCACAGATTCCATATTCTGCTAACAGTCTTTGGGTATCGACCAACGCGAGCAGCAATGTCGCGATACGATAAACCGCAATCGCGATAGGCTACAATCCGACCTTTGACGAAAGTCGGAAACGTGATGGTACGCATTTCTCCTCCTTACACGAGGCATCACAACAACGTTTCACCAGGCAACGCCGGTCAATTGCTGTTTGTGTATGAGAAATCGGTTGGAAGGTTTGCTCGTGTCAGCACGTTGTAGGTGTCGCCACCGGCGCCAACCTTGTGCGAATGCTCTGGAAAGCTAATCATTTGCATATCACAGCATCTTCTTCCTGTCGGTTAAATTTCGCGTCTGTAGCACGTCATATTCGTGGTGAAGCAATTGTAATGGCCAGTAGTGTATTTCGAAGGAGACCATATGAAGGGTAAGAGTGGAAAAATTTTGTGGAGAAAGTTCCGGAATATTTTGAGGCGACCTGCGGACCTGGTATTGATGTGTGTCAAAAAAATGCGTGTCGTTCACAAAGCAAGAGAACTGGATACGCAACCGCGGACGGGAGACTGCACGAGGAACGCAAAGAAAACAGCTGAGTTCTACGGACGGCACTATCAAGTACTCTAAACCGTCTCCTTCCACTCACTTTCATTAAAGGAATCGTTCAAATGAGCTATGGAGCATGTAACTTACTAACCAACCGACAAATGGTTGGGTAGTTTCACGTTCCGTGGCTTACTTGCACGATTTATCGTAGTCATACGGAACGAGTCATTTTACATTCATATAACAGTTAACATGTGACCATTTACATTTAATTTAATTTGTTAAAATGGAAATGTAGATTAGCGAATCCTATCCGCCACCTTTTACACAGAACAAAAAAGAAATTATTCTACCGAATAGGAGGGATTGTGAAGGAGGTAGCAGTTTGTTACGAACAACTTAAATTGGAAGGAACAGATAGAAAATGTTGTGGAGAAGGCTAACCAAAGAGTGCGTTTTATTGGCAGGACACTTAGAAAATGTAACAGATCTACTAAAGAGACTGCCTACACTACGCTTGTCCGTCCTCTTGTAGAATACTGTTGCGCGGTGTGGGATCCTTACCAGACAGGACTGACGGAGTACATCAAAAAAGTTCAAAGAAGGGCGGCACGTTTTGTGTTGTCGCGAAATATGGGAGAGTGTGTCACGTAAATGATACACGATTTGGGCTGGACATCATTAAAAGAAAGACGTTTTTCATTGCGACGGAATCTTCTCACGAAATTCCTATGACCAACTTTCTCCTCTGAATGCGAAAATATTTTGTTGATACCGACCTACATAGGGAGAAACGATCACCACGATAAAATAAGGGAAGGGAAATCACAGGTCGTACGGAAAGATATAGTTGTTCGTTCTTTCCGCGCGCTATACGAAGTTGGAATAATAGAGAGCTGTGAAGATGGTTCGAGGAACCCTCTGCCAGGCACTGAAATGTGATTTGCAGAATATCCATGTAGGTGTAGATAGATGTTTTCAAATTTTACTTCGCTCTGTGACAGACATGGTATATAATTTGCTAAGTCACCAAAATCTGTCACTGCAGCATTGTGCACGCGTTTTTGTGGTATAGTTGAACTTTTTTTCCTTTTTTTCTGGTGTCGTTACAGCACGGAAGTGCTGTAAGAAATATGTCTGGAAAGGCCGCCAACAAAATCGCATCTTTGACGTGAAGGCTGTCTCCAAATTCTATGCACACCGATCACTAAATGCTGGCCTCCATTTTGAGTGCACCAGAGGTTGGACTCTTCCGGCGCGTCGGTCAGGACGCCTGAAGATGGCGTAATATGTCGCCGAAACTGGTAGTCCAATCAAATAACAGTTTGGAAATCTAGACGGCCGAGATATGTTTGATTTGACATTCTGTAGTGAACAACGGAGGTCCCGTAACCATCTGTGAAAAGTTGGACGTACGGAGAGGTAATAGTAACGTTAAAAAACATGTAAAGAGATGCTGTATCTGGCGGCAGTGGGCATCCATGCCGTCACTTCACAAGCAATTCGACCAGCCGCGATTTACCGGTAGGTGAAGGGGTACCGGTTTTATGTCGGACAACTACTACTGTGTGTCCCCCCCCCATGAACCATGGACCTTGCCGTTGGTGGGGAGATTGCGTGCCTCAGCGATACAGATGGCCGTACCGTAGGTGCAACCACAACGGAGGGGTATCTGTTGAGAGGCCAGACAAACGTGTGGTTCCTGAAGAGGGGCAGCAGCCTTTTCAGTAGTTGCAAGGGCAACAGTCTGGATGATTGACTGATCTGGCCTTGTAACAATAACCTAAACGGCCTTGCTGTGCTGGTACTGCGAACGGCTGAAAGCAAGGGGAAACTACGGCCGTAATTTTTCCCGAGGGCATGCGGCTCTACTGTATGGTTAAATGATGATAGCGTCCTCTTGGGTAAAATATTCCGGAGGTAAAACAGTCCCCCATTGGGATCTCCGGGCGGGGACTACTCAAGAGGACATCGATATCAGGAGAAAGAAAACTGGCGTTCTACGGATCGGAGCGTGGAATGTCAGATACCTTAATCGGGCAGGTAGGTTAGAAAATTTAAAAAGGGAAATGGATAGGTTGAAGTTAGATACAGTGGGAATTAGTGAAGTTCGGTGGCAGGAGGAACAAGACTTTTGGTCAGGTGACTACAGGGTTATAAATACAAAATCAAATAGGGGTAATGCAGGAGTAGGTTTAATAATGAATAGGAAAATAGGAACGCGGGTAAGCTACTACAAACAGCGTAGTGAACGCATTATTGTGGCCAAGATAGATACGAAGCCCACACCTACTACAGTAGTACAAGTTTATATGCCAACTAGCTCTGCAGATGACGAAGAAATTGAAGAAATGTATGATGAAATAAAATAAATTATTCAGATAGTGAAGGGAGACGACTTAATTAGATTAAGCGTCTGCCATGTGAGCACGAGATCCCGGGTTCGGGTCCCGGTCGTGGCACACATTTTCAGCTGTCCCCGTCGAGTTATATCAACAACACCTGTCAGCATCTGAGGGTTTCAGTTAGTCATCATTTATTCTAGGGAAGCTGCACGGTCATCAGTAGTGTCTGTTATTTCGAGAACAGTTACTGCCTTCATATACAGGGCTATTACAAATGATTGAAGCGAGTTCATAAATTCACTGTAGCTCCATTCATTGACATATGGTCACGACACACTACAGATACGTAGAAAAACTCATAAAGTTTTGTTCGGCTGAAGCCGCACTTCAGGTTTCTGCCGCCAGAGCGCTCGAGAGCGAAGTGAGACAAAATGGCGACAGGAGCCGAGAAAGCGTATGTCGTGCTTGAAATGCACTCACATCAGTCAGTCATAACAGTGCAACGACACTTCAGGACGAAGTTCGACAAAGATCCACCAACTGCCAACTCCATTCGGCGATGGTATGCGCAGTTTTAAAGCTTCTGGATGCCTCTGTAAGGGGAAATCAACGGGTCAGCCTGCAGTGAGCGAAGAAACGGTTGAACGCGTGCGGGCAAGTTTCACGCGTAGCCCGCGGAAGTCGACGAATAAAGCGAGCAGGGAGCTAAACGTACCACAGCCGACGGTTTGGAAAATCTTACGGAAAAGGCTAAAGCGGAAGCCTTACCGTTTACAATTGCTACAAGCCCTGACACCCGATGACAAAGTCAAACGCTTTGAATTCTCGGCGCGGTTGCAACAGCTCACGGAAGAGGATGCGTTCAATGCGAAACTCGTTTTCAGTGATGAAGCAACATTTTTTCTTAATGGTGAACAGAAACAATGTGCGAATCTGGGCGGTAGAGAATCCTCACGCATTTGTGCAGCAAATTCGCAATTCACCAAAAGTTAACGTGTTTTGTGCAATCTCACGGTTTAAAGTTTACGCCCCCTTTGTCTTCTGCGAAAAAAACGTTACAGGACACGTGTATCTGGACATGCTGGAAAATTGGCTCGTGCCACAACTGGAGACCGACAGCGCCGACTTCGTCTTTAAACAGGATGGTGCTCCACCGCACTTCCATCGTGATGTTCGGCATTTCTGAAACAGGAGATTCGAAAACCGATGGATCGGTCGTGGTGGAGATCACGATCAGCAATTCATGTCATGGCCTCCACGCTCTCCCGACTTAACCCCATGCGATTTCTTTCTGTGGGTTATGTGAAAGATTCAGTGTTTAAACCTCCTCTACCAAGAAACGTGCCAGAACTGCGAGCTCGCATCAACGATGCATTCGAACTCATTGATGGGGACATGCTGCGCCGAGTGTGGGAGGAACTTGATTATCGGCTTGATGTCTGCCGAATCACTAAAGGGGCACATATCGAACATTTGTGAATGTTTAAAAAAACTATTTGAGTTTTTGTATCTGTGTGCAAAGCATTGTGAAAATATCTCAAATAATAAAGTTATTGTAGAGCTGTGAAATCGCTTCAATCATTTGTAATAACCCTGTATATTGGCTAACTTACGGTAAGGACGACGACACACACACACACACACACACACACACACACACACACACACACACACACACGAGGGAGGACTCGAACTTTCGACAGTGGGACTCGCGCGAACCGTGGCAAGACGCCTCAGACCAGGCGGCCGCCGAAGACGTTCAATAGTGTTTTTTTCTCAGTGTAGCAGAATTTGGGGGCGTTGTCGCCGTTCCACCAGATGCTGAACACTTCCTGTTTCCTTAATGACATAACTATCCGGCGAACGGTCATGACGCTTGGATGATGTCGTCCAGGATACCGAGCAGGATACATAGGACACGCCCGTTGGGCATTTTGATCACAGTAGCCGTACATCAACATGATATCGACCTTTTCCGCAGTTGGTAAGCGGTCCATTTTAACACGGGTAATGTATCACGAAGCAAATACCGTCGGGACTGGGGGAATGTTATGTGATACCACGTACCTGTACGTTTGTGACTACTACAGCGCCATCCATCACAAAGCGAAAAAAGTGGTCCAACTAAAACATTCATATTTCTTTACGTACTACAGGAATATGTGATAAAAATGGGGGTTCCTATTTAAAAAAAAAAAAATGCAGTTGATATCCGTTTGGCCTATGGCAGCGCCCTCTAGCGGGCCAACCGTAGCGCCAACAGGTTTCCCACTTCAAGCTAGACAAGTTTCGTTCTTTGTAGTTTTTTCTTTCGACGCTTATTTCGTGAGATATTTGGCCCGGTCGCGATCAGTGGACCACCCTGTATTTCGTTCGTTAGGCATTTAATTTATATATAGATTGAAATGCTATTTTTCAACCCACTCAGTAAAAGATTGGTCTCTCACAAACAAATAAAATAACATATCGGGTTTGCCGGCCGGAGTGGCCGAGCGGTTCTAGGCGTTTCAGTCTGGAACCGCGCGACAGCTACCGTCGCAGGTTCGAATCCTGCCTCGGGCATGCATGTGTGTGATGTCCTTAGGTTAGTTAGGTTTAAGTAGTTCTAAGTTCTAGGGGACTGATGACCACAGGTGTTACGTTAGTTTTAGGTAGTTCTAGGTTGTAGGGGACTGAAAGTCCCATAGTGCTCAGAGCTATATGAACCATTTTTTTGCTTTTGAATAAACTTGTTGTAGGTGGGATTCACACTCATAAAAAATTGTTTTGAAGGACGTCATCTTCACGGCAGTGACTGTTTTGATTACACTGTTGCAATTTCGGCCTTAGGCCATTATCAAGTGATATTATGGCTTTAAGCTATGCCAACGTAATGTAAGCTGACACATTTGTATGTCGTTGTGAATACTGTTCAGTACATTCGTGCACTTACAGATTATGTTGTTTTACGATGTTTGAATAGGTGTGCTCGCACTGTGAAACGATGTCACGAATGTATTTGACAGTATTGACAGCGTCATACAAATGTGTCAGCTTACATTACGTTGACGTGGCTTAAAGGTATAATATCACTTGATAATGGTCTACGGCCGAAGTTGCAATAGTGTAATAAAAACTTACAACAGTCAAATTGGTTCAAATGGCTCTGAGCACTACAGAACTTAACATCTGAGGTCATCAGTCCCCTAGAACTTAGAAGTACTTAAACCTGACTAAGCTAAGTTCATCAGACAAATCTATGCCGGAGGCAGCATTCGAACCTGCGACCGTAGCGGTCGCTCGGCTCCAGACTGTAGCGCGTAGAACCTCTCGGCCACTCCGGCCGGCTTACAACATTCAGTGGCGTGAAGATCATGTACTGCAAAAAAGTTGCTGGTTTGTATAGGCTGAACTATTGCTTTGTTTATGTCGGGAAATTTTTGTGGTTTACTGTCAAAACGATCCTCCTTAAGATGAGAAAACAGTTTTGTCTCCGTGCTGTGTCCAGTGGCTGCCTACCTCCGGTGCTGTCTCCTCTCTACAGAGCTCAGGCAGAAGAGTGTGTCGGAAATGTTCCGATTTCTCCACTCGGCGCTCCCGTTTCTACTATATCCGAAGACAAAATGACGATACGTAACGTCGGACAGCAGCAGTGAATTGCAAATTATAAAAAAAAAAATGCAATCGACGAACAACGCGGCAGCAACAGCAATACCAGCATGCAAAAGGGAAACGACGTATGCGCCGACCTCTTACTCTGTATCAGCTGCAGCGTGAAGCGAGCCCGGGTCGTTTTGCGGCAGGTTCGCTTTGTTGATGCGCAGCGCGCCCCAGAGCAGAGGAGCGGTTTGAGTGACGCCAGGGTGTGTGTGTGTCGTGTTGCAGCCAGGGGCGCACCGGCCGGCCAGCTGAGGCAGAGGCAGAGGCGTGGGGCAGCCAGCCAGCCAGCCAGCCAGCGTAGTCTAGCGCAGTGCAGGGCGCGGGACCAGCCGGCACACCGCAACAGGTAAGCAACGGGCCTCACTTCTGCAACAGCACTAGAATTACGGCACCTCAGCTCAACCTCTCGATACCACCAATATTCTACTGTGTTTCTGTAAAGTAGTTAACATGTTTCTGTGACAACATTCAGGCTTGATTTCATTAATGTAGAGGCACTTCGATACATCGATATGTTCATATTGCGACGATATTATTCTTATGTGTATTCTTTCTTTTGTCACTATGATCTTTGACGTACTTGTAACTCTGATTTTTGGGCGCGTATGCGGTTATTAGGGAGTCAAGCCTTGGTCGTCATGTTGAAAAGACGCAAATTGTAGTCAGTTTATGAAATGTGAACTTTAACAGTGGGGAAGATATTTTCAAGTATGTTTTACATTGTGAAGTGATGTTGCAACAAAAGTAATAAAAAAGAAGTGTAACTTAACATTCGGAGTGCTGATTACTTTTTTTCACATCACCATTGTCCTAACTTGCAAAAGTTTAATCTTCAAGAATGGTTTGTGAAACACATCTATAAAACTTTTGAATAACGCAGAATAACACCTAGGCCTCTTTACATCCGAGCTCGGAATCATCACTACCTAGATTTTCGACGATTGAGCCATGAGTTCACAACGAGACCAGCGTGGGAAACACGAAAACATGAGTGCATGGTTTATCCATTATTTCGAGAAATGACTATATTAACTGTGCTCTAGTGACACCTGCCACATAATATAACTTTGTTGTTGCCGGCCCGCCACAATGACGCTCGTAGCTTCCTTTTTGAAGTCCTGTCGTAAGTCACTGAAGAGGCCGTCAAGATAGAAGCCGAAACCTGCGTGAAACACACATATCATACTGCAGCAACGAAGGCGTCTCAGCAAACATAAATATTATACTGCAGCAGCAAAAGCGTGCAAAGTAAAAAGAAAAAGAAAAGAAAAAAGCTGTGAACACTGTTTCCTCTCTGACATCGGTGAGCCAAAAATATGATTTTCGAACGGTTCAAGAGCTTCTTGGCGTAGTGAAAAGTCAGTGTACACGTAGTTTCTGCGAGACGTTGATCCGATCTTTCTCCCCGTCAATCACTCAACTGGTTTCACGTGGTGTGTGACGGTCGGCACCGCCGCAGCTCAGGAAGACGCGACGTCGACCGTTATCTAAAAATGTTCGAATGTGTATGAATTCCTTGGCGACCAAACTGCTGAGGTCATCGGTCCCTAGACTCACACACAACTTGAACTCACTCACGCTAAGAACAACACACACACACACACACACACACACACACACACACACTCATGCCCGAGGGAGGACTCGAATCTCCGACGGGAGAGGCCGCGAAAACCGTGACATGGCACCTTAAACCGCGTGGCGGACCGTTATCTTGTCTCGTTTTTGTTTTCGGGATCGGTGTCGTTTTCTGTTTTATTTATTTGTCAGGTTTCGTGAGAGCATTCCAGACACAGCTGCTTTTCTCACTACATACTTTACAGAGCAATGATTAGAAAATAAAATAGTTAAAGAATTAATACAAAAAAGTCACAGAGAATACGAAATAAGTACCGCATTACAGAGAGTGAAAGAGGTTTTCAACTGCCGCGACGAACTCGTGTAGAGAATAGGCGGAGTGTACGGAGCGGAAACCTTGCAACTTGAATTTGAATACTAGGCGTTTGTCACTCAGTTTAACCGTTTCCGCCGCAAGCCCGTTGAAAATGTAACCTGCTGAATACTGTATATATATTGCAACATAGTACATCTGGATCGTCTGGTAATTACGGTGTTCACATTAACGGTTTCGGCAGCAGATTGTAGTCTTCAGACGCTGCTAATTGACTATTAGCTTCTTGATTGTATGTACGCACTTTCAACATCATGACGCCGTATAAAAGGTGTCAACCAATTACACATGGTAAAAGGGGGGCTGGAATTAAAGTACTGCGCCTACTGTTTATACAGGGCTTACGGAAGAGAAGGGTAGAAGGAAATTGGCGCAGGAGGGGGGGATAGGAGTTTCTAGACAGAGAGCTGGGCGGTTAAAGACGCTAGGCGCAATCTGCAACCACTCACATATGCTGTGTGCAAAGAAGAGTGGTTGACTATACGTCAGTTGTTAAAAAGCTAAGTGAGCACTTTCAAATGTTGCTTTGTAAAGAATGTATAGAATATGCCCGAAACGTTTAATTAAAACTGAAAGACATTAAGAACACATTTTCTCTGTGTAAATAAATCTATGAAGTAAGAAAAAAGGTCATAAATTAATATAAAAAAATGTAATTTTTACTGTACATATAGAGAATGCTCTAGAGAAATACTGATATTTGAAATTTGATGAAAGGCACTGTGTAAATCAAGTTAAAGTCAGTCGCCGTAATTTGTTATCACATTTTAAAAGCGGGAGTAGGTTGGTTCAAATGGCTGTGAGCACTATGGGACTTAACATCTGAGGTCATCAGTCCCCTAGAACTTAGAACTACATAAACCTAACTAACTTCAGGACATCACACACATCCATGCCCGAGATAGGATTCGAACCTGCGACCGTAGCGGTCGCGCGATTCCAGACTGTAGCGCCTAGAACCGCTCGGCCACTTGGGCCGGCAAACAGTCCGCATTTCAGTAATCGTGGATGAGTGGAACGGACAACAGCGTGGGTTATCCATAAAAATGTTTTATAAAAATAATGAAATAAAACTTCCTGGAAGATTAAAACTGAGTGCCGGACCGAGACTCGAACTCGGGACGTTTGCCTTTCACGGGAAAGTGCTCTACCAACTGAGCTACGCAAGCACGACTCACGCCCCGTCCTCACAGCTTTACTTCTGCGAGTACCTCGTCTGCTACCTTCCAAACTTCGCAGGAGCTCTGCTGCGAACCTTGCAGAACTAGCACTCCTGAAAGAAAGGAAATAGCGGAGACATGGCTTAGCCACACCATGGGGGAGGTTTCCAGAATGAGATTTTCACTCTGCAGCGGAGTGTGCGCTGATATGAAACTTCCTGGCAGATTAAAACTGTTTTAATCTGCCAGGAAGTTTCATATCAGCGCACACTCCGCTGCGGAGTGAAAATTTCATTCTGGAAGCAATGAAGTAGTTTGGTAGCGGCGCAGAGGGAGTTTCGACGTTCGTATAATTTTGGACGTCGTGGATGCCGTTTCGTCTAAACACGCGATAAAATGTTGGATTAATAACTTTTCAAGAGACTGTATCTGCCCTCAAGAAGAAACCAACAGGACGACCAAGGACTGTGCATTTTGGAGAGAACATAGATGTTTTACGCGGGTCTGCTACGGAGCCCACGGCTTTCAATTGGTAAGCAAGCAGCAGCGGTTGGAATGTTAGAGGAGAGTGTTCACAGAATTCTTCATCGCGATTTAAAGTTTCATCCGTACAAACTACAGATGGTGCAAAAATCGAAGGAGGACGATTAGGATTCAGTGAACGAATGGCGACACGGGAAAGCGGTCTGCGTGGCGCCACCTGGGGGAGGTGTGTGGGTTAAAACCGCCAGGAGACCTGCTGATTCCCGGAAATCTTCAGATTTTTCTGGTGCTCCTGAGGGTCAGAGGAAACTGAGTGGGGCCCGTAATGTCGTATCCCGCGGCCTTGACGTGGCCCCGACACTCAGTAGCCCCCTTAGATGGGGTGAAGCTAACACGGGAAGGTCCGTCCGTGCATGACGTTAAAAGGCTAGCCCTTAACCGGGTGCAATCCTCACTGAACCGCACTGGCCCACCGTGAATTATCAAAAGCGGTGGGTGAGACATGGTCGACCACGAGCCCCCAGTACGTGTGGAGGCCCTCCGGGGAACGTAATTCGGGTTTGAGTGCAGCACCGTCTCGATGATGTCAAACTCCACAACATAAGACCCGGGCCATAACATCATTTTTACCACATCATCACTCTCATAACAACTCCGGGCTGTGGAACGGTGGGGGTTGTCGTTGTGTCAAGGAAGGACGTTAGACTCCCGTCATGGTAGGACGTTAAACGCCCCCAACCCAAGGCGAAAGCGAAGGGTGCGTGGCACAGGGGGAGCTGTGTCTGAGGGACTGACCACCTGTCCCTCCCTCAATTCGCAGGGCACAAGACCAAATTTCTTTGTCAAAGATTTGATCAAAGATGTGTTCCAATATTCCGTCCAATTTATTTGACAAAGATCTTTGACGTAGCGCTAGAAGGGGTATTACACTGTCATCAAATTTTTCGTCAAAGTTCAAGATGGCTGACAACAACTTGTTATTAACCGCAGCAGTTGTACGTACCCAATTGCATTGTGTGCACATGCGGAAAAGAAGTGGGGAAAAAATGGAACCATACATACGAGGTTGACAGTCTTAAAAGTCCTGGGATTACAACTTGATAATAAATTCAGTTGGGAGGAGCACACCACAGAACTGCAGAAAGGCCTTAACAAATCTGTATTTGCAATTCGAGTGTTAGCAGACATAGGCAACATAAAAACGAAAAAGCTTGCATACTTTGCCAACTTTCATTCCATAATGTCATATGGTATAATATTTTGGGGTAAATCTTCACGTGAAACAAAAGTTTTCAGAGTCCAAAAGCGTGTAATACGTATTATTTGTGGAGTAAATTCACGGACCTCCTGCAGAAACCTTTTCAAAGAACTGGGTTTTCTAACTACTGCCTCTCAGTATATTTACTCCTTAATGAAATTTGTCCTAAATAATATATCTCTTTTTCCAACAAACACCTCAGTTCATACATACAATACCAGGAACAAAAATGATCTACACAAGGACTTAAAAGCACTTACTTTAGTTCAAGAAGGGGTCCACTACCCAGGAACACTCACCTTCAATAATTTGCCAGCAAACGTAAAAAATTTAGTTAGAAATAATGATCACGTTAAAAGGAGCCTGAAAGACTTACTACTGGCCAACTCCTACTCCATTGACGAAATTTTTAATAGAAACAAATGATGTATTGTATTTATTCATACTATTAGTATTGTTATTTCAGCTTTAAAAAATTGACATGTTCCACATCCACGAGGATCTCCTCGGCGTGGATCTATGGAACGAAAAACTAATCTAATCTGGGTGAAGCCGTGGGTTTTACGACGACACGATAAAAGCATTCAACAAAACTTGTTACGTGAGCTTACAGTGGAAGACGTCACGTCGTACATCATTTACTTAAGAATGGATGAGCATACATTTCTGCATGTGCTCAGTGAAGTGTATCGTCATATCACAAAGCACAATAAAGAACTGCTACATCTGCAGAAGGCAGGCTCACTGTAACACTCCGATTCCTTGCTACAGGGGAGGGTTAGATTAGGTTAGGTCTCGTCTCCAATCTTCTTATTTTATTTTTGTATTCATGGTGCCTCACGTTGTAAAGCGCCTCATCAGCTTCATACATCTCTATTAATTTTGCAGTTGTCGGCACACACCAATTGTATTTACCCGCAATGTTTATAAAAACAATAGAGACGACAGAACGCTGAGCGATGCTAGCGCTCCATGTGGTAACATGTCACATTGCGGTGAACAGAAGACAAGCGGTTTCTTTGATCAAATATACAGCGAGGCCCTAGATTTGATCAAATATTGGACAACATTTGACAAAGTCCCTATTAGACTATCAAATATCTTTGACGAAGGTTTTGGACAAAGATATTGGACAAAGAAATTTGATAGTGTAATACCGGCCTAACCGGGGCGTGTTCTTCCAAACGCAGGGGGTGGTGACACCGCCCGGGCCAGGTTAGCTGGGTCCAGACCGTCGACCGGCGCGCCACCTGAGTAGGAGCGGGTCCTCGGCCTATAGGCGGGAGCTCGGGCTAGTAGGCGGCCAAGGGCGAGCAGTGCATCCGCTTGCTTCTCCAGAGTGCGGGGTGCAGTTGCCGGTGAGCGCTGGGAGAAATCGTCGGCGGCGTGCTCAACCCCGCAGCTCGGGACTGCTCGTGACCTAGGGATGAGGTTTGTGGGCGGGCTGCAGTTCTTTAGTCCCCCCCATGCCAGAGGAGCCGGTCCGGGGTTAGAGACGGGCTTCCAACCCCTTTTTTCGCTTGTTGGACAAGCGACCTGAGTGCGGCCATAAGGGCTTCGATGCTAGCTGATACCTCGCCACAGGACGGCCTGGGTCAGACGACGCAGGAGAGCAACTTGGGAAGACACGTGACAATTACCCAGTTTCTAGACCAAAACGGTAAAATCAGTCAGGCCGCAGTGCAGGCCGTTAAAAATGAGCTGGCGGCATGGGCGACCGCCAGTGCTAAGCTAGAAGGGAGGACTGAAGAACTAGAGAAAGAAA
This sequence comes from Schistocerca americana, assembly GCF_021461395.2. Taxonomy (NCBI): domain Eukaryota; kingdom Metazoa; phylum Arthropoda; class Insecta; order Orthoptera; family Acrididae; genus Schistocerca; species Schistocerca americana. Next base: position 197,523,227 of record NC_060129.1, on the reverse strand, counting down.
ACGACCGACTTAGGAAACAACCAGGAAAGACGTGGGCCGGAGTTGCAGCACAGGCTGCACCAAAGGCCCAAACAACGAAAGAAACTATTGCAAAGGTCTCTAAACGACCCGACACCGCGGTCTTCTTAATAGCATTATCCGGCCAGGACATTAAAAAGGTACAGGAAGTGTTCGCCACCACCGTAAGAGAAAAGACTAACAAAATAAAATTAACTAAAAACGCAGTTATTGTAGACGTAGCCTCGGAAGACGACAAAAACAAGCTCTTAGGAAACCAAAAAATTGTGCAAGTCAGTTAAATGTGAACCCCCCCCCCCCCCCCCCCCCCCCCGTAAGCGGAATCCACTTGTCATCCTGTATGACGTTCCAAAATCAATGAGGGACGGGGACCTGTGCGAGACCCTATACAAACAAAACCTCGAGGATTCAGATACAAGCATGGAAACATTCTTAAAAGATTTTAAACTCAGATTTAAGACGGGACCTAGGGACAGAGATGTAGTTGATCATGTTGCTGAAGTTACAGGGGGACTATGGAGGAAATTGACAGCTACGGGCAGGGCGTACATAGGTTTCCACGCCATAAACGCGAAGAACTACCTGATCGTAGCCCGTTGCCACAATTGTGGGGACATTGACCACATTCACAAATACTGCAGTAGGAAGCCGGCTTGCTCCAAATGCGGAGAGGAAGACCGTGCAAGGAAGGACTGTAGAAAATCCGCTGTGTGCATGCCATGTACACGAAGGGGCAATAGGACCTGTGGCACAACCGGGAGGAACTGTCCAACATACAAACTACTCCAACAACGCCTGATCTCTAGAACAGATTATGGCTGAAGGCAACAACAAAACCGGATCAACCAAGAAAAGAAAGTCTCCGAGGAAGAAGAGAAGGGATGCGGAAAGAGCAGAGAAATTCAAAAGAATTTTTGAAATCTCTTCAGGAGACAAAGAAAGAGGGAGACGACAATCACGTTTGATTCAAGCATTCAAACTGAACCAGAAATAGAGATAGAAGAGATAGAAGAGATAGAAGAAAAGGCTGACCCAGGCAATTTGACAGAGCCCAAGACTCTGGTTCATCTGAGTGTCAACTCAACACTCAACCCGGAGGCAGAAAGCTTCGTCACAAAGCAAGAAAAAAACAAGCCCGCAACAGACAATCATGGTTTACCTATGCATACAGACGCAGCCAGAAGAGGAAACAGAAGACAGTCTGCAACCGGCAGAGAGTAATAGCATTGTTCCGGTTCAGAGAGGATCTCTCCAAACTGTTGTACAAGACAACACAATCACGAGCACAATGCAGTTGCAAGTAATTCCGAGAGCTCCAGATCCGGATCCTAGAAGGATCTACCCCAACTTGGAGCTTGCTGTGCAACTGTCACGCTTGGAGCAGCCGGCTGTCCCCACCACGGCGCTCGGGCACGTCGTACGTGTAGGGCATAAATATGGCAGGGAGGCCACCTTCTCGACAATGGAGGCTGTGGACACGATAAAGTCAATGAGTCTTCCCACAGATTTCGGAGCCCTGCGTGACTTGCTCAGAAGGGTTTTCGAGAGAAGAGGAGAGGAATTCGACATGCAAGAGATTTCTTGTTCGTGTCGCCGGCCGCTGTGGCCGAGCGGTTCTAGGCGCTACAGTCTGGAATCGCGCGACCGCTACGGTCGCAGGTTCGAATCCTGCCTCGGGCATGGATGTGTGTGATGTCCTTAGGTTAGTTAGGTTTAAGTAGTTCTAAGTTCTAGGGGACTGATGACCTCTGAAGTTGAGTCCCATAGCGCTCAGAGCCATTTGAACCATTTTTGCGGACTGTTTACTCGCTAACTGTCACGAACCCGCAGTGCTGCCAACTGCCCATGGCTGCCACCGCTCATTTCAAACACTCCCGTTATTCTGTGTCACGCGTGGTGTTATATCTTAGGCAGACTGTGTGCAATCACCTACAATATTCTCTGCCCAGAAAGGGCGGTCACACAGACATGTGGCGAATTTCGCACAGGCCGTTGTTCACGCGTCACGCAATTCTTACGCTGCCGTCCCCGAACGTGCGGTTTGTTCTTGACAATACTGACCCATTAAAGGAACAGTCGTTCTATAAACACTGCACTGTTCTATCCGGTGATGCTTCCTCTAGTTTTTTACGGAAAGGTTATAATATTGCTGAAATTTAAAAAGAAACAGTATAATAAAATTTGTAAATCTTACCTGCTGGTGGCAAATCTTCTGAAATTGCTTAATTATGAACTTGCTTTCCGCCATCCAGCATCAGATTCCCATCAGACGGACGAGAACGCTGACCGACGGCATTGTCTAGAGGCCAGTGACCGATCTCAGAATTACGCAGTTCGCCTAATTACATTGCCCGCGTACTGAGAGAAAAGATCGGTAAAAGAGATTTCGTCAAGGCGCTGCAGTCATGGACTGTACGGCTGGTGTCGGCGGAGGTTCGAGTCCTCCCTCGGGCATGGGTGTGTGTGTGTTTGTCCTTAGGATAATTTAGGTCAAGTAGAGTGTAAGCTTGGGGACTGATGACCTTAGCAGTTAAGTCCCATAAGATTTCACACACATTTGAACAAAAGAGATTTCAGGGACGCTGAAATAAAAAGTTTGATAAAGTGAATACCGACAGAACACTCCTTCGCTGCAGCCTAAATAAGTTCTAAAGCGCAACATTAGAGATTTAGATGTGGCATTGATACGAGAGGATAGTAGGTTTCTTGATTCAAACAAGGCTGTTATCATTAAATCAGCGTAATTATTTAATCAAAAATTACAAATACGAGAGCGACACTTACATTTTATGAGACATCAATCAATAACAAACGAGGGGATTCAAATGGTTCAAATGGCTGTGAGCACTATGGGACTTAACATCTATGGTCATCAGTCCCCTAGAACTTAGAACTAATTAAACCTAACCAACCGATGGACATCACATAACACCCAGCCATCACGAGGCAGAGAAAATCCCTGACCCCGCCGGGAATCGAACCCGGGAACCCGGGAGCGGGAAGCGAGAACGCTACCGCACGACCACGAGCTGCGGGCCTATTCTCTACACGAGTTCGTCGCGGCAGTTGAAAACTTTTCTCACTCTCTGTAATGCGGTACTTATTTCGTATTCTCTGTGACTTTTTTTGTATTAATTCTTTAACTATTTTATTTTCATATTTTCTAATCACTGTTCTGTAAAGTATGTAGTGAGAAAAGCAGCTGTATCTGGAATGCTCCTACGAAACCTGACAAAAAAATAAAACAGAAAACGACACCGATCCCGAAAACAAAAACGAGACAAGATATCGGTCCGCCGCGCGTTTTGAGGTGTCATGTCACGGTTTTCGAGGCCTCTCCCGTCGGAGATTCGAGTCCTCCCTCGGGCATGAGTGTGTGTGTGTGTGTGTGTGTGTGTGTGTGTGTGTGTGTGTGGTTCTTAGCGTGAGTGAGTCTAGGGATCGATGACCTCAGCAGTTTGGTCGCCAAGGAATTCATACACATTCGAACATTTTTAGATAACGGTCGACGTCGCGTCTTCCTGAGCTGCGGCAGAGCCGACCGTCACACACCACGTGAAGCGAGTTGAGTGTTTGACGGGGAGAAAGATCGGATCAACGTCTCGCATAAACTACGTTCACACTGATTTTCCACTTCGCCAAGAAGCTCTTGAACCTTTCGAAAATCATATTTTTGGGGCGCCGATGTCGGAGAGGAAACAGTGTTCACAGTTTTTTTCTTTATTTTTTATATTTATTTTTTACTTTGCACGCCCTTGCTGCTGCAGTATAGTATTTATGTTTGCTGAGACGCCTTCCTTGCTGCAGTATGATATTTGTGTTTCACGCAGGTTTCGGCTTCTATCTTGACGGCCTCTTCAGTGACTTACCACAGGACTTCATAAAGGAAGCTACGAGCGTCATTGTGGCGGGCCAATTAAATTTAGTTGTATACAGCGCATCAGAGAGGCACAGATACGAGACACTTTTTTGGACATACAGTCCCTGGCCAATTTATCAGACGTACTACAGTTTTTAAGCAAATTTTGATTGATGTCTAACGAAATATTTTTTTTTTCTTTTATACATAAATTGTGATAAAATGATTGTGTGTAGTCTACTTCGTAACTGAGGTGAACAAGAAATAAATATAACGTAGTATTTGTTGAAAATATTTTGTTTCAGTAATTACAACAAAAATTAAAATTTAAAGTGAAAGCATTAGTTTTGATATCTTGTTGAGCCACCTAATGCAGCAGTGAGTGCCTTAATACGACGTCGCATGCTGTCGGTGCAGGTCTGTGTTGTGTCCTGCATTTGTGTGTGATGATGCCACACATTGATATTCTTCTCCATCATCTGAATTTTTGTTGTGATGACATCTTTGCCTCTTCATCAGTCCACACACACTTTCTGGGGGGTTCATGTTGGGACTATTACCTGGCCAGTCTAACAGAGGGATATTTTGTTCCTTTATAAAGGATTTAACTCCTGGCGGTGTGACAGGGAGCTCCATCCTGCATAAAAATAAATGGTTCCGCATTCGCGAACCGTTCTCTGAGCTTTGGTATTAACCGTTTTTGCAGGGCTTCCTTGTACTGGTCCTTCACTCATTGTGCCTTTAACCGAACAAAGACGTCATGTATTCTTGACAGAAATGACAGACTAAATCATCCCTTACTTGCGTGTTCTACTGTCTGAATAATGTACTCGGGATGAAATTTTTCTTCTGTTCGGCGGCGCACATACTGAGATTTGTTAGTTAAAATTTCAAACGTGCTTTCATCGCTGAAGCATACTGTAAAAATCAATAAATATAATTTACTATGAATAAATGTACATAGGTTATATGATATCGTAAATAATATTCTTATCACACCACTGTTTAGTCCACTTCAGACGCTTTGCTTTCACTGTGGCTGTTAACTTTGGTTTTCTAGCGGGTCGACAGACCTTGAAATCAATATCCTTCAACTTTCTGCGAACAGTGGCTTCAGATGCATTCACATTAGCCTCTTCCAGTTGAGATTTTATCTGTTTCGTTGTCACAAATCTGTTTTCTAGGCAAATTATTTAGGGAAATTTTTCTGACGTTGGCGTGAAAATTGTTTTTTCTTTCCACATTTATTCTTCCTTCTGGGACTCAGTTCTTCACGTGAATGAATTTTCTTGTTTACGCGTATCACGCTAGCCTCTGACATTTCCAACCTTCGTGAAATTTCCCGTATTAACGAGGGATTTGAACTCAGGTTTTTTACGTCGTGGAATGTCCCCTCTTATACCCGTTTTTAAAGGTCACAATTAGTAGTGTCTTGGGCTGTTAAACAATCAATTTTGATGTCGATGTTACGAAATTAGTAATCAGAGCGAACAAAGTGTTACACCAGTTATACGCGAGGACGCCACTGGACAGGTCCTTTCCTGTACTCAGCACATTTATACCTACAATAAGTCAACAGTCGAATGTCACGCAGCAACAATAGATACAAAATTCAACAATGTAATAAGTGCCCTGAATAACTGTCATAAATTTTCCGATTAATCGCATTAAGTATAGTACTCAAGACGTAATTATTACAAACAACATTAAAAGTGTGCAGTGCGTGTAATAATTCGGCCAGGGACTGTAGACAGTAAGTCCCTGTCAGCAACAGTCGGGACGTTCTGCCGATGCTTCAATCTTTGACGCTTGGAATCCGTTCCTTTGTCACTTGAGCCATTCGAGAACCGCCGTGTCTGCGTGCTCATCGTCGGAAAATGTGAGTCTTAATCAGTTCGTTCATTGGGTCTGGACATTGCCGTGTGTGCTCGGCCTTCCTCCCACACCAAAACACATCGCCCATGTCTGTGTTCCCCGGTAATATAGAAAACCCGCACACGGCTTTCTATGATGCTCTCTGGGACTAAGAAACCGCTTCAGCTGTATTTAATCTTTCTATTATCAGATCACAATTGATTCGCTGGCGGTGAAAATCGTATCCTCGCCTGGCATGTCGTACGACCTAGGTAGCCCGCAACATGGGGAACCCAACATTCCTTGTCAAACCGAACTAGTAAAGCTCTAACGCAACCATTCTGGACTTTAATACCTACGTCCGGCTATTTTTGACTGACTAATGTACAGCATTTTTGCGGTTTATTGGCGTCCATGTTCTGGGATACAGAGCTTTATAACTTACAGGGAGAGATTCTCATCGGCGCGATCCACTTTTTGAAAGTCTCTTTACAATAATGTAGGTTAGGTCCCCACGCTGCAGCTGGTGTGGCGATTGCACGCTCTACCCTTGTATACCAGTAACACAACCAGTTTCTAGTTGCAACACCTCTTTATTGATTACAGATACATGTGAATTGATCAGCAATAATAAGCAATTAACAACATTTGCATATCAAGGCCCTCTCCACAATTAGTATTTACAATATTAACCGTCACACTTGTGACAACGGCCCCTTTACGTGCCGGTAACGACAACCAAAATAATAGATGAAATAGATAACAAAATGTTTACAATGTCGGCTATCGCCTTTCTCACTCAGTTTTACACTTACTAAAATGGTATAATTAATTTGCTGCTTCCTGACCTGAAGGGTACTACTCATTGTTCTCTTTACAGTTAGCATTCTACTACACAATTATAGGGGAATCTCCCTCTTACCAGTGACCTATAAGATGTTGTCTAAGGCGCTTTTAAAAAGAGCAGAAGAGATACTTGACAAACAGCTAGGAGAGTATCAGGCTGGATTTAGGAAGGGAAGCTCATGTGCAGAACAAATACTAAATTTAAAGAACATAATAGAAATGAGGAAAATCAGGAACTTAAAATATGTAATTACTTTTGTGGGTTTTAAAAAAGCCTACGCATTGAATACTGTTCGACCGGTTCGACATATTCACCGCAAAAATATCAACGCTGGTAAAACCAAGAACAAACGAAAACGACCACGTAACGCGACTCGCTACAGAGCACAACGAGCGCTCCGCCCGCGAGGTGCTTCTTAGCCAAACGGCCGAGAATCCTACTTTGTAAGGAGTGAAAGCCTATGATTCAATTGACAGAAATACACTGCTTGATATCTTAAAAGAATTGGGATTCGATGCTAAAACAACTGCAATAATTAAAGGTACTTTGGCAAATACAAAATCGAAAGTAAAATTTAGGGGAGAGCTCTCAAAATCGTTTGCAATAAAGTCAGGTGTTCGACAGGGAGATGGTCTGTCACCTCTGCTTTTCAATAGTGTCTCGGAGAAGGTAGTTCGAGAATGGAGGAAGGCGATCAATACTAAAGGGATTCAACTAGGGAGAAATCCAAACAAGATCACTGTCGACTGTTTAGCCTTCGCAGATGACATGGCATTGATAGATTCACTAGACAATGCCCAAGAACAAATAAGAGAACTACAAAAACAAGCAGCCAAAGTAGGACTACAAATATCCTGTGAAAAAACAAAGTTTATGACAAACATCTGTGATGCTCTTCAAAATATTGCAGTTGACAACAACACAATACACAAAACAGATTCCTTTAAATACCTGGGAGAGTGGATTACATACAATGCCAAAGAAAAGATAGCTATACAAACTAGAGTGCACAAAATGGAAAGAGTGTTTCATATGACCAAAAACGTTTATAATAAAAAATCCTTGTCCTGGAACACGAAATTAAGGCACTAGCAAACAGTGGCCAGACCTGAAGCTCTCTATGTGGCAGAAACACTTAAACTAACAAGAAATGGAGATCTTGAGAAACTAGAGAAGGTCGAAAGAAGAATTTTAAGGAAAATACTGGGAGCTAAAAGAAACGATAATGCTGAATACAGGTTAAGACCAAACAGAGAGCTATATCTGAAAACGGAGAAACTAACTGATGTAATGAGGAAGAGGAGACTACAGTTTTTTGGACATATATTCAGAATGCATAACAACAGACTAACCAAGCGGATATTCACATTACTCAATAGCTACAAATCCAAGCCAGCATGGTTCATAGAGACTGAAAAGGACATTGAAAATGCTGGAGTTACAATAGACACAATAGAAAACAGAACACATTTCAGAAAGGCAGTTCAAAAGGCAGAATTTCAGGAGAGAAAGAAAATAACTAGACGAAAGTGGACTCAAGAAGAAAGGGAACAACACTCTAAAACGATGAAGGAAATTTGGAAACTGAAGAAATCTAATACAATGAAGAGTAGCCAAAGTTGTTTCATCGTACCCTCCAAATGGGTTATTCGAAATAAAAAAAAAATTCTACTTCACTCAACGTCCGGAAGATTCTAGACTTTATGGAAGCTTAAGGCAAAACGTCAATTTTATCAACATGTGATGGACGCGAGCAAACGTTAATCCATTACGATGTCACAAACACACGATCCAAAGGGTGAACTTATACTCAACTTTGGGCAGTAGGAAATCTTCTGCCTAAAACAAGCCTCTCGTTGAATGAACAGAGAAATCGCGCGTTGACGGTGTCCGGACGGCCGTGGAGTTCAAATCCTGAGATTTCCATCACACTGCAGGCTCGCGGGGCGAGGTTTCGTCGCGTCGAACACTGTGCACGTTTCTGAAGACAGGAAAACATGAGCGGCACGCACACTGTAGTATACACAAGTTACGCCTATATATATATATATATATATATATAAACAGGCTGCAACCTGTCTCCACTGTTGTTCATATTATTTATGGATCATATGTTGAAAACAATAGACTGGCTGGGTGAGATTAAGATATGTGAACACAAAATAAGCAGTCTTGCATATCCGGATGACTTAGTTGTGATGGCAGATTCGATTGAAAGTTTGCAGAGTAATATTTCAGAGCTAGATCAGAAATGTAAGAGCTATGGTATGAAGATTAGCATCTCCAAAACGAAAGTAATGTCAGTGGGAAAGAGATATAAACGGATTGAGTGCCAAATAGGAGGAACAAAGAACAGGTGGACGGTTTCAAGTACTTAGGATGCATATTCTCACAGGATGGCAACATAGTGAAAGAACTGGAAGCGAGGTGTAGCAAAGCTAATGCAGTGAGCGCTCAGCTACGATCTACTCTCTTCTGCAAGAAGGAAGTCAGTACCGAGACTAAGTTATCTGTGCACCGTTCAATCTTTCGACCAACTTTGTTGTATGGGAGCGAAAGCTGGGTGGATTCAAGTTACCTTATCAATAAGGTTGAGGTTACGGATATGAAAGTAGCTAGGATGATTGCAGGTACTAGTAGATGGGAACAATGGCAGGAGGGTGTCCACAATGAGGAAATCAAAGAAAAACTGGGAATGAATTCTATAGATGTAGCAGTCAGGGTGAACAGGCTTAGATGGTGGGGTCATGTTACACGCATGGGAGAAGCAAGGTTACCCAAGAGACTCATGGGTTCAACAGTAGAGGGTTGGAGGAGTCGGGGTAGACCAAGGAGAAGGTACCTGGATTCGGTTAAGAATGATTTTGAAGTAATAGGCGTAACATCAGAAGAGGCACCAATGTTAGCACTGAATAGGCGATCATGGAGGAATTTTATAAGGGGGGCTATGCTCCAGACTGAACGCTGAAAGGCATAATCAGTCTTATATATATATATATATATATATATATATATATATATATATATATATATAATAGCAATACATTAATATAAACATATTACAATGAAAATAAATAGCCGGCCGAAGTGGCCGTGCGGTTAAAGGCGCTACAGTCTGGAACCGCAAGACCGCTACGGTCGCAGGTTCGAATCCTGCCTCGGGCATGGATGATTGTGATGTCCTTAGGTTAGTTAGGTTTAACTAGTTCTAAGTTCTAGGGGACTAATGACCTCAGCAGTTGAGTCCCATAGTGCTCAGAGCCATTTTTTGAAAATAAATAAATATCTAGATACTACGTGTAAAGATGTCAGTCGACACCCAGCGTCTTAGGGTCCACCTTACAAGATAATCTGTCTTTGCTGAATGGCTGACACCACATAAACCAAACGTGCGGTACCTAACGTGACAATCAGCCTTCAGATAGGTATTTGAAATTGCAGTGGAAAACTAATGTTACTTGAATAGATTGCCAAGCACGGCCCCTGTGGCCACGGCCTCTATCCTACCATAAAACACAATGTGACCTGTATTTATCATGGCCACTTGCCTTCCAGCCACACAAGAAATTATTATGAAACAACTACTACCACTAATTCGTAAAACCAGAAAATTCTGTATTGCGTTCATTATATCTATTTTTCACTTTGCTTGAATTTCGTTTTACTTATAAACCTGCATTTCATTTAAAATACCATCTGCGTTATTTGCTTCATAATGCAGAAGGCACATAGGTATGTTTTGGATTTTCCTATGAAGATTAGCGTGCAAAGAAAAAAAAAATTGGAAAGTGTTTGAATCCGTAAGGAACCAAACTGCTGAGGTCATCGTTTCCTACACTTAGACACTACTTAAACCAACTTTAACTTTAGCTACGAAGAAGCCGGCTGCTGTGACCGCGCGGTTCTAGGCGCTTCAATCCCATATTGCTTAGAGGCATTTGAACCATTTTTGAGCTAAGAACACCACACACACACACACACACACACACACACACACACACACACACACACACACGCCCGAGGGAGGACTCGAACCTCCGGCGGGAGGGTCCGCACAATCCGTGATATGGTGCCTCAAACCGCGCGGTCACTTCTCGTGGCCGGCACAGAAACCTGCACATCTAGTAAGGAAAATCCATTTTTGACACCATTCCTCAAATAAAAATAGATTGTTTGGCCTTTTCTTTCTTAACTCATAGAGCGTAATTTGCAAATAATTGAATATTGTAATTAAAATCATGTTCACAAAAATTTCAATTGGAAAAAGAATGATACAGAAAAAAATGAAACAAATGAAGAAGTACATACGGTAATTAAAATGACACGAGGAAGGAAAGAAAATAAAATATTACATTTAAACGGATTAATCGAGTAGAAATAATGATCGAGGTAGTTTCGATAAAGATTTTAAAATACAAATTATCGTATTGCAGCTGATGAGATTCGGACCCACAACCTTCTGCATGCAAAGCTGTTACCCTCTCCAGTACACCACGGAACCAGAGTACGTAATGTAACTTTTTCAACATTAGGGGTATGTTAAGTATCATACAAAGTCCTGAATTTTTTTTTCGTATTTTCGCGGAGGGGGGCCTACCACGTGAATGGCTGCATTGTCTGACACCTGGGATCTTAACCTACATCACACCCTGCAGACAGTTTCAAAGAGTCGATCGCACCGCTGAGGACCTCTCCCTGTTAGTCAGGTGTCACCCGAGGACGCGGTTTTCAGCGCCACGAAACCGGTTGTCACCTGATAATAAAAAGATTTCGTACAGCTGAAGCGGCGTATTCAATGCCCACGGTGCTTTGGTCGTATATTTGACACCATTGCATTTAGTCGGTATAGCGCCAGAATTTCACGGTGATTTAGATTTTTTTTTTTTTTGTCTAAAAGAATTGTTCTTTCCCGCATACTTCAGCTTTGGAATACATCTCCCGTTTGCCGGGCCATTTCACGCGCACAGCGGGTGATCCATCTGTTATACGAGGTTTGTCCGGAAAATAACTTTATTTTACAATTATTCAGGTATTAGAATATGGTCTCCTTCGAAGCCCTGAGACGCGATACACTTCTGCCAACTCCGTTTCCACTGTTGATAACATTGCTGAAAGTCCTCAGTTGTGATGTTGTTCAGTTGTTAATGGCCGCCTTGATGGCTTCCACATCTCCCAAGTGCCGCCCCCGAAGCACCATTTTGCATTTCGGGAACGTGAAGAAGTCACTCGGGGCCAAATCGGGTGAATAAGGCGGGAGGTCTGTCACGATGATTGAGCTTCGGGCCAAAAACTCGCGCACAACGAGCGACGTGTGGTTCAAATGGCTCTGACCACTATGGGACTTAACATCTGTGGTCATCAGTCGCCTAGAACTTAGAACTACTTAAACCTAACTAACCTAAGGACGTCACACACATCCATGCCCGAGGCAGGATTCGAACCTGCGACCGTAGCGGTCACGCGGTTCCAGACTGAAGCGCCTAGAACGGCTCGGCCACTGCGGCCGGCGAGCGTCGTGTGAGCGGGCGCATTGTCGTGATGAAGGATCCACCTGCCCCCTTTTGCCAACTCCGGTCGAACTCGGGCCATGCGAGCTCTGAGACGTGTCAGAACTCCGACGTAAAAATTTCCATTCACTCTCTGGCCGGGAGGGACAAATTCCTTGTGAACAATGCGCCTAGAATCAAAGAAAACAATCAACACTGTCTTCACATTGGACCTCGATTTACGCGACTTTTTTGTTCTCGGTTCTCGTGCTAGTTTCCATTCCTCGCTTTGAGATTTGAGCTCCACATGGAATTCGTGAAACCAGGACTCGTCTTCGGTGATGACTCGGTCGAGAAAGTCCTCTCGCTCCTCTGCTTCCGACCAATCCTCACAGCACTCGACCCCCTTTGCTTTCTGTTCTGGCGTCGAGAGCTTCGGTACGATTTTCGCACACAGTTTCTTCATTTCTTCAAGTTTTTGTGTGAGGATTTCGTGAACGATTGTTTTGGGGATTGACAGCTCGTCAGCAATCATCCTATCAATGTACGGTCTTTAAGAACACAAGCCCGAATTCGTTCAACATTTGCATCGGAACTCGATGTCGACGGGCGTCCTGGACGAGGCTGACCGTTCACTTCTTTCCGGCCGTCCCGGAACCTTTTCAACCACTCGTTCACCGTCGGTTCCTTCAGAGAATTGTCTGCGTAAACCTGTTCCAAACACTCAAAAATCTCACGGCCATTCTCGCCTATCTCTGCAAGAAACTTGATGTTGACGCGCTGTTCCTCAATCAGAGAGAGCTGCATGCCGACGGCAGGTGACAAAGGGTGACTGTCAACAAGCTGCCGCACACTCCCACCTCCACGCAGAGTGCTCCGACTCGAAGTGAGCGTCGGTGGGATTGATTACAGCAGTAGTCCCACCTGGCGGTGACTGCAACTTGTAGCATAAAGACATTATTCAACTTTTATACGTATTTTCCGGACAAACCTCGTACGTACCGCTGCACACAACTGCCTCTGCAGGAATCCCAGACCTCGTACGCTCCAGTTCGGCAGTGTTCTCAGCCCGGCGCAGCACACGTCTGACTCAGTAATTTCCCGAACTGCGTACGTAATTTCAGTTACTCGTATAGCCTACCAAAATCTACGTTTCCGGTGATCCGGTCACAAGCTGTGGACAGGTGGGAGGCATCGCGCACCCTAGGTCTGCCGACGCCGCCCACTACTCACAGGCCGCGTTTGTCCGCCTCGCCTGCGTGCGTGCGGAGCGGGGTAGAGGATCACATCCACGTCTACACGGGTACTCCGCAAGGGACCGTACGGTGCGTTGCGGAGGCTATCCTCCACCACTACTAGGCACTCCCAAATACAGATACGGATAAGCAACTGTCTGCTAGGGCCATTCAATAACTAATGCCCCACATTTATTTTTCTCAAAACGTATTTATGTTAAGACTCATAATTTGTTGATAATAGACATCAACATGCCTTGTCCATGTCCTGTTTTTCTACGTTGTCTCCATCACGTTCTATGTATGTACGGCAACGTCGTGGAAGATCGTGTATTCCCTGCCGGTAAAAGCTCTTGTCCTGTAGGCTTAGCTGCCCGACTGACACACTCGTCAAATTCAAAAGCGTGCTCCCAGTAGGAGAATCTTTAAGCGGCCCAAATAGGTGGGAATCCGAAGGTGCCAGCTCTGGACCGTACGGTGGATGAGCCAGCCATCTCACATCCTTCAACTTATATAGTCCTGTCTTCCTCAGTTGCGTGTAATATTACGAGATATTAATAATTTTTACTTACGGACCGTCTGACAGCAACTGAATAAAACACAATTTTAGTGCCATACGCGCTTCGCCTTTATTTTCTGCAAGGCATCATCAGTGGCCTGGAATATGTACATATGTTAGCTATTTTATTTACATTTTTGTCATTGTGCCTATAGGTTACAAACAGTTCTGGTGGTTGGTATTTCCTATTAAGTAGTAATGTTTTGAACTGTACTTACAGGTTGCGTGGACAATTTCCTACATATCACGCTCCTGTTGCATTTTTGGTGTTGTTCTTCTTCTTATGAACGCCAATTTGCGGTTTTTTTCCCCATTCCACAACACTAACATTCGATCTTTGGCAAAAACATTTGACAGTCGGCAACAGAAACCAAACCATTGTTTTAAAACAAGCGTTCAGTGCATAGTGTTGTGGAATGGGGAAAAAAACCGCAAATTGGCGTTCATAAGAAGAAGAACAACACCAAAAATGCAACAGGAGCGTGATATGTAGGAAATTGTCCACGCAACCTGTAAGTACAGTTCAAAACATCACTACTTAATAGGAAATACCAACCACCAGAACTGTTTGTAACCTATAGGCACAATGACAAAAATGTAAATAAAATAGCTAACTTATGTACATATTCCAGCCCACTGATGATGCCTTGCAGAAAATAAAGGCGAAAAGCGTATGGCACTAAAATTGTGTTTTATTCAGTTGCTGTCAGACGGTCCATAAGTAAAAATTATCAATATACCGTAATCTCCAACCCTATTTGGCGATGTGTTCCCGGGTTCTGAGACTTCTGTGTGGGCGTGGATAATCGTGTTGGAGCAAGATCACTGCTCGATTCTTGGCCAACCGAACACGTCGCAAACGGTTCTCGAGTTCATTCAGAGTGTTCATGTATGCCTCTGAATTGATGGCTGACCCTCTTGGCATCACATCAAAGAGAATTACCCCATGACAGTCCCAGACGACTGTCACCATGACTTCTCCGGCAGAGAGGGTTGTCTCGAATTTCTTCTTTTGCGGTAAAATGAGGATGATGTCACTTCATGGACTGCGTTTTTCCTTCCGGGGCAAAGTGGTACACCCAGCTTTCGTCCCCGTAACGGTCCGTGACAGAAACGCCTCTGCGTCGGTCTCAAATCGCTCCAAGATTCCAGATAAAATGGCCTTTCTTTGAATCTTGTGTTCCACTGTGAGCATTCGTGGAGCCCGTCGTGAGCACCTCTTTGAATATCTGAGAGTGTCGATCGTTGCACACGCGCTTCCAGTGCTGACGGACGACTGTAGAGCCAGTTGTCGAGTTGTGATGCGCCGGTCGGCACGAATAATGGCGTCCGCACGACTCGGCACGTGTGGAGCAGTGGCTGTGACAGGGCGTCCCGAACGTGGCTGATTTCTGCATTTCCTTAGGCCGAAACTTTCTTTACCCTTCGCCCAATGACGCTGTACTATCGCTCTGACATCTTCCTGAACTACGAGGGCAGTTCAATAAGTAATGCAACACATTTTTTTTCTGAAACAGGTATTGTTTTATTCAGCATTGAAATACACCAGGTTATTCGCCAATCTTTTAGCTACACAACACTATTTTTCAACGTAATCTCCATTCAATGCTACGGCCTTGCGCCACCTTGAAATGAGGGCCTGTATGCCTGCACGGTACCATTCCACTGGTCGATGTCGGAGCCAACGTCGTACTGCATCAATAACTTCTTCATCATCCGCGTAGTGCCTCCCACGGATTGCGTCCTTCATTGGGCCAAACATATGGAAATCCGACGGTTTGACCGTGGGGAAGGACATCGAACAGAATAACCCCTTCAGCGTCCCAGAAGACTGTAACCATGACTTTACCGGCTGAGGGTATGGCTTTAAACTTTTTCTCGGTAGGGGAGTGGGTGTGGCGCCACTCCATTGATTGCCGTTTTGTTTCAGGTTCGAAGTGATGAACCCATGTTTCATCGCCTGTAACAATCTTTGACAAGAAATTGTCACCCTCAGCCACATGACGAGCAAGCAATTCCGCACAGATGGTTCTCCTTTGCTCTTTATGGTGTTCGGTTAGACAACGAGGGACCCAGCGGGAACAAACGTTTGAATATCCCAACTGGTGAACAATTGTGACAGCACTACCAACAGAGATGTCAAGTTGAGCACTGAGTTGTTTGATGGTGATCCGTCGATCATCTCGAACGAGTGTGTTCGCACGCTCCGCCATTGCAGGAGTCACAGCTGTGCACGGCCGGCCCGCACGCGGGAGATCAGACAGTCTTGCTTGACCTTGCGGCCATGATGACACACGCTTTGCCCGACGACTCACCGTGCTTTTGTCCACTGCCAGATCACCGTAGACATTCTGCAAGCGCCTATGAATATCTGAGATGCCCTGGTTTTCCGCCAACAGAAACTCGATCACTGCCCGTTGTTTGCAACGCACATCCGTTACAGACGCCATTTTAACGGCTCCGTACAGCGCTGCCACCTGTCGGAAGTCAATGAAACTATACGAGACGAAGCGGGAATGTTTGAAAATATTTCACAAGAAATTTCCGGTTTTTTCAACCAAAATTGGCCGAGAAGAAAAATGTGTTGCATTACTTATTGAACTGCCCTCGTACACCGGCGCACAGAACAATCAAATGTTAAACACAAACAAGGACGTTTGTCTGTGTGTATTAAGGGCTTGTTAAAACAGTGTGGGGCGTTACTTATTGAACGACCCTCGTATATGCCTCCGCATCAGCCCTCATTTCTCGTATCTTATCTTCGTGGTCCTTACGTGCAACGTATGTTGACGGCAGTGTAGAATGATTCGGCAGTCAGCTTCATATGCCGGTTCTCTAAATCTTCTCCGTAGTTTTTCTCGACTAGAACGTAGCCTTCCCTGCAGGGATTCCCATTTGAGTTCCCGAATCATCTCCGTAATGGTTGCGTGTTGTTCTAACCTGCCGGTAACGACTCTAGCAGCCCGCGTCTGAATTGCTTCAATGTCTTCCTTCAATCCGACCTGATAAGGATCGCAGACACTCGAGCAGTACTCGAGAATCTCCAGTGTTCAGCGTGCGTACCGAGAAAGTACTGCAGGATTGAAAGAAATATCAGGAAACGGAATTAAAGCAAATATAAACCTTGACATTTGTCGAGGAGGTCATAATTTTATCAGAGGGTACAGGGGTCTTGGTCTTAAAGATGCTCTATATCGACAGAACTAAGACAAGAGTAAAAAAAATGGTTCAAATGGCTCTGAGCACTATGGCACTTAACTTCTGAGGTCATCAGTCCCCTAGAACTTAGAACTACTTAAACCTAACTAACCTAAGGACATCACACACATCCATGCCCGAGGCAGGATTCGAACCTGCGACCGTAGCAGTCGCGCGGTTCCGGACTGCGCGCCTAGAACCGCGAGACCACCGCGGCCGGCTAAGACAAGAGTAAATGGTATATAGAATTAAATCATGCGATGCTTATAGCTGTAGGTTAGGGAATAAAATTCTGAGAGTAGTCTATGAGTTTTGGCATTTGGACAGCAAAATTACTGGCTACAGTCCAAGTAGAGAGCAAATAACGCGCTGATTGGTAATAATGCGAAAAATGGTACTGCATAACAGAAACTTGTTGTATTAGAAACAAATAAGCCGTCGGTCACAAATATTAGGTCAAAACTGACAAGGTTTCGACGCTACTATGAGCGTCGTGTTCAGAAATAAAATAACTGTTCTAAAACATATTAGGTATATAATACATTAATAAAATTAAAGTTTGTACTGACTGGAAAGAGATGCAGTACTTACAAGTCACATATTAAAAAAAAATCTAAGGCGGAAAGGCGACGTCATGAATAGTTGTCAATAAGATGGCGAACCGCTAAGGGCTGCTCGTACTTGAGTGAACAAGAGTTGCAACTGAAGGCGACGCTCATAGTAGCGTCGAAACCTGGTCAATTTTGAGGGCTTATTTGCTTCTAATATAATTCTGACACGGTCACTGAACCTTAGCAGCTATGTTCAAAGAAACTTGTTGACCTGGAATGAGAGTCTTTTGAGAAGCTGTTTGTCTTGATTGTAGCCTTGTGCGACACGGACGATAATGATTTGAGACAATGTGGTTCGACAGAAGAATGCTCAAGATAAGATAGGCAGATCGTGATACTGAAACGGACTGCGGAAAATAGAAACTTCCGACACGCCGAGTAAAAGAACGGGTCATTTGGTGGGACACGTCCCGAAGCATCGACGAAGGCTCTGACTATTAATAAAGGGAAGTGCGTGCCGTGAAAATAGTAGAGCTGCGATGGTGAAACTCCCAAATGTTGGCGAAACCGGCTGCGAGCTGAGTAAATTTGGTCGCTTACCTCACGAGAGAGGGCAGTGCGACACCGCGGGGTTACAGGTAGGGCCGCCGATAAAAACACTGATATTGTTTAGAAAACATATCGATATATACATCGGCAATATTTGTTCATCAATATATTGATACCCAAATGCCATTATCGACTTTCTGGGATATTTTTTGACCAATATATTGATATCGAAATGGCATTATCGAGTGCCGACATTTTTTA
The DNA here is from genome assembly GCF_021461395.2 of Schistocerca americana. Taxonomy (NCBI): domain Eukaryota; kingdom Metazoa; phylum Arthropoda; class Insecta; order Orthoptera; family Acrididae; genus Schistocerca; species Schistocerca americana. The sequence continues at coordinate 197,504,810 of NC_060129.1, read as the reverse complement.
TACGCACATCAAGAAACGTTTTGCATCACCTCGGTTCCGACTGTTCCGGAACCTGTACAGAAAATTGGAACAGAGATCAACACAAACATCAATTCCGCCCTATTTATTGCTCATGAAAACGACACATTGTATGTTGTACCACGCCGGCCGGGGTGGCCGGGCGGTTCTAGGCGCTACAGTCTGGAACCGCGCGACTACTGCGGTCGCAGGTTCGAATCCTGCCTCGGGCATGGATGTGTGTGATGTCCTTAGGTTAGTTAGGTTTAAGTAGTTCTACGTTCTAGGGGACTGATGACCTCAGAAGTTAAGTCCCATAGTGCTCAGAGCCATTTGAACCATTTTGTTGTTCCACCATACAGCGAGACCTTCACAGGTGGTGGTCGAGATTGCTGTACACACCGGTACCTCTAATACCCAGTAGCACGTCCTCTTGCATCGATGCATGCCTGTATTCGTCGTGGCATACTGTCCACAAGTTCATCAAGGCAGTGTTGGTCCAGACTGTCCCATTTTTCAACGGCGATTCGGCGCGTTCGGCACGTTCGATAGGGATTCATGTCTGGAGAACATGCTGGCCACTCTAGTCGAGCGATGTCGTTATCCTGAAGGAAGTCATTCACAAGATGTGCACGATAGAGGCGCGAATTGTCATCCACGAAGACGAATGCCTCGCCGATATGCTGTCCATATGGTTGCACTATCGGTCGGAGGATGGCATTCACGTATCGTACAGCCGTTACGGCGCGTTCCATGACCACCAGCGGCGTACGTCGGCCCCACATAATGCCGCCCCAAAACAGCAGGGAACCTCCACCTTGCTGCTCTCGCTGGACAGTGTGCGTAAGGCGTTCATCCTGACCGGGTTGCCTCCAAACACGTCTCCGACGATTGTCTGGTTGAAGGCATATGCGACGCTCATCGGTGAAGAGAACGTGACGCCAATCCTGAGCGGTCCATTCGGCATGTTGTTGGGCCCATCTGTACCGCGCTGCAGGGTGTCGTGGTTGCAAAGATGGACCTCGCCGTGGACGTCGGGGGTGAAGTTGCTCATCGTGCAGCCTGTTGCGCACAGTTTGAGTCGTAACACGACGTCCTCTGGCTGCGCGAAAAGCATCATTCAACACGGTGGCGTTGCTGTCAGGGTTCCTCCGAGCCATAATCCGCAGGCAGCGGTCATCCACTGTAGTAGTAGCCCTCGGGCGGCCTGAGCGAGGCATGTCATCGACAGTTCCTGTCTCTCTGTATCTCCTCCATGTCCGAACAACATCGCTTTGGTTCACTCCGAGACGCCTGGACACTTCCCTTGTTGAGGGCCCTTCCTGGCACAAAGTAACAATGCAGACGCGATCGAACGGCGGTATTGACCGTCTAGGCACGGTTGAACTACACGCAACACGAGCCGTGTACCTCCTTCCTGGTGGAGTGACTGGAACTGATCGGCTGTCAGACTCCCTCCGTCTAATAGGCGCTGGTTGTTTATCTTTGGGCGGGTTTAGTGACATCTCGGAACAGTCAAAAGGACTGCGTCTGTGATACAACGTCGATCTTCAGGAGTTCTGGGAACCGGGGTGATACCAAACTTTTTTTGATGTGTATATTATATTGTTTTCGCAATTTTCGATGAATACTTGTTCTCTTGAAATTGTAGTAGAACGTAATTTTACTTTCAGTGTGTGAAGGAGTCGTACCACTTTCTAGCTTTCATCTCGTCCAGTGCAGTCCATCTGTTTGACTGTGTGAATCGAGCATTGATGGCCGAAGAAAAAGTCCGATTGCGTTCGACGGGTAGCGGTGTGAATGGAGTAACAAGGTCTCCGATGTGAAGAAACAGGACTGTGCTACATCGGCATTCTCTGCTAATGGTGAACAGGGTGGCTCTCTGCAGTGGGCGAAGCCCTGCGTGCGACGAGTGGAGGTGGTGACGTAGTCGGCGCTCGGTCGCTACCAACAGAAACTGCAGTTCTGACACGGCAGCTGCTACGTCGCTGGCGTCTGCATAAATGGAGAAACGGGCAAGTCGACACCAAGTGTTCCGGACGAGTCGGATGTGTGACGAAACCGAACGACGAGCCCACCGCACACGCTTTATTGCGTCACTTACACGCAGGCACCACTGCTAGCTTTGCGATTATCGTCAAGCGTGAGCGTGCGCCGTTCTCCTTTCAGTTCTTGCTCCGAGTGGGATACGCAGGCTGCTAGCATGTTGACACACACAATATGTAATGACAAGTCAATACTTGAATATACAGCTCTAAAACCAGCTGTATCCGATATTTTTTCCATCCTAATATGGATAACGTTTATCGATTTATCGAGTGGAGTATAAACGTTTCTAAATACCGATAATTCGAATTCGCGGCATTTTAAAAAAATTATCAACAGTCGTAGTTAGTAAAATAAAATAGGGCGTTTCAGTCTTCGATCGCTGTTCTTTATTTTCAATTACCGGTTTCGGGCTAGCTGCCCATCTTCAGATCATACGTTGTAGTTACAGAGTAACTTGTCCGTACAGAACACACAGTTCACAGTCATAAGTAAAGTAAAATTTACTTTACTTCTGACAGTGAACCGATAATTCTGTACTGACAAGTTACTCTGTAACTACAACGTATGATCTGAAGATGGGCAGCTAGCCCGAAACCGGTAATTGAAAATAAAGAATAGCGATCGAAGACTGAAACGCCCTATTTTATTTAATGAACGATCGCGGAATATCCAGTGAGACAACCATGTCTAGTTTGGATAAAAGTCCTAGTTAGTGGCTGTCAGAGGGGGGGATGATGTTTTATTGGTTGTGTGGCGAGCGTCGGCGACGGCCGCCCACCTGGCGCTGTGGAGCACATTTTGTCACGAGAGTGAATGCCCTGACAGTGACGGTCGTCTTGAAACGTGGTGCTTGTGTGTAGCAAGGAACTTCAATTTAATTAAGGCATTTTCAATACAAGAGATTGGGTAGAAGGAAAATTTAACTCGTTTGTCAAAGTTCTTTGATTTCTCGGTGATTAGTGGACTTAAATATAACTCGGAATACTATTATGAACTAAAGTTAATTGCACACGTAGTGAAAACGATAACGCTTCACCACGCAAATACAGTGTCGCAACTGTTAGATCGCTGAGGGCGGCGGCAGCAATATGAAACAGAGAGCTTGAATAATGATAACAAAACCAGCGGCTGTATTAGAATCCACGTCGTTTATCCTTTTTAACTCTTGCTACCAGTTTCGACACTAAATGGTGTCATCTTCAGGCCCGAACCGTAACCTCCCATCCGTGCAATGAACAGACTCTTATTAGTCTTTAAGCCGTAATATCACTTGATAAAGGCCTAAGGCCGAAATTGCAATAGTGTGTGGTAAAAAGTTATATGTCACTGGCCTAAAGAGGATGTCCCTCAAAAAGTTTTTATGACTGTGAATCCCAGCTACAATAAGTGCATGCTGCTCTTGTTTCTCACGTCATGCTGCCCTTGTTTCTCACGCGGAAGATACGGAATCGGTAACCATACACGGCCCGAGACGCCACCCCACAGAGTCAGAATTCGCTCAAGACGAAAAAAAAGTTTGACGGCCGGTTTTGTAGAAGGCGACCGTGGCGGCCATAGTCTGACTGCAGAGGGTGCAAGAGGGTGAGCAGTGCAGTCGTTACCGGAAAACGGAGGAGGAGGACGAAATCAGTGTTAAAACGCCCCGTCGATATGTAGGTCATTAGAGACGGTGCACAAGCTCGCATTAGGAAAGGCTGCAGGAGGAAAGCGGCCGTGCCCTTTCGAAGGAACCATCCCGGCATTTGCATTAAGCGATTTGGGGAAATAACGGCAAACCCAAAGAAAGGCCGAACGCGTGTTCGAACCGTCGTCCTCCCGGATGTGAGTCCAGTTTGCCAGCCACTGCGCTACCCTGCTCCGTCTGTGGACCGAAGAAGACGACAGCAACTATACAAAAAAAAACTGCTAAAACAGGAGCCTAAAACGTTATTGAGTAATATATACTATATGATCAAAAGTATTCGGACAGCCCCAAAAGTTCCACACTCCTAACCATCCCTAGGTCAACTGTTCCCGACGTGATAGTGAAGTGGAAACGTGAAGGGACACGTACAGCACAAAAGCGCACAGGCCGACCTCGTCTGTTGACTGACAGAGACCGCCGACATTTGAAGAGGGTTGTAATGTGTAATAGGCAGACATCTGTCCAGACTATCACACAGGAATACCAAACTGCATCAGGATCCGCTGCAAGTACTACGACAGTTCTGCGGGAGGTGAGAAAACTTGGATTTCACGGTCGAGCGGCTGCTCATAAGCCACGTATCACGCTGGTAAATGCCAAACGACGCCTCGCTCGGTGCAGGGAGGGTAAACATTAGACGGTTGAACAATGGAAAAACTTTGCGTGGAGTGACGAATCACGGTACACAATGTGGCGATCCGATGGCAGCGGGTGCGTACGGCTAATGCCCGGCGAACGTCATCTGCCAGCGTGTGTAGTGCCGACAGTAAAATTCGGAGGCGGTTGTGTTATGGTGCGGCCGTGCTTTTCACGGAGGGTGTTTGCACCCCTTGTTGTTTTGCGTGGCACTATCACAGCATAGGACTACATTGATGTTTTAAGCACCTTCTTGCTTCCCACTGTTGAAGAGCAATTCAGGGATGGGAATTGCATCTTTCAACACGATCGAGCACCTGTTCATAATGCACGGCCTGCGGCGGATTGGTTACACGCCAATAACATCCCTGTAATGGACTGACCTATAGCGCACCTTTGGAATGTTTTCGAACGCCGACTTCGTGCCAGGCCTCACCGACCGACATCGATACCTCTCCTCAGTGCAGCACTCCGTGAAGAATGGGCTGCCATTCCCCAAGAAACCTTCCAGCACCTGACTGAACGTATGCCTCCGAGAGTGGAAGCTGTCATCAAGGCTAAGGTTGGGCCAACACCATATTAAATTCCAGCATTACCGACGGAGAGCGCCACGAACTTTTAAGTCATTTTCAACCAGGTGTCCGGATACTTTTCATCAGGTAGTGAATTATATGTTATTACGAACTACAGTTTCTAGTATAGGAATTCACTGCTGAAATGAACTCTCACAGGTACAGGTGTACCAACTAAAGCGACATTTCTTCCCGGACCCGGATTTCCCGCTTAATGCCTTGCCACATAACACCACACGAGTACGCTCGCTGGCCCGCCCAAACTTCCGACATGTCACACACACCTGTTTGTTTTTTCTCATACGTTATTAACTCATTTACCCACACTCGCACGTATTGCGATTGCCGTGCACATTTTAGAATTAGGATGTGGAGAAGTCATAGCCTGTCATGGTCGTTTTTCTCACAGGTCCCTGTTCGCCCCTATATACCTGCACGGGAATCACGAGATATGCTTGGCTGAGTAATTGAATTAATAAACTATGACAGCAAATAGATAGGTGTGTGACTTGCGGAAGTTCGTGTCGGTCTAGATAGCGTATCAGGATAGCCTAAATGGTACGTGAAAGCTCGGTCGGGCACCAATTTTCATGTCGCTTTATGTTGTAAATCAGTACCCATTACAGTCAAGTTGAAATTCAGGAATAAATTCCGTTATTCGGAAGACCTGAGTCGAAACAAGGCCCCCGCAGTAGACAACATTCCATTAGAACTACTGACAGCTTTGGGAGAGCCAGTCCTGACAAAACTCTACCATCTGGTGAGCAAGATGTATGAAACAGGCGAAATACCCTCAGACTTCAAGAAGAATATAATAATTCCAATCCCAAAGAAAGCAGGTGTTGACAGATGTGAAAATTACCGAACTATTAGTTTAAGAAGTCACAGCTGCAAAATACTAACACGAATTGTTTACAGACGAATGGAAAAACTAGTAGAAGCCGACCTCGGGGAAGATCAGTTTGGATTCCGTAGAAATGTTTGAACACGTGAGGCAATACTGACCTTACGACTTATCTTAGACGAAAGATTAAGAAAAGGCAAACCTACTTTTCTAGCATTTGTAGACTTAGAGAAAGCTTTTGACAATGTTAACTGGAATACTCTCTTTGAAATTCTGAAGGTGGCAGGGGTAAAATACAGGGAGCGAAAGGCTATTTACAATTTGTACAGAAACCAGATGGCAGTTATAAGAGTCGAGGGGCATGAAACGGAAGCAGTGGTTGGGAAGGGAGTGATATAGGATTGCAGCCTCTCCATGATGTTATTCGATCTGTATATTGAACAAGCAGTAAAGAAAAAAGAAAAATTCGGAGTAGGTATTAAAATCAGTGGAGGAGAAATAAAAACTTTGAGGTTTGCCGATGACATTGTAATTTTGTCAGAGACAGCAAAGGACTTGGAAGAGCAGTTGAACGGAATGGACATTGTCTTGAAAGGAGGATATAAGATGAACATCAACAAAAGCAAAACGAAGATAATGGAATGTAGTGGAATTAAGTCGGGTGATGCTGAGGGAATTAGATTAGGAAATGAAACACTTAAAGTAGTAAAGGAGTTTTGCTGTTTGGGGAGCAAAATAGCTGATGATGGTCGAAGTAGAGAGGATGTAAAGTGTAGACTGGGAATTGCAAGGAAAACGTTTCTGAAGAAGAGAAATATGTTAACATCGAGTATAGATTTTAAGTGTCACGAAGTCGTTTCTGAAAGTATTTGTGTGGAGTGTAGCCATGTATGGAAGTGAAACACGGACGATAAATAGTTTAGACAAGAAGAGAATAGAAGCTTTCGAAATGTGGTGCTACACAAGAATGCTGAAGATTAGATGGGTAGATCACATAACTAATGAGGAGGTATTGAAGAGGATTGGGGAGAAGAGAAGTTTGTGGCACAACTTGACTAGAAGAAGGGATCAGTTGGTAGGACATGTTCTGAGGCATCAAGGGATCACCAATTTAGTACTGGAGGGCAGCGTGGAGGGTAACAATCGTAGAGGGAGACGAAGAGATGAATACACTAAGCAGATTCAGAAGGGCGTAGGTTGCACTAGGTACTGGGTGATGAAGAAGCTTGCACAGGATAGAGTAGCATGGAGAGCTGCATCAAACCTGTCTCAGGACTGAAGACCACAACAACAACATTCAAAAAAATTACTATGGGGACGAAAGTTGTTTGTCGTTTACGTTGTGTCTGGCGCTGCTTTCCCCTCTTCCCTCTGGCGGTTGTCCCGGGCTGACGGCTCGCCACGGTGTTAGTTAGTGCCGGCGTGAGCTGGTGCCGAACGGGTTTTTGACTGGCGCCAGTGTAGAGCGGGAGGTGGCGCCAGCCGCCGCGGACTCGGTCCCGGGCCGCGCTGGAACTTAACTGCGGAACGGCGGCCGCCAGCAGATAAGGCCGCCATTGTTTCCCACAGAGTGAGAGAACCGCTTTATTGCTACCGGCAGGCGGGCAGCCGCAGTATAAGGACGGGCGTCACGTCTCTGAGGAGAATGGCGAGCGCAACTACCTGTCGCCGCCAGTTTACACAGAACGCTGCCAGACTGCCGCGTCAGCTGCACCAGGGCGGACGTGTTCACGTCGTCTTCAGACGTGAACACTGGTTCGATGCAGCTCTCCACTCTGGTCACTCCTGTGCAGGCCTCTTCGTTCAGTAACTACTGCAGTCTCGATCCACTTAGACCTACTTACAGCATTCGAGCCTTCCTTTTCATCTACAGTTCTTACCCCCGCCCACCTCATACACTATTCAATTTATACATTAGTGACTTACCAACCACGATATCGACTAAATTCATCTATGTGCTGATGACATCGCACTGGTAGCACAGAACAGTAATTCCGAAGATGGTGAACGATTTCTTACGGAGGATCTGGAGAAGATGTCAACTTTCTTTAAGGCCTGGAGATTGATCCCAAGCACATCAAAAACTGAACTGTCTTGTTTCCGTCTAGCGAATCGTGCTGCGAACTACAAAGCAAGAGATCTGCTCAATGGACAAATGTTCAAGTAGAATGCTTTCTCAAAATATCTCGGAATCGCTCTAGATAGAACCCTGAGCTGCAAAGAGCACATCAGCAAGTTTTCTCATTAAGTTGCTGCAAAGAACAACATTCTACATAAGCTCAGTGGTACCACCTGGGTAACCCCTACCGACTGTCTGCGTTTAACTGGCATCTGTTGTGTTGGCAGAAGAGCCAACACCGTATTACTAGTGGAGGCCGAAATGCACGCGTTTTAGCTGACGGAGGCTGGCTGGCGTGAGGAGGGAAGAACTATACTGACGTGAGGTCTGGAACATGACAAGGAATGAGAATTCAGAAAGCGGACGTAATTAATTTGATACTTAATTTTTATCCGTCGCTCTTGACGGTACATGATTCACAATATTATCTGTTCAGAATACATTCATAGTAACTGAATATGGTGCCTTGCTAGGTCGTAGCAAATGACATAGCTGAAGGCTATGCTAACTATCGTCTCGGCAAATGAGAACGTATGTAGACAGTGAACCATCGCTAGCAAAGTCGGCTGTACAACTGGGGCGAGTGCTATGGCGTCTCTCTAGACTAGACCTGCCGTGTCGCGGCGCTCGGTCTGCAATCACTGACAGTGGCGACACGCGGGTCCGACGTATATTAACGGACCGGGGCCGATTTAAAGGCTGTCACCTAGCAAGTGCGGTGTCTGGCGGTGACACCACAGCATCAGTCTTGTGTACTCTGCTGCCGAGTACTGCGCACCTATCTGGTTGGAAAGTGTACATGTGAAGAAAGTAGACAGAAAACTGGACGACACAATGCGCTGCATTACTGGTTCCAACGAATCAACCCCGTGCCACTGGTTACCTGTACCGAGTCACATCCCTCCACGAGCTCTACTGAGGGAGGCTAAGATAATCTCTGCATCACCTCCTCTATCACTCCACCAGCAATTCTGTCATCCGCCACAGCAACGGACAACTCATTGCGGATGTTTTTGATCTTAATGAAAGCTGGAAGCATGAATGATCAACAAAAACATTGGGAACAAGAGCCCGTCACCTTGATCCCACAAAGAAACCAAAAGGTTTTGACGTTCCGAGAAACCTTTGGTGACGCCTCAACGCGTTAAGGACTGGACACCGTTGTTGTAGGTACTTCAGGTACAAATGGGGCTGGATCAGTTCACCAGTGTGTGAATGTAATCAAGAAGAGCAGACACTTGAACATTTAGTCAAACACTGTGCACTTAATTCATAACCTGGAATTCCCGATGACTTTTCACACCTAGCTTAATTAACTGGTTGAAAAACGTAGACTTTAAGGTTTAATCGTGTCTAGTATCATATCTGTTGTGACTTGCCAAGACAGCCAAGCCACTAGGAGGTAGCCGAAAGGCACGCCTTTAAGCTCACGCAGGATGGCGTGAGGTGTGGAGAATGAGAAGGAATTGAGACTAGCAAAAAAAGGTACATAGCTGCTGGAATACTTAACTTTAATCCATAATCGGTGAACATCGGTCTGATGGTACATGCATGACAAGATAAATAGCAATTGATAATGGCGCCTTGCTACGTCGTAGCAAATGACGTAGCTGAAGGCTATGCTAATGAGAGCGTTATGTAGTCAGTGAACCATGGCTAGCAAAGTCGGCCGTACAACTCGGGCGAGTGCCAGGAAGTCTGTCTAGACCTGCCGTGTGGCGGCGCTCGGTCTGCATTCACTGACAGTGGCGACACGCGGGTCCGACGTATACTAACGGACCGCGGCCGATTTAAAGGCTACCACCTAGCAGGTGTGGTGTCTGGCGGTGACACCACAATATCTATATTGTATAAAATCATCTGACTTATATCAACTGTATATTCTATAAAATCACCATACGATTAAGTAGAAACCTCATACACTTGCCACCTATACTAAATTGGTGATGTAGACTGAGTCGGGCACGTACATTAGTGTGTTCCGCAGAAGTGATCGCCATTTGCGGCACTTAGGTCCAGCGTGTGTGAGTGTCCTGTTGCCCACTAGGCACAGGGCCCGCCACGCACCCTGGTACCTTTTTCCGGCGTCGAGACGTCCACGGCGCGAATGGTGTTCTGCGGTAGAGCCGTCCGTGCTGCGTGCACCTGGTTCCAAAGTCCTAGTGTGGTGGCTGGTATTGGACCACAGTGCTGCAGCCGTCGTTTCGCCAATCCCACACATTTTAGTTTGGCGAGAAGTCTGATCTACCGAGTCAGTGCAAAAGGCTGACTCCCAGTGACACTGAGAAGGCAGCGGCGTGTGGTCGTGCATTGTCATGCTGAAAAGTGACGCCTGGGGTCGCTGACGCAGAAAGGGTCGCTGGATGTCATTCACGTAGGACACACTGGTTGCAGCGCCCTCGAAACGCACCAGCTGTGATTCGTCGTGGTGCCCGATAGCGCCCCACACCATAAGGCCTGCAGTTGGTGCTCTACGTCTAGTGCGAATTTGGTCACTGTGATGGCATTCCCCCTGTCTGCAGCGAAGCAAAAGGTGGCCATCATTTTCAAACAAACACAACCCGTATTGACATCTTCAACTTTTATAGTCCTGTCTTCCTCAGTTGCGTGTAATATCACGGTATATTGATAATTTTTACTCATGGACCGTCTGACAGCAACTGAATAAAACACAATTTTAGTGCCATACGCGTTTCGCCTTTATTTTCTGCAAGGCATCATCAGTGGCCTGGAATATGTACATATGTTAGCTATTTCATTTACATTTTTGTCACTGTGCCTATAGGTTATAAACAGTTCTGGTGGTTGCTATTTCCTATTAAGTAGTAATGTTTTGAACTGTACTTACAGGTTGCGTGGACAGTTTCTTACATATTACGCTCCTGTTGCATTTTTGGTGGTGTTCTTCTTCTTATGAACGCCAATTTGCGGTTTTTTTCCCCACTTCCACAGCACTATGCACTGAACGCTTGTTTTAAAGCAATGTTTTGGTTTCTGTTGCCGACTGTCAAATGTTTTTGCCAAAGATCGAATGTTATTGCCAAACTTATGAGTGTAATTATTGAAGTATCTGTGGTCTGTTCGTGTATGCATTTGTGTGTGTTTCAGGCTAGATCTCCCATTTACACTCTATGCTGAGATGGCTGTTCCAGGATATGGACAGCCTCGCAAATTCTGTTCGAGTGTAAGGGGCATGGAGGTTACCATGAGAAAAAGATTGAATAATCAACGAAAGGATAACGTTCTACGAGTCGTGGCGTGGAATGTCGGAAGCTTGAACGTTGTAGGGAAACTAGAAAATCTGAAATTGATATGCAAAGGCTCAATCTAGATATAGTAGGGGTCAGTGAAGTGAAGTGGAAGGAAGACAAGGATGTCTGGTCAGGTGAGTATCGGGTAATATCAACAGCAGCAGAAAATGGTATAACAGGTGTAGGATTCGTTATGAATAGGAAGGTAGGGCAGAGGGTGTGTTCCTGTGAACAGTTCAGTGACCGGGTTGTTCTAATCAGAATCGACACCAGACCAACACCGACAACGATAGTTCAGGTATACATGCCGACGTCGCAAGCTGAAGATGAAGAGATAGAGAAAGTCTATGAGGATATTGAAAGGGTAATGCAGTATGTAAAGGGGGACGAAAATCGTCATGGGCGACTGGAATGCAGTTGTAGGGGAAGGAATAGAAGAAAAGGTTACAGGAGAATATGGTCTTGGGACAATGAATGAAAGAGGAGAACGACTAATTGAGTTCTGTAACAAGTTTCAGCTGGTAATAGCGAATACCCTGTTCAAGAACCACAGTAGGAGGAGGTATACGGAGGACTTGCGGTCAAATAAGGCAGAAGGGATAGATAAGATTCCATCAGAATTTCTAAAACCATTGGGGGAAGTGGCAACAAAACGACTATTCACGTTGGTGTGTAGAATATATGAGTCTGGCGACATACCATCTGACTTTCGGAAAAGCATCATCCACACAATTCCGAAGACGGCAAGAGCTGACAAGTGCGAGAATTATCGCACAATCAGCTCAACAGCTCATGCATCGAAGCTGCTTACAAGAATAATATACAGAAGAATGGAAAAGAAAATTGAGAATGCGCTAGGTGACGATCAGTTTGGCTTTAGGAAAAGTAAAGGGACAAGAGAGGCAATTCTGACGTTACGGCTAATAATGGAAGCAAGGCTAAAGAAAAATTAAGACACATTCATAGGATTTGTCGATCTGGAAAAAGCGTTCGACAATATAAAATGGTGCAAGCTGTTCGAGATTCTGAAAAAAGTAGGGGTAAGCTATAGGGAGAGACGGGTCATATACAATATGTACAACAACCAAGAGGGAATAATAAGAGTGGACGATCAAGAACGAAGTGCTCGTATTAAGAAGGGTGTAAGACAAGGCTGTAGCCTTTCGACCCTACTCTTCAATCTGTACATCGAGGAAGCAATGATGGAAATAAAAGAAAGGTTCAGGAGTGGAATTAAAATACAAGGTGAAAGGATATCAATGATACGATTCGCTGATGACATTGCTATCCTGAGTGAAAGTGAAGAAGAATTAAATAATCTGCTGAACGGAATGAACAGTCTAATGAGTACACAGTATGGTTTGAGAGTAAATCGGAGAAAGACGAAGGTAATGAGAAGTAGTAGAAATGAGAACAGCGAGAAACTTAACATCAGGATTGATGGTCACGAAGTCAATGAAGTTGAGGAATTCTGCTACCTAGGCAGTAAAATAACCAATGACGGACGGAGCAAGGAGGACATCAAAAGCAGACTCGCTATGGCAAAAAAGGCATTTCTGGCCAAGAGAAGTCTACCAATATCAAATACCGGCCTTAATTTGAGGAAGAAATTTCTGAGGATGTACGTCTGGAGTACAGCATTGTATGGTAGTGAAACATGGACTGTGGGAAAACCGGAACAGAAGAGAATCGAAGCATTTGAGATGTGGTGCTATAGACGAATGTTGAAAATTAGGTGGACTGATAAGGTAAGGAATGAGGAGGTTCTACGCAGAATCGGAGAGGAAAGGAATATGTGGAAAACACTGATAAGGAGAAGGGACAGGATGATAGGACATCTGCTAAGACATGAGGGAATGACTTCCATGGTACTAGAGGGAGCTGTAGAGGGCAAAAACTGGAGAGGAAGACAGAGATTGGAATACGTCAAGCAAATAATTGAGGACGTAGGTTGCAAGTGGTACTCTGAGATGAAGAGGTTAGCACAGGAAAGGAATTCGTGGCGGGCCGCATCAAACCAGTCAGTAGACTGATGACTAAAAAAAAAAAGTAAGGGGCAAGTGGCAGTAGAGTGGGGCGACAGTGAGAATTTGGATCGATGAGGGAGGTGTGTCAGGCTGGTCCGTGCAGTGTTGTGAGCAGCTGCGGCGAGGTGCCTTCTGGCTAACGCAGCTGCCCACTAAGCAGGAGAGCCGGGTTCGATTACCGACCTTCCGACAAATTTTCAGTGGCCGCATCAGTCTATATACGTAAATTGCTGATTACTAGGTGCGTCAGAATGTGCCGTATCAACCGGTAGCTTCTTATAGTCAGGAGTTGCCACGAAATTCTTATTTCTACTATTCGATTCACCCCCTCCTACTTAGTTTTGTCATCTACCCATCTAATCCTCACTGTTCCTCTTTAGCACCACATTTCAAAATCTTCTATTCTCTTCTTGTCTGAACAGCGTATCATTCGCATCTCACTTCCGCACTTGCCTTACCACGCATAACTAATACTTTCAGAAGAGACGTCCTGACATTCAAATTTATGTTCGATGATAACGTATTTCTCTTTTCCAGAAACGCTTTTCTTCCTATTGCCAGTAAACATTTTATATCGTGTATGCCTCTACGGTTGTAAATTATATTGCTCATTAGACAGCAAAAACCCAGGAACTACTATTCATACCTAATTTCCTAAACCATTTCACTCGTCATCGTCTGATTTAATTCGACTACATTCAATTGTCCTTGTTTCACTTTTGTTCGTATTCATCTTATAATCTCTCCTGAAGATACTGTCCATCCCGTTCAACTGCAGTTGCAAGACCTTTGCAGTGTTTAATACAATTGCAGTCTCGTCGGCAAACCTCACAAGTTATTCCCAACGGAAATGCTACGAAAAGCACGTGAGATGAGCAAACACCGGGCAAGGGCGAGGTTCCGCGAGAGAAGCAGGCTCTCGATAGCACACGACAAAGTTGAGGCGCTTGCTGTGTACCTTTTGACTGACATATTGATCTTCCGTGGTCCCACCACGGAGCCGACTGTTGGCGAATTGTGGCGGAAAAGCGCAGCAGTGTGACGTCACAACTTCGTTTTGAGCTCCTATATAACAGACTGAATCGTCCGCCATCTTTTCCCTAACTCTGAGGGTTCGGCAATGTTTACCTTGTGTGTAGTTAACCTATTCACGCACCTTTTTACAGTTACACTGAAGAGCGAAAGAAACTGGTACACCTGCCTGATATGGTGTAGGGCCCCCGCGAGGACGCAGAAGTGACGCAACACGACGTGGCATGGACGCGACTAATATGTGAAGCAGTGCTGGAGGGAACTGACCCCTCGAATCCTGCAGTGCTCTCCATAAATCCGTAAGAGTACCAGGGTACGGAGATGTCGTCTGAACGGCATATTGCAAACGCAATCCGGATATGCTCAATATAGTTCATGTCTGGGGAATTTGGTGGCCGGCGGATGTGTTTAAACCTAGAAGAGTGTTCGTGGAGGCACTCTGTAGCAATTCAGAACGTGTGGCGCGTCGCATTGTCCTGCTGGAATTGCCCAAGTCCGTCGGAATGCACAATGGACACAAATGGATGCAGATGATCAGACAGGATGCTTACGTACGTGTCACCTGTCATAGTCGTATCTAGACTTATCAGGGGTCCCATATCACTCCAACTGCACACGCCCCACACCATTACAGAGCCTCCACCAACTTGAACAGTCCCCTGCGCAATAGATGATTTTTATAGAGAAGAGTTTTTCCTTCTCCAAGAACGCCATAGTTCTTGACCATAAAAGACGTTCCATGTTTCTACAACTGATTGACGTAGTTACGTAGCATACGATTTCGTGTAACTATGCTGCGACCCTCCTTGATAACCCTTGTACGATCATGTAGGTATGTTACATGGGGGCCGATGCCTTTGCACTACAGAGCGGTTGTAGTCGCTTTTCTATTCTGCGATCGGTTATCTCAATATCTGCCATTTTGGACGTCGTACGATGATTGAAACGAGGAACCGTGTTACTATGTTCCGTGTTGGAACAATTTAGGAAGCCGGAATTCAGTATTTCGGCAATCACTGTGGTATCCTCCGTTTCGGTGACAGTACGGTCACTGAGGAATGGACGAATGATGAACCGCTTACTGATTTTACATACGGCCAAAACCTGGCAGGGTTTAGTTGACAAAGTTTTAGTTTCAAAGTCGTCCAAGGTGTCTCTCGTTGCTCTCATTGCGCTGTTTTCGCTCGTTCGCCTCTTGTTTCCTTGCTGGGTTTCGATTTGTCGTGAATCAGTAATGAAGCTCTGTTTCTTTAGGTAGGCGAGTTTTTCGGGCGAGCGGCACTCACTTAAAGATTATACAGCTCCCTCTCGTCAATTTTGCGGCCGTAGTGTAAACACTTGTGGCCCAGGAATGTGGTATTGCCGCAAACATTGCCGGACAACAGTTGTAGGGAAAATGTGGCCGAGCGTGTGGCCGCAATTCGCGTCTGCGGCCGGCCAGCATTGCCGGACTGTGTCGTCGGCAAAGCAGCGTGCAGTCCAGACTGCATGACCGCACGTGACGTGTGTGTGAGCAATAAATCGCGTATCTTATATATATCACAGTAATTGAGAAATCACAGCTATCACAATAATTAGACAATCCGGCTGCGATTTCAGTGACAACTGGGAGTCGCAAGTAGAATCTTAAAATTCAACGCAGTGTGCCATCTGTTGACCGAATTTCGTACTTCTTGCTGTGAACCTGTTGTCTAGCTGAGATTTCAGTGGCAAAACGTAAGTAGCAACTAAAAAGCGCAGTTAACATTACATGCCGTATGCCATCTGTTGTCCTATGTCCGTACTTCGTTCGAAGAACGATATGGATGGTCATGTATGGATGTATAATATCCATGTTGTCGAAAAAATGAACCAAGAAGCTAATTAGCTCTGAGAAAAAATTTATACTCGGTTGAGAATTAGTGCAGCCGAGGAATGTGAAGGCCCAATAAAGGCTGTGCTAATAGGACTATAGCGTAGCCTGGTGTTTTCGTGACATATTTGAAACGTCCCGTCCCCTCTGAACGATTATACATCACTGTGCTTAAACTGACACACAATATTTTTTAGCGCAACGCAATCTGACTTTCAATAATCCCTACAAAAGAATGGCCCTGACTAACATTAACGAATACCTTTCACAAATCACTTACTTCACAAAAATCTTGGTTACTCGAACTACCGCAATACAGTGAGCGCCACTACCGCCAGCTAAATAAAAGATTCGAACTACTGAAGGCACTAACTACTGATAGGCATAGTCAGAAAATGAAAGATTTTGATAGAGAACAAACAATTTATTTACCTTAATATTGTTCAAAAGTCATAATATATATATAGCAGTTCATGACATCCAGTCTTACAAATTTGAAAACTCCGCCATCTCTCCCCCCGCATCCACCGCTGCTGGCGGCTCACCTCCAACTGCGCAACGCTACGCGCTGTTCACATCCAGCTGCCCAACACTACAGTGGCAGATATTCCAACAACAATGCAAACCAGCCACAGACTGCACACTAGAGATGGGCAAACTGAAACACGTAACTGTTTCGAAACAAATGAAACAGTACAATGAAATGTTTCGATACGCTGTTTCGAAACAGTGAAACAGTTTGTGTTTTGTAATCTAATAAACCTACACATTTTATCACCCTGAATGTCTACTGTATAAGTATGTCCATATAAACACAAATGAGCTGCGAGGGCGCTAATCATGTCGCAGAAAGTGTGAAACTATCACTTAGGCGTCTTGGCAGTTTCGTATTTCCTGCAGCAAATGCGCTGCCTTCGTGTCGTGTGACTTTCATATTTTTCAATTGGCTGAGGACAGCCATAGCTGAAGACAGGAGAACCACCACGAACGGAACTGGAGGTGGGAGCAAACTGCAGAAACAACGGATATGCTACTGGGATTCCCACATTGTTAGTAGGCGTAATATACCCATCCTGTGCTAATTTCCATGCACACAAAGGGAATCATTGAGGATAATAGGCACAGTCACTGTAGACTCACAAATAACGCCAAATAATTCGAATAAATAACAAAATATAACAAAAAAAAATTTTGTCTTTCAAGGTGTTTCGAACCGTTACTATACATTCACCATGCTTCCCAGCCCTTCCCGTTCACTATCACACTATAAGAGATGTGTCAAACATTGCTTGCAATTATACCTACATCAAATTTATGTATATGTCTAATAACTGTCACTCTACGCCTTTTTTTATTCAAAATGTTGTAGGCTTACTTGCGTTTCTTAATATGAGTACTGTACTTGAACAGAGAAACGTATGTTATAAAAAAAGTGTAATTTAACTGAATGATTTCCACATATTTATTATTTTGAATGTGAATAGTATGCGTTGTTTTATTGTTTGGTTAGTGTTTATAAAGCAGATGTTACGCCATTTCGGAATAGGATAGTCAGCTAGAAACAAAGCTTTATTTTCGGACATCTTAAGCTTCATGCTATTGCTTGTCAAAAAGACTTCGACACTCTTGAAAGTGTTTCATGAAGTGTTATGTTGTGTTTCAGTACCTGTGCCGAGCCCGAATCTCGTCCGACACAGTGCGGAATGAAACATCACTGTTTCGGCACAATTAGTCCGTTCCAAGCACAGGTGGACTGAAACAGCCTTATTTTGAACCAACGATACAGTTTCTGTGTCTTGCTCGAGATCGAGACAAGGGCGGAATGAAACACCGCTGTTTCGAAACGGTGAACCACAGCCGTTCCGAAACACTGAAACAGTTCCACGTATCGATACACTGTATCGAAACATAGAAACAGTGGCCAAATCTACTGCACACAGCACAGCCAGTGATTTTCATACAGAGCGCTACGTAACGTTGCCAATAAGAAAACATAAACAGCCTACTTACATATTTAAAGACACTGTTCATCACAATAGCTGAAACTACATTCAAAAACAGATAATGTAGAAGGCTGCGATGAGTATTTTTAAATGTACTACACACGTGTATCGTACATAAACTACTAAAAAATCCGTCTGGCGTCTACTATGTAAATTTTACCAAATGTTCTATCAGATGCATTCACAAGACTGACATTTTTTTCCGACAGTACAATACGCAGTCAAAATTTTGTCTGTGTTTTAAAATATTGCAATAGTAGTATTGCCAAAGTCAACTTGTAACTGTGAGATCAAGCGCTTTCCACTGTTTTACACTCGCACATCATCAACCTTAAAAACACGCGAACTTCCAACCTAATCTTGACCTTGCGCTACGCTACAGGTCCGCCTGTCATCTCAGGCAACATTCAAGGCGAAAGGGATAGACGGATCAGCATCACATTCTAGCAAGTTTTTATCACTAAATATATGACAGAAATTTTGGGTTATTGGATGAAAGGTCAAAATGGAACTTTCATAATTCAGTCACAGTATAGTTCGCATTGATTTATCATGCCTTCCAAATCACATAATGACTTCAATGGCACACTCTACCAATAATCATTTTGTCACACGCTATGAGCTAAGGCTCTTTTACGCTCCGAATTCATGAAGGATCGTTTTGTATCTGTGCGATTGCCTGCTAGGTGTCAATGTGTACATAGGTGAGTAGTCCAAATGGGAAGTCCGTCTGCAAAATTACGAGAAATATTAAACTTTTACGCTGCTGCTAGTTACTAGCAGTGTAATCGACGTTACACAACTGCAAATATTTTTCGTAATGTAAGCACTTGAGTGGGGGGAGGTTTCACACTTTTAATAAACGATGCCCCTACGTTCATTCATAAACTTAGAAAGTAATCTTATTTATGGCGAAGACGGTGTAAATACGCTGTGGCAAGTTTTCCAGTTCAGCTGTCACTGATATTTAGAATTACCGGTATATCGAGTGACTGCTAATGCGGCTCAGAAAGTGGTGAAGGAAAACAACGTGGTTAGAATCCGATTCTCAATATGAACTCCTTTGGTATTGTGTGGTAATTTGTGTTATTATTCTCAACATTTCACTATCAATATTTTCACACTTGTTCCATTAATATTAAAGTAAACCCAAAGGAAGAGCATAAGTAAAACGTACGTAGTACTGACAGTTTTGTTGAGACGAAATTTTGTCAAAAAAAATGGTTCAAATGGCTGTGAGCACTATGTGACTTAACATCTGAGGTCATCATCCGCTAGAACTCACAACTACTTAAACCTAACCAATCTAAGGACACTACGCACATCCATGCCCGAGGCGGGATTCGAACCTGCGACCGCAGCAGTCGCGCGGTTCCGGACTGAAGCGCCTAGAACCGCTCGTCCACAGCGGCCGGCTAACTTTTTGTCAGCTGAGTTGCTGAGACGTTACATTAGGCCCTCACAAATAATCGCCTATACAGGGACAACATATAACTCCGTTGCATCGGCACATTTCACTTCTTACCTGCGCCTATTTACACCGTAGCATGTACTGCGGTATAAATGGCGCAAAGCACAAAAATGGCACAAGTCACAGAAATCGCGAAAGTCGCAGAATAAATCGCTGGAGTAGGAAAATCGGAGAAATCGTACAAATAGCGGAGCGATACGAGCTGTGAATTGGTTAACTGCGATCCTCAACTGCGACTAATCGCAGTTGCCGAAAAAGTAGCGTTCGCAGAAATTACTGATATCGGCAAATCGCAGTTTTAAGCCGCCCCCTAGTGTGTGTGTGTGTGTGTGTGTGTGTGTGTGTGAGCGTGCAGCCGTGGACCCAGACAGGCCCTGGCTGGAGCTGCTTCGGCCGCTGCCCGCTGCTGCCGGCCTGCCTGGGTGCTGTGGGGCGCAAGGGCGCGGCGTTGCCAAGTCTGGCGGCTCGCGAGCCGAGGTGTGGCAACGCCGCCGGACCCTGGCCGCGCCGCGCCGCGCCGCGTGAGACGGACCTGTCCAGTACTCTCCTTTCCTTTCCTCTCCGTCTCTGTCCGCCGTGGCGACGGTGGGCGGTGGAAACCTCGCACTCTCAAAGTCTCTTTAATTCCCGTAACCAGTGGCTCTCCACTGTCAAAGGCAGATTTGAAACTGTACGGATTTCCTTATCTGGCACTGTAGTTCAATTCTTTTCTCTTGGCGGTTCGCGCATGCCCGTCCAGACGCGGGAGATTGTTGCGTTGCCAGCTGCACGCGCCAAGCAAACTTACGTTTTTAGGGGGGAGCGCCGAGCGGTTTACGAACAAGGGAACCACCCCATCGTACCCCCCTCAGATTTAGTTATAAGTTGGCACAGTGGATAGGCCTTGAAAAACTGAACACAGATCAATCGAGAGAGCAGGAAGAAGTTGTGTGGAACTATGAAAAATATAAGCAAAATATACAAACTGAGTAGTCCATGGCCAACACAGGCAACATCTAGGATACTGTGGACTTAGGAGCGCCGCGGCCCCGTGGTTAGCGTGAGCAGCTGCGGAGCGAGAGGTCCCCGGTTCAAGTCTTCCCTCGAGTGAAAAGTTTACTTTCCTTATTTTCGTAAAGTTATGATCTGTCCGTTCGTTCATAGACGTATCTGTTCACTGTAATAAGTTGAGAGTCTGTGTTTTGCGACCGCACTGCAAAACCGTGCGATTAGTAGACGAAAGGGCGTGCCTCTCCAATGGGAACCGAAAACATTTGATCGCAAGGTCATAGGTCAACCGATTCCTCCACAGGAAAACACGTCTGATATATTCTATACGACACTGGTGACGGCATGTGCGTCACATGACAGGAATATGTTGTCGACCCACCTAACTTGTACACTTGGCGAATGGGTAAAAAGATTCTTCTACCTTGCCCGATTTAGGTTTTCTTGTGGATGTGATAATCACTCCCAAAAAAAGTGACGAAAACATAAGAGTTTGTCACATAAACTGCAACAAATGAATGCAACAGTTTCACAGTCGCACAGCTTTCCCTGTGCTCTGTCAAAACATATGTTTTTAACTTTTTCAAATTTTTCCGTGTCTAGACCGTCAAATCCTGCATATGTCCAAGCAAATTTGAACATGTCCTGGAATTTTGAAGAACGAAGTTGATTGTGTGTGTGTGTGTGCCTGAACTTTGATAATTGACACACGGTCACATAAACAATACTGCTGTCTGTACCCGTGCAGCTTCCCAAAATCATAGAATCTTTTCACAAAGTATTTCATTCGCCGAAAACCTCAGATCGGACGAACGGACAGATAATAATTGTCTGAAAATAAAAAATTAAACTTTTCACTCGAGGGAAGACTTGAACCGAGGACCTCTCGTTCCGCAGCTACTCACGCTAACCACGGGACCACGGCGCTCCTGAGCTCACACTATCCTTGATGTTGCCTATCTTCTGCATCGACTACTCAGTTTGTATATTTTGCTTTTTTTTTTTTTTCATAGTTCCACACAACTTCTTCCTGTTTTCTCGATTGATCTGTGTTCAGTTTTTCAAGGCCTATCCACTGTGCCAACTTACAACTAAATCTGAGGGGGGTGCGATGGAGAGGTTCCCTTGATAGAACCATTGGAACCATAACGGCACTCAACAAAGGTTAACTTGGGGTGCTCCACCGATTACCACTCCGGTATAATTGCAGTTATAGTATATATAGGGAAGCTTCCCTTTTTTTCTTGTTTCAAGTTGTGTGACATAATACATAAAAACAAGTTGCTCTTGCAGTCTCTGAAGTTGTATTGCTTTTCGATGTCCCCACGAATCATATCGAATATGTAATGGTTTTCTCTCTTCATTCTCAAAGATTCTTAAGAATTTGTGCTGCTGCTCCAGTGACTGAGGAAAGACTATATACTGTTCGCCACATTCTTCTCGAGGCAGATTTGTTGTAGCGCAACGCAATGCATTCGGCGTCGGTTCAGCAGCAGAGTCCGTCTATACGGCCAGAGGCACCGCTGCATCGATCCCGCCACAGCCTGCGGAGGAGATGGGCACGCACAGCGGCGAACGCAGCCTCGCACCATGCGTGTGACGTCATGTTGAGACCGACAGCGGCGGCAACCATTCACAGGCGGAGAGATGGGCAAATTCGTTCATCCTTGGGAACTACTTCACTGCTGATCGTTCTTTTTTGGGAACCGTTCATTTTTACTCGTTCACCGTTCACTTGTGCTTGGTATATGGTTCTTCTGAAAAACTGAAAACTAGTAGTGTAAGTGACTGAAGGATGGAGGGTACCAAGAGGGGGGGGGGGGGGGGCACTTGCCTCCCCCCTGGAGTAAACAGTTTTTATTCATTACAGAATTCTTACACACTTTTACAAGTAATTTCTGTGATTCTGCAGGACCTCTCGTTTAGCCAGCCGTAGCCTTGTGTGGCTGATCGCAGGGAAATAATACAGGGTGGCGCACGGAAAACCGGCCCCAAGTACAGACTGCTCGCCAATTACGGACGATGTGTTGCCCGTTACGAGCAGATACAACAGACAGACAAACGTGTAATAATTAGGCAGTGAAGAATTAACAAGCTAATGCAAGCAACAATTGCGAAACATTCGATGACGATGTGTAGAGAGCTGGAGAAGAGAACACAAAAATCGCACGCGAAGCGCATGGGCTATAGCACATGTAGTCTCGTAAACCTGTTGGTGGCTGTTTCCCAACTTAATAGACCACAAGTGTCTTGTATAAAATTCTTCGTTTCGACTTCCACTACACAGCTATGCTACGTTGTAAATAATAATCGTTTACACCCTACACATACTTCACGTTGTCTCTGAGTTCGTAGGCGAAGTAGAGACTTTAGGGAAGCATAAAATAAAATGTGGTTTTCTCATCATACTTGCGACACGCTTAGTAAAAATTAGGTTTTTATGTTGCATTATTAAAGTTAATGCAGCAATGATAATAATAATTAAGTTCGCAGTAGTAAAGTTTTTGTTTTGAAAGCTCCTTCTGAAGAAATGTTTTTGAGATAATAAGTAAATACAATTTTATGGCAATCTATGTCTTTTTAAATGGAGAGGTGCCGCTTTTCCTACTGAGCCAAAATGACCCACAACCCACTTCTTTTTTTTCCAAAGAAAGCAAAGTAGCGTAATGCTAATTGGAAACAACCTAACTTAAAAATAATTACAGCCTTCCTAAATCTAACGCTTTGTATATGAAAGATACGCGAAAATTGTTTTATATGAATTTTCGTACACTAAAAATTAAGCAAATTACGGAAAGTTAGTTGTTAAATCAAGTCGATGAATAACAAAAAAACTTGCCTTGTTATAAGTAAGTCTTCTGCTGTTCATCGGTATAATGAAGTGAGCTCATATGCCCTTTTGTTACCTAAAAAGACGTACCTATTACATACAACGTGATTTATATGTAATTTACGATTGATCTGTGTTCAGTTTTTCAAGAGCTATCCATTGTGCCAACTTATAACTAAATCTGACGGGGGTGCGATGGCCAGGTTCTCTTGGAAATAAAGCCACCACGGCCGCATTAACCCTTTCGCTGCTACAGAGACGTGCTCCCCACATTTTGTCGTCACTGCACTGCTCGCCTGTGCAGACACACGGTGTTCCGACTGCTTTGAGACACTTACCATTCGATTTCTCAAAAACTATTTGGCCCAAAAATTTGATTTTTTACACGTCTTCTTGACTGATACCTTTCCCCCACAAATGACTTAATTTTGTTCCTATGTTCAGCGCAGTTATTGTGCAGCATTAAATGCAGTAAACCGTTGCGCGAAATTTTGAAGAGTTTCCAGAGGTAAAAGTCCATAGCGTATACTTTCCGTTTGGCCGATTTTAGTTGCCACAATGTTGAGAATGAAATGTGGACAAGGTACCTAAATTTCATATAAAATTTACTGTATAAGAATATCTCAGTTAAGTATCACATAGGTGTCGTATGTAATATTGAGAAATATTCCATCATTCGCGCCTGTAAAAAAAGTTTTAATTACACCGAGCGCGTTTGTCTTTATTTTAAAGCACTTCAATCAATCAAAAGGAAGTAGACAAAATACATTAAAGAAAACTGTGGACTTACAAAAACATTAGGACTTGAATATACAGTCTATCAGTGAAGTGCTCTGAGCTATGTCAAATATAATTGTTGTGTGTGCCAGACACAAACAGCATTTATTTTCTAAAACACTGATCAGCCGACACAAACGTTGAATATTGTGTTACCGCTGCACAAAACTACGAAAGGTGACTTGACAATGGAGGAGACAAATTACTGTCCACTGAAGATGCTTCAAAAGAGGAAAACGCGTCTGGTCTAAATAAGCCGCTTATTACAGTCGCAGAAGAGGAATATATTTCAAATTCTGCTCTAAATAATAATTTTAATACTGTCTAAGAAGAATATATCTCAATACGAATAGTAAAACAGCGACTGCGGAAGAGAAGATATACAAACAAAACAGATAGCATGAATATTGTATATGTGCCTTTTCATCGTTTTTAATTGCTGTGAAAAGAAATTTTGGAGGATAAAATTAGAAAAACCGAAAACCTATTATGGTTATAATGAAGAGACAAAGCATTAGAAATTTCAAAAAAAATTCATTCAAACGAATAAAATTCGTGAAGTAAGAAACTTCGAAATTGTTTTTAAATAAAGAAAATGTTAAATTCCGAACAATATTTGATCACAGAACCCTTCGCTAGGCAGCCGAACACCTTAACCATTACGCTAACGCAGCTAGTCATTCAACAGAACCCCTGGAGGACTCTGACGCAATATACCGACAAACACTGTTGGTATGAGTTATGAATTACTCAGGTTGTGAATGAGTAAAGGCTTCCCTTTGGTGGTCTCGGTGAACTCCATTATCTTGGCATTAGAACGCGGAAACCCACTCGACACTCAGAGGTCAACTTATAAAATGACTTTTATCTTAATAATATGAATAATTATATATGTGTTTGGAGAGAGAGAGAAAGAGAAAGCGAGAGAGAGAGAGAGAGATTTTTGATTGAGATTTTTACTTTAAGACGTAACTGGTACCTGAATTTTGGTTGCTGCCTCCTTGAATGATCAGGTTCTGCACCAGTTGGTGACGTATTACAATTTGGAGGAACTTTTTGTTCTTTAAGGTTTAAAATAGGACTCTGTTAGTTACTTGCCCGTATTGCGGATAGCTTTGAGCACAAATTTTCGTAGCTTTCCATACCTAAGGGACCACTGTTGTTAAGTAAGAAAGATCAAACAGCAATCTGGTTTTCGTGAGAAAAGCAGACTGCTTGACACACAAACTTCCTTCAAACTACACGTCCCTGGTACACCAAAATTGGTCAGTGGAGTTCAGCACCATACTGTTGTACAAGAACATAATCCAATTACTGTGATTAAGAAATTATGAGACGTTGTTATTGAATGAAAACTATGGAGAATGCATTTCTTTTCCTGTATTTCGGTGAACTCTGTACACTTACAGTTCTGTCGACTCATAGCCGGCGACGACAATGAAGTTCAGCTCCTTTTCCAAAAAACGAGATATTTCTATTCTTCACTTCCAGAAAATTTGTAGACATAAATGTCTGGCAACTCTTACACATACTTCCCTCGGTTTTATCACTGAAATAGCAATTTTTATTAAATGTGACAATACGTTCTGAGCGACGGCCTAACTACACGCCTTCTTCCCACAAGATACAGATTACAAGATACAGATTAACAGTCCTCTTTTTTAAAAATAAATCAGTTGTCTTTCGTTTTAGAGTCCTTACTCAAAAATTCACAACTACTATCGTTGCGAGGACTGCGCGCTGAAGAGTTTCTTGCTGCCCAGCTGCGCTTCAGTTTTTGAATCAAATTTACATGTACGGTATTTACATGCATTACTGAGCTTCTCGGAAAAAGAAATTAGGCACAAATTCTTTAAGAAAAGGGTAGTGACGTTGACATAACATTACAAACTGTAGCGTCGAACTCTGGGAGAAAGCCGACACGCCGGCCGGTGTGGCCGTGCGGTTCTAAGCGCTTCAGTTTGGAACCGCGTGACCGCTACGGTCGCAGGTTCGAATCCTGTCTCGGGCATGGATGTGTGTGATGTCCTTGGGTTAGTTAGGTTTAAGTAGTTCTACGTTCTAGGGGACTGATGACCACAAATGTTGAGTCCCATAGTGCTTAGAGCCATTTGAACCATTTTTGAAAGCCGACACTCTTGGAACTGGTGCAGGGACAGGAGGGAAGTTTGTGCAGGAAATGGACTGAGACCTTTTACCCAGGATAGCGGTGGACGTGCGGGCGTACGCCACTTGTGGGACACCCTGTGCGCTACCTCCAGTGCCCTGGTCTCCGTGCATAGCCAACGAACAAGCGGCGGCGGCAACCTGGTCATTAGAGATCGGACGTTATCCTGACTGCAGCTTCTCACTGCTTTGCGCGAGGCTGACAAATATTCATAAGTTCCGTCCTGAAAACCTGGTGGGCTAACTTTCTGAGCAGGCTCTCGACACGTAAACAACGCCGGTGGAGACTTTCTACATCTACATCTACATTTATACTCCACAAGCCACCCAACGGTGTGTGGCGGAGGGCACTTTACGTGCCACTGTCATTACCTTCCTTTCCTGTTCCAGTCGCGTATGGTTCGCGGGAAGAACGACTGTCTGAAAGCCTCCGTGCGCGCTCTAATCTCTCTAATTTTACATTCGTGATCTCCTCGGGAGGTATAAGTAGGGGGAAGCAATATATTCGATACCTCATCCAGAAACGCACCCTCTCGAAACCTGGACAGCAAGCTACACCGCGATGCAGAGCGCCTCTCTTGCAGAGTCTGCCACTTGAGTTTATTAAACATCTCCGTAACGCTATCACGGTTACCAAATAACCCGGTGACGAAACGCGCCGCTCTTCTTTGGATCTTCTCTGTCTCCTCCGTCAACCCGACCTGGTACGGATCCCACACTGATGAGCAATACTCAAGTATAGGTCGAACGAGTGTTTTGTAAGCCACCTCCTTTGTTGATGGACTACATTTTCTAAGCACTCTCCCAATGAATCTCAATCTGGCACCCGCCTTACCAACAATTAATTTTATATGATCATTCCACTTCAAATCATTCCGCACGCATACTCCCAGATACTTTACAGAAGTAACTGCTACCAGTGTTTGTTCCGCTATCATATAATCATACAATAAAGGATCCTTCTTTCTATGTATTCGCAATACATTACATTTGTCTATGTTAAGGGTCAGTTGCCACTCCCTGCGCCAAGTGCCTATCCGCTGCAGATCTTCCTGCATTTCGCTACAATTTTCTAATGCTGCAACTTCTCTGTATACTACAGCATCATCCGCGAAAAGCCGCATGGAACTTCCGACACTATCTACTAGATCATTTATATATATTGTGAAAAGCAATGGTCCTATAACACTCCCCTGTGGCACGCCAGAGGTTACTTTAACGTCTGTAGACGTCTCTCCATTGAGAACAACATGATTTGTTCTGTTTGCTAAAAACTCTTCAATCCAGCCACACAGCTGGTCTGATATTCCGTAGGCTCTTACTTTGTTTATCAGGCGACTGTGCGGAACTGCATCGAACGCCTTCCGGAAGTCAAGGAAAATGGCATATACCTGGGAGCCTGTATCTAATATTTTCTGGGTCTCATGAACAAATAAAGCGAGTTGGGTCTCACACGATCGCTGTTTCCGGCGGAATCCATGTTGATTCCTACATAGTAGATTCTGGGTTTCCAAAAACGACATGATACTCGAGCAAAAAACATGTTCTAAAATTCTACAACAGATCGACGTCAGAGATATAGGTCTATAGTTTTGCGCATCTGCTCGATGACCCTTCTTGGAAACTGGGACTACCTGTGCTCTTTTGCAATCATTTGGAACCTTCCGTTCCTCTAGAGACTTGCGGTACACGGCTGTTAGAAGGGGGGCAAGTTCTTTCGCGTACTCTGTGTAAAATCGAATTGGTATCCCGTCAGGTCCAGTGGACTTTCCTCTGTTGAGTGATTCCACTTGCTTTTCTATTCCTTCGACACTTATTTCTATGTCAGCCATTTTTTCGTTTGTGCGAGGATTTAGAGAAGGAACTGCAGTGCGGTCTTCCTCTGTGAAACAGCTTTGGAAAAAGGTGTCTAGTATTTCAGCTTTACGCGTGTCATCCTCTGTTTCAATGCCATCATCATCCCGGAGTGTCTGGATATGCTGTTTCGAGCCACTTACTGATTTAACATACGACCAGAACTTCCTAGGATTTTCTGTCATAGAATTACTTTCGAATTCACTGAACGCTTCACGCATAGCCCTCCTTACGCTAACTTTGACATCGTTTAGCTTCTGTTTGTCTGAGAGGTTTTGGCTGCGTTTAAACTTGGAGTGGAGCTCTGTTTGCTTTCGCGATAGTTTCCTAACTTTGTTGTTGTACCACGGTGGGTTTTTCCCGTCCCTCACAGTTTTACTCGGCACGTACCTGTCTAAAACGCATTTTACGATTGCCTTGAACTTTTTCCTGCGTTTCTGCTACACCAGACGTCGTCAAAGTTTTTCGTTCGAGAGCCGGTACTGACATTTGTCTGGCGGCATCTCGGGTTACACACGTAATAACAGTAGTACTTGATGTCGCCAGTTGGGGCGCCTGTGTGCCCCTCACGTACTCCAGTTGTCGAAACGGGTAGAGGGGACTGCCAAACTGTACCCCCATCTGCTACTGCTGCCTGTCTATCGTTCGTGTGCAACGCAGGTGGCTCTTTATTCCCTCGAAGTAATGAGTGCTGTCGACAAGGGATCTCAGATCGATTCCATATTCCTAGATTTCCAGAAGGCTTTTGATACCGTTCCTCACAAGCGACTATTAATCAAATTGCGTGTTAATGGGGTATCGTCTCAGTTGTGTGACTGGATTCGTGATTTCCTCTCAGAGAGGTCACAGTTCTTAGTGACAGACGGTAAATCATCGAGTAGAACAGAAAGTGATATCTGGCGTTCCGCAAAGGTAGTGTCATAGGCCCTCTGCTGTTCCTCATTTACAAAAATGATATAGGTGAATCTGAGCAGGCCCTTAGATTGTTTGCAGATGACGTTGCTGTAATTTACCCTGTAGTAAAATTATCAGACGCTCAATTCTAATTACAATATGATCTAGACAGAATTTCTCTACGGTGCGAAGAATGGTAATTGGCACCAAACAAAGAAAAGTGCGAGGTCATCCACGTGGGTACTAAAAGAAAAGCGATAAATTTTGGGTATACGATAAATCGCACAAATCTAAGCGCTGTCAATTGGACTAAATACCTTGGAATGCTGAAGATTAGATGGGTAGATCACATAACTAATGAGGAAGTATTGAATAGGATTGGGGAGAAGAGAAGTTTGTGGCACAACTTGACCAGAAGAAGGGATCGGTTGGTAGGACATATTTTGAGGCATCAAGGGATCACCAATTTAGTATTGGAGGGCAGCGTAGAGGGTAAAAATCGTAGAGGGAGACCAAGAGATGAATACACTAAGCAGGTTCAGAAGGATGTAGGTTGCAGTAGGTACTGGGAGATGAAAAAGCTTGCACAGGATACAGTAGCATGGAGAGCTGCATCAAACCAGTCTCAGGACTGAAGACCACAACAACAACCACCACCTTGGAATTAGAATTAGGAGCAACTTAAATTGGAAAGACCAGATAGTTGATATTGTGGGGAAGGCGAAACAAAGACTACGTACGCTTCGTTGGCAGAACACTTAGAAGGTGCGACAAATCCGCTAGAGAGAGACAGCCTGCATTACACTTGCCCGTCCTCTGCTGGAATATTGCTGCGTGGCGTGGGATCCATACCAGGTGAGATTGATGGAGGGCATCGAAAAAGTGCAAAGAAGGGCAGCCCGTTTCGTGTTATCGCGCAATACGGGTGATAGTGTCCCGACACGATACGCGAGTTGGGGTGGCAGTCTTTGCGGCGAGATCTGTTTACGAAATTTCAGTCACCAACTTTCTCTTCCGAATCGGAAAATATTTTGTTGACACTCACCTACGAAGGGAGAAAAGATCACAATAAAATAAGAGAAATCGGACCTCGAACGGAAAGATTTAGGTGTTCGTTTTTCCCACGCGCCATTCGAGAGTGAAATGGTAGAGAAGTAGTATGAAAACGGGTCGATGAACCCTCGGCCAGGCATTTAAGTGTGAATTGCAGAGTAATCATGTAGGTGTAGATCTCCTGCTTTCCGCTTCCTGTTAGGGTGCATACGTGAACAAGGGAAAAAAATTTCCCGCCGGATGAAAATACACGTTTTCCCGAGTGAAAATATCCCTTGGAACTGTTGGACTTGTCAATTCCTTGAGCGGTAAATGTTTTATAAACCACTTCCCGCACTTTAAGAAACGAAAGATAGCCAAAAAAATAACATGTTTTGGGAAGCTCTTTGGTGTGCAGCAACATGTACGCTGCATGTTTTCGTATTACGGAAGTGTAAACGTCTGAACAGAGCATGTTAGTTTCCGAAGCACTGAAATCCAGATCGCGATGTTCTTTCTTGAGCTAGTCACACACCTCACGTCACGTTATCTCGCCAGCAGCATATGAAAGCAGATACTCAGAACATGGAACACCTGGGGTAGTCAGCCACTAGCTACATCATTGTTAAGTAGAGCGGATACACAGATGGGAAAAGTTTACGATTTAAATTAGCATCCATGTAGTGAGAAGCTAAGCTTTCACGTATAATTTTACCTTCGAACTCTTCCATTTGGTCCGTGTTTGCATAACCAAGGTATTTTGTGCATGTTTTAGATTACAAAAACAACCCGCCGATGATGGTGATTTTTGTCGCTGAAACTAGCTTGGGAGAATAAAGGAATAAAGGAATAACAAGGTCTTTTGCATCAAGGCGGACTCAATTCCTGATATTGTCGTTCACATATAATATTGCCTTTGTTTTGAGGGTGTTACCATTTCTTATAACAACGGAACCTCCCCATCACACCCCCCTCAGATTTAGTTACAAGTTGGCACAGTAGGTAGGCCTTGAAAAACTGAACACAGATCAATCGAGAAAACAGGAAGAAGTTGTGTGGAACTATGAAAAAATAAGCAAAATATACAAACTGAGTAGTCCATGCTCAAGATACGCAACACCAAGGCTAATGTGAGCTCAGGGGCGCCGTGGTCCCGTGGTTAGCGTGAGGAGCAGCTGCGGAACGAGCGGTTCTTGGTTCAAATCTTCCCTCATGTGAAAATTTTAATTTTTTATTTTCAATTTATGTGACGAAACTCTTATGTTTTCTTGGAAGGAGAGACAGCATTGGTCGTATTTTTTTGTTTTATTAAACGCAAAATCGATTTTCGGTCACTTAGTGACCATCTTCAGTGCTGTAATATATAATTTAAATTGGTAGGCACTGGAGTCAACAAGCTTACAGCGATCGCTGTAAGCTTGATAAAACAAAAAAATACGACCAATGCTGTCTCTCCTTCCAAGTATACCCATTATATGGTCGTGGTGCACAGGACACTCCATGGAGTCGCCAATCAATAATCTTATGTTTTCATCACTTTCTTGGGAGTGATTATCACATCCACAAGAAAACCTAAATCGGGCAGAGTAGAAGAATCTTTTTACCCACTCGCCAATTGTACAAGTTAGGTGGGTGGACAACATATTCCTGTCATGTGACGCACATGCCGTCACCAGTGTCATATAGAATATGTCAGACGTGTTTTTCTGTGGAGGAAACGGTTGACCTATGACCTTGCGATCAAATGTTTTCGGTTCCTATTGGAGAGGCACGTCGTTTCGTCTACTAATGGCACGGTTTTGCGGTGCGGTCGCAAAACACAGACACTAAACTTATTACAGTGAACAGAGGCGTCAATGAACGAACGGACAGATCATAACTTTGCCAAAATAAAGAAAGTAGACTTTTCGCTCGAAGGGGGACTTAAACCAAGGACCTCTCGTTCCGCAGCTGCTCACGCTAACCACGGGACCACGGCGCTCCTGAGGTAACATTAGCCTTGGTGTTGCCTATCTGGCATATGGACGACTCAGTTTGTATATTTTGCTTATTCTTTTCATAGTTCCACACAACTTCTTCCTGTTTTCTCGATTGATCTGTGTTCAGTTTTTCAAGGCCTATCCACTGTGCCAACTAACAACTAAATCTGAGGGGGGTGCGATGGGGAGGTTCCCTTGTCAGAGAAAAAATTGCCGTTTTTTTTCCGCTTGTCCCGGGGCTTGTACACCCTACCTGTGTTACGCGGAGGTGAATAGGCTTGCACAGGATAGATGGACTAGCGTGGAGAACTGCGACAGGCTGTGAGGCGTGCGCTCCAGAAGGTGGCAGCAGCGCACGGCTGAGCGGCTTCTAACTGCAGCCGCCTCTCCCCTCCCCTCCTCTCCACTGCGGCTGCGTTTCGCGTCCGTAGCGAGCCTCTTGTGTCTATAGTGCGAGCGATTAAAACTAGTCTGTACGTGACAGTTCGGTGAGCGGCCGTGCAATGTTGCCAGCTGCCGCTGTAAAAAATGGAAGTCGTGGTTTTTTTTATAATTTGGCAACTGTACATGGCAGAGTGATACGTGGACTACCTTCTTGTTTACACAGTTCCCCGTAGTCGGCGCGTACACAACTTTCCCACTAAGCACAACAGCGCAGGCGCAGCGCTCGTCCGTCTCCGCACTACGAGATGGCGCTGCCTTAGAGACGGACCAAATTCTGCTTCCGCCGATCCGCGTATTAATATGTAACGCAGCCATTTGCTGCTAACGTAGAACGTTTTCTCCTCGCGGATCACACTCGCGCAGTGATACAGGAACGCCCGAGGTATTATAACGAGTGTACAGACCTCCGATTAGTCAGTCTGCATTGGTCTGCACCAGTCTGTACCACTCTGCATTTGTCTGCAACAGTCTATAGTCAAGTTTCAGTCTGCACCTAAGAAGATTATCATATTCCTGTACATAGACATGAAGATAAATGTATCGTCACTTTTGTCAAGTATCAGAGATATGTCAGAATAAGATTAACGTCCCAAGACCAAAGGCATTTCAGATTGTCAATTGTAAATAGCATCCAGAACCAAGTTAAGCAGTTTTTAGGCTTGTTATTATTTTAATAAATGTGTGTGAAAATTAATCAAGTTCTGTTTAAAGTTGGTCACCGTCAATCTGCTACTCTAACCGTGCAAGTGGCATTTCTATCGTCTGACCTAACGGCAGTAGATAAACACGCCACAATAAGACCACGAGACATATTGCTGACACTCGCCTACTTCGTTAGAGCGACAAGTCAAATAATCTGATGGTGTGTGTACCCAAGGTCTTACAGTATGCACGCCACACTTTTGACACTTTCTTTTTAACTCAGTGAAAATTCTGTGCTACTGAAATAGAGAAATATTTAACTTTTTACGAAAAAGTTGAATTTTCACGCTACTCAATATTAATCATTCCCAATCTCCTAAACCATGTGTCGTACAACAACAAAATTTTAATGTTGTCTTCAGTGGCATATTTCGATAATGTTCGCAAACTTTCTGAGCAATACAGCTAGTAACAGTGAAGTAATAAATTAAAATCTCACTTTTGACTCGGAACTTTTTCCAAATCAGTATCAGAAATGTAGTAAGCAACAAACCTTTTTCAATTAAATTTTTCGTGGGGGTTCAAAGTGAGAAAAACTTTCGGAAAGGTTTGACTTTATTTTTAGAGCTTGTTGGAAGTGGGTGGGTGCTACAGTTTCAGCAAGACGAGAGTAGTACTGTGCGTACCGTCGAAGTGCTGATATAACTTAGGCGGCGTGGGAGAAAGCAGCACGTGTACCGCCGTTAGTTACATTCTCCTCTTGTGCCATGAATTTCCCAACAAATCACAAAACTCAAAATGCCAAGACAACGAGACCAACACCACCAGAAGATGCTTTTTTTGCGGCTTACCATCACTGGACGTGTTCTGTGCCCGACAGCTGGAAACTCCGCTTATATCTGTGTCGCTAGAACTTTCAGACGACTCCCCGACGGCAATAATTAATTCGGAAACCCTATCTTCCAATAAGGATTCGTTCTTCCATGCCTCCTAAATGACAGCTTTTGTATGTACTACAAGATTACTCCAGTTTCCCACAGTTACTTTCGAAACAGCTTCATGTAAAAGTCTTTCCACTTCTGAAAGCCTGAATGTCTTGTTTTCACGTGCTATGTACCCCTCGATTTGCGCCCATACTAGATCTATAGCATTAAAGTGACAATGATAGGGAGGTAATCTAATTACAGAATGTCCATGTTTGTTGGCAACTTCATCTACAACGTATGTCGGGTGTCGTGGCGTATGTTGTGACACAAGTTCCAATAGTTCCACTTACTTCATTCCGCCATCGAATTGTTTATTATTTCGCCGTAACCACTGTATAATTTCGTCTTTCCTAGAAGATAGCGTTGGGGCTTTGTCCTTTACAACAGTGTGGTATGGCGCATTGTCAATGATGATGTACGACGGTTTCTCCACATTCGGGACCGAGCGAGGTGGCGCAGTGGCTAGCACACTGGACTCGCATTCGGGAGGACGACGGTTCAATCCCGCGTCCGGCCATCCTGTTTTAGGTTTTCCGTGATTTCCCTAAATCGCTACAGGCAAATGCCGGGATGGTTCCTTTGAAAGGGCACGGCCGATTTCCTTCCCCGTCCTTCCTAATCCAATGAGACCGATGACCTCGCTGTTTGGTCTCTTCCCCCAAACAATCCAAAATACAAATTCGGTAACAGTGAATTTTCAAACCATCGTAAAAAGGTGGCGTGGTTCATTTACTCGTGAAAATCGGTGGTTTTATTTGACCTGAAAACATATAAACAGCCAGGGACTAACCCACGGGCGGTACCTGCATCAACAACAATAATTCTGCTTCCTTTGCCAACAGGTATTGTCATTCCTTCTTCTGATCCTTCAGACCAACCTGTCTTCAGTGTAAGACCAGAATTCACCCACGTTTCATGTAGCCACACTGAATCATCGAATTCAATGTCCTTTGTCTGCAAAAATCGGCATCGTCAAGCAGCAATATCTTGCCTTTCCAAGAGAACTGTACGACCACTTAATTTTTCGTAATTAAATCCCAGGTTTAATAAAACCAGCCAAAGAGATGACTTACCGCCAACAAAAAGACCAGCTTCTTTAAGCGTTACATGCAGTTTTTGTAACGTCGGATGCTCTCTGCGGCGATAATACGCAAACAAATGTCTGCGAATCGCATCCTGTTCGAAAGAATCGACATCCGTCACACGTTTCTCGACGCGTCGTTTTTTCTTCCGAGTTTCCAGACTTGGCGGTTCGGAGTTGAGATTTGATGGCCCGGAATGTGTATTCAGCTTTACATTTTGCTCTTTGCCTATGTTTATAACGGTTGTTCTGCTTATTCTTAATGCTGTCGCAGTCTTCTCGACTACCTTATTAACGGAAAGAAGAGGCCCTCCCTTCTCCCTTTCCATCTCAAAATATTGTCTTAACGTTGCAGACGTATTCGCGCGATTGTCCTCTCAATGCTATTCCTTGCCCAACTTTCTTCGAAGATGATTTCGGACTACGAACTCTAGGACGACCATGCTTTTTATTTTCGGACATTTTGTACACAGAAGTCACTACAGTAATTTGCCACACACTCGTAGTGGAAACAAAGGATAAGCAGACACGGAGATAATGCAGTTGACACAAGACCAGGTGTTAGCAGGTACCGAAGCGTGACGGATAAGCAGCGGCAACTATGCAGGGGAGGGGTGCTGCGACTGGCCCGCACTGTCTCGCGGTCCCCGCGCTCGGCTAGCTGTCAAGTACAAAGTAGTTTTAATCGCCCTGCAGTGTCCAGTCCAGCACAGGCGAATAGGCCACCAGCTGAGCGCGTGGCGACGGCGGGCTAGCATAGCCGCGTGCCCGCAGGCGAACTGCTCCTCAGGTGTGTGAAACCGCATACGAGGAGAGGTCGAAAAGTTTCCGGCCTGACGAATACATAATGACATAATTTCGTAACACCGATTTATTTTTCAATACGATACCCGTGCACACTAATACACTTGCGGACCCGAATGCAGGATCTCCTGCTTACATGGCGCTATTCATCTGTGTCCTCGGTGGTTCAGACGGATAGAGCAGGAGATCCCGGGTTCGGGTCCCGTTCGGGGCACACATTTCGAACTGTCCCCATCGAGTTGTATCAACAACACCTGTCGGCAGCTTAGGGTTGCAATTAATTATCATTTATTCTAGAGAAGCTGCACAGTCGTCAATGGTGTGTGTTGTTTCGAGAACAGTTGCTATGTTTATTTCTATTAGCTAACTTACGCTAAGGACACACATGCGGAAAAGTTTATGTCGGAATGACTGGACGATCAATTAACACCGGGATCAAAGAGCATAAGCGACATTGCAGGTTGGGGCAGGTGGAGAAATCGGCCGTGGCTGAGCACGCACTGAATGAGACCGACCACGTAATAAAATTCGCCGACACGGAAGTTCTGGCTGTAGAGCAGGACTATCACACGCGCTTGTTCAGAGAAGT
This sequence comes from Schistocerca americana, assembly GCF_021461395.2. Taxonomy (NCBI): domain Eukaryota; kingdom Metazoa; phylum Arthropoda; class Insecta; order Orthoptera; family Acrididae; genus Schistocerca; species Schistocerca americana. The sequence goes on along the minus strand of NC_060129.1, from coordinate 197,468,208 downwards.
TGTGGAAATACAAAAACACGCGAACAGTTTGAACAAGAAAGAGGAAAGCCATAAGGTAAACGGATCCTGGCTGCCCGTACTGCAGCGAACGACCGTCGCAGGTAGCAAGAGGAGAACCGCACCGGAAATGACCGCGGAGAAGCCCCCGGACGTTGGCGCGCCAGGTACATATAGTCTGCGGCCGCGAGCTCGGCTCCAGTTCACCACCGGCAATGGAGGGGGAAGCTTTGACAATGCCAGCCACTCCTGCTGGCGAAACGTCAGAAAAATCATTAGATGAACCTCGGCCGAAGAACCCGAGACAGAAGCCAGTAGGCAGTTTGTCAACAAGTGGCCACGAAAGCCTCAACAATTTTGTAAAATCAAAACTGTTTTAATTGCAACAGTTAGCTACACCTTCCAGCTACTTAGCCCTCGTACTTGGCGGGAGACACTATCGTTGTGGCTATTTTTGTGTGCTCCCTGTGTGCTCAGAACTAGAGAGAACGATGTGACGCTTTCGACGGCCATACTAGACACACCTGTGCAAAACTTCATCGGATTTTCTCAGTGGTTCCCATTTCGCGACCGATCGTCCCTTACTTTCCGAAGAGCCTTCGTATTACCGTGAAACGGGGCAGTGTGTGTCATGATACGACACACGAATTGGGTTGGGAGTCTTTAAAATAAAGGCTTTTTCGTTGCGGCAAGATCTTTTCGTGAAATTGCGGTCACAGAATTTCTCCTCCGAATGCTAAAATATTTTGTTGGCGTCCACCTACACCGGAAGCAATGATCGTGATAAAAGCTGGCACGGAAAGTGTTCGTTTTTTCCCGTGTGCTGTTTAGAACTGCAGAGAGTAGCCTGAAGGTGGTTCGATGAACCCTCTGCCAGTCGCGTAGTTGTGAATTGCAAACTAACCTTGTACGTGTAAGTAAGGGTGCAACCCGTACGTTCGCCACGATACTAGTTTTTATCTGTTGCGCGACTTCTTTTAGATGCCTCCTGTGAGATGATTGTGTGTCAGTTTCCGACCTTGCATTAGCCCTAGGTGTTTCAGTGCGTTAGTCACTTGTCTAGGATGCTGATAAGTGGTTAGGAAAAACTCACGATGACCGACTTTGGGGTGGTTTGTTGCTTCGGATTTGGATACTTTCACCTCGAGGGGCTGAAGCGTTAACAGCAGGTGTATTTGAAAATTGAGCATCGTTTGCGTATATTTAACTTATAGCTGCCGTTAGCAAAGTCGCACGAATGAAATGGCGAATCTATGGCGGATGTGTAGCGGTGTATGGCGGAAAGCGTAATATACAGGGCGAGTCAAACGTCCTTTCTGGAAGATTAAAGGGGAAATTGAAATGTGATGATGGGAGCATAGGTTTGATGTGGGGCCCCAACTTTTGGAGTGAACATCATTCATGGCCGCCATCTTGAAATCCGCCATGTTGGATTCAAGTCATTTTTGTTTAAATGGGAAGGGGGGTGTATGACACATCAAAAAAAAAATGTACATTATCGATTCGTGGGGAGGGCAAACCGTTTTGTAAAGTCATCAGGTGATCAAAACGACTTGCAAAATGATTTAGATAGTTTGGACAAGAAGAGAATAGAAGTTTTCGAAATGTGGTGCTACAGAAGAATGCTGAAGATTAGATGGGTAGATCACATAACTAATGAGGAAGTATTGAATAGGATTGGGGAGAAGAGAAGTTTGTGGCACAACTTGACTAGAAGAAGGGATCGGTTGGTAGGACATGTTCTGAGACATCGAGGGATCAGCAATTCAGTATTGGAGGGCAGCGTGGAGGGTAGAAATCGTAGAGGGAGACCAAGAGACGAATACACTAAACAGATTCAGAAGGATGTAGGTTGCAGTAGGTACTGGGAGATGAAGAAGCTTGCACAGGATAGAGTAGCATGGAGAGCTGCATCAAACCAGTCTCAGGACTGAAGACCACAACAACAACAACATGTGTATGGTGCGAAATGTGGCAATTGACCCTGAATAAAGAAAAGTGTGAAGTGAGTACTAAAATAAATCGGCTAAATTTCGATTACGCGGTAAGTCACACACATCTGAAGGCTGTAAATTCAACTAAATACTTAGGGATTACAATTACAAATAACCTAAATTGGAACGATCACATCGATAATGTTGCGGGTAGAGCAAACCAAAGACTGCGATTCATTGGCAGAACACTTAGAGGGTGCAACAGGTCTACCGAAGAGACTGCTTACACCACGCTTATCCGCCCTGTTCTTGAGTATTGCTGTGCGGTGTGTGATCCGCATCAGGTGGGACTGACGGATGACACCGAAAAAGTACAAAGAAGGGCAGCTCGTTTTGTATTATCGCGAAGTAGGGGAGATAGTGCCACAGACATGATACGTGAATTTGAGTGGAAATCGGTATAACCAAGGCGTTTCTCGTTGCGACGGGATCTTCTCATGAAATTTCAATCACCAATTTTCTCCTCCGTTTGCGAACACACGCTGTTGGCACCCACCTACACAGGGAGAAATGATCATCACGATAAAATAAGTGAAATCAGGGCTCGCACAGGAAAATTTAAGTGCTAGTTTTTCCCGCGTGCCGTTCGAGAGTGGAACGGTAGGGAGACAGCTTGAAGGTGGTTCATTGAACCCTCTGCCGGGCACTTTATTGTGAATAGCAGAGTAATCACGTACGTGTAGATGTAGATTCAACTTCATACGATCGTCTATTCACTGATGAAAAGAAGGCGACCGCCTGCACCTTAAACCTGGTCCCACCAAAGTGCAGTCCTTGTTGCCAGCCCAGCGACAGGTGGAAAATCTTCACGAAAATTGTTCAGAATGGTCCCGACTTGATGAAAGACAGTAGAGAGATCGCTTCTAGGGAAGATCCGAGGACATTACATTCGCTAATGCTACATGAGTTCAGCGCACCTAATTTTGAAAGCACGATTAGGTACGCATGGTTCAGATCGAAATTAGCGGTTGAAAGAGAAATCTTTTTGAATGCATAATAATTGTGTTACCCGATATCGCTCATGAAGAAACCGTATGCCTGCAAGATGGTTGCTTTCACAAAATGCGGGTGGTGCTGCGAAAATTTGTGCTTCGGTTGTTTCTATGATAAGTATGACGCACAATATTGTTCTGGCGCATGAAGCAATGTGGACGGTGAAAAATAAGATTTTGTAATATTGTATGACAGAAAAAATTGACAACTGAACTCTATAATTTCGCACACCTTACACTGTTTGTTGATATTCTTTGAAATAAAACTGAGAAAACCAAGGCCCGTCGCTAAACACCCGGATCGTCAGATACTCGGGGTAGGTGCCTCTACAACATATTTGAAGCGCATCAAAATGCTTGATTTACGGCATGGAGGGTCCCCTTGTGACTTCAATGTTGCACGAGCAACTATCTATGACATCAAAAATAAAGATGATGTTATTCACCAGTACTCAACACGAATGGATAGTGAATTGAGGGAGTGAGAATGAAGAACTGGACGTAGCCGTTTATAGATGGTTAATACAACAACGCAGTAAAGGAATTCTCGTCAGTGGCCCGATTATAAAGGAAAAAGCAGCTGCATTTAACAAACAACTTGGCGGTAGTGACTTGTTTGCAGCGAGCCAAGGTTGGCTCTACCTAACCGGGAAAAAGACGACATGGGATTCGGCAGCTGACAGTCACCGGGGAAAGTCGCTCAGCCAACGATAAGGATGCTGATGAGTTTGTAAGCAAGATGCGGGAGATACGAGAGGAAGAAGATTTAACTGTATAATGCTTCCTTCAAAGCAAAGCTGCCAAGAACGTGAAGGAAAGCTCGTGGTTAGAAGCAACAGAAACAGCGCGTAACATTACTGGCTTGTTGTAATGCAAATGGCAGTCATAAACTAGCGCTTATGGTGATTGGAAAACCCCAACATCCACACTGCTGGTGCTGGTGCTGCCGAGGTGTTCCTGGAGTACATTACGCAACAGCCAGACACGTGCAGTACCGACGTGTAATGCTCGTAAAGTGGTTGCGTGATTAAGCGTGCCACCGTCGCGTATCAACATTGCGACAGTTAAAAATTGGGGACATGTTCCGTAGTGAGTGGTACGACTGTACAGGGTGTCCGAAAAGTCTTTCCCAGATGACATAAATTGATAACTCAGGCTAGGAGTAAGATACAAATATGAAACTGGTGTCTAATTTTCACCCTCGGTAGCACGTAGCACATCTAGGCGATATTCACTTTCCGTCCACACATTAGCCAACATCACTGGAGGGATCGATTCGACGACTGTGGTTGTCCGTTGCCGCAGGGTTGCCAGATCTGGTACACGTGTTAGGTAGACCTCGTCCTTCACATAACCCCATAAAAAGAATTCTAATGGGGTTACGTCAGGAGAGCGTCGAGGCCAAACCGTTGGCCCATCACGACCAATCCTTCGCCCAGGAAAGGTCGTATCGAGATAGGCACGGACGTCCAAACCCCAATGAGGCGGTGCACCGTCTTGCTGAAACGAGACATCGGGGTGATACCGAATCAGCTGAGGAACAGCATACAGCTGCAACATGTCCAGATGCACTGCAGGTGTGACGGCAGCCTCAGCGAAGAAGAATGGCCCGGTAATTCGCTCGTGCAGTAGCGCGCACCCAAACATTCACCTCTGGACTGCCTCTGGTGCACTCCGTGACCTCGCCAGGGGGTTGTGAACCCCAAATGCCCACATTATGGCGATTCACTACTCCACTGACAAAAAAAGGTCGCTTCGTCGGAAAAGGCATTTCGTCTGAGATAACAATCATGGTCCTCAATACGTGATAGCATTTCGACCGCAAAATCGTATCGACGTGTACTGTCATTGGGCAACAAGGCCTGAACCATTTGCACTTTGTGTGCACAAAACAATAAATATTTGTGTCAAATGTCATGGAGAGAACTTTTTGGCATCTGTAATTCACATGAGGCCCTGCGCACCGATTTCTTCGGACTTGGCAGAAAAGACTGCCTTACAGCTCCCACCCTGTCTGCTGAGGTTCTCGGGCAACCAGACCTCGGAAGGTCAGCAACCGATCCTATGTTCTTGAACTTCTCACACCAGGCTTTACTGCTCTTGACAACGGGTGGATTCCTTCCAAATGTTGTCTGGAAGTGTGTCTGCACTGTGGTCGGTGATCGTGTCTCATGGTACCACAGGACACACGGTGCCTTCTCCTGATTGGTTGACATGGCTTTTTGGTTACTGCACCTCATCCAACACTTACGTACTGCGAACCTAAAACAGAAAAAAAAATTTTGATGGTTGTAAACAATTCGACACGAGATTCATATTTGTATCTTACTTCTAGCCTGAGTTATTAATTTATGTGATCAGAGAGAGACTTTTCGGACACCCTGTATAATTATGTACAGTATATTGTACACCCAAGGACTAAGTTTTCTTTGAAAATTAATGTATTTTTGGATTTAATAAAGTTTATCCTCTGTATATTAAAACCTTCGGTTTAATAAGGTACAGTACACTATACTCCATTCACCTAAACAAGAGAGGTACTGTAAACACGGCAAGGCGCGTGACGACAGGGGTGTACAAGGCAGGGGCGTCAGAAATTAAAAAATGAAAGTCGTGTTTTTTATAATTTGGCACCTGAGCATGATAAAGTGATCCGAGAACTACCTACCGACCCCTTTTTTTACATTACATTAAAATTTATTATCACTGAAAAAGAGAAATATTTAAGCTTTCAGGAAAAGTTGTTTTTTCGCGTTACTCTATATTCATCGCGCCATATCTCGTAAACTGTGTGTCGCACAGCTAAATAATTTTATAATTGCCTTCAGTACTATATGTTGATGACGTCCGCAAATTTTCTGCGCAATAGAGTCAGTAATTGTGAAGTAATAAATTAAAATCTCACGTCTGATGCAGAACTTTTACCTAATCATCATCCGAAATATAGTACGCGACAAACTTTTCACCTTTAATTTTTTTTGTGGGGGTGTAAGCGAGAAAAGTTTCAGAAAGGTTTGAATTTAATTTTGTAGTTTTTTCGAATGCGATGGGTGCAACCGTTTGTCCTTCACGAGTGGAAACTCAAATGTGGAAATTAGACTGCATTATAGAGGAGAGAGAGAGAGAGAGAGAGAGAGAGAGAGAGAGAGAGAGAGGAGCGGTTTGTTATAAACCTCAATGAAAACAGTTCAAGTTCGACAGAGTGAACCTTGTTTCGTCCTTTCTCATTATTATTACTGTTATTGTTATTGAAATTAACAATTGTGTGTGAATGGACCGTTTTGTTAGCAACCTGAATGAAAATAAATCTGCTTCGACAGAATGAACTCAGTTTAATATTATTTTAACATTATTGTTAAATTTATTTCGTACATTGTTGCTCAGGCTTCTCGCTGTCCGCTGTGACACCTCGGCAGCCAGCTGAACGCCGCCAGCCGCAAAGCGTGCGCCAAGGATTTTCCACACCCCTACGTATCACGTGAACACCGAATGCTTTCTCAGGAAACGAGCGTAGTCGCTCACGTGACACTGTTTATGTTTCGTCCCAGCTCTCGGTGAATAGACTGTATATCCCCTGTGATTTCAAAATAAATAAAAAACAAAATAAATGAATAAAATAAATTTCAGACACTCTACAATCGGGCACCCATATGCCAGGAATGGCCGGATTAGCGACAGTCTAGTGTATATTGACGTACGTCATCGGTATGGCCTAAGCGTTATACGTGGGCGGGCATTCTGCACAGTGGCCCAACACCGGTGCGCGTATCTTTGCGCGAGGTACCGTTACAACACAGCGCTAATACAGCTAGATTATTCTTTATCATGTCTGTCTGTTCAGGGGTCCGGTGGCTTCCGACTTTCTGATTACGGACGGTATGCCCGTCCACAAAGGCCCGCTGTGTGTCGGACACACTGCAAACTGAAACTTCCTGGCAGATTAAAACTGTCTGCCGGACCGAGGCTCGAACTCGGGACCTTTGCCTTTCGCAGGCAAGTGCTATACCAACTGAGCTACCCAAGCACGACTCACGCCCCGTCCTCACAGCTTTACTTCTGCCAGTATCTCGTCTCCTACCTTCCAAACTATACAGAAGCTCTCCTGCGAACCTTGCAGAACTAGCACTCCTGAAAGAAAGGATACTGCGGAGACATGGCTTACCCACATCCTGTGGCTGCAGAGTGAAAATCTCATTCTGGAAACATCCCCCAGGCTGTGGCTAAGCCATGTCTCTGCAATATCCTTTCTTTCGGGAGTGCTAGTTCTGCAACGTTCGCGGGAGAGTTTCTGTAAAGTTTGGAAGGTAGGAGACGAGGTACTGGCAGAAGTAAAGCTGTGAGGACGGGGCGTGAGTCGTGCTTGGGTAGCTCAGTTGGTAGAGCACTTGCCCGCGAAAGGAAAAGGTCCCGAGTTCGAGTCTCGATCCGGCACACAGTTTTAATCTGCCAGGAAGTTTCGTGCGAGAGACTCTCCAAAATTTAATGTGTTTTGTGCAGTTTCGCGGGAAATGGCGGGAAATGGCGCACTAAAACAAGAGATTTACACAAAATATGCACTAAAACAAGAGATTTACACAAAATATTGATTCACTCGTATGAGAGGTGCGAGCTGTACAAAAAGTAAATGTTATTACATGCAAATACTATTTATATTCTGAGTAGTTTTACAGAACAAACGCAATTATGTCCGGCGTACAATGGCGCCTATCATCGATACAAGAATCGAAGACAAGAGAGTAACGTAATACAATGTCTCTGGTCTTTTTCATTGACAAACACAGATAAAATAAAGAAGGTTCTATACCATTATGTCAATGTGTGTAAAAATAATTTCTTTTTGTTCCAAATGTTCCCAAAATTAACACTTCTACCGTCACATGATGAATTGTCCTTCTGAATACAAAAATTCTGTTTTTTGTAATAAATATATGTTGCTTTCCGCCGTAGTAGTAACATGTTGAAATCATTTGTTGATATGTGTTTTATAAACGGCGATAATCAAATGTGGAACAGAACCTAAAATCCTCGCTATATACATGCAGTGTGTGTAAGATCTGTGGCGCCCTGAGTACGCGCTAGAAGGGAGAATCAGTGAGTGAATTACTGGCGGGCAGGAAACCGCGTGTTTGTTAGAAATCACAGTGATTTAGAAGTCACAGATATCACAATAACAACTTTACAGAATCTAACTGCGATATCAGTCACAGTTAGCAGTCGCAAGTAGCATTTCACATTCAACGCCGTGAGCCATCTGTTGGCCGCCGAATTTCGTACTGCTTTCTGCGACAAGTCGCGGCCGGAAGTCACTAATAGCTACTAAAAAGCGCAGTTAACAGCGCCATCTGTTGGCCAAACTTCGTACTACGCTCTTTCTCTGCGATTCGCTATCGAGTGCAAGTGCGATTTCTGTGAGAAATCGCAACTAGAAGTTGCAGGTAGCAACTAAACATTCTTCGCCTAGAGCCATCTGTTGACCGACGTTCGCACCTTGTGCCTCACGAGATCGATGTATTGGGTGTGCATGTTGTATGACGACATCCACATTCAGCACCAGTTATGACTCTGCATGTATTATGTCAATAAAAGGAACATTGCCTTATTGTCCTGAAAATATCATTTAGAGACAAGTAAAGTAAAAAATGTGTTTGATTCTGCTTCCAATATTACAGTTCTGGTTCATGCTTCACATGCCTACAGGACTTCGCAACGTTAACACAGCAGAACTCAGACATCTGTATAAGCGTAATGAAATGAAAACAGTAGTATTGAGTCATATGAATGCCTCATTTTTGTTCCGACACAATTAAAGACTGGAGAAAATTTTACACCTGGTGTTCTACATGGCAACTGCACCCACACAAGAACTTTTTCCCGACACTTACAACCACCTACATAAGTAAGCTTTTCCGAGTTACCTTCAATAAAGTACTGCAGTTAAAACTATTCCTGCTTTAACTGGAAGATCCGTACTTCCCACTTTCATATCAGCAGCCTCGAAATGCATACTCTAGGCCTCGGGCTATGTTACAGGTTAGTGTCTCGCCAAGATTGGGGGGGGGGGGGGGCGGGCATGTCACTCTCCAACAAGTGTTTACCAATAAATAAGTGGCGGAAAATTTACGGGTATAGGACGGCTTAACATATGGAAAATGAGATTTTCATTATTCCCTCACTGTATTTAACATTTACCATTCCTTTAAGGGGGGTAGGACTTGGAGCAGGAGAGGCACCGCAGGACATTTTAATTTCCTACCGTCTATACTTTTACAAATAAATTCATAAAACTTTGTCAGCATCTCCAGGAAGGATTCAGGATTCACATTCATAGCAGTGGAAGTGCAAAAACATAACAAAATAATTTTTTTTTACGTGTGAAAAAATGGCTCTGAGCACTATGGGACTTAACATCTGTGGTCATCAGTCCCCTAGAACTTAGAACTAATTAAACCTAACTAACCTAAGGAGATCACACACATCCATGCCCGAAGCAGGATTCGAACCTGCGACCGTAGCAGTCGCGCGGTTCCGAACTGAGCGCCTAGAACCGCGAGACCATTACGTGTGAAATTTCATCATTTTTTCACTTACTATTGGCTGCATTTGTTGCTATAGGTACACTTTTCTTCACAAGTAAGAGAGATTCTTCGATGAATTTTGCACAGCATACAAACCGTACTTGTAGGTGTATGAAACTCTAGAATTTTCCAAATCTATTAAAAACTGTGGTAAAAATGGAGATTAATTAAATACAAAATTTTTTTTTTTCTAAACATAAAGTTGAAAACGTAACAGCTCATTCATTTTTTCATGAATTGAATAGATTCTAGAGTTTCAGACACCTGTAAGTATGGTTTGTATGATGTGCAAAATTCATCGAACTGCCTCTCTTACTTATGAAGATAAGTGTACCTATAGCAATAAATGCAGCCAATAGTAAGTGAAATGATGATAAAATTTCACACGTAAAAAAATTTTGTTATGTTTCTGAACTTGAGCTGCTACGAGTGTGAATCCTGAATCCTTCCTGGTCACGCTGACCAAGTTCTATGAATTTATTTGTAAAAGTATAGACAGTAGGAAATTAAAATGTCCTGTGGTGCCTCTCCTGCTCCAAGTCAGCCCGTTTGACGTCTTACCGCCATTAAAATCTCATAACAACTTGAATTAAACACAGTTCAATCACTCATTCTACGCACTTATTTCATAATTATGGCCCTTTTAAATTGCAAATCCTCTAAGAATGGTCTTGAATCTTCACGATTCTCTCTCAAGAGCCTTGATGTGGATAGATACGGATAGTCGGAACTGCGTCTGCAAAATCACAAGGATCATTAAACATTTTCGCTGCCACTAGTTACAAGCAATGTAACTGACGGAGTAGTATTACTAATAATTTCTCTCAATGGCGGATGCTTCACATTTGCAAGAACGATCCCATTTAAGTAATTAAGTTCATCGAAACACTTGGAAACTACCCTCTCCTCTGACGAATACAGTCTAAAGACGCAGTGGCAATTTCTCCAGATCTGTTGAATGATATTTTGAATTATCGCTTTACTGAGTGAAATGTAGTTCGTTTACCTGTGAATATAACAATTCGTTTTCTAAACACGAACTATTACGGTGATGTATGGCTACTTACATATTAATTGCGGTACACTATTAACATTTTCACAATTGTTTCTTTAATACAAAAGTAAAGCCAACGGAAGAACAAATGTAAAACATACTTACTATTGACAGTTTTGTTGAGGTGCAATTTTCTGTGTGACCAAGTGTAACTTTTTCATAGGGTGATAAGTAGCAGAAATCGCACGAGTAGCAGAAATAGCAGTGGTAGAGTGCGGAGGGAGACAAGATGTGGATTCCTTAACTGCGGATCTTAACTGCGACAAATCATAGTTAAGCATTATAGATACTGAAAAGTAGCATTCACAGAAATCACTGATATCGGAAAGTGACAGTTTAGGCTGGTATTACACAAATCAAATTTCTTTATCAAATATCTTTGTCAAATATCTTTGTCCAATATCTTTGTCAAAGATATTTGATGGTGTAATAGGGAACTTTGTCAAATGTCGTCCAATATTTGATCATAGCTAGGGCCTCGCCGTAGATTTGATCAAAGAAGTCGCTTGTCTTCTGTTCACTGCAATGTGGCTGCATTCTGTCGTCTGTAGTGTTTTTATAAACATTGCGGGTAAATACAACTGGTGTGTGCCGACAACTATAAAACTAATAGAGATGTATGAAGCTGATCAGGCGCTTTACAACGTGAGGCACCCTGGATACAAAAATAGATTAGACCTAACCTAACCTAAATCTCTCCTGTGGCAAGGAATCGGAGTGTTACACTGAGCCTGCCTTCTGCAGATGTAGCAGTTCTTAAGCGAGTATTGTGCTTTGTGGTGTGAGGATACGCTTCATTGAGCACATACAGAAATGTATGCTCATCCATTCTTAAGTAATTGATGTACGAGTTGACGTACTCCACCATAAGCTCACGAAACAAGTTTTGTTGAATGCTTTTATCGTGTCGTCGTAAAGCCCTCGGCTTCACGCAGGTACTTTCCCTTTTTTTCCCCCGCTTCTCTTCCGCATGTACACACAGTGCAGTTGTGGTATATGCAACTGCTGCGGTTAATAAGTTGTTCTTGTCAGCCATCTTGAACTTTGACGAAAAATATGATGACAGTGTAATACCCCTTTTGAGCGGCCACGTCAAACTTCTTTCTCAAATATATCTTTCATCAAATCTTTGACAAAGATATCTGATAGTGTAATACCGGCCTTAGCCCATCACTAGAGTGAATGAGGGAGAACGAAATTTCGGCTGGGAGTGATGTGGACGACCAAACATGGCGTTTAGGCAGGTTCCCAACGTGCCGCCGCTTCTGCGCGCCATCTGTTGGAAGCAACGCGAACTGCCCCGCCCTGCGCCGAGCTGTGCAGCCAGCGCGAGCCACGTCCAAAATTTCGCAGTGGCGGCGGAAGAAGCTTGCGCGAGACCAAATATGGGCGAGACCAAATGTGAGCATTCGACGCCGGACATGACTGTACAGGAAAGCTGTGTGCGAATGAAACCGAGCAACGACCCCACCGACATTGGCCAGAAGGTGAAGAGGAAACGTTGCGTTTTCCAAGAAAATCCATTCGACAATGCCATAATAACCCGAAGAATTTTAATGTTGTTGTTCTCTTCCATCCGAAGACAGCTCTCCATACTGTGCAAGCCTCTTCATTTCCGAATAACTACTGCAGCCTACATCCTCCAGAATCTGATTACCGTGTTCATCTCTTAGTCTCCCTCTACACTTCCCTCCAATACTAACTTTACGATTCCTTGAACACTCACTATATGTCCTATCAAGAAAGTGACTGATAGTGGTACCTCCGCCAAACATAGTACGGTGGCTTGCGAATTGTCGACGTAGATGTAGAATCGATCCCATCCTGTGGTCACGCCATGCCACAAATTCCCCAATTCAGTTCAGTACTTCTTCAATAGTTACGTGATCTAGCCATCTAATCTTCAGCGTTCTTCGGTAGCGCCATATTTCGGAAGCTTTATTGTCTTCCTGTCTAAACTGTTTATCGCCCACGCTTAATTTTCGCAAGAAAAGACTTACTAACAGTTTAATTTATATTCAGTGTTAATATTTTTGCTCTTCAGCGTTAATATTTTTCTTCAGAACCGGTTACGTCGCTACTTCGAGTCTATATTTTACATCCGCTTTACTTCTGTCGATGTCAGCCAATTGTACAGCGAAAGGCAAAGGTACCGGGTTCGAGTCCCAATCTGGCGCACAGTTTTTAATCTGGCAGTATGTTTCATCGCGAATGCGCCTCAGATCCGCAGTGAATAATGCCTCGTGTCGTCACTTCTTTGTCTCGCCGGTGTGAGTTTACCAGCAGCCTTGTGCTGCCATCTGTGACGCCCCAGGCAACTACATGCTGAGGCCATTCGTAGCGTGTCCGACAGGTACACAATAAGTCAGGAGAATCGAGTATCGCGAAAATATCTTGCTATACTTTTCTAGGTAAACACGAACGTAATTGCGTCACGATTTGGTTTTCAAACACCTCGGTAACAATCTATGCTCTTTTTCCATGTTTTTATCAACAATGCCTTCTAATTTATTTATTTACGATATCTTTCTTCTCCGTATAACCAGCTACATTCCATCACAGTCTAACATAACAGTCGCGACACCCACTGCTGCAAAGGTTGTTACCGTTTGACTGTTGGAGCTACAGTAGCGCTCCAAGCGGCAAGAGAGGAGAACGTCAGATGCGTCGTAAGTATAATACTTGTTTTGCATTCCTTTCCTACGTGAATTACGAAATATTTTAATTAGTTTTAGCATCCAAGAGTTTGAGTAATATCAGAAGACACCGACGTCTCAAAAAATGATTCTAAAATAAGCGCTATTGGGGATAAAAATCATGAATCCAGTGGAAAGCTACAACACATTCGTGAAGAAACGCTTGTGACGTTTAATAGACCATGTTGATATCAGAAGAACGTAAACACACAGATTCACACGTGCACTTGTGCGTACAAAAGGGATCGACGCCCAATTTGTCGTCCCGTAGGCCTACTGTGTTTTAGTCATTATCGTCTGTTGCCACAAGTACGACCTTCATTTTTATATTATTCAAAGTGGGAGGAAAAACTGACATTGTGCGAGAAATACGGTGTGAGTGTAAACCCCAAGTCCTCAAAGCCAATAACACCGTCAGAAGTGCTGTCATATGTTAAATTTGCCATTAGAGACTTTTCGTCCAATGACATAGCCACTAGTTTGTCAGTATAGAAGAAATGCTGTACCTTCTGCTTTTAAAGGTCGAATATATTGTCACTTTTCCCCCATTTTACTTGCATGCCTTCCACATTTATCTGTAATGTACGCACTGATGAAATCCTAAAACATTCTGACAAAAAATGTATGCCTGAGTGCTGTAATGTAATAAATTTAGAGCAGAATGAGATTTTCACTCTGCAGCGGAGTGTGCGCTGATATGAAGCTTCCTGGCAGATTAAAATTGTGTGCCGGACCGAGACTCAAACTCGGGACCTTTGCCTTTCGCGGGCAAGTGCTCTACCAACTGAGCTCCCCAAGCACGACTCACGCCCGGTACTCACAGCTTTACTTCTGCCAGTACCTCGTCTCCTACCTTCCAAACTTTACAGAAGCTCTCCTGCGAACCTTGCAGAACTAGCACTCCTGAAAGAAAGGATATTGCGGAGACATGGCTTAGCCACAGCCTGGGGGATGTTTCCAGAATGAGATTTTCACTCTGCAGCGGAGTGTGTGCTGATATGAAACTTCCTGGCAGTGAGTCGTGCTTGGGTAGCTCAGTTGGTAGAGCACTTCCCCGCGAAGGGCAAAGATCCCGAGTTCGAGTCTCGGTCCGGCACACAGTTTTAATCTGCCAGGAAGTTTCAAATTTAGAGCAAACAGCTTATTTTTGTCTTTCTGTCTTCCAGGACGTTTGTCATTGGGTGCAGTGCTAATCTAGCTTAACAAGTCAATGGCATTTTTTTTTTTTTTTTTAATATCGGGATCCTATAGTTTTCAAAATTTGTATGTTGTTCTTCACTTAGTCCTTCTGATAGAGTTTCTGTTGCTGTGTGTATTTAAAATGATTGGCAACTTCCTTGTCCCGTAACAACTGCTTGTTATTGCTGCAATTTATTGCGCTACAGACGCTTCCGTTAGTAAAAACCATTGTACAAACAAAAATAAACAAGTACTATTCGCTTTCGCTTTCACGATCACGGAGAACTGAAGTTTTACTTACTGGCCGCTCGGCGCGCTGCCGCCGCAGTAGGCAACAAAATCGAGGCGAAGTGTCGCGACTGTTACGTCAAGCTGTGGTGCCATGTACTAGTTGAAATTCCCCTTCATTTATGTTATCTATTCCTCCAGAACTATTCCACCTTTTCATTACGCACCTGTTCTCCTACTAGAGACCATTTTAAAGCTGTTTCTTAAATACTTCAACAGACGGGGTTTACTACCTAGGTGTCAACACTGACCGCCTTTTAAATTTTGTCTGTTATACACCAAGTAGCAGTAGCATAAACCCGGATGCACAACACGGCGGGTTTGTCGCCCTCGTTGTCGGCACAACGATCAAGAGACGACGCAAGACTAATTTGTAAAGTGGATTTCAGATTCTGCCATAGCCGCTTAGACACTGCTGATCTCGCTGCTACTATTCACTTCAATTTGCAGTTGTAGAGTGGAAGTCAGTAACGGGCTAAATAGCAAAAGATTGATTCCGAGCCATTCAGGTTTGTTTTGTTTTGGCAAAAATATTTCAATAAAAAACCTGAACAGTAGTTTTTTATGTACTGTCTACAGTAAGAGTCATACTACTATTGCAAAATTTATTTAAAGTTCCCTTCCTTTTATCAATGAAAATATTGTATTCTGGAAAAACGCAGGTACTGCTATATCCCATACAAGTATCGGCAAAAACGAGGTGACGTAAGTGCCAAAGAAGGAAATTTCAATCATTTATCGCCGCGTCTTTACGGTCCACGCGGCTGCCCCCGTCGGAGGTTCGAGTCCTCCCTCGGGCGTGTGTGTTGTCCTTGGTGTAAGTTAGTTTAATATTAGATTAAATAGGTTAGGGACCGATGACCTCAGCAGTTTGGTTCCATAACTCCTTACCACAAATTTCAGTTTTCAAGCATTTATCAGTTTTGTTAATAATAAACATTTCACTGAATCCTGCTATTAAATTATTCTTAATGTTCGTTTAGTTTTATAGGGCACAAAACGATTTTAATTCACTACCTGTGCCATTGGCCATATTTTTCAAATGGCTCTGAGCACTATGGGACTTAACTTCTGAGGTCATGAGTCCCCTAGAACTTAGAACTACTTAAACCTAACTAACCTAAGGACATCACACACATCCATGCCCGAGGCAGGATTCGAACCATATGTTCCGTTCCTTTTTCTTTTCAGCTCACAAGTTATTTTCACATTGTTGTGACGGTAAAACAAAGTTCTTTACTATGTCAGTGGTGATCCGTTTCTTGAAAACCTCGTAGGAGTTCTGATCTTGAAGTTCGTTGAAGATTGGTCTCGTCTTGACGACAGCAGGTGCATTTTTCTTCATTTTGGAAATATTTATTTTCGTTGTGTTAATACGTCCTTCGGCTGCTTTTCTTTCTCAAAAAATAAATAAAAAATAAAAAAATAATCCTCACACTGTACCGTAGTAACCACAAATGGATTGTTAGGTGTCGCATTCTCCGAAAGTTTTACAAGGTCTTCACGTATTTGACACTCTGACATTCTTCCAGCCTCGTACATTTTTCAGTCTGGACAAAATCTCGGTCACACGCTGCAAACAATTAAAAAGTTTTGTAACGATTGGCCCACACCAGCCTCACCAGTGGGACGACATATGTCTGTCATGCCATCTGTTGGTCCCTTTATGTACTACTCCAAGTGTTCGTAGCGCTTGGCCAGTTTTTTTTTTTTTTTTTCCCCACGTTGTTTGCACCGACACTTATCTTGGTTTTTCGGGTCTGACTCAAAAAAAAAGGCACTTAGCCCGCTACTAATTTCAATTTCCACTTTACAGCTCATTTGATAGCCACACTAATTAGCAGCTGCCTTTGCAGTATCGCTGTTAACAATGAGGATAAAACTGAATTAACTTTGTGTTTCCTTTGTACATCCTAGCTAATAACATTTGTCCCGCTGGTATGAGAATTTCTCTGTAATGTGGAAACCAATTAATATTTTCAACCTTGCAAAAGTGAAATATGAAAAAAAATGATATGCAATCGAAATCGTCTACTTCTACTGAAGAGCTAAGTATGTGTTATTTATTAGTTAATTTGATGGACATTCATTCCGAATTTTGTTAGAAACTGTGGAGATATCAGAAGAAACGGGAAACAACTTGGACAGTTCGGTGACTGTGGTTCGAACGATGGTTGCTGCGCTAATTAAAGTCCAGGGACAAAAACACGGCACCTTCTACATCTACATCTACCTCCATACTCCGCAAGCCATCTGACGGTGTGTGGCGGTGGGTACCTCTATCGCTTCTCCCTTCTATTCCAGTCTCGTATTGTTCGTGGAAAGAAGGATTGACGGTATTCCTCTGTGTGGGCTCTAATCTCTCTCATTTTATTCTCACGGTCTCTTTGTGAGATATACGTAGGAGGGAGCAATATACTGCTTGACTCCTCGGTGAAGGTATGTTCTCGAAACTTTAACAAAAGCCCGTACCGAGCTACTGAGCGTCTCTCCCGCAGAGTCTTCCACTAGAGTTTATCTATCATCTCCGTAACGCTTTCGCGATTACTAAATGATCCTGTAACGAAGCGCGCTGCTCTCCGTTGGATCTTCTCTATCTCTTCTATCAACCCCATCTGGTACGGATCCCACACTGCTGAGCAGTGTTCAAGCAGTGGGCGAATAAGCGTACTGTAACCTACTTCCTTTGTTTTCGGATTGCATTTCCTTAGGATTCTTCCAATGAATCTCAGTCTGGCATCTGCTTTGCCGACCATCAACTTTATATGATCATACCATTTTAAATCACTCCTAATGCGTACTCCCAGATAATTTATGGAATTAACTGCTTCCAGTTGCTGACCTGCTATATTGTAGCTAAATGATAAGGGATCTTTCTTTCTGCGTATTCGCAGCACATTACACTTGTCTACATTGAGATTCAATTGCCATTCAATGATGCGTCAATTCGCTGCAGATCCTCCTGCATTTCAGTACAATTTTCCATTGTTACAACCTCTCGATATATCACAGCATCATCCGCAAAAAGCCTCAGTGAACTTGCGATGTCATCCACAAGGTCATTTATGTATATTGTGGATAGCAACGGTCCTACGACACTCCCCTGCGGCACACCTGAAATCACTCTTACTTCGGAAGACTTCTCTCCATTGAGAACGACATGCTGCGTTCTGTTATCTAGGAACTCTTCAACCCAATCACACAATTGGTCTGATAGTCCGTATGCTCTTACTTTGTTCATTAAACGACTGTGGGGAACTGTATCGAACGCCTTGCGGAAGTCAAGAAACACGGCATCTACCTGGGAACCCGTGTCTAGTCCGAAGAAAACAATTACGTTAATAGCATTCAGTGTCAAAGAAAAGGCTGTAAATTTTTTGCTTAAACAAATGAGGGAGAAAACGCTTAAATTTAGGCAGTGTGCAAAGACTGTTAACGGTTCGTAGAATCTGAACGCGAACCGTAGAAATGGAACAAAGATTTAGACAAAGTACGATGTACGCACCAAAATGGATCTCGCAAAAGCGTGAAGGAAAAACTACAAGAAAGATTTAGAACTGAACCCTTCCCAAAGGACATCTTATCTGATTGGGGTCTGAATCTGTTCGACTCAGACAGATTCAGAAAATTACACGTAAATGGAAGTCGAAAAATTAGAAGTTTACTTCAAGTAAACGCGTAGATGAGAAGTGATACCATAGAGAAATTCTTAGGTGACCTAAAGATGAAGCTGCTTCTTATCCCTAAAATGCTGTGCAGAAAGGCAATCACTCAAGTTTCGTGCAAGAGCGGCGTGCAAACCGCCCTGTATCAGGTCGAGCGAAAGAAAAAGTGGCTGGTGCGGTTGATGGATCCTATGACACGTGCGTACACAATACTGCCAGTGAGACGGAATCCGCCAGTGGATTACTTTAAAAACTGAAAGAAAGACTGTTTACACGCAATAAAGTTGTAATCGGCATTGCAGAAACTGGAAAAATGGAAGAGAATAATTTTCAGTGTTACATTCGAAACTTCTTACCAGTTTCAGCAAATAATTCACTGCTTGTGTTGGACTCTTGGCCTGGTCGTTAACATCACGTCTGTCTTTAGGAGGAGGACGAAAAGATTCAGCCTGTTTATGAAGGAGTTTTTCGACACCGTAAAAGATTTTTAGAAGATTCTAGCGCAGTATGATGCCTGGTAGCTCTTTCTCATATCAGTGACTTGTGGATTGTCAGTTTGCATTGCAACATTTCACGAGTTTGATCGACTCTGGCTGCTTCGAAGAACAATATGCCGAACAATGGCCACGCCCGTTTCTGTCTACATAAAACTAGTAATTACTGTGGCGTGCCTAAAGGCAGTAATTTTTCGTTTCGCAGGTGTGCGTGTTGCGAAGAAAATGTCTCTTTCCAATAGGCACTTCGCATTTTTGTGACGATTACTGGAAATAATCATCTACATCTACATGGATACTCTGCAAATCACATTTAAGTGCCTGGCAGAGGGTTCATTGAACCACCTTAACAATTCTCTGTTATTCCAATCTCGTATAGCGCGCGGAAAGAATGAACACCTATATCTTTCCGTACGAGCTCTGATTTCCCTTATCTAATCGTGGTGATCGTTCCTTCCTATGTAGGTCGGTGTCAACAAAATATTTTCGCATTCGGAGGAGAAAGTTGGTGGTTGGAATTTCTTGAGAAGATTCCCTCGCAACGAAAAACTACTTTCTTTTAATGATTTCCTGCCCAAATCCTTTATCATTCCTGTGACACTCTCTCCCATATTTCGCGATAATAAAAAACGTGCTGCCCTCCTTTGAACTTTTTCGATGTACTCCGTCAGTCCTATCTGGTAAGAATCCCACACCGCGCAGCAGTATTCTAAAAGAGGACGGACAGGCACAGGTACGAAAGATGGAGTATTTCGACAATTAACAAGATCCACGGGCATCGCTGAGCTAATAGTTTCGGTCGATTTTGAATTCTTCATTTGTGTAGCCATTGTGTCCGTAGTTGCTTTATAATTCTTGAGGGTCTGCAACGACAGACCAGAAATACCTTCAGGAATCGGTCGGCTTCTTTGGTTGGCGTTCAGTTGCGCCACTAGTTGAGAGTGCTGTGTTGTGCTCAGAATGTCACTCTAATGCAGTTTGTATCTGATGATGTGCAAATCTTGTGGTTGACAAACGTGCAACGCAGTGAAAGAAAAATATTATAGAGTGAGTTACGGAAATTTCTCCTGAAGTTCGAAGGTGTTCGACGGACAAAGGAGTTTTTCTCACAAGGCAAGTGTCCAATCCGACACGTCTAAACCTGAAATTCTTCATACAGGAAGACTACAGCGAATGAATGAAATGCACTGTCAAAATTTCCGCTGGCTAAGGCGCACTGCGAGTTGTTTACTTTACCTGCACGAGGGACGGCTCGTGATAGCGGTTCGTACAGCCCCTCCTCTTCAGTCTAGCGGACTGGCCGAAATGCACACAAGCGGATGTTAAGCGCTTAAACCGTGCCATACACGTCTCAGATGGTTAATTTTTTTGACTAACCTGCCATTGATATCGTCAGCTAAAGTCTTACACTCGTACTTGGTACAGAAGTCAATAGCAAAGCGAATAAAATCAAGGCAGTGTATGGCGCACACTACAGACGACTTCCGTCGATTGGACGTTAATATGTTGACGTGGAAATACAGGGCTATTACAAATGATTGAAGCGATTTCATAAATTCACTGTAGCTCCATTCATTGGTTCAAAATGGCTTTGAGCACTATGGGACTCAACTACTGAGGTCATTAGTCCCCTAGAACTTAGAACTAGTTAAACCTAACCAACCTAAGGACATCACAAACATCCATGCCCGAGGCAGGATTCGAACCTGCGACCGTAGCGGTCTTGCGGTTCCAGACTGCAGCGCCTTTAACCGCACGGCCACTTCGGCCGGCAGCTCCATTCATTGACATATGGTCACGACACACTACAGATACGTAGAAAAACTCATAAAGTTTTGTTCGGCTGAAGCCGCACTTCAGGTTTCTACCGCCAGAGCTCTCGAGAGCGCAGTGAGACAAAATGGCGACAGGAGCCGAGAAAGCGTATGTCGTGCTTGAAATGCACTCACATCAGTCAGTCATAACAGTGCAACGACACTTCAGGACAAAGTTCAACAAAGATCCACCAACTGCCAACTCCATTCGGCGATGGTATGCGCAGTTTAAAGCTTCTGGATGCCTCTGTAAGGGGAAATCAACGGGTCGGCCTGCAGTGAGCGAAGAAACGGTTGAACGCGTGCGTGCAAGTTTCACGCGTTGCCCGCGGAAGTCGACGAATAAAGCGAGCAGGGAGCTAAACGTACCACAGCCGACGGTTTGGAAAATCTTACGGAAAAGGCTAAGCAGAAACCTTACCGTTTACAATTGCTACAAGCCCTGACACCCGATGACAAAGTCAAACGCTTTGAATTTTCGGCGCGGTTGCAACAGCTCATGGAAGAGGATGCGTTCAGTGCGAAACTTGTTTTCAGTGACGAAGCAACATTTTTTCTTAATGGTGAACAGACACAATGTGCGAATCTGGGCGGTAGAGAATCCTCACGCATTCGTGCAGCAAATTCGCAATTCACCAAAAGTTAACGTGTTTTGTGCAATCTCACGGTTTAAAGTTTACGGCCCTTTTTTCTTCTGCGACAAAAACGTTACAGGACACGTGTATCTGGACATGCTGGAAAATTGGCTCACGCCACAACTGGAGACCGACAGCGCCGACTTCATCTTTCAACAGGATGGTGCTCCACCGCACTTCCATCGTGATATTCGGCATTTCTTAAACAGGAAATTGGAAAACCGATGGATCGGTCGTGGTGGAGATCAAGCTCAGCAATTCGTGTCGTGGCCTCCGCGCTCTCCCGACTTAACCCCATGCGGTTTCTTTCTGTGGGGTTATGTGAAAGATTCAGTGTTTAAACCTCCTCTACCAAGAAACTGCGAGCTCGCTTCAACGATGCTTTCGAACTCATTGATGGGGACATGCTGCGCCGAGTGTGGGAGGAACTTGATTATCGGCTTGATGTCTGCCGAATCACTAAAGGGGCACATATCGAACATTTGTGAGTGCCTAAAAAACTTTTTGAGTTTTTGTATGTGTGTGCAAAGCGTTGTGAAAATATCTCAAATAATAAAGTTATTGTAGAGCTGTGAAATCGCTTCAATCATTTGTAATAACCGTGTATTTTGTAACAATTTCTGTGGAACAGATGTAACGACAATTTTTCAATAACGTATGTTTTACTAACAACGAAACAATTGAAAAAATGGTTCAAATGGCTCTGAGCACTATGGGACTTAACATCTGTGGTCATGAGTCCCCTAGAACTTAGAACTACGTAAACGTAACTGACCTAAGGACTTCACACACATCCATGCCCGAGGCAGGATTCGAACCTGCGACCGTAGCAGCAGTGCGGTTCCGGACTGAAGCCCATAGAACCGCTCGGTGATAGCGGCCGGCTCCTCAGGTTTGTCAAACATGTTCGTACGCGTACCAACAAAGTTTGGCAGTTTAAACTAAATTTTGAAGCAGACAAGAGTTCCTGCCGCGAAAGATTTTAACACTTACGGGGATGGCTATCAGGGCACACAAAGCATTTGTTCGACTTCAACACTGTATATGAAAAAGAACAAGCAGAAAATAAAGAAAACAAGACGCTGGTCTAAGTAATGGTTGGAACTGAGAGACAAATTATATCCACGAAAATCTGCCAAAGGAAACCTTACTCTCTGAACCTGATCATCACATAATGTTTCTTCGAACGGATAGTCAAAAAGTAATGATGACCGAGCTAGTTCGCGCTCACGTTGAAAACGAAGACTCAAGATTGTGAAAATTTATTGTCTTCTACTTTGTCCTCTAATGACAGTTCGTTAAAACAACAGAACGCGACAGCATACAAATTGTCCGCGGAAGAATACGCTCCGGCATTTATGTTTTGCGTGGAATATTGATTTTCTCCTTAACTTCTTTCTGAGTGGTATACGTCTGTAGTCCTTTGTTTTTATCCTTGATACACAAGGTACAGTGAGATAAACTGCGATACGACCGCCTCTTGCTAAACATGCGCGGCCGAAATATCGAGACAGCGTCCGCCATCTTGCCGAATCTGTCGTTCGTCAAAATTTGCAACACGGAAACACTGTTATGTTTGACAAACACGAGAAGCAGCGATATCACATGGTAAAGTTTGACAAACTGATCGTGTACGCCGGCGCAGGAAGACCCACCACGGACCTGGGAAGCGCGTCAGCTGTCAGTCAGCTGTGTGTGTGTGTCTCAGAGATGGCGGCGGACGCTAGCAGCAGCAGAACACGTGCTCCCTGGGGTCCACACGTCCCCCATCTCCATCGGTCCGTTGCACCCGGCTGCTGACGTCACTATCAGAGAGACAGCTGGCAGGGAGCGCGGCAGGTAGGCAACCCGCACAGCAGCCGCGCCGCGCTCGTTGCCGTGGATAGTTTGCGAGGGGCGGCCATTCATGAAAGCCACGAGCTGACCTGACCTGCCACAAGGTGACGTCAGAGAGTACTCGAGGTCTGTTCTAGGCGAGCCGTAGAGGAAAGGAGGCGAAGTTCGGCGACGCATGCGGATCGATAGCGGGCAGCGCGCCGTGTCGATAATACAGTGCCACCCCCCCCCCCCTCTCTCTCTCTCTCTCTCTCTCTCTCTCTCTCTCTCTCTCTCTCTCTCTCTCTCTCTCTCTTACACTTGTACTAGGTGGATAGCCCATTCTGATTAGTGTGAAATTGTGGAAACTTCGTTGCACTACGCCCCTGTATTTTTTACCGGCGACAATATCATTCCCCAGTGGCACCGGCGTTCTTGTAGTACGTAACCAGCGGTCATGCGAGTAGTTTGCTGTCTGCAGCTTCAGGTGTTTGGTCAGATCGTGAAGATGGTGATCGGTTTGCAGTAAAAAAAAGTAGAGACGGCGTTGAGGGGGGCAATTCTATGAATTTCATCCAATAAAATTTTTCTTGACATTGTAATTCTGTCAGAGACAGAAAAGGACTTGGAAGAGCAGAGAAAAGGAGTTGGAAGAGCAGTTGAACGGAATGGATAGTGTCTTGAAAGCAGGATATAAGATGAACATCAACAAAAGCAAAACGAGGATAATGGAATATAGTCGAATTAAGTGGGGCGATGCTGAGGAAATTAGATTAGGAAATGAGTCGCTTAAAGTAGTAAAGGAGTTTTGATATTTGGGGAGGAAAATAACTGATGATGGTCGAAGTAGAGAGGATATAAAATGTAGACTGGCAATGACAAGGAAAGCGTTTCTGAAGAAGAGAAAACTGTTAACATCGAGTATAGATTTAAGCGTCGGGAAGTCGTATCTGAAAGTATTTGTATGGAGTGTAGCCATGTATGGAGGTGAAACATTGACGATAACCAGTTTGGACAAGAAGAGAATAGAAGCTTTCGAAATGTGGTGCTACAGAAGAATGCTGAAGATTAGATGGGTAGATCACATAACTAATGAAGAGGTATTCAATAGAATTGGGGAGAAGAGGAGTTTGTGGCACAACTTGACCAGAAGAAGGGATCGGTTGGTAGGACATGTTCTGAGACATCGAAGGCTCACCAATTCAGTATTGGAGGGCAGCGTGGAGGGTAAAAATCGTAGAGGTAGACCAAGAGATGAATACACTACACAGATTCAGAAGGATGTAGGTTGCAGTAGGTACTGGGAGGTGAAGCAGCTTGCACAGGATAGAGTAGCATGGAGAGCTGCGTCAAACCAGTTTCAGGACTGAAGACCACAACAACATTTTTCTGGGTTTGTGACCGTCGTTTCGGTCCCCGTTCCAAGTGACCTCCTTCGGAGTTTTTGGTTACAGTAAACAAAAATACCCTGAAGAAGGTCACCTAGAACAGGGACCGAAACGTCCGTAGTTTATAAATTGACAATGCGGCCACAAAGCGAGAAATTTTTTTTTTATTGAATGTGACAATGGCAGCGGAAGCCTACGTTTACAATTGTCGAGCGGCGAACGGTTGTTGATATCTATCTCTCTCTCTCTCTCTCTCTCTCTCTCTCTCTCTCTATATATATATATATATATATATATATATATATATATATATATATCGGGAGTTCCCTTTACAAAGTCCTAGGACTTGGAAAAGGGAGTAACTACATAATATTTTGAATAGGAACTCATGTTTCCTTGCTGCAGCCGTTTGAAACGCAACGGGCTAGTCTTGATGCTTACGTCGGATCGGCTGTTGTCATTTGGCATCTGTCCTACTTCTCTTTGACCAGGTTCGAGCCTCGTTCACCTGTGTGTATGACAGCAGCCAGGTTGAGTACACGCTCGCAGAATACACGGACGTGATCCTTCTGTATGGCGAGTGTGTACCGGAAGATGATGATGATGATGATGATGATGATGATGATGATGATGGTCATCCGGTTTGTGGGGCGGTCATCTCCGCGGTTATAAGGGCCCGAAAATTCCCAACCTTTGGTCGGTCCAAACTCGCGCCTTTCATGAACGTCAGGTGCTCCAAGGAGAAAGTCGTCTCCCTTAGAAGTTCGATCTCCAAAAGACTAAATACACTGTAATATATGTAAAATTTGTATCGGAGAGCCTACACTCCATAATGCTCTGGCCAACGATTCCTTTCCTATTTCCATTTCTTCGAATTTATTTGCAGGGGAATCTACTACAAACTTATTCAAAGGACGTCATAATTTATATGTAGATCTCCGATGGTATGTTAAAAACGAAATTATGTACGAAAGTCTTGTTTTGTATCGTACTGCAATCATAAATTCTGCGAGGTTTTAGTAATGGTTCAAATGGCTCTGAGCACTTAACATCTGTGGTCATCAGTCCCCTAGAACTTAGAACTACTTAAACCTAACTAACCTAAGCACATCACACACATCCATGCCCGAGGTAGGATTCGAACGTGCGACCGTAGCGGTCACGCGGTTCCAGACTGAAGCGCCTAGAACCGCACGGCCACACCGGCCGGCGAGGTTTTGGTAGCGTAGGGTTCATATTACAAGTGACACGCGCAAACAAGAAGAGAACCTACACCTTTTTGTCAACATAAATTTTTCGAATGGGGGTTGTGGTGGCAGGCCGGCCGATATGTAGCTGATCTGGCGCGATATGCGAGTGATTCTGTAGCGTAGCCCGGGGTCTCCGCTGTGTCTGTTTTTAGCTGCCGAAGCGTTACCTTGAAACATCACATGCACAGACGCACGTAATTTCATGTAAATTTAGCGACGGAAGAACGACGGAATGCACTCCTCTATGAAACGATGGCAACTACTGAAGCGTTTTGAAATAAAATCGTAACAACTTGTGAACGGTTTGTGTTAGGACTTTCAAACTGCACGACTGGCCGCGGGGCTTGATGGGAATTAGTATGCGCATGCGCCTAGTCCGCTTTAGCGATGAAGCCCTCTTACTCTTGAATGGGTTCGTCAGTAAGCAAAACTGGCGCATTTGCGGGACTGAGAATTCGCATTTCGCGATCGAGAAGTCTCTTCACCCTGAACTGCTGACTGCGCGGTGTGCAGCGTCCAGTCACGGAACAATCGGTGAAAAATTCCCCGGTGGCCCGGTGACTACCAAACGGTGCGTGAACGTGTTGGGAGATGGTTTCGTCCCCGTTATCCAAAGTGGCCCTGACGTCGACGAGATGTGGTTCGTGCAAGACGGAGCTCGATCCTATCGGAGCAGGGAAGTGTTTGATGTGCTGGAGGAGCACTTTGGGGACCGCGTTCTGGCTCTGGGGTACCCAGAGACCACTGTCACAGGCCTCGATTGGCCGCCATATTCTCCGGATCGGAACACGTGTGTCTCCTTTTTGTGGAGCTATATTGAAGACGAGATCTGCAGCAGTAACCCCAAAACCATTGCTGAGCTGAAAACAGCCGTTCAGGAGGTCATCGGCAGCATCGATGTTCCGACACTTGAGCGGGTCGTGCAGAGTTTCGCTGTTCCTCTGCGCCACATCATTGTCAGTGATGGCAGGC
The DNA here is from genome assembly GCF_021461395.2 of Schistocerca americana. Lineage (NCBI taxonomy): Eukaryota > Metazoa > Arthropoda > Insecta > Orthoptera > Acrididae > Schistocerca > Schistocerca americana. The sequence continues at coordinate 197,441,400 of NC_060129.1, read as the reverse complement.
ACATCGGACATGTCATAACGTAAATCTGAATATCTGTAGTGACGTTTACATGTTGAATAAAGTGTGTGTGTGCGCAACACCGTGTTTGTAACTTATTAACGTTTTTTCCCCTATAAGTCAATATTGTCACCCTGTAGTAATTGTAAATGACTTCAGATCTGGATAACTTGCATAGAATAATTTTGTGGTATGTAATTATTATTTCGTAAATAATATTTAAAAATAAAGCGGCCTTTGGCTGATTGCGATCGAGTGTAATTCGTGTTTTTTTTTCTTTCTTTCTTTGTTTTAGAAAGTAAGTGAAGAGCGTTCCTGCTTTCATCTCTCTCTCCTTATCTGTTAGCCTTTGCCGGCTGGGATGGCCGAGCGGTTCTAGGCACTACAGTCTGGAACAGCGCGACCGCTACGCTCGCGGGTTCGAATCCTGCCTCCGGCAAGGATGTGTGTGATGTCCTTAGGTTAGTTAGGTTTAAGTAGTTCTGAGTTCTAGGGGACTGATGACCACAGCAGTTGAGTCCCATAGTGCTCAGAGCCATTTGAACCATTTGTTAGCCTTTATAGTCAAAGGACGCACTATACCTGCGTTCCTAGCGTATCAATAGTTTATTTTTCATTTATGCAGGCAAATGTGATGTAAGTGTCATGTACTACCTTTAGAACCATTTGCAGTTAAATTAATGTAAATCAGCCAAGTCTGTGAGTTCTCATTTTAAGAGTTATCCAAATAGGTATGTGATACACGAAACGGTTTTATGCTCTACTGTTACAGCCGACGCCCAATACGTGCAGACGGAATACAATTAGTATTCTTCCACTTGTAAGTTATAGATCGCAGCGGTCAGTAGTCCTTTCTTTAAATTTTATTCAGCAGATGTACATTCCAGCTACAAGCTAGCCATTGTCAATGCACTATTATTTTCGCTCAATGCATGTCACGCCTGTTGGTCGGGCTTCGTCCACAGTTCATGAGTATTCAATGAATGCCGGGATGGTTCCTCTGAAAGGACACGACCGACTTCCCTTCCTAATCCGATGAGACCGATGACCTCGCTGTTTGGTCGCTTCCCCGAACAACAACCCCTTATTGACTGGATATGGTACTCTCACTTTTGCCTTACAACATGTCCATATGTACACTGTAGGCAGAACATCGCGACTAGCGTATGGAGGAGGGAGCAAATGTGCGTTTTAATAGAGACAGTACACGGATTTAACAGCCGACAACTGCGGCTGTAGGGCGCTGCGATCGCGTACACCACTCTGGGGCACACCGTAATATCGCCACGTCCGTATTTTATTCAATTTATTCAAAATAATATTCACGACAGCAATGTATCTGAAATACGACTGAAATTTTGATCATGTTCTCGTGATACTGATAAAAGGGACTTCATCGTTAGTCAAATAATAAATAATTACTGTCGACGACAGTAAAATTATATCTCAGACAATACCCAAGTAAAAAAAATAATGAAAATGTCAATCTTTTGTTATCCATGATTATTTTAGAAAAATCCTTCTCCTTGTTAGAACTGTTGTACTCATTGGATGTGATTGATGTCTCGGAACACAGAGGTCTGGAAAAAAAAAACCAGCGTTATGTTCTAACCGATATTTGAAAATAGAGTTTGTGTGTTACTGAAATGAATCTTCTTTGTTTGGAGTTTTATTTCATTGTAATTCTCGTCCTGTATAAATGTTTTCTGCTGTGGTACGAGTTTATTAGTAAATGGTGTGAGTATTGAGTCTTGTATCATTCAGAAATATTTATCAAATGTTAATTCATATAGTGAAGGTGCGAAAAGAATTAATATGTTTATATATACTACTTATCAGGAGTACAACACACCCAAAGCGTGACTGCGGTGCTTCCGAGTGATTGCTCGAGGAGCGTTTGTTGACACTTTGCGAAAGCTTTACAGCCGGTGTCACGGGCGTGTTGTTAGCCAGTGCGCGAGTACACGTATTTCGTTTGTAAACCGTGGTTCCTTTATTTTCTGACACCGTTCACCGAGCTTTCCAGGCGCAACTTCACAGACAGAATTTGCACACTTCTCTGCCACAGATTAACTGACGACTGAGGTGGCAGCAAGCGCAACCGGCCAGAAAAGTGCAAATAAAAAATAAATTTGATACATCGTGAAGAAAGGTTGACCTGCTACGTCGCAATCGACGCTAGGAAAGATGGTATTATCTCGCTTTAGTATACACTACTATACTCCTTAAAGAACCGAACTCTTGTGTGTAAAACAGCTTGAAACGTGTGAGTTAATGCGTTAAATATTTTGCGTTATGCACTGAGGGAGAAAAAGTTTCGTAAAGCTTTGAAATTGTGGTTAAAGTAGCGGTAGGGATGTAAATGTGGAAGCGTGACAGTGATGCAGTTTACGTTCGCGCATTTTCTAAACCTTTTTCGAGGTAAGTTTTGGTATTACATTTGTCTACGTCCTTTGTAGTTATCTTTTCTTTACGTCTGATAGCTCATAAAGGGAGGTGCATAGATGGTTTTAGCAGTCGTTTGTGAACCTTAAATGGATAGTTGCTTAATCTAATCTACCGAAATTTAAAAATGGCCATTGTGTACGTAATGTGGAAGCATACATACGATGGCATTGTGGAAACGTTTCCACAATACCAACATCAAATACATTACTTCCAACACGTTTTGCGTCTGTGATGCCACGAAAGCTAACTGATCGGAAACCAAGAGCTATTGTGAAGAAGTGGGATGCTGGAAACATGATTAAGGCTATAATAGCCTTAAGGGAAATGCAGATGGGGTTAAGAAGAGCAGTAAAAGCTTTCACTGTACCTCAGACAACACTTCAAAGGTTTCTGCACAGTGATATGTCACCTGAAGAATGTGTTCGTTTGAAACTAGGACGTAAGCCTGTACTACCTGATGTTATTGAGAAACAGTTGGAACAGTATCTCATTGAAATGGATAATTGCTTCTATGGCCTTACCAGATTAGACGTCAAGACAAAGGCATATCACCTAGCGGAAAGAAATAATATTAATCATCCTTGTACTTCAAATGCTGCAGGTAGAGCTTTGTTTGACCTTTTTTCTTAGACGACACAGAAATAAACAATCCACAAACCTATGGGGACCTCATTCTCGAGAGCAAACGGGTTGAACAAAGAAGTTGTAGACAAGTTTCTTGATATTTTGGGAGCTGAGTACAGTAAACACTCCTCAAGTTACCTCAGGATTGAGATGAACAGCCCAATGCACCAACTGTCTCTTCAGGCGAGTCAGATTTAGATCTCCCAGTTGGGGAAGAAAAACCTACTGAAGAAGATGCCATTTGTATTTTTTGTGGAGGCGCATTTTCCAGAGACGTTCGGGGAGAATTATGGATTAAGTGTGTAGATTGTGAGGAGTGGAGTCACTCTGTGTGTGCCGGAAATGAAGGAGATATTTACATATGCGATTTTTGCAAGTGAACTTCACTTATGAAGCATTTTTCTATTACAGTTACGTTTAAAAATATTTTTGTGTAATTTTAAATTTATTATAAAATAAAATAGTTCCTAAAATTTTAATAGTTTTTGTTTGAAGTAGTCAGTTTCACACACATTTAAATCGTTTCCACATTACCCGCACTTCTTGAAAAATTAATGACTTGTTGTGCAAGCAGAAAAATCTTTTTTTAAATTTTTTACGTACTTAGTTTTTGTGTTTCATAATATTACAGTCATTGCTAAAACATTATGAATTAGCTTTGGCTAATTTTTGAAGCTGAAAGAGACGTAAACATTTCTTTTATACAGCCGGCCGCTGGTGGCCGAGCGGTTCTGGCGCTACAGTCTGGAACCGCGCGACCGCTACGGTCGCAGGTTCGAATCCTGCCTCGGGCATGGATGTGTATGTTGTCCTTAGGTTAGTTAGGTTTAAGTAGTTCTAAGTTCTAGGGGACTTATGAACTCAGCAGTTGAGTCCCATAGTGCTCAGAGCCATTTGAACCATTTTCTTTTATACAGCAAAAACAAACTGGGTTTCCACACCCACCTCTGCGTTCGAATTCGCTAAGCGCTTTCGCTATGAAACGCTGGATAATTGTTGTCTGCTTGATTTGTCGCTCAGTTTTAAGTAAAAGGCAGTTTTCCACACATCTCTGTGTTTATGACTTCATCTCTCCTGAAACATCTATCGTACAATTTTCAAAGTACATTATATATTAGGGTACTGTCTGCAAAGTGTGTTGCGAATGGAGTTAGTAGTAAAGAAGTAATAAATCGAAACATCACGCCTGATGCTCAACTATTACTGCAGGAACAACGAAAATGTAATAAAAGATATACATTGTTTCTTTCATTTTGTGTGTGTTGGGGGGGGAGTGTTGAGTGCGACAACGAAAAAAAAATATTACAAAAGTTTCACTTTAGGTACAACAAAGGTAGTAAGTGGTTAAAAGCTGTCATTCTGAAATAATAGATGAATAAGGTCCGGGTATTTGCGAGGCCTTAGTTACGCCGCCTCAACACATGGATACAGTTTCTATCTGCAATATATTTGTGTTACTGTGTTAAACTTTTAACAGAAGGTTGTATCTCGTAATGGAGCAGATCATGACAGCAACTTAAATATTAGGTCAATGAATTTAAATTTTAGGTCAATGATTACGTGAAATATTGAAACTCGAATTTTTGTTGCCCCTGCAAGCTGTTAGGTAGGCAACCTGGAACTGTTGGTGGGGTTGCGGGATGCTCGCTTCCAAGTTTTAGTTTCTATTTTATTTATTGCTTTTTATATACAATTCGTTTTATACCCGTGTTGGTTATTGATCAGTGTGTACATATTTCTCGCGAGAATCGACGACGCCGGCAAAATGTGGAAAACGTTACAAAGCAGAAATGACTGAAAGATACGATAGTTGTTAAGAGGCCAGGCAATGCCTTCCGTGGTACTAGAAGGAGCTGTAAAGGGTAAACACATTGTAGGGAGGCAGAGACTGGAATACATCCAAAAATAATTCGGGATGCTGGGTGGAAGTGCTTCTCGGGGATGAAGAGTTTTGCCAAAAGGAAGTAATTCGTGTCTGCCCGCATCAGCAGAGATGCCAACTCTGAAGGAAGCCAATTATTAATGTGCCGGATAGTGCGGGGGATATTTTGATGCAACACACGATTGAAACAAATGCAGTACGTACAGATCTTGTTTGTTTGCTCCCCACTATAACTTCTTTACCTTTCCCTCAGTTACAGAGGCCACGCTTTTTTAAATAGCGCTCCCGTTTTTGTTCCCGCGCCGCCGTAGGTACAGCCTATTTTCTAATCAGGAACGATTGTCTCGAACAAAAGCACCGCACGCTCACTGCATGCCAAACGCCAGTTGCGCTCAACAAGGAATGTCGTAAATAATAACCCTTCGTTTCATCTTCCAATGATTTAGTGAAAATTGTTCATTTCTTGTTCGTGTCGCCGGCTGCAGTGGCCGAGCGGTTCTAGGCGCTTCAGTCTGGAACCGCGCGACCGCTACGGTCGCAGGTTAGAATCCTGCCTCGGGCATGGATGTGTGTGATGTCCTTAGGTTAGTTAGGTTTAAGTAGTTCTAAGTTCTAGGGGACTGATGACCTCAGATGTTAAGTCCCATAGTGCTCAGAGCCATTTTTTTGTTCGCGTCCCTCAGCGTCACTTAAATGTTGCTAACGACGTGCAATCGTCCCTTGCACGATGCGGAACTGAAAGCTCCCGGCTACGCACGCTACGTAACACGTCTGAATGATATTTGGAGGATCGCACTGCACACGGCCACGCTTTCCAGTATTCCTCCCTAGATTTCTGAACAATTCTCGGTTTCTTAACAGTGTAATTCGTCCCGCTGCCGTCACCACACACATTTTGCTGAACGATAAATCGCTTCGTTATTTATTTCAAAATATTTCCAACGTATTTCCTCGATGCACGCTTAATATGCACTAGAAAGGCACTCTATGTTAATGCGTTTGCGATAAATGCAATAAACGTTTGTTAACGCGCCACACACACACGTACACATTATTCACTAAACAGAGCTTGACTCCAAATTGTCGTCACGACAAAACAGACACCTGCTCAGGAGTTATCATGTATGTAGGAAAGACAACAACTGTGTAAGATATGCCACTTCGTACGTGGTTATAGCTTACGACGAGCCGAGCGGAGTGGCCGCTTGGTTTGAGGCGTCATGTCACGGATTGCGCTGCCCTTCCCGCCGCAGGTTCGAGTCCTCCCTCGGGCTTGGCTGCGTGTGGTGTTCTTAGCATAAGTTAGTTTAAGTAGTGTGGAAGTTTAGGGACCGATGACCTCAGCAGTTTGGTCCCTTAGGAATACACACACACACACACACACACACACACACACACACCTTACGACGAGTGAAATCATATGCTACATGTCTATTTGGTGTAGTCAATATTCTAGGAGGGGGTAGAAGAGGACAAGTATACCAACTGTTTACGATAAATGTCAAAAGAAATATTGCTGAGAATTCAAGTTGTGCAGAATGATTTTATCTTGTGTACCTATCTGTCTGTCTGTCTGTCTCTCTATACCCGGATCCCGCTCCAGCCACTGCCTGGTCTGGGTGCTGACGAGTCCTCTCCACGTGGCTCGGTCCCCCCACCACTTTTCTTCCTCCACTTGCTGCCAGGCTACACCTCTCCTTTCCACAGATATTCTCACTCCCATTTTCCACCGTGTTCTCGGGCGCCCTCTAGGTCTTTTCCCATCCATTTTCAGTTCTTCCATAATTTTCGGGAGTCTCTGCCCATGCACCCTCTTAACATGCCCATACCATCTTAATCTCTTTTTTTTTCAATTTCTGCTCTCATATTTTGTCCACTTATAAATTTAAAAAAAATTTAAACATAGCTGCACAACAGCAACGGTTCCGCGTAATAAAATTATAAACAGCCGACCAGTTGCAATGGATAAAGAATTCTTTACCTAGGTTTCAACAAATTTAAATTTGTCTTCTTCAGAAGGTGGCAATTTTACATTAGTATGGACTGATGTATCATCGTCGTTTTTACAAATGTCTGCATAGATCCATTTGTCAAAATTAAAATATAGCCCTAAAAATAGGGTTTGTCACGTAAATATAAATTAGTACATGGATGTTGCAGAGCTGTACTATGTACGTGACAAACCCTATTTTTAGGGCTATATTTTAATTTTGACAAATGGATCTATGCAGACATTTGTAAAAACGACGATGATACATCAGTCCATACTAATGTAAAATTGCCACCTTCTGAAGAAGACAAATTTAAATTTGTTGAAACCTAGGTAAAGAATTCTTTATCCATTGCAACTGGTCGGCTGTTTATAATTTTACTAAAAAAAATAATTTTTGCCATGTCGTTGGTAAAGTCGTAATTAGTAGGGGAATTCTTGAGGGTATTGCCGTTGTGTCGTCGAAACAAAAATGTTTGTTTTTATTCACCAGACGCGTTTCGCTTTATTCAAGTAAAGTATCGTCAGTTGACTGTAATTTATTTACACTTTGATTTGCTCTAAGATCGAAAAATAGTTCGTTAACAATACGTTGGTTTTTACTTACCGTGATTTCCGCTTGATTTCTCGCCTGCATCGGGAAATGTCGCCTGCTAGCACATCCGTGATGCTTCTCTTCTGATAGTTGTGGTCTAATGCTCTGCAGCACTGTGAGGAACATAACATGCGTAGTGCTGTAGTGCCGCTAACCATTAGACCACAACAATTAGTTTCTAAAGAAGAAGAAGAAGAAAAAACCTTTTGCTAGCAGACGGCATTTCCCGACGTAGGCGAGAAATCAAGCAGAAATCACGGTAAGTAAAAACGAACGTATTGTTAACGAACTATTTTTCGATCTTAGAGCAAATCAAAATGTAAATAAATTACAGTCAACTGACGATGCTTTACTTGAATAAAGCGAAACGCTTGTGGTGGGAAATAAAAAACGCATTGTTTGTAGATCAACGACAGAACGAAAATATCCCCAAGAATTGGTTCAAATGGCTCTAAGCCCTATGGGACTTAACATCTGAGGTGATCACTCCCGTAGAGCTTAGAACTGCTTAATCCTAACTAACCTAAGGACATCACACACATCCATGCCCGAGGCAGGATTCGAACTTGCGACAGTAGCAGCAGCGCGGTTCCAGACTGTAGCGCCTAGAACCTCACGGCCACTAGCGGCCGGCCCTCAAGAATTGTAAAGCAACTACGCGCAATATGGCCACACAAATGAAGAATTCGCTGGAGCAAATTCGTAGTTATTACGACTGATTCGTAATAGTTGGCACCTGTGCATGACACTTGTAACAGCGAGGTTTGACGCAAATGCGAGCGGCCATCGTAGCCCGCGTGCTGACCGCAGCTGCACGTAGTCTGCCGGCTGACTCTGTTATCGCTCGCCCACCGGCGCCAGGCTGATAGGTCTCAGCTCGCCGGGCTGTGAGGACAGAGGTCAAAGGTCCAGCGGCCGATACGGCGAGACAAACAGTCGGTGTGGCGGCGCGGGCAGCACTGGGAGGCGCCTCAGGGATTCTTAACGGCTCTGTGGCTGAAACCCGAGAGCAGGCACTGTCTGCACCGAGGACGGAAGTTAAGTAGAGAACTGCTGAAGGAGAACGCGACATGTGCCGGAACCGATTTGCCAGAAATTTCGCCAAGTGGAAGCGAACACGTGCTCTCGCCTTACCCGCAGAATGCTCGACCGTTTCTGCGAAAACGAAGGTCCGTGTACGACTTCTAGGAACTGAATAGTTCAACTGAAGCGGAGGCTAGCGCCGTAGCTTCACAACTTTGTCTCCTGTACCCGAAACCCGATTATTGATTTCATTATTGTTTTTTCACTTACATTCCAATTTACGTACATGATTACAATGCAAATATTTCCCATTGTATACGGCAATTATCATTAAACTTTGCCGCTGTTGGCAAACACTATTGATCAAGCAAAGGTTCAGATCTACATCTACATGATTACTCTGCAATTCACATTTAAGTGCTTGGAAGAGGGTTCATCGAACCACAATCATACAATCTCTCTACCATTCCACTCCCGAACAGCGCGCGGGAAAAACGAACACCTAAACCTTTCTGTTCGAGCTCTGATTTCTCTTGTTTTATTTTGATGATCATTCCTACCTATGTAGGTTGGGCTCAACAAAATATTTTCGCATTCGGAAGAGAAAGTTGGCGACTGAAATTTCGTAAATAGATCTCGCTGCGGCGAAAAACGTGTTTGCTTTAATGACTTCCATCCCAACTGGCGTATCGTATCTGCCACACTCTCTCCCCTATTACGTGATAATACAAAACGAGCTGCCCTTTTTCGCACCCTTTCGATGTCCTGCGTCAATCCCACCTGGTAAGGATCCCACACTGCGCAGCAATATTCTAACAGAGGACGAACGAGTGTACTGTAAGCTGTCTCTTTAGTGGACTTGTTGCATCTTCCAAGTGTCCTGCCAATGAAACGCAACCTTTGGCTCGCCTTCCCCACAATATTATCTATGTGGTCTTTCCAACTGAAGTTGTTCGTAATTTTTACACCCAGGTACTTAGTTGAATTGACATCCTTGAGAATTGTACTATTTATCGATTAATCGAATTCCAACGGATTTCTTTTGGAACTCGTGTGGATCACCTCACACTTTTCGTTATTTAGCGTCAACTGCCACCTGCCACAGCATACGGCAATCTTTTCTAAATCGCTTTGCAACTGATACTGGTCTTCGGATGACCTTACTAGACGGTAAATTACAACATCATCTGCGAACAACCTAAGAGAACTGCTCAGATTGTCACCCAGGTCATTTATATAGATCAGGAACAGCAGAGGTCCCAGGACGCTTCCCTGGGGAACACCTGATATCACTTCAGTTTTACTCGACGATTTGCCGTCTATTACTACGAACTTCGACCTTCCTGACAGGAAATCACGAATCCAGCCGCATAACTGATACGATACCCCATAGGCCCGCAGCTTGGTTAGAAGTCGCTTGTGAGGAGCGGTGTCAAAAGCTTTCTGGAAATCTACAAATACGGAATCAACTTGAGATACCCTGTCGATAGCGGCCATTACTTCGAGCGAATAAAGAGCTAGCTTGAACAACTGGAACGATTAGCGGTAAAGGTGGGATTGCAAATTTCGTTTGAGAAAACAGAAATGATGCCCAGCTTCCCAGTTGACACATCCCGTATCATACTCCATAATGATCAAAAACTTGAGGTAGTAAAAAAGTTTAAGTATCTTGGTGAGATTATTACCTGGAATATTAATGAAAGGGCACCAATAGATAGTAGAACATTAAAACTTCAGCGAGCGCAGAAAACCACGTGGCCAACCTACAAAAAAACGATGTCGCTGAATAAATGCTAAATTTCGACATTACTCCTCCGTTGTTAAACCGGAAGCAATATATGCAAGTGAAACACTATTCAGACTAAATACTCAAGCAACAACTGACGAATTGCAGAAAGTTGATAGAAGAATACTCCGAACAATTATCAGTAAGGAATACCTAGTTGATGGGCAGTGGAGACTTTTGCCAAATTCATAAGTGTATAAAGAAAGTGAATCCGTTATTGATACAGTGCGGAAAAGGAGGATTGCATTTTGCGGCCACATATCTCGCCTAAGAAATACTAGAATCCTGAAGGAACTTTTTGACTACTCCTGGAATAGTGAAACCAAAAACGTCAACACCAAATTCAACAAAGAGAAGAGAAACTGCTTCTCAAGAACAAATACACACGGCATTCAAACCATCAGAACGGAAAAAGTATCTCATATCTGCAGAAGAACGAATGAAGAAGTTTTGGGAAGCGAAGAAATTGCTCGCTGCTAAGACTTAAACCTAATTATTGTATAGTCTGCTGTATTATGTTTGATTTTAGTGCCCCAATGAGGGCGTAAACTATGTAAATAAATAAACTTTCAAACCTCTGTAGAAATAACACCACTGGTCAAATGACGTCAAATTGCAACGGAATATTATCGGAGAAGGGGGAAAACGTACCGCAGAAGAAAAATATATAGTTGCAAAACGTAGCAATAAATGGAGCTGTAAGCTTCATAATTGAATAGTGGTCGGCTATGACAAATGAATCCTACAACAACGCATTGTGCGTCATTGGTTTGCAGGTGCGCTACTGTTACTTACGTAAGCCCATCCACCACGGCAAGGTCATATCACATCGGATGGGAAAAGTCGGTTTGTAATTGCGGTGAGGCCAAAGACGGTACAAAAAGCGTCAATCACATCGTTTTTTGACTGTCCTGAGCCATAAAACTGCATGAGAAACATCAGTCAAAATCAAATCCGATTATCGATTTACGTGTGACTGGCGCGAAACATGTTCAACATGGTGTCCACCGTTTTCTGCAACACGTTGAAATCGAGAAAGAGCATGTCCCACAACTGATCGAAGTGTTTCCGGGGTGACGTTCAGAATGTGTTGCGCAGCTAAGTTCGCAGTCGGAACACTGAACACGACATCTTCCAGACGGCACCACAGCCAGAAGTCACACGGATTAAGATCAGGTGATCGGGAAATGGCGGCTGATAATTCTAGCATTTCCGAAATGGCGCTTCAGCAGCTTCTAAAGTGGACTCGCAGTGTGCGGAGGTGCGCCATTTTGAATAAAAATGATCACATTCGACGCTGTAGGAGAGCTGGGATGACGCGATAGCGCAGAGGACACACCTCGTTCTCATTTGCGGGACCCAAAAGCTCTGGACAGGTTTAGAGGTGAAAGTGTTTGTGGTTGTCGAGACGCGGGACGAACTTGTCGGCGACACGATGCACTCCGAGACGCTGTGTCGGGAATCGGTGGCACAGTCCAACTGGCATGGGCGTCGTTGGAGGGCGCCCTGAACGAGGCTCATTTGTAACTGCCGTCCGGCCGTTTCTGTACCGTGTCAACCACTCGTAACACCGAGTACTGCTTAGGCACTCGTCACCGCAGGCCTCCTGCGTCGTTTGCTGCGTGTCTGTAAACGTTTTCTCGAGTTTCGAGCAAAAATTTAATGCTGGCGCGTTGCTCTTCTTACTGAGCTACCTCGAAATTCGCAGACTGTCCGACACAACGCTCTACGCAATACAGCACAATACTGGAACAACAAAAAGAAGCGTGAATACACGGTTAAAAGAACACAGAAGTCTTTGCCGATTAGGAAAAACAGATAAATCGGCTGTAGCAGAACACGCTTTTCAGTCAGGAAATCATCAAGTGAACTTTCCCGAAACAAAAATTTTATCTACGACGACGAACTATTACCCACGGATTTGTAGAGAAGCAATTGGCGCAGCGGTAAGCGCTCGGGCTCGTAATCCGAAGGTCGACGGATCGAATCTCGCGCCATGCAATTTTTTTTTTTTAGTATTTGTATTTTGTTATTCAAATGTGTCTACACACACACACACACACACACACACACACACATATATATATATATATATATATATATATATATATATATATATATATATATATATATATATATAATTCCCGGCAATCAGTTGCAACAATTATGCATATAATAAGTTGTTGAAGGTCGTTTGTCGTGGAAGAACTGGCGACTTCGAACATCATTATGTTTTCCGCAAACAAAGTTGTATTTCACAAATGTTATTAATTGTCTTCATAATGTTAACCACGTATAGTTAACGGAAGACGTAGAAACGAATACGTATAGCGTAAGTCAAACGTTCGAATTAGAATAGAGACCCCACGAACACAAATTTGCTGTGGCAGGTATGAAATATAAGCTCCGTTACTCGCTCGTTACACTTGAAGGACAGCGTAGTTGCCTGCAAACTTCGAAAGAGGGTAGATGCGGTCCCTAGCGCAACTTATAACATCGTCGAAAATCAATTTGAATTACGAAAAACTAATAATAAAAAAATGTTGCATGGCACGAGATTCGAACCGGCGACCTTTCGATTACAAACCCGTGCGCTTACCGGTGCGCCACGACGCTGTAGGAAGTTATTAATCGTAGAGAGTATTTCACCGCAACGGTTTCTTTTAACTGTCGATTTTCTCGACAACGGCTGAGAAGTGCATCTTGGTGCTTTGCCACATTACACCTCTGGCCATGAGCTTTTATCATGCGCAGTAGGAATCGAATCTGAATTTCACAATTGGCGGCCTCCCCTTGTTGGTGATATTTGGACAGTAGCACTACAGATTTGCTAGACAGTGTTATCCGCGACGAGATTACGATCGATAGTTAAGTTTTATCTCTGCATATCACGTGTAACTCTGGCCACGCCCACTTTCTACGATACATAAGTCGCTCTCAGACGTCCGACCCGTCAGTTGGCAAGACTCGCCGGAGGAGAAACACCCCTCTGAAGATGTCCAGCGCAGCTCTGGACGAAACGCTAGGAGCTGAAGAGTTCCATGGACCACGACCTTACATCCCGGAAGGTTTACCAGAAGATATGTCATCCGGTCGTGAAAGCCCTCATACTATGACTGAACAATAACTTGCCGCGCGGAGCGACCGCGCGGTTTGAGATGTCATACTGCGGATTGCGCAGCCCCTCTCGCCGCAGGTTCGAGTCCTCCCTGAGGCAATGGTGTCTGTGTGTGTGTCCGTGTTTTGTTCTTAGCATAAGTTAGTCTAAGCTGGATTAAGAAGTGTGTAAGTCTAGGGACCGATGAACTCAGCACTTTGGTCCCTTAGGAATTCACACACATTTTTTAACAATGACTAACGTACAGTAGATACAACTTCCGGCAGTTACACATTAAACACGGGCGTGTGCAGGGATGGCAACCACATTTCGCTCCAAGACACCACTGGCGCGGAATTACGAATGTTCTGCAATTTTCTGCACAGACCTCGTATGACGGATACGGTACTTTCTGGCACACACAAGAGTTGTTACAACAAAGGCAATGGTACCGAGTACTGCCGCCACGTTTTACCTCATTTTTTAATTTTTCTGGTTTGACCCCTTTTGGAAATGAGCTCCTGATTTGTGGTGTGCGCGCCTCCGTAGCTCAGTGGCCGGCGAGTCGAGGGCTCGGGCTTCAATTCCCGGTACTGGCAGCGGAGGACTGGAAGACGGCGTGTTGCTTCTGGGTCGCTCTTCTTTTGGCTCTGCCTCCAGACACCCTGTGTGCTGTGGGTGCAGACTTGCCGACCATTCTCCCATTGTTTACTACCGAAAACAGTCTCGATCACAATTTATTTATTATGGTGACCGGTTTCGACCACTGCTGTGGTCACCTTCAAACCAATGAGTAAGAGCCTCTGGAGAATCTCCAGTCACCATAATAAATAAATTGTGATCAAGACTGTTTTTGATAGTAAATATTTGTAATACATTGATCACTGTCACTCCCATAATGTATTAAAAGTAATTAATTCTCCCATTGAATGAACGCGTTCCTGAGATCAGTTTTGTGCCGTCGGTCCATTTCAGACCGGTGCCTACCCACACTACCACACATTTAATGCGTGCGAGTGTTTCCACTGATTGTTCGGCAGTGGTTTCCATTACGGTTAATGAAAGACATGAGCCGGTCTGTTAGATTACCGTTACTGTGGGTGAGTTACATTACTGTTACTGTGACCGCCGAGAGGTGCATTTACCAATTCGCCGGCCCCACCGCCGGTAGAAACATTCCACATTCGCCCCTGCCACGCTTGTGCTGGGCGTCAGCGGTAACATTTCACAGCGTTACGCAGGTGTGTACGGGAAGTCGTCCGTAACTGCGCTCTACCAAAACTACGATCCGGTCATTAGGGTAAATATATAAATGACGTAGGATTGCTGATAACATTAGTAGGTAAAGAAACATACATTAATGTACGAGGGTGGCTTGTAAATTTCTCGGAACGAAATAGAGAAAAAGTACTTACATCACTGAAAGGCTTTTTTATTTCTCAGTGCTCTCACCTTGTACATTAATGCACTTGGACCAACGATGTTCCAATGCCATATTCCGAAAATGAGTTTCCTCCAAGCCTACAAAATAGTTGTCAGCTCTGGTTATCCATTCTTCGTTTGTGAATATTCGTCCACCTCTCCCCGATGTTATTCAATCTGTATATTGAGCATGCAGTAAAGGAAACAAAAGAAAAATTCGGAGTAGGTATTAAAATCCATGGAGAAGAAATAAAAACTGTGAGGTTCGCCGATGACATTGTAATTCTGTCGGAGGCAGCAAAGAACTTGGAAGAGCAGTTGAATGGAATGGACAGTGTCTTGAAAGGAGGATATAAGATGAACATCAACAAAAGCAAAACGAGAATAATGGAATGTAGTCGAATTAAGTCGGGTGATGCTGAGGGAATTAGATTAGGAAATGAGACACTTAAAGTAGTAAAGGAGTTTTGCTATTTGGGGAGCAAAATAACTAAAGATGGTCCAAGTAGAGAGGATATAAAATGTAGACTGGCAATGGCAAGGAAAGCGTTTCTGAAGAAGAGAAATTTGTTAACATCGAGTATAGATTTAAGTGTCAGGAAGTGATTTTTGAAAGTATTTGTATGGACTGTAGCCATGTATGGAAGTGAAACATGGACGATAAATAGTTTGGACAAGAAGAGAATAGAAGCTTTCGAAATGTGGTGCTACAGAAGAATGCTGAAGATTAGATGGGTAGATCACATAACTAATGAAGTATTGAATAGGATTGGGGAGAAGAGAAGTTTGTGGCACAACTTGACTAGAAGAAGGGATCGGTTGGTAGGACATGTTCTGAGGCATCAAGGGATCACAAACTTAGTATTGGAGGGCAGCGCGGAGGGTAAAAATCGTAGAGGGAGACCAAGAGATGAATACACTAAGCAGATTCAGAAGGATGTAGGTTGCAGTAGGTACTGGGAGATGAAGAAGCTTGCACAGGATAGAGTAGCATGGAGAGCTGCATCAAACCAGTCTCAGGACTGAAGACCACAACAACAAAAACAGAAAAATTTTCAGTTTTGGGAAAAGATGGAAATCTGACGGAGACATATCAGCCGAATAAGACGAGTGTGGCAACAATTCATACCTCAGTTCGTGTAATTTTGCCGTGACGGTGGCACATGTGTGCGGACGCGGATTGTCTTGATGGAAGATGACTTTCTTCCCTGCTAAACCTCGCCTTTTTTCGCGTATCTTTTGTTGCAATTTGTCCAGGAGGTTAGCACAGTATTCTCCAGTAATTGTTTGCCCAGTGGGGAGGTGATCTACAAACAGAATCCGCCTCACATCGCAGAACACTGATGCCGTAACGTTTCCCGCTGAAGGAATTGTCTTCGCTTTCTTTGGTGGCGGAAAAACAGCGTGTTTCCACTGCTTTGACTGTTGTTTTGTCTCTACGGTATAGTAGTACACCCAAGTTTCATCTGTGGCCACAAACCGGCGCAAAAAATCTTGTTCGTTTCTCCTAAAAAGGGGCCAAACATTGTTCCATTCTCATACGTTTTTGATCCAGCGTCAAGAGTCGCGGGACCGATGTTGCAGATATTATTTTTTCATTTCTATTTCTTCAGTTAAAATGTAATGTACCCTTTCAGACGACACCTCGCAAACGTGAGCAATTTCACGCACTTTCATTCGGCGATCCTCCGTAACCATTTTGTACGCTTTTGCAATGATTTCTGGAGTAGTGATACAAATTGGCCGATAACTGCCTGGATCATCATCTAAGGTGCCCGGACCAAATTTAAATTCGTCTCCTTGGCAACAGTTGAATCTGAAGCAGCAGAGTCCCCCAGTGTATTCTGGAAATCGGCACTAATGTCCTATGCTTTCATACCTTTCTTTACGAAGTACTTAATCACTGCTCGAATCTCGACTTTTTCCATCTCCGCCAAATCACTGCGCGGGAACAACAACAGAGCCACGTCACCGCCACACCCCTCTCCCGAGATCACTGACGTGGCACGTGTTCACAGGCAACAGTCCAGTGAATATCACGTGAACACCTCGCTGACTTCTGCTGGTGGTTCCGAGAACTTTTGAAACCACCCTCGTACTTCTTTACAGGTTTAGTTGCTTGTTGAGTTGTGTTAAAAACTGTATTGTTTGAAGGTTATGTTATTTGTACAGGTTTTCTCACAATGACCAATCCTCTATAAAAATATACGAATTGTCACTCGTTCTACCGTGCCTATAAAACAGATGGGGCATTGTTCACTTTGTGTATGTATGTTTATGATCGAAACGTGCAAATATATCACAATAAATATTCCTCTCCACCTGTCCAATTGGGAAAATATCAAAAGAATTGGAAAAATTGTGAGACGAAATGCTTCAGTACGGCTTTTTGCGAAGAACCGCGATTGGATACAACTGGATTCATGTACATAACCGCCGGCCACTGTAGCCGAGCGGTTCTAGGCGCTTCAGTCCGGAACTGCGCTGCTGCTGCGGTCGCAGGTTCGAATCGTGCCTGGGGCATGGATGTGTGTGATGTCCTCAGGTTGGTTAGTTTTGAGTAGTTCTAAGTTGTAGGCGACTGATGACCTCAGCTGTTAAGTCCCATAGTACTTAGAGCCATTTGAGCCATCTATATAACCACTTTTACTAATGTATATTTACAACACACATCTGAACGGCAGCTGCTTCTCAACTGTCTCTCCATCAGCCTGAGGCCCATCCTTCTACTCATTCAGAGTCACTAGGAAACATAAACATGCGAAAACCATTTTTCTAATAGTTAGTGCAGATCACAGTGGAACAGCCATCCATATTTACGACGTATTTTTTCATACATTTAATTAGTAATACCCACTTGCATCGTGACTTGTATGTACATAACTGCGAATATCCTTTACTTGGAGGGAGAACATGGAGGACGGTTGAGCTCAGGTTAGAGGAGTCTTATAATTTAAGACGGTAGTGTAAGAGGCCAGCACGAGATTTAGAAAGTCGCGCGGCGGTGAAGCGTAGCTCAGGCAGCCTTTGTAGGCCAGTTTGGCTGTATGCGGGCTTGAGGCCGCAGCTTCTCATGTCGACCTCCCCCACACCGCTGAGACACTTTGCGAGCACCTATCGTTCATAGCGTGTTCACTCTGCGTGCGGACTACGCGGTGGTTGGGCAGTGATACGCCTTGTGGCTCGTCGGTATACTGTATATATCCTCAAGACGGCCGAAGTGGCCGAGCGGTTCTAGGCGCTGCAGACTGGAACCGCAAGACCGCTACGGTCGCAGGTTCGAGTCCTGCCTCGGGCATGGATGTGTGTGATGTCCTTAGGTTAGTTAGGTTTAAGTAGTTCTAAGTTCTAGGGGACTAATGACCTCAGCAGTTGAGTCCCATAGTGCTCAGAGCCATAGCCTCAAGAGCCAACGAAACTGGTACCCCAGTCTAATATCGTGTAGGGCCCCCGCGAGATCGCAAAAATGCCAGAATACGACGTGGCGTGGACTCTACTAATGTCTGGAGTATTGCTGGAGGGAACTGACACCGACAATCCTGCAGGGTCGTCCATAAATGCGTCAAGAGTAAAGTGGGTGGAGATCTCTTCTGAATAGCACGTTGCAAGCCATCCGAGATACGCCCAATAATGATCATCTCTGGGGAGTTTGGTGGTGAGCGTAAAACTCAGAAGAGTGTTCCTGCAGCCACTGTGCAGCAGTACTCGACGTATAGGATTTCTCACTGTGCTGCTCGAATTGCCCAAGTCCGTCGGAATACACAGTGGACACGAATGGATGCAGGTGATCAGACAGGATGCTTAAGTACGTGTCCCTTGTCAGCAACTGCACTCGCCCGCATACAGTGACAGAGCTTGAACAGTCCCCTGCTGATGGATTCGTGACGCTGTCTCCACACCCGTTCACGCTCACCATCCGCTCGGTACAATTTGAAACGAGACTCCTCCGACCAGGCAACACGTCTGCAGTCGTCAACAGTCCAAAAATCTGTATTGACGGGCCTAGGGGAGGCGTAAAGCTTTGTGTCGTGCGGTCATCAACGGTACACCGAGTGGGCCTTCGGCTCGGAAAGTCCATATCGATGATGTTTCGTTGAACGGTTTGCACGCTGACACTCGTTGATTGCCCAACATCGAAATGTGCAGCAATTCGCGGAAGGGTTGCACTTCTGTCACACTGAACGGTTCTCTTCAGTCGTCGTTATTCGCCTTAAAACCACAAGAGAAAGTCGTCGTTGGTCCCGCCCATGCAGGACGTTTTTCCGGCCGCAGCCATGTTTGAGATTTGATGTACACTACTGGTCATTAAAACTGCTACACCAAGAAGAAATGCAGATGATAAAAGGGATTCGTTGCATAAATATGTTAGAAATGACATGTGATTACATTTTCATGCAATTTGCGTGCATAGATGCTGAGAAATCAGTACCCAGAACAACCTCCTCTGGCCGTAATAACGACCTCGATACGCCTGGGCATTGAGTCAAACAGAGCTCGGATGGCGTGTACAGGTCCAGCTGCCCGTGCAGCTTCAACACGATACCACAGTTCATCAAGAGTAGTGACTGGCGTATTGTGACGAGCCAGTTGCTCGGCTACCATTCACCAGACGTTTTCAGTTGGTGAGACATCTGGAGAATGTGCTCGCCAGGGCAGCAGTCGAACATTTTCTGTATCCAGAAATGCCCGTACAGGACCTGCAACATGCGGTCGTGCATTAACCTGCTGAAATGTAGGGTTTTGGAGGGAACGAATGAAGGGTAGAGCCACGTGTCGTAACACATCTGAAATCTAACATCCACTGTTCAAAGTGCCGTCAATGCGAACAAGAGGTGACCGAGACGTGTAACCAATGGCACCCTATAACATCACGCCGGGTGATACGCCAGTACGGCGATGACGAATACACGCTTCCAGTGTGCATTCACCGCGACGTCGCCAAACACGGATGCGACCATCCTGATGCTGTAAACAGAACCTGTATTCATCCGAAAAAATGACGTTTTGCCATTCGTGCACCCAGGTTCGTCGTCGAGTACACCATCGCAGGCGCTCCTGTCTGTGATGCAGCATCAAGGGTAACCCCAGCCGTTGTCTCCGAGCTGATAGTCGGTGCTGCTGCAAACGCCGTCGAACTGTTCGTGCAGATGGTTGTCGTTTTGCAAACGTCCCCATCTGTTGACTCATGGATCGAGACGTGGCTGCACGATCTGTTACAGCCGTGCGGATAAGATGCCTGTCATCTCGACTGCTAGTGATACGAGGCCGTTGGGATCCAGCACGGCGTTCCGTATTACCCTCCTGAACCCACCGATTCCGTATTCTGCTTAAAGTCATTGGATCTCGACCAACGCGAGCAGCAATGTCGCGATCCGATAAACCGCAATCGCGACAGGCTACAATCCTACCTTTATCAAAGTCGGAAACTTGATGGTAGGCATTTCTCCTCCTTACACGAGGCATCACTACAACGTTTCACCAGGCAACGCCGGTCAACTGCTGTTTGTGTATGAGAAGTCGGTTGGAAACTTTGCTCGTGTCAGCACGTTGTAGGTGCCGCCACCGGCGCCAACCTTGTGTGAATGCTCTGGAAAGATAAGCATTTGCAGCATCTTCTTCCTATACCAGTTTTTTTGCCTCTTCGGTATATGAGTGTAAATAAAACTTTCCCGTCAGTCAGGCTGTGCAAGAATTTGTTTTGTCCTCAGCACTTGCTGACAGTCAGCCACCACGGACGTGCCCGACCTGTGCTGCTAACAGTCCGGCCCTGCTAAGGCGGTGGCCGTGCCGTGCCCTGTTCGCGACGCTGCAGAGGGCTCGGCTTTTAATTACCGGGTAGCTGCCGCGGCGTCGTCAGTGCGTGCGCCCTTTGTCTCGCGATTGCGTAATCGGGCTGCTGCGGCCGGCGCCCTGCGGCGTTGCCAAACCGCGGCACCGCGCCGCTCCGCCACAGGGCGCACCGCAAGCGCCGCGCTGTGCTACCTGCCCGGCGGCGCGCTTGCGGGTCAGGCTGTGGACTGCAGGCTGTCGCGGTCGCCCTCTGCTGACAGGGCAGCCCTGTCTGTCTGCCGCTGCCGCATTAGGCGGGCTCCCCAGTATAGTCTGCCCGCCCGCCTGCCTTATAAATACTGCGCGCCACTCCGCAAAGCACGCGCCACCTGCCCGTTATAAGGCGTCTCATATCACGGCGTGCTCACGAGAAGTGGAACGCAGAGCTGTTGACAAAATATTGACATATCGTTAAAAAAAAAAGTATAAATGTGTGTGAAGTCGTGAGTGGCCAAAGTGCTGAGGCTATCGGTCGCTAGACTTACACACTACTTAAACTAAATAATGCTAAGAACACACAAACACACGGCCGAGGGAGGACTCGAACCTCTGGCGGGACCGCCGCTAAATCCGTCACGTGGCGCCTCAAGCGTTTTCCAAAATATCGATGTACAGGGTGGTCCATTGATCGTGACCGGGCCAAATATCTCACGAAATAAGCGTCAAACGAGAAAACTACAAGGAACGAAACTCGTCCAGCTTGAAGGGGGAAACAAGATGGCGCTATGGTTGGCCCGCTAGATGGCGCTGCCATAGGTCAAACGGATATCAACTGCGTTCTTTTAAAATAGGAACCCCCATTTTTTTATTACATATTCGTCTAGTACGTAAACAAATGTGAAAGTTTTAGTTGGACCACTTTTTTCGCTTTGTGATAGATGGCGCTGTAATACTCACAAACGTATAAGTACGTGCTATCACGTAACATTCCGCCAGTGCGGACGGTATATGCTTCGTGATACATTATCCGTGTTAAAATGGACCGTTTACCAATTGTGGAAAAAGTCAATATCGTGTTGATGTGTGGCTATTGTGATCAAAATGGCCAACGCGCGTGTGCTATGTATGCTGCTCAGTATCCTGGACGACATCATCCAAGTGTCCGGACCGTTCGCCGGATAGTTACGTAATTTAAGGAAACAGGAAGTGTTCAGCCACGTGTGAAACGTCAACCACGACCTGCAACAAATGATGATGCCCAAGCAGGTGCTCTAGCTGCTGTCGCGGCTAATCCGCACATCAGTAGCAGACAAATTGAGAGAGAATCGGGAATCTCAAAAACGTAGGTGTTGAGAATGCTACATCAACATCGATTGCACCCGTACCATATTTCTATGCACCAGGAATTGCACGGCGATGACTTTTTGAACGTCGTGTACAGTTCTGCCACTGGACACAAGAGAAATTACGGGACGATGACAGATTTTTTGTACGCGTTCTATTTAGCGACGAAGCGTCATTCACCAACAGCGGTAACGTAAACCGGCATAATATGCGCTATTGGGCATCGGAAAATGCACGTTGGCTGCGACAAGTGCAACATCAGCGACCTTGGCGGGTTAATGTATGGTGCGGCATTATGGGAGGAAGGATAATTGGCCCCCATTTTATCGATGGCAGACTAAATGGTGCAATGTATGCTGATTTCCTGCGTAATGTTCTACCGATGTTACTAAAAGATGTTTCACTGTATGACAGACTGGCGATGTACTTCCAACGTGATGGATGTCCGGCACATAGCTCGCGTGCGGTTGAAGCGGTATTGAATAGCATATTTCATTTGATGACAGGTGGATTGGTCGTCGAAGCACCATACCGTGGCCCGCACGTTCACCGGATCTGACATCCCCTGATTATTATTCTGTGGGGACAGTTGAAGGATATTTGCTGTCGTGACCCACCGACAACGCCTGACAACATGCGTCAGCGCATTGTCAGTGCATGTGCGAACATTGCGGAAGGCGAACTACTCGCTGTTGAGAGGAATGTCGTTACACGTATTGCCAGATGCATTGAGGTTGACGGACACCATTTTGAGCATTTATTGCATTAATGTGGTATTTACAGGTAATCACGCTGTAACAGCATTCGTTCTCAGAAATAAGTTCGCAAAGGTACATGTATCAAATTGGCACAACCGAAATAAAATGTTCGAACTTACCTACGTTCTGTATTTTAATTTTAAAAAAACCTACCTTTTACCAACTGTTCGTCCAAAATTGTGAGCCATATGTTTGTGACTATTACAGCGCCATCTATCACAAAGCGAAAAAAGTGGTCCAACTAAAACTTTCATATTTCTTTACGTTCTACACGAATATGTAATAAGAAATGGGGGTTCCTATTTTAAAAAAACGTAGTTGATATCGGTTTGACCTATGGCAGCGCAATCTAGCGGGCCAACCATAGCGCCATCTGGTTTCCCCCTTCAAGCTGGACGAGTTTCGTTCCTTGTAGTTTTTTCGTTTGACGCTTGTTTCGTGAGATATTTGGCCCGGTCACGATCAATGGACCACCCTGTATACCGGCGATACCATTTCCCTCCGATGTATCGATATCAGATTGCAAAGTCAAGTGCGGATACTTTTATATTATTTTTTTTTGTAATTTTCGGTAAATAAATCAAATTGCTTTCTCTAAATAGTAGAAGAACGTAATTGTACTTTATTGTGTGGAGGAGTGTTACTACTTTTTGAGCTGTAATGACGTCGAGTATTTCTCTTTGGCTGTGTGAAGTGCAGCTAGTATAGGTGTCACGAAGAAACGTCCGATTGTACCGGGGGGGGGGGGGGGGGGGGGGGAATAAAATAAGAGGATTTCCGGTGTGAAGGAATAACACTGCCCGACTTATTCACATCGGCATTCTTCAATAACAGCTGCTTATAATAATGAACAAGAATCTAAATGACCCATTTTTCGGTGAGCGACGACGTGTGACTGGAAATGCTGACGTAATCGGCGCTACCAACAGAAACTGGAAGATTTTAAGTTCGCTACGCAGCTTTGAGGCTATAAGTACTACGTCGCTGGTGTTTGCAGAAATGAGAAAACAGGCAAGTCGACACGAAGTGTTCCGGACAAATCCGGTATGTGACGAAACCGAGCGACGGCCCGATGTGACACCTTTTATTGTGCTACTTCCTGGCAGATTAAAACTGTGTGCCCGACCGAGACTCGAACTCGGGACCTTTGCCTTTCGCGGGCAAGTGCTCTACCATCTAAGCTACCGAAGCACGACTCACGACCGGTACTCACAGCTTTACTTCTGCCAGTACGTCGTCTCCTACCTTCCAAACTTTACAGAAGCTGTCCTCATTCTGGAAACCTCTCCCAGGCTGTGGCTAGGGCATGTCTCCGCAATATCCTTTCTTTCAGGAGGGCTAGTTCTGCAAGGTTCGCAGGAGAGCTTCTGTAAAGTTTGGAGGGTAGGAGACGAGGTACTGGCAGAAGTAAAGCTGTGAGCACCGGGCGTGAGCCGTGCTCCGGTAGCTCAGTTGGTAGAGCGCTTGCCCGCGAAAGGCAAAGGTCCCGAGTTCGAGTCTCGGTCGGGCACACAGTTTTAATCTGCCCGGAAGTTTCATATCAGCGCACACTCCGCTGCAGAGTGAAAATCTCATTCTGGAACCTTTTATCGTGCTACTTACCTGCACTTACCATGGTTAGCGTCCGCCCCGATAGCTGAGAGGTCAGCGTGACGGATTGCCTTCCTATGGGGCCGGGTTCGATTCCCGGCTGGTTCGGGGATTTTCTCCGCACAGGGACTGTGTGTTGTGCTGTTTTCATTATCATTTCATCCCCATCCGGCTCGCAGGTCGCCCAATGTGGCGTCGTATGTAAAACCAAGCCGGCCAGTGACGCCAAACGCTCATTTCCGTTTTACTATTGTTAGCACAGTCGTTATCGCCAGTGTAAACGTGTTCCGCTTTCCTTCAAATTCTTGCTCCAGGGCGGGATAAGCAGGCTGCTAGCTTCTTCATGTGCAGAATATCTAATAACAAGTCAGTACTTATATACACTTGTGGATGTTGCTTCATGTTGGTCCCGTACACAAAAGTCATCAATAAAATTCGTGTATAAAATGTGGACATGACACCGCAATGAACGCCGTTAGGCACGAGGGCGACACTACAAATTTTTATGAAATGAAACATGGATTCGGTTTTAAAAAAGATGGTATTGTTTTTCAAAATATTCGCTTTTAACATACACATTTTTGCATTCTATGAAACAAGTCATTTAACTAGCGGCACCATTCTTCCTGTCGCACTTCAGAATTTAGCTTTCTGTAACGTTGCGTTGCTTGCTTCATCCAATAAAGTGATTCCAATAATTTTTGGAAACGACAAGAAATCGCAAAGTGCTGGGTCAGGTCTGTGTGGTGCAGGCACCATGACACTTATCTTTTGGGCATCCAGATGCCAAGTTGTTTGTTTTCCTGTATCGATGATGCGTTGTTGTAATGGAAAACTATTTTTTCCACGAACTTTTTCAAAATCTGCGCTAAACGGACACTTGTCTACCAATAGGCAGTAATGATACGCCTATCGACCAAAGCCATAGTAGCAGTGCGGCCCGTTTTAGAGAGGGGAAAAAAAAACAACCTAGCAACCATCTTCTTAGCAGCAGAGCGACTACTTCAGTATCTTGTAGGCTGAGGTTCTGTTCGAAATATCCATTAGGCCAACTCACCTACCGTTTCAGCATGATGACAATAAATTCCAAGATTCGTGTATTAACTTAAATTTATCCATGTTGTGTGGAATTTGATGGGGCCTGTGACTGTTAAGAAACTTACGAAACTGTTATTCGCGTTCGTCACATGAATTAACCAATAAAAACGACTGAAAAATTATTTTGTAACTGAAACCATTTTGTTTTGACTCCTCAGACAATTTCGTTCTATCCCGAGAGACCAGTTCCATCCATGATAGTGAACTATCGGCTCTTTCCGCATCTTGGCCCTGTAAACCAGGGTCGTATGCGGCCCGAGAGGTCACCATGTGTGAGACAATAGGTACAAAATAAAAATAAAAACATTGAATTTAGTTTATGTAACGTTTTGATTAACTGAATATTTTCTATTTGAAGATCTCGCCACACAATGCTATTCTATCATTGGTCCACCCCCTTCTTAACCATGCCACCTGTGCTATAGTTGAACCCCCAGGGTGTCATCTTTATAACTGGCCAGTTCTTTGACGGCTATTTCAGTTGCAACTGCGAAACTAGAGGATTCAGATATAATATTGAAGATGGGATGAGATACGGAAACATACTTTTCGATTTGAAAATCGATTTCAAGATTAATACAAAAATGTTGATTTTTTTCGATAATTTGATATCTTTTCCAAAAAAAAAAAAAAAAAGAAAAAAATATACATACGTTGTCAGAAGATTTTCATATCGAATGCATGGAGTCGCAGTTTGACATTCAACTTCAAATTTGATCATGTATCTTTGGTTGGCTACTATAAATCATACCTGCCCAGACGCAAATACCCTTGTTGCACTTTCCAGCGATATACCGGGTGATCAAAAAGTCAGTATAAATTTGAAAACTTAATAAACGACGGAATAATGTAGATAGAGAGGTAAAAATTGACACACATGCTTGGAATGACATGGGGTTTTATTAGAACCACTCCATATTGCTAGACGCGTGAAAGATCTCTTGCGCGCGTCGTTTGGTGATGATCGTGTGCTCAGCCGCCACTTTCGTCACGCTTGGCCTCCCAGGTCCCAAGACCTCAGTCCGTGCGATTATTGGCTTTGGGGTTACCTGAAGTCGCAAGTGTATCGTGATCGACCGACATCTCTAGGGATGCTGAAAGACAACATCCGACGCCAATGCCTCACCATAACTCTGGACATGCTTTACAATGCTGTTCGCAGCATTATTCTTAGACTACAGCTATTGTTGAGGAATGATGGTGGTCATATTGAGCATTTCCTGTAAAGAACATCATCTTTGCTTTGCCTTACTTTGTTATGCTAATTATTGCTGTTCTGATCAGATGAAGCGCCATCTGTCGGACATTTTTTAACGTTTGTATTTTTTTTCTAATAGAAACCCCATGCCATTCCAAGCATGTGTGTCAATTTGTACCTCTATATCTACATTATTCGGTGATTTATTCAGTTTTCAAATTTATACTGACTTTTTGATCACCCGGTACATGTCTTCCCTATTTGGCAGCGGGCTTCTTCCAACGTCGCCCAAGGAAGCTAGAAGGTTGCACAACCCTGGTGTAAACGATCAATTTATTTTTTTTTTTTTTGTCGAATTCGCTATTTGTTATTCACGTGTTTGACAAACAAGCGCACCGACGTTTTGACACTAACCGGCAGTATACGAAGTGCAGTTCGGAACAGACGCTGTAAATCTTCGGAATCTGCCCTACTTGCCACATATTAAACGACTGTTTGACGAACTGTTGGACTGTCAAACTTGTTTTTCAAATCTGCCACTGGTAAATTTTCTCTCAAACTTAAGTCTCTGCTTGACAAACATGCCAAACAAAGGATGGCCAATGACAGACGCGGAAAGTTTGTCAGATTGTTTGACCGTCTGCGGGGACCTTGTGTACAGGCTGTGTAAGGTGCCGGTGACTCTCTCCTCCGTGACTATGCGGGTACGTTACAGTAGGGATGGGCTGAACTCCGAATTTCCGATATCAGTGATTTCTGTGAAGGCTACTTTTCGTTAACTGCAATTCTTAACTGCGACAAATCGCAGTTAAGATATTCAGTCGAGGAATTCACAACTTGAATCCCTCCGCGATTTCTGCGACTTCGCGATTTCTGCGACTTCGCGATTTCTGTGACTTCCGTGATTTATTACCGTAGATATTACACTGTCATTAGTCGCAAGTGAGAAGTGAACTGTGTCAATGCAACCCAGAAATATGTTCTCGCCTGTATGTGCGATTATTTGTGAGACCCTAATGTTTCGGCAACCCAACTGACAAAAAGTTACCTGAAATTGTATTATATATAATATTTCCAACTGTTGTTCCTCAGTTGTTACATGATATACGAAAGATAAGCTTGCCCACAGACAAAATTTCATCTCAACGAAACAATCAGAATTGAGTATGTTTTACCTATGTTCTACCTTTAGGGTTAGTTTAAATTAATGGCTCTGAGCACTATGGGACTCAACATCTTAGGTCATAAGTCCCCTAGAACTTAGAACTACTTAAATCTAACTAACCTAAGGACATCACACACACCCATGCCCGAGGCAGGATTCGAACCTGCGACCGCAGCAGCCCCGCGGTTCCGGACTGCAGCGCCAGAACCGCTAGACCACCGCGGCCGGCCTTGTAAATTAATGGAACAAGTGTGAAAGTATTGATAGTGTGATGTTGAGAATCATAAGAAATTACCACACAGTGGTTCATGGTTAGAATACGGATTCTAAGCACGTTGTTACGTTCACACGTATCCGAGCCGTCATCAGTCACTCGACATACGGGGTAATTCAAAATATCAGTGACAGCGGAACTGGAAAAGTTTCCACAGCGTCTTTACACCGTCTTCGTCAGAAGTAAGGTTAGTTTCTCTAAGTTTGTGAACGTGTGGGGCGGCGGGTGGAATTAATGTAGTTACATAATGTTCCTATTAATTATGCTGTCTTTTGCCGTTCTCAACACTGGCTCTCAAACTACAATTTTGGCAACGAGAAAGTGATTAGCAAAACATGAAGCCTGTAATTAGAATTCCTAGTGCCCACTTCATCTGAGAAATACATTTATAGCTTCAGCTTATAGCTCTGAGGAATTAGGAGACTGTCTGGGATTCATAATCAAAAACGATCGTGAAAAAAGTACCCTATATTCTGAAAGTCACAGATGAAAAAAAAAAAAAAAAAAAAAAAAAAAAAAAAAAAAAAAAAATCCACAAAATCTGACTAATAGAGCAGTTCAGAGTCTAATGCGCTGATGCAACTATAACTGTCCAAATTAAATGTTTAAGTGACTGCTCGCCATAATTTGATGATTAGGTTCATCAAACGCCACGCTAAATAATGGTAGAATGTCTGTCCCGCGACGGCACGTGAAAATACGACATACGCAAACTGAAGATAGGTCATTAAAGTCATCCCAGAATTAACACTTCACTCGAAAATGATTTCATGGTTACGCGTATCCCGAGTAACTTAATACGGCATCCGAGGCTGTTTATAGCAATGATACCGACGCAGGTGGTGTGCTATTCAGCGTCTGGAGAGAACTGGGGCCTTCTTTCCTCGCGCAGCGTTCTTATATATAAAGCCGCGGTGCGGACGGCTAAGGGAACGCCTGATCAACTCCGCTCTCCCAACTAGCCGCTGGGCTAGTAACGCACCACTTTAAGTTATTGAATAAATCATTGCTTCTTTTGCTGATGGCCGATGAAGCTGTCAATTTAAATGTGCAATCAGCACACAGGTAAGTAATCATAATAAAAGTATGACGTGGCTAAGTCAAATATTTTGGGCGAGAGAATTAATTTAATTACACTACACGCAGTAGACGAGCTCTGAACTTGCCCTTTTGAGATACGCTATCGCTATAGTTTTATAGTTACTGAGTTGAAACTTCTCACATCCTTATGATTATAGCGGATCTCCATTCTACTTAAATTTAAACATCCTAGCCTTATTTATTAGCCTACTTAATCTATCTCGCTTCCTTAATTTTTAAGACAAAAACCAGAAAATCATGAATTTCAACTAAAATCTTAATTTGTGTGATCCAAAGTACTGTTTCTATTAAATTATTATGAAAAAGGAATCTAAATATAAATTTTTACATGCCAGAAACGTTTCAGGATATTTACTTATTTTTAAAGTATTGCGCAACATTTATGACGTCAGAGCTAGTTACAGCGGACTGGGCTGGCATACAATGGAAAGACTGATGTGAATTTTATGCAAAGTGTGACACCTTCCCCCACTCAAGTGCTTTCATTACCCAAACTATTTGCAGTTGTATAATGTGAATTATATTGCTAGTAATTAGTAGAAATATAAAACTTTTAATAATCGTCGTGATTTTCCAAACGCACTTGCCATCTGGATTACTGACTGCTCTACGTACCCATCCACATCTAGAAGAGATAATCGTGAAGATTCAAAACGACCGTTGAAGAATTCGCAGCGTAAAAGAGCCATAACTGATAACATAAGTGTGGTGCAGTGAGTCATTGAAGTCGTTATGCGATTTGAAAGAGACGATAAATTAATCTGAACTACACTTTGCGTTTATGAAAATTCCATTCTCACCTTCATCGCATATCCCCAAAACTTTCTGCCGTCTATTTAGCGACAAAGACTAGCTGAAGTGTCGTTCGTACTCATCCGTCCACCGCTCCCGCCTTGAATGTTGGTTCCCACCACGGAGTGTCCTGTAGCGCAGCCCGAGGTCTGGCTTTGACTGGGTGGTTGCGTGTTTCAAGGTGGATGAAGCGCAACTGAAAACATTGGAAAGCAGTGATCTTAACAGTTACAAGTTGACATCGGGAATACTAGTAAGGCAGTATTTGAAAATAAAGACAAAAGTTTAAGTGCGTGTGGTACCGTCGGAAAAAAATAACCGTCTTGTGAATGCATTTGCTAAAACATTTCTTAATAGTTAGATAGTAGACACGAGATTGCATTGTTAGTAGTTTATGCGTGATATACGTGTGTAACATGCATCAAAATACTCATCGGATCCTTATCCGTTATCTGTTTTTCAAATTACTCTGCAGTTTTAGCTTTTACGACGAAGACTGACTATCTATAGGTCACGAAAATTCCAGAATGCGCTGTAGGTCTGTCTATTAGGACAGCCTTTATTCGGCCTTCACATTACTCGCCTGCACCAATTCTCAACAGAGTATAAAATTTTTCACAGAGCAAATTAGCTTCTTGGTTTATTTCTTCAACTAGATGCATGTAATACATCCATATCGTTCATATAACAAATGGATATCGTTGGTAGACCGAAGTACGGATGTATGACAACAGATGAGGAGCGCCGGAACAAAACCCGATATATCCACTTTTGCTGTATTCGCGTGTTTCGAGCTGTAGGGGGGAGATAGGTGAGTAATAATACATGCTGCCACAAAATAATTTTCAGCACAACGCGACACCAAGTGTTTTATGGCGTTTCTTCATTTTATAGCTTGTGGAGCCATTTAGAGATCACTGTTTGTTACTTTCTGTATTAACAGCAAATGCGGATTTACCGGTTTTTGTTCCGGCGCTCCTCAGACGTCATACGGGCATGTAATGTTAAGCCGTCGGCACACGGACCGTGCTGTCGAACGTCAACGTTGAGCGTGCCGAGTTCAACGTGCTGCTGAACGCTCCGGAACGATGCGACTGGTGCACACGGTACGTGGGCCCCAACGTGGTATACGCGATCGCAACGCACTCCAGCGGCAGTCGAGGGATGTTTCTAGTTCGTAAATCACACTGTCTACTCAACGGGCGCGCGTAAAATTCCCACGTTAGCTCTATTACAACGCACATTTGCTCCATCGTCCACGAAAAGGAAAGTACCACGTCCAGCCAATAATAACACAGTCTTATGAAAGTTCCATTACAAACAGTGCGGTACAAATCTGGAATACTTCTCCGCACAAGACAAACATTATTTGATCATTCCCACATTTTAGTAAAACCGCAAGGTCAGTCTAACTTGATCAGTGTTCCTACCCAGTAGCAGAATCTTTACAACATGTGGATTACGAAGCGTAAAAGAAAAAGGAGCAAAGTAGGGCAAGCTGTCATGTAGATTAAGCGAATCGAACAAAGTCACCCCCAAAAAAAAGGTTTACGTAACATCAAGTATTATAGTATATACTTATATTAAAATAATAAAAAAAGTATCAGAGCCCAATAAAAACGCGAATGTTAAGAAAAAAAAAATTGGAAGCATTTAGACGCGAACCACTGCCCCAACAAACAACTCCATTCACGAGAGGGACACTACTCATTACGCTAAACCAACAACACACTCTTTGCATCTAATCATATTATGTTACCCTTGCTGAAAATCTGAATCGTAGATACGTTATTAATTGAAGTTTAATTATAATAAGTTGTACCAAGACCAATGCGTTTTGGGTGGATCTTCAGTATGTCGCTGCCTTCAAATAGCCTACTCTCGTAATACACAAGTTACAACAATTGTTTTGAGACGAATACGATCTTTCTCATTATTTTATTGCAGCGGATCACACAGTTAACAAAGGGTTTTCTAATGATTCTCAATTTGCTGGTGCTCAGAAACGGCATATATACGTATAGGCTCGAAATGAATGCCAATATGGCGCCTCACAACTCTGTACTGAAGGGAGACGGCGTGCGTGTGACGTAGGTGGCGTTGTGCCATCTCATTGGTCAACGCTCAGACGCACGCTCACAATATCTGACATGCCAGATCTTGCTCTGCACGTTCGGAAAGACTCCCGAACGTGCTGTTCCACGCTGTGACGTCAGAAACTAAGCACGCTCAACGTTCGGATGCACGGTCCGTGTGCCGACGGCTTTACAGTCTCCGCAAACGCCCGAGGCGGGGACGCCAGCCGGGGACCCGCTATGGAGACGGCTTTCCTCAGCTTTCGCTCGTCCGGAAGTGCGCGGAGCTGGCAACGCCGCCCGCCGCGGCGTCACTTGTCACGCAAGCTGGCCAGCCTCGCACGCGTGTGTCGGCTGATCCAGTGCAGGGCGGCGAATGTTGCGGCTGCCTGGCCTCACCTCACCTCACCTCGCCTCGCTGTTTCCGTCCGCGCCGGTCGGCCGGCCGGCCCTTTACGCCGAGGTCGCAGTCAAACAGCGCCCTGCACGCCCATTCGTAGCACCGTGACTCGCGCAAAACGGCGACGAGGCTGGCTAACAGAGGAGCACAGCGCACAAAAACGCCCGTCAAATATCTGGAAGGCTCAGGCGAGGAGAAAAGAATGGGAAACTGGGGCCGTCGGATAGACTCGTTCCTCCCAAACATGCGGGAACGCTTGAGGCTGAGCCAGGTTTGACGCAAGTCGTCGTACTGAAATATGCGGAAAAAAACATAAATTACACTACTGGGCATTAAAATTGCTACACCACGAAGATGACGTGCTACAGACGCGAAATTTAACCGACAGGAAGAAAATGCTGTGAAACCGACAGCAAGAATATGCTGTGATATGCAAATGATTAGCTTTTCAGAGCATTCACACAAGGTTGGCGCCGGTGGCGACACCTACAACGTGCCGACGTGAGGAAAGTTTCAACCGATTTCTCATACACAAACAGCAGTTGACCGGCGTTGCCTGGTGAAACGTTGTTGTGATGCCTCGTGTAAGCAGGAGAAATGCGTACCATCACGTTTCCGACTTTGATAAAGGTCGGATTGTAGCCTATCGCGATTGCGGTTTATCGTATCGCGACATTGCTCTTCGCGTCGATCGAGATCCATGACTGTTAGCAGAATATGGAATCGGTGGGTTCAGGAGGGTAATACGGAACGCCGTGCTGGATCCGAACGGCCTCGTGATGACAGGCATCTTATCCGCACGGCTGTAACGGATATTAAGGGGAGACGTATCTAAAATTGGTCAAAAGGTTGAAAATTTTTTGCCGTGTCTCAGCTCTGTAACATCTTACGTATATTGTCTCCGATTTTCAGAGTTTAATTCGCGCGCTAAAAATGATGTAAAAGCCATATAATTTGAAGCACTGCACGGTGCTGAGCCCTCTTTCCTATAGATGACTCTGAAATTCTTCGCTATATTTTATTATTTCCTGTCATCACAGAAGACATCCTTAGACTTCAGAAGCGTGTGAGTCCGCTTGCACTGCGATTATTCACGGTTTATTAAAGAAATGCACGCACGATAGAACACAAAACCCGAACGCACGGCTTTATATCGTCGTTTAACCCAAATAGTCCTGAATTATTTGTTCTTCAAAATTGATTTATATCTTATCTACAATGATTCACAAGGTTGTAAGGAAGAAAGTAAAAACAATTTTGAGTATTTATTTTTATTTAGTATTTCCAAAAATGGGCGTCCTTCCAGAAGGACGTCAGGACAATAAGGGAACATGTTTTTAAAGCATATGACATTGCACAATTGTTTTGGTTTTTATACTTTCAAATAAACATAAATAAATTTGAATTATGGGCTAAAACAGCTAATAAATACAAAAAACAAAGAAAATAACCTATACACATATTTTATGCACTAGTATGATAAGACAAAAAGCAACAAATATGAAGTGGTTCGTCACATTTTACGCACATAGTAGTAGTTTTTTTTTGTGGCAACTTCGACATTTCAGCTGCTTCTTCTTTTTTGTTATCTCGTCCGTTGGTAATCAAGCAACCTAATGTTCTCTTCCATCAAATCTAGAATCTAGTTTTGCCCTCTTACTAGGACGTCCTCTGCTGGTAGTGACCCTTCTGTTGATTTCAAGAATTGCAGTGACAATTCGACGACGAAATGTCAGATGATCTATGAGTTCTTCGTTGTGCGTGTAAAGATCCCAGGCATTTTGCTCTGCAATGTGTATAAAATGTGCAATGATCGGGAAATACCACATTTTCCCTCTTGCAGAGCATCTATGTAGGGATACATTTTGGTCAGCTCGATCAATTAGGTTGAGGCACGCTAATCCTTTTCTTTTGTTCTCTGGAAAATCTTGCTACAGAGCGTAGTGGTTGCACTCTGTCAAAGTTGGTGCCTACAGTAACAACATTGTTGTCATTCCAACGTACAATGGAAATCCCGGATGCTGAGTCAGAACAAACTTCATATGATTATTTTCTTTTATCATTTTATCTACATATGACAGAGTACAATTCTTAGCTCTGTTTCCTCTCATTGTTCCTGTTGATTCCACGCCACTCTCTTTTAGGTCATGTAGTAGCTCAACGCTGGTAAAGAGGTTATCAAAGCATATTTGATATGGAACATGGGGAAGTAACTGGTCAACATAAGTCATTACCACCCCATACCCCATACCTTTCGTTTCATAATCCTTACTACACGTGCCAGTGTTGGGTATTTCCTCGTCTTTTGATTCTAACATGTCCAAAAGTTCCATCAGTGTACATCATTTTCTGTGAATACAAAATGATAACATATTACCCTGACGTCCTTCTGGACGGACGGTTGAAAACATTATTGAATTACAACTAACGAAAACTTTTAATCGTAATATGAACCAGTAAATAATATAGGTTAATTCTTGAAGATATTATATGACAAGTTTCAGAATTACTGATGCAATATGAAAGAAAATATACATACACAATATGAAAGGAAATATACATACACATCGATGACAGGGTCGGTCAGTTCGTCCATGGTAAAATCGGCCCTATTTTCAAGACACAGTTTCTCACTCACTATGAACGACAGCGTCAAACTGACTGTCGCAGCGCGCAACTGACTCGGCCTACTTCATATAACAATGTGTCACAGTCCGTTGCAACAATGGGTTATTCGCAAAAATAAATAATTTCAACAGTGAGCGACGCCGTCCTTCCAGAAGGACGTCGGGGTTATCTGGGTTAAAACAGACACACAAAGGCATCGCTTTGCCCAGCTGACATTGTTAAAATTTCGTCGTGTGGCGCTTGTCTGGTGCTTGAAGATGGTGACGCACGGATATTCTGGACCCTTACGAGACCAGGATCGGATGCACACTGATTTCACTGACAACTTGCTGTCCACAGTAACTGGAGCCCTCAGTATCCGGTTTCCCCGAATTTTTTAATTCCTCGGCTGTCACACAAACCCATTTAACAGTAGTTGTTTATCTTCTTTTAAATGGGTTTTGTGTTACGGCTGAGAAATTAAAGACTTCACCGAAACCAGATATTGGTTCCAATTATGTAAGTATCGACATGTCTCACTGTCTACACATCGACTGCATAGAGGCCTGAAGATGGCATTAACGAGAAGGCAAAACTGCTTGTCTAGATAACATAAATTCTCACAACATACGGCTGTTTGGCGATATTCCTTGGTAAAATTTTGATCGGCCGTTGTTCCGTATCCACAGTGCACCAATTCTGTTGGCAAGAATGATGTTGGCCATGCAGCTGTATTTAACATGGGTGGGATAAGTCTTTATTTGGAATTCAAAATGAGAGGCTTTGTGTAAATGGTTGTATGTAGCAGGTTAATACTTGTTTACTGGCGGCGTTATTTACCTGAACAACCCACAAATACAGTTTTTTTCGCAGTGTTTTCGTATTGCTCACTCGTGTCACTAAACCCCGCAACTTGTGCAGCAACTTAATGCGACCTTTCTGATTTCCTTGCAGGTGGGTTCCGCTTCGCTTCGCCATGGGAGGCTGCGCCCTGTCCACTGTGTTGTGAGTACACCGTACTGAAATTTTCTGCACGTAAGGACCACGGAGATAAGATACGAGAAATTAGGGCGCATGCGGACGCGTACAAACCGTCGTTTTTCCCCGATCTATTTGCGAGTGGAACAGGAGAGGAAATGACTAGTAGTGGTAAAAGATAGTCTACCCTCCGCCACGCACCTTACAGTGGCTTGCGGAGTGTCTATGTAGATGCAGAAGTAATTGGAAACGTTTTCACGAGTGCGTAGGCCAAAAATTGGCCGAGTACGGGTTTTCAGTATGGGTAGTGCCAAGATATCAGTCCCTGGAATTCTAACGCCTTATCAAAATCTCTACAGTAGTTTCTCTGACTGGCCCAGACATATATGAATAAACGAGCAGGAGAATTCAGTTTATGTATGTACGTACAGAAGATTTAATAACACATTTTTATTTACTTACTAAAACACTACTACAACTTAGAATTTACGTTTGCATGCGGAAACCTTCGTCTGTTATGCTTTTCACAGCTGATGAATCCAGTGTATCAGTAGTGGCAACATATACATTTCAGTGTGATCTAATGAGAATTTAACAATCGTTAGATTCTTTTTACTTTACTTGTATAGTGAAATCTTGCTTCTTGCCGAAATTCACGATTCAAGGTCGATGAGAAGTAGCCTATATGTTCTGATGAGTGGCTTTTCGAGTGTCAAAATATGTAACATAAAAGGTCACATCTTGTGATTGTATTGACTTAGAAGCTTCAATCTCTTACACCGCCAAGGGACCAAAGACCCTTGTACGAGACTAAATTTGGAATTTGATGCGCCGACCCATTCACGAGAAAGAGGCGGACAGAGAAACAGTCAGTCAGATAAGAAATGATAAAAAAATTTTAGTTCGTGTTATATAGTTACAAATTAACAATTTTCGGTTTTTTTCCTTTACATGTTTGCCAGTTTCAAAATTTGTGACATGAATGGGCCAATATTTTGACTTAAAATCATTAAATTTTTACACTATCAAGGGGCGAAAGACCTTAGTATATGACAAGTTTTAACTTGATTGTTTCATGACACATGAGCAACAAAGCGATGCTATAAGGGTTCCGTTTTTCTGATGCATGGAACCGTGGAAATCGACAACAGGGAACGTGGTGCTGCAGTAGGCTGTGGAAGATTGCCGAGCTACTGGAAACCACGGGTCTCTTACACCGAAGAAACCAGACATCATCACTGAGCAACACCCGCAAATTTCTCGCTTGAAGATGGCTGTTGACTCTGACGTACACGGATCAAACGTTTCCCTCAGACAGCGGTAATTTTGCGAACGAAGAGATTTATCCGTAATGCGCGTTAGACAAACAGCGGTAGCATTCCGCGTGTCGCACAGTTGTAACTGGCGGCGACGCAAACTTTACCGCGCCTGTGGTCCGGTACTTCTGAACGCTCATAGCGCCGCGGCATATCTTCCCGGTTGTCGCCATCTTTGGCGGGCGGCCATATCTGTGCCGCGACCGTCTTTGAACTGGGACGTGGACGCCATTGCGACGCGATTACACGGCGAGCCGGAAAGGCAAATCAAATCGCGTGCAACGCGAAAAATTTAGCTGCGTCGTTTGGCAGCCAGCCCCGACCGGCAAAATGAGCTGCATCGTGAGTGAACGGCCAATAGTCATACATACGGTACAGTTTTAGTCTGTTTCCAGGGCGGCGCTCTTTGATTACGTCCGCCGCTTGATACGGTACGAGAATTTAAATTAGGTCAGCGTGTCTGTTTCCTCGTTTATTTATGTACCGTATGCCGTAGTACATCACGTGACTTAACTAAATATAAATAGTCTACAATACAAACATTAGGTATGCGTGTAAAACCGTACCAGTCATGTAAAATTGGAAGTTTTTTGGTATATTTAATATTGTTGTGTTATACCAAGCACCAAAGGAAAATTCAGTTAATGCTATGCATATAAAAATCATGGAATATATAAAACTAGAAATGTAACATTATCCTGCACAGAACTGATTTTTAACTTGTTGTTGTTGTCTTCAGTCCTGAGACTGGTTTGATGCAGCTCTCCATGCTACTCTATCCTGTGCAAGCTTCTTCATCTCCCAGTACCTACGACAACCTACATACATCTGAATCTCCTTAGTGTATTCATCTCTTGCTCTTCCTCTACGATTTTTACCTTCCCCGCTGCCCTCCAGTACTACATTGGTGATCCCTTGATGCCTCAGAATATGTCCTACCAACCGATCCCTTCTTCTAGTCAAGTTGTGCCACATACTTCTCGTCTCCCCAATCCTATTCAATACTTCCTCATTAGTTATGTGATCTACTCATCCAATCTTCAGCATTCTTCTGTAGCACCACATTTCGAAAGCTTTTATTCTCTTCCTGTCTAAACTATTAATCGTCCACGTTTCACTTCCATACATGGCTACACTCCATACATATACTTTTAGAAACGACTTCCTGACACTTAACTCTACACTCGATTTTAGCAAACTTCTCTTCTTCAGAAACGCTTTGCTTGCCATTGCCAGTCTGCATTTTATATGATCTCTACTTCGACCGTCATCACTTATTTTGCTCCCCAAATAGCAAAACTCATTTACTACTATAACCGTCTCATTTCCTAATGTAATTCCCGCAGCATACCTGATTTTTAACTTAAAACCAATAATTCCTCACGAATGTTAATCTACAAACCTATAATAGTATCATTTCTAGATTTAAAAAGCGAATTTGACTAGGGAGATAGAGAAAAGATAGATAAAACCATTGGAGAATTTGGTGTTAAAGCAAAATTAGCAATCACAAGTCACGAAAATCAACAAATACGATATCCAAATTTAAATATATAGGATAAGTACCTCGGCGATTTGAAGCAGGAATTGTTGTTAAGACGGGGAAATGGTTCATCGCTCTTAGTGTTTAACTGCGTTATAGAAAAAACTGCGAAGATTTGGAATTCGAAGCTAAAAAAAAATAAAATCACGAAATCGAACCAATAACTCTAGGAAAGAAAACAAATGGGGTTAGGATTGGGTAAAATGGCACGGGCTGAAGTGTACCATTGGCTTTGACAGCATCCCGACAGCCCGTGGACAAACTCGCAACGTGCTACATGTCCCCCGGCAAAGAAATCAAGAGCCGTTCGTCACAACGGAGTCCTCCTCCCCCCCCCCCCCCCACCCAGTTCCTCTACCGCCGAACCACAATCAGTGCTGAACACTATAAAGACACTTGTTTGCAGAAACTGCGACGCTGCATACAGTAGAAATGTCGGACGGAATAATGCTGTGGCGCGATACCCCCCCCCCCCCCCCACACACACACACACACACACACATACACATACACTGCCAACCGGATGAGGGCTACGCTTGAGCGATATGGCTCGGAAACCCTGCTACATCCTCTGTATAGGCCGGACCCTGTACCGTGCTCTTTGGCGACTTGAAGAAAAGACACGCGTGGACGTGTGTTCCAGTCGGACCGAAACACAAGAGTGGGTCCGGTTGTGAAGATCCTTTCTCCGAAACAGGATCGCCTCAGCCTGCCAGTGGCATAGACGTGTTTAACGCGTGTGGTGATTAGTTTAGAATGGCACCGTTCCCTGGTCCCGTTGTCGCAGGTGTTGCTGTTTCATTTGACAGCCCGTCATATTTCTACATGACTATTCTGTAATTCACACGTAAGTGTCAGAGAGTTCAAAGCATCGCACGCAGATTAGTGTATTTCTCAACCGTTTGGCTCTCGTTATTCTGTCTATTGCAGTAAAGTCAACAACACAAAGCAGAACCTCACACACGGAAACTGTTACGAAAAATTGGCGTAATACACACCAGAAAATGGGAGTCATTTTCGCAAATGTGTCGTGTAAAATATGAATAAAAGAAAATGGCGACTGGTAGCAGAAAGTTATTCATAAACGAACCCACTGTTTTCACAGTCGCAGGCTTTCCAAAAAATATTTATAATAGATAAAAGCGGGTTAAATTGCTTGTCCTATGTCGCTAAGGCAGTGTTTAAACGTTAAGCAGAACCAACCTATACCTTAGCACCTGTCTACATCTACATTTATACTCCGCAAGCCACCTAACGGTGTGTGGCGGAGGGCACTTTACGTGCCATGTCATTACCTCCCTTTCCTGTTCCAGTCGAGTATGGTTCGCGGGAAGAACGACTGTCTGAAAGCCTCCGTGCGCGCTCTAATCTATCTAATTTTACATTCGTGATTTCCTCGGTAGGTATAAGTATGGGGAAGCAATATATTCGATACCTCATCCAGAAACGCACCCTCTCGAAACCTGGCGAGCAAGCTACACCGCGATGCAGAGCGCCTCTCTTGCAGAGTCTGCCACTCGAGTTTGCTAAACTTCTCCGTAACGCTATCACGCTTACCAAATAACCCTGTGACGAAACGCACCGCTCTTCTTTGGATCTTCTCTATCTGCTTTCTGAACCCGAACTGGTACGGATCCCACACTGATGAGCAATACTCGAGTATAGGTCGAACGAGTGATTTGTAAGCCACCTCCTTTGTTGATGGACTACATTTTCTAAGGACTCTCCCAATGAATCTCAACCTGGTACCCGCCTTACCAACAATTAATTTTATATGATTATTCCACCTCAACACCTGTGCTGTTAAAGCCCAATTACTGCCTCTCAGTGCGATCGATGCCCCAGGTCCTGATCCAGGTCGCGTCCCATTTACGCTGACCAAGTCACGGCAGTAAGCTCTTTCGTTGCTTGTGTATTTATCGAGAGTCCAAAAAAATGTTGAAATGTGTGTGAAATCTTATGGGACTTAACTGCAAAGGTCATCAGTCCCTAAGCTTATACACTACTTTACCTGAAGTATCCTTAGTACAAACGCACACACACCCATGCCCGAGGGAGGCATCGAACCTCCGCCGGGACCAGCCACACAGTCCATGACTGCAACGCCTGAGACCGCCCGGCTAATCCCTATCGAGAGTCGCTTGCGCAGCGAATACCCCGTGTCACCGGAAAAGACCGCACTCGGGGAAAACGAACAAATCAGTTTTTTCGTAAGAGCTCTGATTTCTGTCATTTTATTACGATGCACATTTTTCTCTATGTACGTGGAAGTCACCAAAATGTCTCGACGTTCGGAGGACAAGGGAGGCAAAGGTCCAGAGTTCGCGTCGCGGACCGGCACACAGATTTAACCTGCCACGAAGTTTCTTGACAAAACTGGCGATTGCAATTTCGCCGCAACGCAGAATGCGTTTCTTTTAATGATTACCACCCTCAGACGCTTCCATTTCCGTCACAACCTCTGCGCTCCTTCGCAATAACATAAAACAAATCTGCCCTTCTTTGAACTTTTTCCGTGTCTTCCGTCTGCCCTATCTGGTAAGGATCGCATGCTGCATACCAAAACTCCAGAAGAGGACAGTAGATTTGTTGCACATCCCAAAGTATCAGCAGAAGACACACTGGTATCTTTCTTCGCCGCGCGGGTTTTACCGAGCGGTCTCAGGCGCTGCAGTCATGGACTGTGCGGCTGGTCCCGGCGGAGGTTCGAGTCCTCCCTCGGGCATGGGTGTCTGTATTTGTCCTTAGGATAATTTAGGTTAAGTAGTGTGTACGGCAGGCTGTAGCCTTTCGCCCCTACTCTTCAATCTGTACATTGAGGAAGCAATGATGGAAATAAAAGAAAGATTCAGGAGTGGAATTAAAATACAAGGTGAAAGGATATCAATGATACGATTCGCTGATGACATTGCTATCCTGAGTGAAAGTGAAGAAGAATTAAATGATCTGCTGAACGGAATGAACAGTCTAATGAGTACACAGTATGGTTTGGGAGTAAATCGGAGAAAGACGAAGTAGTAGAAATGAGAACAGCGAGAAACTTAACATCAGGATTGATGGTCACGAATTCAATGAAGTTGAGGAATTCTGCTACCTAGGCAGTAAAATAACCAATGACGGACAGAGCAAGGAGGACATCAAAAGCAGACTCGCTATGGCAAAAAAGGCATTTCTGGCCAAGAGAAGTCTACCAATATCAAATACCGGCCTTAATTTGAGGAAGAAATTTCTGAGGATGTACGTCTGGAGTACAGCATTGTATGGTAGTGAAACATGGACTGTGGGAAAACCGGAAGAAAAGAGAATCGAAGCATTTGAGATGTGGTGCTATAGACGAATGTTGAAAATTAGGTGGACTGATAAGGTAAGGAATGAGGAGGTTCTACGCAGAATCGGAGAGGAAAGGAATATGTGGAAAACAGTGATAAGGAGAAGGGACAGGATGATAGGACATCTGCTAAGACATGAGGGAATGACTTCCATGGTACTAGAGGGAGCTGTAGAGGGCAAAAACTGTAGAGGAAGACAGAGATTGGAATACGTCAAGCAAATAATTGAGGATGTAGGTTGCAAGTGCTACTCTGAGATGAAGAGGTTAGCACAGGAAAGGAATTCGTGGCGGGCCGCATTAAACCAGTCAGTAGACTGATGACAAGAAAAAAAAAAAAGTGTGTAAGCTTAGGGACTGATGACCTTAGCAGTTAAGTCCCATAAGATTTCACACACATTTGAACATATCTTTCTTCCGGCATACCATCTAGTCACAGGAACAACCGAAAGAAAACATTGCATTCAGTCGGTTTCAGTTTTACGTTGTGGCGGATGTTCTGTTCTCATGTGATTTTGCCGCTCGTGTAGGATGACTCCGATTAACGTTTAAAAATACTCAAACCGACGTGGGTGATACTGAGACGCTTCGGGACGCAAAGTGGACAACAAATGGTGAAGATGCGACGTCAGCAGGTGACTTACCCCCACCGTACTGCAGCGGTTTGGTTTTTCGGTGGGGAGCGGTCACACCCACACTTCCGGCAGGGCTACTTCGTTTTCGTAAGTGTAAACCGATTCATCGTTGTTATTGTTGTATTACCACTACCGTATCACGTGGGATAACACAAGAACGATGTGTACCACAGGCGAGCCTAGGATCAACAAGAACCATAGCTGCAAGTGGGGTGTGAGGTGACGTCACATATTCAGCACTTGTCATCCTCTCTTGGGGCATTTCCCGAAATTTGCAGTCCCATGTGTCTTCCACTCAATTACTTTCGTTTATAAATAACATTCTGCTAACAGTCACGAATTTCTCTTATTTGCCTTACACGACGCGTTTCGGGAAATGATTCCCATTTCCGAGTGTGTATTTCTTAGTATTATGCCATTTTTCGCAGTCTTCTCGATGCGTGAGATTCAGCTTTGTTTTATTAACTTTACTGCAATATGTAAAAAAAAGGGCAAATTTTAGTCAGTTATCAATTCTCGTATTTAGTTTGTGGCGCAGTTTGGAAGAACTGGTACTTGCAGTTTTGTTATGGCCCTTTTCTGCAGAGTCTCATACATGTTAAATGTAACTCACATATTTCAGTCCACAGTGCAAATCAAATCGTTAGAAAGACTCTGAGCACTATGGGACTTAACATCTGAGGTCATCAGTCCTCTAGGCTTAGAACTACTTAAACCTAACCAACCTAAGGACATCACACACATCCGTGCCCGAGGGAGGATTCGAACCTGCGACCGTAGCAGCAGCGCGGTTCCGGACTGAAGCGCCTAGAACCGCTCGGCCACATCGGCCGATCTGTACAAATACAGGGTTATTACAAATGATTGAAGCGATTTCACAGCTCTACAATAACTTTATTATTTGAGATATTTTCACAATGCTTTGCACACACATACAAAAACTCAACAAGCTTTTTTAGGCATTCACAAATGTTCGATATGTGCCCCTTTAGTGGTTCGGCAGACATCAAGCCGATAATCAACTTCCTCCCACACTCGGCGCAGCATGTCCCCATCAATGAGTTCGAAAGCATCGTTGATGCGAGCTCGCAGTTCTGGCACGTTTCTTGGTAGAGGAGGTTTAAACACTGAATCTTTCACATAACCCCACAGAAAGAAATCGCATGGGGTTAAGTCGGGAGAGCGTGGAGGCCATGACAGGAATTGCTGATCATGATCTCCACCACGACCGATCCATCGGTTTTCCAATCTCCTGTTTAAGAAATGCCGAACAGCATGATGGAAGTGTGGTGGAGCACCATCCTGTTGAAAGATGAAGTCGGCGCTGTCGGTCTCCAGTTGTGGCATGAGCCAATTTTCCAGCATGTCCAGATACACGTGTCCTGTAACGTTTTTTTCGCAGAAGAAAAAGGGGCCGTAAACTTTAAACCGTGAGATTGAACAAAACACGTTAACTTTTGGTGAATTGCGAATTTGCTGCAGGAATGCGTGAGGATTCTCTACCGCCCAGATTCGCACATTGTGTCTGTTCACTTCACCATTAAGAAAAAATGTTGCTTCGTCACTGAAAACAAGTTTCGCACTGAACGCATCCTCTTCCATGAGCTGTTGCAACCGCGCCGAAAATTCAAAGCGTTTGACTTTGTCATCGGGTGTCAGGGCTTGTAGCAATTGTAAACGGTAAGGCTTCTGCTTTAGCCTTTTCCGTAAGATTTTCCAAACCGTCGGCTGTGGTACGTTTAGCTCCCTGCTTGCTTTATTCGTCAACTTCCGGTGGCTACGCGTGAAACTTGCCCGCACGCGTTCAACCGTTTCTTCGCTCACTGCAGGCCGACCCGTTGATTTCCCCTTACAGAGGCATCCAGAAGCTTTAAACTGCGCATACCATCGCCGAATGGAGTTGGCAGTTGGTGGATCTTTGTTGAACTTCGTCCTGAAGTGTCGTTGCACTGTTATGACTGGCTGATGTGAGTGCATTTGAAATGCACGACATACGCTTTCTCGGCTCCTGTCGCCATTTTGTCTCACTGCGCTCTCGAGCGCTCTGGCGGCAGAAACCTGAAGTGCGGCTTCAGCCGAACAAAACTTTATGAGTTTTTCTAC
This sequence comes from Schistocerca americana, assembly GCF_021461395.2. Classification (NCBI taxonomy): domain Eukaryota; kingdom Metazoa; phylum Arthropoda; class Insecta; order Orthoptera; family Acrididae; genus Schistocerca; species Schistocerca americana. Next base: position 197,396,462 of record NC_060129.1, on the reverse strand, counting down.
GTATCTGTAGTGTGTCGTGACCATATGTCAATGAACGGAGCTACAGTGAATTTATGAAACCGCTTCAATCATTTGTAATAGCTCTGTATTTCAGTATAGTCAAGAAAATAAAGCAGAACCTTAGGCATCGAAAATATTACGAAAAAATGGCATAATACAAAGAAACACACACCAGAAAATGGGAATGATTTTCCGACATCTGTCGTGTAAAATATGAACAAAAGATAATGGTGGTTGGTAACAGAAAGTTATTTACAAACAAAATGGTGACTGCTAGCAGAACGTTATTTATAAACAATACCGCTGGTTTGACAGTATCAGTTTATGATAGACAAAAGCAGATTAAATTTCTTGTCTCAGGCTCATCTACGTCGCTAAGGGAGTGTTTAGACGTCAAGTTGAACCAGCCTGTGTGTCCGCGTCTGTGGTGTTAAAAGCACAATTACTGCTACTCGGTGGGGACGAGGTATCAGGCCGTGACGTGATACAGTTCCCGTTACATTTACACTGAACACGTGGCGTGTCTCTTGCACGGCGAATACTCCCGTATCACCGGAAAAGACGTAAGGCCGAGACAACTGTCGCATCTTCTCAAACACTACGATTTTGCTGGGGCAAAAGAAAACTTCTCTCGCAGAATCAACTGCGGCTTACAAAATGGAACAGCTTCCTGTATTCACGCGCAACATCTAGCAAACAATACATTTGCGTCAACGGGTACATTATGTATTCCTAGATTTACAAAAGGCACCATAGCACATCGTCAACTACAGTTTACATACCTTCATATGGAGTACCTTCGCACGTAAGCGGTGGTCAGCTAGAACAATACCGAACCAATTGAAACCAGTACGTTATCCTGGACGGGGCAAATGCTCCACAGAAATGAATGTTCCCCAAGAAAGCGTAACAGAACCAGTATGTTCTCGGTATACATAAACGGTTTACCAGACGGAATCAGCTGTACTGTAAGATTGTTCCTGAAGCGGCGTGCGTTTTTAGAAAGACTCAACGAAACTTCAACTTGTCACAATAAAAGGCAGTTCTAGTAAAATGCGTACAGCTGCAACGTAACAAAGAAAAAGAGTCAGATGCTGTTCGCAGAAAATAAACACTGGAAAAGTTCTTGACCGATTTACTTCATACATTTGGACGATGCTACAATGGACGTTCGAACGCATATAAGCCATATATTTACCGACGTGGTATGAAAGTATAGGTGGACTTGCAAGCTATCAAAAGTACGATTCGGTGGTTTTGGTACACCACTTAAATGACGTATCAAATGCTATGGTTTACCGCTGGTATTGGAAGGGAAAGAAACGTAAATGAATGTGAGAGAGAGAGAAAGAGAGAGAGAGAGAGAGAGAGAGAGAGAGAGAGAATCGGAGCCGACGACTTCTCTTTCGTTTGTTTCGCATGTAGTTAGAAGTGCACAACGTACAGTGATAGTCCGTTGTGTTGCAGAATATATAGTGAACTTTATAAATAATAAAAATTAGTTGATCGCGTAACTTCTGCGCTTTTATGGTTCAAATGGCTCTGAGCACTATGGGACTTAACAGCTATGGTCATCAGTCCCCTAGAACTTAGAACTACTTAAACCTAACTAACCTAAGGACAGCACACAACACCCAGTCATCACGAGGCAGAGAAAATCCCTGACCCCGCCGGGAATCGAACCCGGGAACCCGGGCGTGGGAAGCGTGAACGCTACCGCACGACCACAAGCTGCGGATGCGCTTTTATGCAACCGGTTGGTCCCGGCGGAGGTTCGAGTCCTCCCTCGGGCATGGGTGTTTGTGTGTTTGTCCTTAGGATAATTTAGGTTAAGTAGTGTGTAAGCTTAGGGACTGATGACCTTAGCAGTTAAGTCCCATAAGATTTCTCACACATGTGAACATTTTTTTTTTATATAACCAAACAATTACTTCTGATGCAGGTGCTTCTTTACCTCCAGAGATATAAAAAATATTTATAGTTATTATTGTTGCGCTGTACTCAATAGAACGTACTTCGTCATCCAAGGTGGGACCTGTTATTACTGCTATATGCGAAAGTTATTTATGAATAACAGAAACAGGTTTTATGTAAGTTCGGCAGAGAGCTAATGAGGATGAGTTGGAGTGAGTGAATGAGAATGGGCAGCTGGTGGTGGATGGTTATAAGCGACTTACAGTGTTGCCTAGTGAGTGTGGTTATGGGGAAAATTTTGAAGTTACGGAGGAAGGTAGACTAAGGCAGCTGCCACTCCACTTTTCAGTCGGAGTCTTTTTATACATGAGCACATTCTTCTTTCTTGTGCTTCTATAGTTGCTACAGCGGGTCATATCACTCATACGATAAGAACTTTATCGGTCAGTGAAATTATGATAGTTTATTTGCGTGAAATTGAAATGAAGCTAAACCAGTTTTACACCTCAGACCTGACTTAAGAGGCACAAAAATGTTGCATGTGCTTCAGTAGTACAATATGGAGTTCCTAGAATTTCTCCGCCTTCGGCCTCTTCACAAACAACAGTTTTGCTCCACACGCATTTTACTTGTATTTTAAGCACTCATAGGGTAACTTTGAAACCCTGAATCTCGGAAACAGATGAAGATGGCTAGAAAATTTTTAAGGTCTTTCGAGTCCGGAATCTTAGGAGTATAACGTAAAAATTACAGGTATTTGTTGTGGACAGCGCTCTGGGAGTCTGCAACCTGGGTTTGCTCCGGTACTGACTGAAAAACAAATTTTCTGAGTTTTTGAGGAATCACCCCTGATTTTAGGCAAATGTATCACCCATCCATCCACGGGTATACCCGCCACTTTAATAAGTGACGGGTTTATCACTAGTATATCTGTCATCATTCGAACTATTTAATTTTTTACCTTGCACATTTTACGTACTCGAATGGGGGAAATTTGAACCTCTGTATTTTGGGGAAGGGATGAAGATATTAAGAACATTTTCAAGGTTGTTAGAGATCGGGATCTTAGGAATATGACGCAAAACTTTCGGTCATTTGCTGTGCACAGCCAATTTGCAATACTCGGCTGTGTCTTAGCCTTCTGTTGACGGTGAAAATATAGAAAAAACTTTTTTTTGTTATTCCGAGGAATTACCCAGGAACTAATGGTGGCGCGTCCGTCAGCCCCATCAAGGTCACCGTAGAGCGCATCAAAAGAAAAAAGAACCAATCAATTTGTTCCAGTTCCCTAAGCGGGAGGAATTGCGTAATGCCGTTGCTTTGAACCTGTACTGTGCGGTAGTGACCCTTCCGTTGGCCATACAAATGGTACTCAGCCCAAGGTGGCCGAGCGGTTCTAGGCGCTACAGTCTGGAACCGCGCTGCTGCAACGGTCGCAGGTTCGAATCCTGCCTCGGGCATGGATGTGTGTGATGTCCTTAGTTAGGTTTAAGTAGTTCTAAGTTCTACGGGTCTCATGACAGATGTTAACTCCCATATTGCTCAGAGCCATTTGAACTATTTTCAGCCCAAGGACTGTCCAAACACTTGACCGTACCGTTTTATCACGAACAGAACCCAGTCTTTCAGCACCAGAAAATCCCGTTTTTATGCGCGGCGTTCTCGAATATTGTATTCTGCAACAGTTTATTGAACGTAACTTCTTCTACAATACAATAGCTGGCTGTACGATGGATGTAGACGCCCGTCGATCTAGCCGGAGATGTGGTTCCTCTCGGTCGGCTGGTGCAGTACGGCTGCTTCGGTGATATCTTCTCGGAGACTCTGCTACAGCGGTTGCCATTAGCAGCGGACGAAGACTGGTCTGCCTTCGACCGGCCGGGCCTATATAGTGAGCTGGAGCCAATAGGAACCCGGCGTAGGAATTCGTCGCCGGATATGTCGCGGCGACCTCTGCAAGGAAAGGTTCCTATTAATCGACTGCAATCTTCGGCGTGTTTACCTGATGTCTTCGCCTGTTTGGCTGTTGGTTTGTTTCCCTCATAGCGCGGCTGTTATGCGATGCTGCCTGCCATTTAGGGGAACCCGACGGCAGACAGTACAAATACACTGCTGGCCACCGTAAATGCAACACCCTGAAGGAAGCATCCGAATCAAGTGACATTTACACCATGAGTTTGCAGCGATGAGGTATGCGACTGATTAGAATTTCAGCGCAGACGCACATCACGCGCGCCTGTGTCGCCACCTCATAGCGCCATTTAAGGCTTGGCGGTTTCGACGAGTGTACGTTCGGCACGTGTGTTTACCTTGTGGTTGTTTCACAAGACAACAGCGAACATCGTTTGATCAAGTATCCGAGTTCGACAGAGGAAGGATAGTGGCTTACCGAGATTGTGGATTATCATACAGAGAAATCGCTAGTCATGTTGGACGAAACCAAACAACTGTAATGCGGATATGTGACCGTTGGATGCAGGAGGGTACGACGGACCGACGTGGTCGATCGCATTCACCTCGGTGCACCACTGCACGTGCTGATGGGCAAATTGTGCGCATGGCAGTGACGGATCGCTCAGTGACATCCCGAACCACAGCACAGCACATTGCGTCTGTAACACATCGTCCAGTGTCTGCGCGTACCAGTCGACGCCGTTTGCAGCAGAGTGGTCTGTCCGCGAGACGTCCATTGCTTCGTCTACCACTGACGCAGAACCACAGACGTCTCCGTCGCCAATGGTGTGATGACAGACGGATGTGGACGGCAGAATGGAATGACGTTGTCTTTACTGACGAGGCACGCTTCTGTCTGCAGCACCACGATGGTCGGATTCGAGTGTGGAGACACCGTGGAGAGAGGATGCTGGACAGCTGCATTATGCACCGCCACACTGGTCTTGCACCGGGTATTATGGTATGGGGCGGTATTGGATATTACTCTCGCACGCCTCTAGTACGGATTGCCGGTACTTTAAATAGCCGGCGCTACATATCCGAGGTGCTGGAGCCAGTTGTCCTTCCTTACCTTCAGGGCTCGACCACAGCCAAATTTCAACAGGATAATGCGCGACCACACGTGGCACGGATTGTCCAAAGGTTCTTCGTCAATAACCAGATTGAATTGCTTCCCTGGCCGGCTCGCTCTCCGGGATCTTTCGCCGATAGAAAACATGTGGTCCATGGTTGCTCAACGAGTGACCCAGATTACATCCCCAGCTGCCACACCAGAAGATCTTTGGCAACGTGTGGAAGCTGCTTGGGCTGCTGTACCCCAGGAACACATCCAACGTCTCTTTGACTCAATGCCGAGACGTGTGGCAGCGGTGATCTCCAACAATGGCGGCTACTCTGGCTACTGATTCTGGCAGGAACCACATGTCACAGACGTCTGTAAACGTAATCATTTGATACTTGGTCAACATGTTATCTACAAAATAAATTTTGTTGTGCTACCTCTTGTCTTTCTTGGTGTTGCATTTACGGTGGCCAGCAGTGTATATTAGGTACGGACGCTGTCGCGTGCATACCGAGAACGCCTTAGTTTTACTGATTGCTACCACTACTGGCGTGTCATATCCGTCACACTTCGTCCGCTATTTCGGTATCATACAAAACTAGCTGCCCTTCTTCGACATTTCTCGATTCCCTCCGTCACCCTGTCTCGTACGCATCCCATACGTAGTCCTTAGCGTCCCTGCCTGAAGATGGCCGGCCGGACGGTGTAGCCGTGCGGTCTGCGGCGCCTTGCACAAGTTTGCGCGGCTGCCCCCTTCGGAGATTCGAGTCGTCACTCGGGCATGGGTGTGCGTGTTTGTACTTCGCGTGAGTTAGATTCAGTAGTGTGTAAGGCTAGGGACCGATGACCTCAGCAGTTTGTTTCCATAGTCCTTACCACCAATTTCTAATTTCCAATTTCAAGATGGCCGGATCCTAGCCGCGTGGAGATTTTCTTCGCGCAGGGACTGGGTGTTTGTGTTCTCACTATTTCATCCCATCGTCATCGAGGTGCACTTCGCCAAAGTGGTATAGAAAGACTTGCGCATGTGGCGTCCGGACATTTGCCACGGTTTTACCTGCTCCGAAGGGTTGCGTCCGTTGCCTCCTCCTCTTCATCGCTTGCTGAGACTTTCCGCTGGTTTACTTAACTTAGAACCAGAATCTCTTTCGATTTTGCGCCACATTTCTAGAGAAAGTTTCGTTGTGGGAACTATTAAACGCATTTCGCTTTCAAATCCGCACCAAATTTCGAGCCTCAGTAAAACTTCGGCAATCCAACACACATTACATTATTTTTACTTGAGTTGTGCTTCTTGTTTCTGTTGTAGTGCAGCTCATTACAATTACGGCTTTTCCCTCCAAAACCTAGAGTGCTTTCTCTGTCACCCTGTAAATACTAGAGCTAAACAATGTAGAACAACAACGTACGTTACAAGCATAGCATTCTGTATTACTTCATTTCCTTATTTCCAACATTTTAAAATTGTACGTCGACTTTACGTGACATGTCAATCATAGATGTTCTTATCTCTACTTAGTGAACGTATTTTCTGTCATGTTTCGAGCATTGTTCCGCTACACTTTATTAACTAATGTTTCGCCGCAAGGGATATCGTGTTGTGGACTGGCAAGACAGCCAATCCACAGTGACGGGTAGCCGAAAGGGAGGCGTTTAAGCTCACGCAGGCTGGCGTGAGGTCTGGAACAGTTAAAGGAGTTATACTAGCAAGAAAAGTAGGTAGCTGCTGGAATACTTTACTTTAATCCATAATTGGAGAACATCGCTCTTGTTGATACATTAATAACAATCTCTCTATAAACTGGTAATGGCGCCTTGCTAGCTCGTAGCAAATGACGTAGCTGAAGGCTATGCTAACCATCGTCTCAGCAAATGAGAGCGTAATTTGTCAGTGAACCATCGCTAGCAAAGTCGGCTGTACAACTGGGGCGAGTGCTAGGACGTCTCTCTAGACCTGCCGTGTGGCGGCGCTCGGTCTGCAATCACTGACAGTGGCGACACGCGGGTCCGACGTATACTAACGGACCGCGGCCGATTTAAAGGCTACCACCTAGCAAGTGTGGTGTCTGGCGGTGACACCACATATCGCATTTTGGAGACTAAGTTAATATGGAGTATCTCGATCTTCTGTTCAAACATTCACATTCCTATTTCTTTCTCCTTACTGTCTCTTGGACATGCAGTTGTAGTAATTAAGCACAAATGCAGTGATTAAAAAGAAATGATTGGCGTACATTCTCATTCTGTTTACATCGTTTCTTTCTTGTTGCTCCCATGGCGATGGACTGTTTCTATCGCAATCAGTAAGCGTGAAAGGAAGCTACCGTACAGACAGAGGAATCTATATTTATACTTGGCAGAACTAATTACAGACTGACACAATCGTCGGTATTGCTTTCTTTTCCCAAAAGTTATAAATATTTCGATTTCGGAAAAGAAGTTCTGTATTTCGCCAAGATGTCGAAGAAGAAGGTCCCTTACGTAGTGGTTATATCGAGTAAGATGTGGAGACGGCGGTCTGAAATCGGACCGAAGAAATACGGGGAAGGGCGTCCCTTAGCTGACGGATCGCTACTTGGTGTGAAGGGGCAAGTGTGGCAAACGTCTGGCGTGGCAAATGTCCGACATTCGTGCGAAAACCCTATGCGGGGTTTCAGCTGATAGTGCCACAGCCCCGTTGCACAACGTAAGCTAGTGTTCTGACGGTACTGGTTCTGCACGCTGACACGTCCGTGCGCCTCGCGCTGCGTTTCAGCGGCCGATGAATTGGGAGAGCGGCCGCCCCTCCCGGGCCGGTTACGCAATGGCGCCGGATATTTGTGTATGAATGAAGGCCGCGGCGCGGACTAAAATACTTTGCTCCGCGTAGCGCCGCGCGCCGCTGCCAAGGTCGCCTCCTGCCTTCGGGGGCGTTCGGCTGTTCCCGGAGCGCTTCGCGAGTCCCAATCGGCAGCGCCCCGCCCGCGCATGCGCCTTGCGGCCTCTGCGATGCGGTCAGTGATCTCCCCGCTGGTCTGCACACACACACACACACACACACACACACACACACACAGAATGCATTCTCTCTCTCCCGATCTAAGGAGGCCAAAACAAATAGCATTCCACCGGCCGTCTGGTTCGTTGACATCGCCGACGCGCATGTTACCGTCCGCGCCACCTTGGAGTCAGCAGTCAAAGTATACGCACAGTTTTAACACGGCGGGTAAAGGCCGGTTCCCACTAGAGCGCGGCAGCGCGGCGTGCGGCAACGGCAGCAGCAAGCGTTTTCCGCGTTGACGCAGCGGCTCGCGGAATTGGCGTTACCATCTGGAAGCGGCAGGCGCTAGCGGTAGCCAATGACGGACAGCCACTGAGGTACGGGGCCGGGATCCACTGAAACGCCCGGTGCGTTTGATTAACTGTATTTTACACCTACGTGAAGGAAAGACGAAGTTGGCTGAAGACATACCAATTTTTCATTTTCTGTACAATGTACTCTTTCACATATTTCATTATTCATGTTTTCTCATTTCACCATAAACAGATTTCATGACTACCGTTCATGATTGTTCACTATCTCCTAACACATTGAAACAATGTACGAGAAAAGAGATTATTCAGATGGTTAATCGAGACAAAAATTTAAAATGTGATACGGTAGCATGTACAGGAAAACAGTAAGAACACAGAGGCTTGGGGGAAGGGATGAAAGTGGAAGCCACCTGATAGAATTTCCCACAGAGCATAGTAATCATCGCCAGCACATTCTTAAGAATCACAAAAGAATAATATATATTTGGAACAGAGTTTTCGAAACCAGATTTTAAATTGTAAGGCATTTCCTGGTGCAGACGCAAATCTACAATTATTTATTGGTTACGAGCTGCGGTTTACAACTAAAGAGACAGTAAACGGTAGCAAATTAAGGAAATGGAACTAGATAAGTCAAGACCCACAGTTTTTCGATAACCTTAAAGTTACCGTAATGCGAAGACTGACAGAAACATCGGAAGGAATCCGCTAGAATACGAATGGATATCTTTGAGAGAAGAAGTGGTGAATGCAGCAGAGTATGTAAAAGGGAAGAAGGTACAGTAGAAATCGTTAGATAAAACGTGATATGTTAAATTTGACACGAGGGAAAAATATAAAAATGTAGCAAATAAAGTAGGCCATCGGAAATAGAAATGTGTAAACATGACGTTAACAGGAAGCCCAAAATTGCAATGCGATTTTGCTCTTGGAAAACATAGGGGAATGAAAATGAGAAAGAACAAAGAAAAATTTGCTCAAAGGAGAAGCAACTGTCAAGAACTCATTTGGCAAGCCAGAACTAAGCAAATGAGAGAAGGCTAGAAAGTGGATGGAATATGTAGAGAGGAGAGGGGGAGGGGTTGTACAAACTAACATAAGCACGATGTTAGATTCCTGTGAGATGTCTGAACACGCAAGGCAATACTGATCCTACCACTTAGCTAAGTACACAGACTGAAGAACTGCGAAACTGTGTTTATAGCATTTGCATGTTTAGAGAAAGGTTTTCACGATCTTAATTAAAACATTCTTTGAAACTCTGGAGATGTCATCGATAAAACACAGGGACACAAGATTATCTACAACTTGTACAGAAACCAAACTGCATTTCTAAAACTTGAGTGACTTGAAAGGGAAGCAGTAATTGAGAAGGCAGAAGTAGAGAAGATATAAAATGAAGACTGTGAATAGCAACAAAAGCTTTCTGAAAAAGAAAATTTGTTCACATCGAATATAAATTCTAATGACTGGATACTATTTTACAAAGGTATTTGTGTGAAGTGCAGCCTTGTATGTAAGTGAAACGTGGGCGATGAACAGTTCTGTCAAGAAGACAATGGACGCTTTCAAAACGTGGTGATCAATAAGAATGCTGAAGATTAGATATGAGGATCGTGTAACTAAAGAAGAGGTACGGAATTAAATAGAGGAGGAAGAGGAAATTATGGCATAACTTTGACTACAAGAGGGGTAAGTTGACACGACATATTATGAGGCATCAAAGATTGAGGACAAAAGGGGTTGGGTGATAGTATTCTGATAATAATCATCTGTTGAAATGCTATTCCACTATTTTATCTATTAATGTAAGCAGTGAATTTACTCTTCCATGCACTCCTCCACAAAACATTTAAACCAAAACTGTCAGCTGAACACCAAATCTTTCAACCACTGTCTGACAACTACTGCATTCACTTTCAACTTTCTATAACTATCACTGGCTAGCCACACACACATACAGATATAAGGAGAACAGAAATAAACAAACATTAGTTTTCAGCATATAATTCTTTAGGTTGGCAACATGTACATAAACAAACAGGAAGGGACTTGAGGTGAACACATTGTAGTTGCGACTTCAAATCAGTGTCTTCGGTAAAATGTCTACAGCTAGTGACAGAAGAGGAAAAAAAAAGAACATGAAGAATGTGCTTATGTTCCATAATCTGAGTTTTAGTTCAACCTACAGCATGTGACCAGGTGAGGGGAAACGCAGATGTCCGCCAAAAACTCGATTCACTGTAAGTAATCAGTTATTCACGTAAAAAAAGATGTGAACTGTTTTATGATCTGCAAGTATCACATATCAAAACAAAACTGAATCATTCTAGATTCCACCGAAGATGCCTTAAAGTAAAAGGCGAAACGCGTCTTGAACCAATAAAGTACACTGGATAAAGAAAAAAACGTTTGTTACTTCCAAAGGAAATAATCAATAGCTGTAGATACTTAGCAAATTACATCTTATGACATACCAGTAAATTAGTCTCGCTTTAAGTTCTCAATCCACATGCTATTAAATGCCGTTTAAAAAAATTCATCTATCCCTTCCGAAAAACGGTAGTTTGTTTCATATCTCGGTAGATAAACAGATTTAGGATATTTATCATGTGACGAAATACATGAATTTTTACAAGTTATTGTTTGCAAAAAAACACTTTTCGATTTCTTGAACCGTTTACGAAATTTACAGTTGATACAACTACATCGTTTACGACGAGCAGGACGAAAGTATCGGTCGCGTAGCGAGCGACCCGCGCGCAGCCACCTCACGGCCTCTCCGCCGACATATCATTCAATATCTCGAGAACGGTGATAGCTATCGTTCTGCCCTCAGCTTTAAAAACAATTTCGATATGTTGACTAAATTTCATACGCAATAATGTATTACCTAAAATGAACTGTACGCAAAGTCCACGCAATGCGTTTTTACCTCTGCACACACATTAAAATTTCGTCTAAAGGTTTACGTAAATGCGATACAGCAAGTAACCACGACGAATAACGAAAAGAAATTCGGTCCTTTATCGAGAGAAGATATCAGGCTGTAGCATGCCCAAGAATCAAATTTTTCTACCGAATAGTTTCCTTGGAATCGGATGATAAGTATTTCATAGCTGCCGCCGCGGCCGCGCCAGCGGTTCGGCGAAAGTTCGTGTGGCCCGAGGTTCCGTACCTGACGTCACGCTCAGCGCGTTCTGTGATTGGCGGCGCGCACCTGGAGCGCGGCTCGCGGCAGCGGAAGCGGTTCGACATGGGCAAACCGCGACGCAGAGCCCGCCGCGCCGTGCCGCTGACGCCGTTTCCATGGCAACCACGCCGCTGACGCGCGGTTTTGACGCGCGGCAGCCCTAGTGGGAACCGGCCTTAACGCGTGACGTGTGGCGTTCTCGAGGGGGCTGCATTCTCGTTCCGGACTTCATCAGTGGGGTTTTTTAATCTAAAATATGCAGAACATGGTATGGTTGTACAAACACAGCAAAACATTATTACATTTTTACAAATCGTCTTTTAAAATGTAGATGTATATTGATACTTTCATACTACCTTATTTATTGTATGCTACAGCACACCATCCAACGAACCCGAGTACACGAATAGCTAAGCAACAGCTAAATACACACCAAAATAACTGGTTTCCACAACACTACCACAACCCCAAGTATATACTGCAGACATACGAAGTTCGCCTTTGAGTGTTTGTTTACTAACAGCCGCTCACATGGTTGCAGATGACATGATCTTCACTAAGTAAAAAGACGGCAACAGAAAAAAAGAGCGCAGAAAATATGTCACAAACAGCGCCAATAATTGCTTAAAATGTGCTGTAGCATACAATAAATAAGGTAGTATGAAAGTATCAATATAAAACTATATTAAAGAAACACGATTTGTAAAAATGTAATAATGTTTTACTGTGTTCGTACAACCATACCATTTTCTGCATGATTCAGATTTAAAAACCCCACTGATGATGGTGGTTAATATTATCCATATTTTGCAGCTTCAAACGTCACTGTACTCAATACACTCGAGGTACGAATTAAAAAAGTTTTTTTAATTCATACCTGGTGTGTTAATTAATGATTTAAAAATCATAGATAACTGCAGGAGAGGTATTACGAGTCGTATAAAGTGATGACTATGTCGCGAATTATCTTACAAGGGGAGACCGCCAATTGTGAAATTCAGATTCGATTCATACAGCGCATAATAAAAGCTCATGGCCAGAGGTGTAATGTGGCAAAGCACCAAGATGCACTTCTCAGCCGTTGTCGAGAAAATCGACAGTTAGAAGAAACCGTTGCGGTGAAATACTCTCTATGATTAATAATTCTATACAGCGTCGTGGCGCAGCGGTAAGCGCTCGGGTTCGTAATCCGAAGGTCGCCGGATCGAATCTCGCGCCATGCAATTTTTTTTTTAGTATTTGTTTTTTGTTATTCAAATGTGTCTATACACACACACACACACATATATATATATATATATATATATATATATATATATATATATATATATATATATATAATAATTCCCGGCAATCAGTTGCAACAATTATGCATATAATAAGTTGTTGAAGGTCGTTTGTCGTGGAAAAACAGGCGACTTCGATCATCATTATGTTTTCCGCAAACAAAGTTGTATTTCACAAATGTTATTAATTGTCTTCATAATGTTAACCGCGTATAGTTAACGGAAGACGTAGAAACGATATTCCGAAACGAATACGTATAGCGTAATTCAAACGTTCGAATTAGAATAGAGACCCCACGAACACAAATTTGCTGTGGCAGGTATGAAATATAAACTCCGATATTCGCTCTTTACACTTGAAGGACAGATGTTGAATGAGCCGAAACGAGCCACCGCATAACAGCGTAGTTGCCTGCTAACTTCGAAAAACGGCAGATGAGCTCCCTAGCGCAACTTATAACATCGTCGAAAATCAGTGCGGACGGGAGAGCTTTGGTACACCCTGTTAAAAAAAAGCGGAAAAATGGAGGCGGTACAATTGGAGAGTGATCCGCCTTCACCAACATGCATAAGCAATTCATTAATATATATATATTTGAATTACAAAAAACTAATAATAAAAAAAATATTGCATATATATATCAACTATTAATGAATTGCTTATGCATGTTGCTGAAGGCGGATCGCTCTCCAATTGTACCGCCTATATTTTTCCGTTTGTTTAACAGGGTGTACCAAAGCTCTCAAGCTCTCACGTCCGCACTGATTTTCGACGATGTTATAAGTTGCGCTAGGGACCGCATCTCCCTTCTTTCGAAGTTAGCAGGCAACTACGCTGTTATGCGACGGCTCGTTTCGGCCCATTCAAGATCTGTCCTTCAAGTGTAATGGGCGAGTAACGGAGTTTATATTTCATACCTGCCACAGGGAATTTGTGTTCGTGGGCTCTCTATTCTAATTCGAACGTTTGACTTACGCTATACGTATTCGTTTCGGAATATCGTTTCTACGTCCTCCGTTAACTATACGTGGTTAACATTATGAAGACAATTAATAACATTTGTGAAATACAACTTTGTTTGCGGAAAACATAATGATGTTCGAAGTCGCCAGTTTTTCCACGACAAACGACTTCCAACAACTTATTATATGCATAATTGTTGTAAGTGATTGTCGGGAATTTTATATATATATATATATATATATATATATATATATATATATATATATATATATATATATATTTGGATTACAAAAAACTAATAATAAAAAAAGTGCATAGAGCGAGATTCGATCCGTCGACCTTCGAATTACGAGCCCGAGCGCTTACCGCTGCGCCACGACGCTGTATAGAATTATTAATCGTTGAGAGTATTTCACCGCAACGGTGTATTTTAACTGTCGATTTTCTCCACAACGGCTGAGAAGTGCATCTTGGTGCTTTGCCACATTACACCTCTGGCCATGAGCTTTTATTATGCGCTGTATGAATCGAATCTGAATTTCACAATTGGCGGCCTCCCCATGTTAGTGCGAGCCCCTATTTTTCATAATTACAAATATTGGCCCGCATCTCGTGGTCGTGCGGTAGCGTTCTCGCTTCCCACGCCCGGGTTCCCGGGTTCGATTCCCGGCGGGGTCAGGGATTTTCTCTGCCTCGTGATGGCTGGGTGTTGTGTGCTGTCCTTAGGTTAGTTAGGTTTAAGTAGTTCTAAGTTCTAGGGGACTGATGACCATAGATGTTAAGTCCCATAGTGCTCAGAGCCATTTTTTACAAATATTGATTAGTTTATTGTCGATTCCCCTTATCCTCAGTCATGTAGCTGAGCGATTCGTGGCAATCGGAGATTACGAGCAATTACACTGTCATCCGGCCTCGCATGATAAAACAGCGCGTACTACTTACAAGGGAACCTCCCTATCGCACCCCCCTCAGATTTAGTTATAAGTTGGCACAGTGGATAGGCCTTGAAAAACTGAACACAGACCAATAGAGAAAACAGGATGAAGTTGTGTAGAACTACGAAAAAAACAAGCAAAATATACAAACTGAGTAGTCCATGAGGAAGATAGGCAACATCAAGGAGGGTGTGAGGTCAGGAGCGCCGTGGTCCAGTGGTTAGCGTGAGCAGCTGCGGACCGAGAGGTCCTGGGTTCAAGTTTTCCTTCGAGCGTAAAATTTTATTTTTTATTTTCAGGCAATTATCAAAGTTCAGGCACTCACACATAATCAACTTCGCTCTCCAAAATTCCAGGACATGTTCAGATTTGTTTGGACATATGCAGGATTTGACGGTCTACACACGGAAGAAATTGAAAACGTTAAAAACATGTGTTTTGACAGCACAGGGAAAAGTGTGCTACTGTGAAACTGTTGGATTCATTTGTTGCAGTTTATGTGACAAACTCTTATGTTTTGATCACTTTTTGGGAGTAATTCTCACATCCACAAGAAAACCTAAATCGAGCAATGTGGAAGAATCTTTTTGCCCATTCGCCAAGTGTACAAGTTAGGTGGGTCGGCAACATATTCCTGTCATGTGTCGTATAGAATATATCAGACGTGTTTTCCTGTGGGGGAATCGGTTGACCTATGACCTTGTGATCAAATGTTTTCGGTTCCCATTGGAGAGGCACGTCCTTTCGTCTACTAATCGCACGGTTTTGCGATGCGGTCGCAAAACACAGACACTAAACTTGTTACAGTGAACAGAGCCGTCAATGAACGAACGGACAGATCATAACTTTGCGAAAGTAAAGAAAAATTCTTTCGCTCGTGGGGAGATTTGAACCAAGGACCTCCCCTTCTGCAGCTGCTCACGCTAACCACGGGACCACGGAGGTCCTGAGCCCAGATTGTCCATGATGTTGCCTATGTTCGCATGGACTATTCAGTTTGTATATTTTGCTTATTTTTTCATAGTTCCACACAACTTCTTCCTGTTTTCTTGATTGATGTGTGTTCAGTTTTTCAAGGCGTATCCACTGTGCCAACTTATAACTAAATACGGGCAATCGGCGAATTGCAACAAACTTTGTACGTAATTTCAAAATTTTACGAAACTTTGTGGCAGCGTTATAGGTACACAGTTGGAACACTTACCCCTGTACACGTGACCTGTACACCTGATAAGGTTATTTCTACTAAATCAAATGGCTCTGAGAACTGTGCGACTCAACATCTGAGGTCATAAGACCCCTAGAACTTAGAACTACTGAAACCTAACTAACCTAAGGACATCACACACATCCATGCCCGAGGCAGGATTCGAACCTGCGACCGTAGCAGTCGCGCGGTTCCGGACAGAAGCGCCTAGAACCGCTCAGCCACATCGGCCGGCTTATTTCTACTTCTACGATTCACAGCAAGATGGCGCAGGCAGCTGCGGACGTTACTGTTTTCCAGCTTGCTTACAACTGACGTGCGTTCAGTTTTACACGTAGAGTGCTGTTTGTTTACGTGCACATTCTTTATTTCCGGCAAGAGAAAAGGATTGCTAGGAAGTCATGTTGCAGGTTTTGTTTACTTTACTTGTCCGTAAGGTGGCTCTGTTATATCGTATTTACAATGTGCTACGAATCAACGACAGATCCATTCGTTACTCAGTGCTGTTCAGAGACGTACAGTATAGTACGACGGAGCGTCAGGCCCGATAGTTGAGTGGTCAGCGTGACGGATTGTCTTCGTACGGGCCCGGGTTCGATTCCCAGCTGGGTCGTGGATTTTCTCCGCTCAGCGACTGGGTATTGTGTTGTCTTCACCATCATTTCGTCCCCATCCAGCGCGCAGGTCGCCCAATGTGGCGTCGAATGTAATACAGGGTTATTACAAATGATTGAAGCGATTTCACAGCTCTACAATAACTTTATTATTTGAGATATTTTCACAATGCTTTGCACACACATACAAAAACTCAAAAAGTTTTTTAGGCATTCACAAACGTTCGATATGTGACCCTTTAGTGATTCTGCAGACGTCAAGCCGATAATCAAGTTCCTCCCACACTCGGCGCAGCATGTCCCCATCAATGAGTTCGAAAGCATCGTTGATGCAAGCTCGCAGTTCTGGCACGTTTCTTGGTAGAGGAGGTTTAAACACTGAATCTTTCACGTAACCCCGCAGAAAGAAATCGCATGGGGTTAAGTCGCGAGAGCGTGGAGGCCATGACACGAATTGCTGGTCGTGATCTCCACCACGACCGATCCATCGGTTTTCCAATCTCCTGTTTAAGAAATGCCGAACATCATGATGGAAGTGCGGTGGAGCACCATCCTGTTGAAAGATGAAGTCGGCGCTGTCGGTCTCCAGTTGTGGCATGAGCCAATTTTCTAGCATGTCCAGATACACGTGTCCTGTAACGTTTTTGTCGCAGAAGAAAAATGGGCCGTAAACTTTAAACCGTGAG
Source organism: Schistocerca americana (assembly GCF_021461395.2). Lineage (NCBI taxonomy): Eukaryota > Metazoa > Arthropoda > Insecta > Orthoptera > Acrididae > Schistocerca > Schistocerca americana. Next base: position 197,379,353 of record NC_060129.1, on the reverse strand, counting down.
ATTGCTCAAAACACGTTAACTTTTGGTGAATTTGCGAATTTGCTGCACGAATGCGTGAGGATTCTCTACCGCCCAGATTCGCACATTGTGTCTGTTCACTTCACCATTAAGAAAAAATGTTGCTTCATCACTGAAAACGAGTTTCGCACTGAACACATCCTCTTCCGTGAGCTGTTGCAACCGCGCCGAAAATTCAAAGCGTTTGACTTTGTCATCGGGTGTCAGGGCTTGTAGCAATTGTAAACGGTAAGGCTTCTGCTTTAGCCTTTTCCGTAAGATTTTCCAAACCGTCGGCTGTGGTACGTTTAGCTCCCTGCTTGCTTTATTCGTCGACTTCCGCGGGCTATGCGTGAAACTTGCCCGCACGCGTTCAACCGTTTCTTCGCTCACTGCAGGCCGACCCGTTGATTTCCCCTTACAGAGGCATCCAGAAGCTTTAAACTGCGCATACGATCGCCGAATGGAGTTAGCAGTCGGTGGATCTTTGTTGAACTTGGTCCTGAAGTGTCGTTGCACTGTTACGACTGACTGATGTGAGTGCATTTCAAGCACGACGTACGCTTTCTCGGCTGCCGTCGCCATTTTGTCTCACTGCGCTCTCGAGCGCTCTGGCGGCAGAAACCTGAAGTGCGGCTTCAGCCGAACAAAACTTTATGAGTTTTTCTACGTATCTGTAGTGTGTCGTGACCATATGTCAATGAATGGAGCTACAGTGAATTTATGAAATCGCTTCAATCATTTGTAATAGCCCTGTAAGACCTGCACCGAGGCGGCCGGACCGACGTGCCCCGTAAGGGGCAATGTCGCCAAACGCTCAGTTTCCATTTTCATACGCTGGAGCAGTACCGGTACAATTAGAACTTTACCGGACGTGCACCTTGTGTACGGGGAAGTCCTTGCAATGCTTTCGCTCTCCGTGACGACCAGTGTTTATTTCTGTCGACCGGCGAATGCGGAAGAAGAAACGAGGGACCTGGCGACACAAGGACCACTCGCACGCCCAATTTTGAAAAGCCGGGATTGTTGCAGCGGACCCCCGCTGCAAGTACTCGTCGTATCGCACGTGAAATTGCCGCTGCACGTACTAGCGTGTGGCGGACGAGTACTCCACGAAGAACAGGTACACCCGTACCACCCACAGTGAGTGAACGCAATGCTTGTCACTGACTTTGCACCAAGGGTCGCACTGGGTCAGTGGTTGCGCCGGCAACGCATTGTTGTTGTGGTCTTCAGTCCTGAGGCTGGTTTGATGCAGCTCTCCATGCTACTCTATCCTGTGCAAGCTTCTTCATCTCCCAGTACCTACTGCACCCTACATCCTTCTGAATCTGCTTAGTGTATTCATCTCTTGGTCTCCCTCTACGATTTTTACCCTCCACACTGCCCTCCAATGCTAAATTTGTGATCCCTGATGCCTCAGAACATGTCCTACCAACCGATCCCTTCTTCTGGTCAAGTTGTGCCACAAATCCCTCTTCTCCCCAATTGTATTCAATACTTCCTCATTAGTTATGTGATCTACCCATCTAATCTTCAGCATTCTTCTGTAGCACCACATTTCGAAAGCTTCTATTCTCTTCTTGTCCAAACTATTTATCGTCCACGTTTCACTTCCATACATGGCTACACTCCATACAAATACTTTCAGAAATCACTTCCTGACACTTAAATCTATACTCGATGTTAACAAATTTCTCTTCTTGAGAAACGCTTTCCTTGCAATTGCCAATCTACATTTTATATCCTCTCTACTTGGACCATCTTTAGTTATTTTGCTCCCCAAATAGCAAAACTCCTTTACTAGTTTAAGTGCCTCATTTCCTAATCTAATTCCCTCAGCATCACCCGACCTAATTTGACTACATTCCATTATCCTCGTTTTGCTTTTGTCGATGTTCATCTTATATCCTCCTTTCGAGACACTGTCCATTCAGTTCAACTGCTCTTCCAAGTCCTTTGCTGTCTCTGACAGAATTACAATGTCATCGGCGAACCTCAACGTTTTTACTTCTTCTCCATGAATTTTAATACCTACTCCGAATTTTTCTTTTGTTTCCTTTACTGCTTGCTCAATATACAGATTGAATAACATCGGGGAGAGGCTACAACCCTGTCTCACTCCCTTCCCAACTACTGCTTCCCTTTCATGCCCCTGGACTCTTATAACTGGCATCTGGTTTCTGTACAAATTGTAATGCATTGCATTACAATGCAACGCACTGATCGACCATATTTCCGCCAGACCGTGCTCTTTACTGACCTGGCCTCATGCGATCGTGGTGGTATTTCGGACACCCGGAACACCCATGTGTGGGTTGAGGAAAACCCTCAGTGCTATAGTAGAGTCGCATCATCGAGCACGTTTTGTTGTGAATATCTGGGCAGTCGTCGTAGGCGACAATCTCACTGGGCCATATCATTTACTTGGCCGTCTGAAAGGCCACCTGCACTTAGAGATTCGTGCAAAGAGTTCTGCCTCGTTTGTCGGAGGACATACCGTTGGCTGCTCGTGAGAGGATGTGGATAAAACATGGCGGTGCACCGCCTCACTTCAGTCTGGATGTCCGCAACCATCTCAGTGCTGTATTTCCTGGATTGGAAGCGGGGGGTGCTATTCCTAGGCCTGTGAGGTGAGCTGACCTGACTCCCCCCCTTTTTTTTTTTCTTTATTGGTTTTCAATTCCCCCCGAAGGGGGCGGGCTGGCAGCAGCTTACTACGCTGCTCTACATCCTACAGACTTTTTTTTAAATAAAGGAAGAAGAAAGAAACAAGGAAAAACAGGCGATAAAATGGGGATTTAAAGTGTAAAATGGCGTAAAAATGCGGAAAGTTAAAACAGAAAGCAAAAGGGGTTGGCAATGTAGATAAAATACACAGGAATCAGACACACAATTAGTAGACACACAATTAAAAAACATGGGGACAGTCTGGTTTCTGTTCGCAAGAGATAAAAAGCACAACCAGCGACAGTATGATGGCCGTTCGCAACCAGTCCCAAAAAACACAACACGGAACACTCACTGTAAAACACGCACTGTAGAACACTGCACGAAAGTGGCAGCACAAAGACGACACTCCCGAGCCAAAGGCAGATGGGGGGGGGGGGACCTGCAGGAGGGGGAAAACCAAGGAGGGAGGAGAGGAAAAAACGAAAAGGGGGGGGGGGGAACCAAGGAGAGAGAGAGGACTAATAAAGGGGGAGAAGGGCAGACACGAGAGGGAATGAGAGGAGGGAAATGGAAAAGGACGTGGGGGAGAGAAGGGGGCAAAGGGAGGGGAGGTGGGGAAGAAAGAGGATGGAAGGGCGGGGGGGAGGGAGCCCGGGAAAAGGACAGAGGAAAGGAGGGGGAGTGAGGATCAGAGTTGATAGGAGGGGTAAATGGAGGGAGAGAGGGCACCATCCGGGAGGGGGAGTTGATGGAAGCCACCTTGGGAAAGGAGATGTGGGGTGTAGAGATGGTGGGTATGGGGGACACAACGGTGAAGACGGGGCAGGGGGCGGGGATCGGAGAGGAGCAACCAGGGGGTGAGGGGGTTCAAGACGGCGGGAGGTGTAGAGGATGCGGATATGTTCGAGGAATAGGAGCAGATGGGGGGAAAGGAATGAGATCATAGAGGATCCGCGTGGGGGACGGGAGGCGTATACGGAAGGCGAGGCGGAGTGCATGACGCCCGACTCCCCTTGATTATTTCCTATAGCCGGTATCTAAAGTCGCCTTTGTATCTAATTGCGGAGTGCAGTCGGTCTGGACCTATGTACGCTGCCACGAAATTTTCGGTCTGTCTGCGGGTTGGTTGGTCGTTCGGTCGGCCGGTCATTCGTTCTGTTGGTTGGTCGGTCGGTTTGTCGTTCGTTCTGTTGGTTGGTCGGTCGGTTTGTCGTTCGTTCAGTTGGTTGGTCGGTCGGTTTGTTTGTCCGTAGGTTGGTCTATATCGGTCTGTTGGTCAGCCTGTCGATACATTTGTGGGTTTGAAGGGGTCTTTAAATCGAACATAATTTTATCGCTGTTTGCATAGTCAGTTGTGACCAGAGGATACCGGAAGCCAGTTTGTGACCAACATTGGAAAGTGTTTCGTGTTTAATATTCCATAATCGTGGTGTTTGAAGCACTGATGGAAAACTCAATTAACATTGTGATCCATTTTAACACCCCGCATACGTCGGTGCCCTGGCTGGAGGGACTCTGCCTGTTTGACAATTTTTGTCTCCTTACGTCGAATCTCGTAGTTTGTAGTTCACATTCCATAAACCATGGGGGTGAACAGGGATTATGACACTATATTCAAATATAAAACAACCTCGCATATTTTTAATACATCACGTAACTTACAACTTCCTGTCGCAATTTTCGTGAAATTTTCTTAGAACTTTCTTGTAACAGTTGGAAGGCACATGAAGTGTCACATATTGCTTGTTATTAAATGTCAGCCATATAATTAGTTTATCAAAGCTTCGTTAACGTCTGATTACTAGGAATTATTTCATGGTAACTGGAATGGAAGGGAGGTCCTATTCATGAATCTCCTTGGTTATTTCGTATGGGGATGTCTACCAAGTCACTTGCATACGAGACCCCAGTGGATACGGAGATGGAATTAGTGGAATTGTGGCTACCTGCGTTCTGATTCGATACACACTAGGGGTATTTGTCGGTGTGCGTCAGAACCTTGTTCGCCGATGTCATCGTATTATCTCCGTAAGCTTGCTTCCCCGCTCACAGGTTACCTTATCTCGAATTGTTCAGTGAAGCGTAGTCTGTGTCCTGTTACATTTCTGGACAGTCTTAAGGAAAGGCCCTGCAGATGCTATTTAGGAGTTGCGTCGTGCGTGTGCGGATGTGTTTGTTAATACCGCCAATGTACCACGATACGTTTTGTGCGTTGAAGTAGACTGCAGGTAAGGAAATGCTCTAATTATAGGGGCTCTGGTTGACATACAAGAAAAATGACAGGTGTACAGTCTCCATACTCCTAGGATTTGAGGATTACTGCCCAAACTTGTTCCTTAAAGCAGTACCTCGAAATTCTGGCGGGATTAAAGGATAAAACGCTTGTCGTTAAATATATAAAAAAAAGTTATTTGGTACCTTTGTAATCGTCTCCTGAGTACGTACTTGACTGAATAGTCGTGAGTAGACGCTAGTACCAATATCTCATTTTGGCATTCCTTGTTCGTTAAAAAATAGAAATGTTAATTAAAACATATTGAGCCATAATTTATAAGTAAAAATAACATTTATTTTTCTAATTATTAATCTTATGGAGTAAAATTAGTATTCAAAATTAAATTAAAATTTAGTGCAAAAATTCGAAACGTCAAGTACAAAAGAAAATACTTTTTATTTCTAAGCTGAGTATTTAACATAAGGCATTTCATACATCCGCATGAAACTTTTATTTTCACATGACCAGCGATTAAAAGATGCGATTTTTATTAATAAATCGTGGTTCAGTATCTGTTAATTAACATTTTTATTTGTTAATAAATACGGTATTGTAAAAGAAGGAAAAAATTGGTACTAGCGGGATTCGAACCAGCAACTATGTAATTACCCGTCTATCACGCTATGCACTCAGCTACCAACGACTGTGATAAAAATTTACAACAACAGTCGAAAATATTCCCGTCTTCAAAGCTGATTTGTCAGAGTTATTTTGAGAACTGCTCCCTACTGCTTTAGGAAGTTGGTGACAGCCACTGACCTTCAAATCCTGCAAGTCCCAAGAAGCCGGAAGAGGACGCCTTGTTAGACACTACAATACAGTCATCAGATAATAGTTGTGTCATTATGAGAGTAAAACACTCACTTCACACAAAGAGAGACACGTGTAGCGGAAATCAAAGGAGAGAACGAAAAGTGATCGGGAATGCAAGAGAAAATAACGAAACTGAAGCGTATGCCAAGAATTATTCAGATAAGAAGAAACGTGGCTGGAATTCTGTAGGCATATCAGCTGACTGGAACCAGCAGATTAACAGCACAGCGTTTAGTTTTCTGGATAAGTCGTCGTAAAATAAAAACTGAGACAGTAAAATTTCACAGGAAATTGGACCAACACCTCCGCTGCCATTGTGAGAGACGGTCGACGAACAGGATTATGAATGCTTTCTGAAATTTTCGAAATTTCGCTGTGTGCCACCGACAAGTTGGTGACACAAAATTTACGCGCGAGACACTTGGTGAGCGGTGGGTCCCGGGAGTGCTGGTTACCCACAGTCGCACGCACATCTGCACGCAGTTCAAGTTCGCGTTAGAGGGAGGGCAGTTGGTGCTTTGAAAGCTAATCACTGCTGATGGAACTTGGCTACATCATTCTGCTGGTCCTGTGAACAAACAGCAACATGTCTGTGGGAATCTCTCCCCAAAAAGCAAAAGTAGTTTCTTCTGCTGGAATATTTATGGTCATTACATTTTTTTTTTTAAATTCGTGAAATGTTTTGTCAGCATATTGTACGTGGACACACATGGATAACTGGGATAGTCATACAGGCATATCACGGAAACTGTAAGCCCATTTAAGGCGCTAAAGGCCGCATACACTTGTAGCGAACGGGCTGGATGCTCCACCACGATATTGTGCGGGCGCATATTTAGCCCCGTGCGACTTTTTTGTGTTCCCTGACCTGAGAGAAACACCTCCGTGGGATGCATTTTACATCATCAAAGTAGCAGTGAAGACGACAAAGGCGTTTCAGAGAGGCGTTTCAAAGAAATATGCTTTCCCGCAAGTGATTCAACTCTTTCGCTGACTGCCACAAACGCTGGGACGTGTGCACCGCGTCCAGAGGGGATTATTTTGAGAAGAGCGAAGGTACGCTGTGACGAAAATATGCTCGTTCTTCGTTGAACAGGTCTCGTGTTACTGCGATACTGGGCAGAGTGTGTAACGGACATGGTCAGCGAGCTGGGGTGGCACTCATTAAAATAATGGCGTTTCTCAACCCGGCAACATCTTTTCAGGATAATTTGATCACCAACTCTGAAATATTTGGCTGATTTCCACCTACGAATGGAGAAATTTTTATCGTGACTAAACAAGAGGTAGCAAGACTTCGCACAGAAAAATGTAAGTGTTCTTTTCTCCCACGTGCTTTTCGAGAAATAGTATGAAATAGTCAAGGGCGTTTTTTTTTGGGTGGGGGGCGGCTGGACCTGCGGTTATTGAGTATTTTTAATATTTTGGAAGAGGAATGGCAACTTGTGAGTAACCATAAAAGCGTTCCAGTTCCGAGCTTGTGAAAAACCTGCGTGATAAATAATTGTCTTGAAAAGAAGGCACACCTGCCTACACTATACTTTTTTCCTTTCCCTGTGAGTTAAAGGCCGTGGGGGGGGGGGGGGGGGGAGGAGGGTGCTTGCCCCAGGCTGTGTGCCTGTCTTTGTATGAACCCTCCGTCAAGCAGTTAACTGCAGATTAGTCTGTCGCGTAGATGGAAATGCAGGTATAGATGACTGCCTTTTGATGCATACGGGCAATGGAAAAATATTTCGGGATTTCCCGGTAAGGAATACAGCTTTCTGCCGGCTCAAAATACACTTGTTTCCGCGTTAATGGTATTATTTCCCTCGCAACTTTAAAACTTACCAACCTTTTGAATGGTACACTATCGTCGTACTATTCGCCACTTAAGAAAACAATACACGTTTCTGAAAGATCTCTGATATGCACCAACAAGTACGCTGCATATTTTCGTATTACGAAAGTATAAATTCGAATTCCACCAAAAGCAGCAGATTCGTTTCCGAAGCATTTGTAAACCTGTCGTGATCTCGCCAGCCGATGCCAGCACATATTCAGACCATAGGGCACGGTGATGTAGTCAGCCAATAGCAACATCACTCTTAAGTAGCGCGAACGCACAAATGGGAAAAGTTAATGGTTTAAATTAATATACATGGTGCAGCTATAAGGAAAAGCTAAGCTCTCTCATATAAAATTGGTTTCTAAGATTAATAAGCTACAAGAAAAGCTAAGCTTTCACTTATGATGTTGGTCTCTTTTGCGCATGTTACACTGAAAGATACAACACACAAATGTCCCAGTAAAATTTGAATAACGACATAAACTTCTGGTTCTCTGGGCTCGAAATTCTAAGTGGCCACCGAGCGAGGTGGTGCAGTGGTTAGACACTGGACTCGCATTCGGGAGGACGACGGTTCAATCCCGCGTCCGGCCATCCTGACTTAGGTTTTCCGTGATTTCCCTAGATCGCTACAGGCAAATGCCGGGATGGTTCCTCTGAAAGGGCACGGCCGACTTCCTTCCCTAATCGGATGAGACCGATGGCCTCGCTGTCTGGTCTCCTTCCCCGAAAACAACCAACAATCTAAGTGGCCGCCAGTCCCCAAAGTGTTAAGTTTTCACCAGAGTCAAACGCTCTGTCATTTAAGAAAGTCCTCGCAGATTCTCACATGTAACATAATTCATCTTGCGTAATAGGAAATTTATTTTGAAAGTATCGCTTTTCAAACTACCAATCGCAATATTTTTCTGCTACCCGTTAGATGGTTCAAATGGCTCTGAGCACTATGGGACTTAACATCTGAGGTCATAAGTGCCCCAGAACTTAGAACGACTTAAACCTAACTAACCTAAGGACATCACACACATCCACGCCCGAGGTAGGATTCGAACATGCGACCGTACCAGTCGAGCGGTTCCGGACTGAAGCGCCTAGAACCGCTCGGCCACAGCGGTCGGCCGAGATGATTTTAATAGTGTCCACAATGAATCATTGTCTCAAAATATGGTAGAAAACCGAAAGAGATTCTGTGGTCATATGTAAAGTACACCAGTGGCAAAAAACAGTCAATACCGTCACTGAGCGATAGTGATGGAAATGTTACCGATGCTGGCGCCACTGAAGCGGAGTTACTAAATACAGTTTTCCGTAATTCCTTCAAGAAAGAAGACGAAGCAAATGTTCCAGAATTCGAAACCAGAACAGCTTTTAGTATGAGTGACATAAAAGTAGATATATTAGTGTCGCGAAACAACTCAAATCACTTAAGTAAGGCAAGTCTTCCGGTCCATATGTTATACCAGTCAGGTTCCTTTCAGAGTATACAGACACAATAGCGCCTTTCTTAGCAATCATATAGAACCGCTCCCTTGACGAACGGTCTGTTCCTAAAGACTGGAAAGTAGAACAGGTCACACCAAAATTCAAGAAAGGAAATAGGAGTAACCCATTGAATTACAGATCCATATCACTGACCTCAATTTGCAGTAGGATTTTGGAGCATATACTGTACTCGAACATTATGAATCACCTTGAAGAAAATGACTTATTGATATATAACCCACACAGATTGAGAAAATATCGTTCTTGTGCAACGCAGCTGGCTCTTTATTCCCATGAAGTAATGAGTGCTGTCGACAAGGGATCTCAGATCGATTCCATATTCCTAGATTTCTAGAAGGCTTTTGATACCGTTCCTCACAAGCGACTATTAATCAAATTGCGTGCATATGGAGTATCGTCTCAGTGTGTGAGACTGGATTCGTGATTTCCTTACAGAGAGGTCACAGTTCGTTGTGATAGACGGTAAATCATCGAGTAGGACAGAAGTGATATCTGGCGTCCCGCAAGGTAGTGTCATAGGCCCTCTGCTGTTCCTCATTTACGTAAATGATGTAGGTGATAATCTGAGCAGCCCCTTTAGATTGTTTATAGATAATGCTGTAATTTACCGCCTAGTAAATTACCGCTATGTTTTACTTTCCTTCGACGTATCACAATAAGAGTGGGCAACAACGAAAACAAAGCCAGTTCATTATGAAGCTATGCTGTCAGATTATTATAATCTAGAGAGAATTTCTGTATGGTGTGAAAAGTGGCAATTGGCACTAAACAAATAAAAGTGTGTCATCCACATGGGTTCAAAAAAAAAGCCAATAAATTTTGGGTATACGAGAAATAACACAAATCCAAGGGCTTTCAATTCGATTAAATACCTAGGAATTACAATCACGAGCTACTTACATTGAAAAGACCACATAGTTAATATTGTGGGGAAGGCGAAACAAAGACTACGTACGCTTCCTTGGCAGAACACTTAGAAGGTGCGACAAATCCGCTAGAGAAACGGCCTACATTACACTTGTCCGTCCTCTGCTGGAATATAGCTGCGCGGTGTGGGATCTTTGCCAGGTAGGATTGACGGAGGAAATCGAAAAAGTGCAAAGAAGGGCAGCCCGTTTCGTGTTATCGCGCAATAGGGGCGATAGTGTCACCGATATGATACGCAGGTTGGGGTGGCAGTCAGTGAAACAAAGGCTGTTTTCTTTGTGGCGAGATCTATTTACGAAATTTCAATCACCAACCTTCTCTTCCGAATGCGAAAATATTTTGTTGACACCCACGTACGTGGGGAGAAACGAGCATCATAATAAAATAAGAGAAATCAGAGCTAGAACGGAAAGATTTAGGTATTCATTTTTCCCACGCGCCATTCGAGAGTGAAATGGCAGAGAAGTAGTATGAAAACGGGTCGATGAACCCTCGGCCAGGCGCTTAGGTGTGAATTGCAGAGTAACCATGTAGATATAGTATTATCGTGCAGTAGCGGGATACAGTAATATTCTTCGTTAGTGTGTCGGTTGTTACCAGTCAAAATTACAAAAATTTAACTGAAAACTGAAACAATGAAAAATTCCCTGGTTTCTCCCGGATTCCTCCCGAATGAAAAAATTCCCGGATTTTTCCCGTGGTGTTGTTTGTTGTTGTGGTCTTCAGTCCAGAGACTGGTTCGATGCAGCTCTCCATGCTACTCTATCCTGTGCAAGCTTCTTCATCTCCCAGTACCTACTGCAACCTACATCCTTCTGAATCTGCTTAGTGTATTCATCTCTTGGTCTCCATCTACGATTTTTACCCTCCACGCTGCCCTCCAATACTAAATTGGTGATCTCTCGATGCCTCAGAATATGTCCTACCAACCGATCCCTTCTTCTAGTCAAGTTGTGCCACAAATTTTTTCTTCTACCCAATTCTGTTCAATACCTCCTCATTAGTTACGTGATCTACCCACCTATCTTCAGCATTCTTCTGTAGCACCACATTTCGAAAGCTTCTATTCTCTTCTTGTCCCAACTATTTATCGTCCATGTTTCACTTCCATACATGGCTACACTCCATACAAATACTTTCAGAAATGACTTCCTGACACTTAAATGTATACTCAATGTTAACAAATTTCTCTTCTTCAGAAACGCTCTCCTTGCCATTGCCAGTCTACATTTTATATCCTCTCTACTTCGACCATCATCAGTTATTTTGCTCCCCAAATAGCAAAACTCCTTTACTAGTTTAAGTTTCTAATTTCCTAATCTAATTTCCTCAGCATCACCCGACTTAATTAGACTACATTCCATTACCTTCGTTTTGCTTTTGTTGATGTTCATCTTATACCCTCCTTTAAAGACACTGTCCATTCCGTTCAACTGCTCTTCCAAGTCCTTTGCTGTCTCTGACAGAATTACAATGTCATCGGCGAACCTCAACGTTTTTATTTCTTCTTCATGGATTTTAATACCTACTCCGAATTTTTCTTTTGTTTCCCTCACTGCTTGCTCAATATACAGATTGAATAACATCGGGGATAGGCTACAACCCTGTCTCACTCCCTTTCCAACCACTGCTTCCCTTTCATGTCCCTCGACTCTTATAACTGCCATCTGGTTTCTGTACAAATTGTAAATAGCCTTTCGCTCCCTGTATTTTACCCCTGTCACCTTTAGAATTTGAAAGAGAGTATTCCAGTCAACATTGTCAAAAGCTTTCTCTAAGTCTACAAATGCTAGAAACACAGGTTTGCCTTTCCTTAATCTTTTTTCTAAGATACGTCGTAGGGTCAGTATTGCCTCACGTGTTCCGATATTTCTACGGAGGCGTATAGGCGTATACATACTGTTTTTAACTTTAGTTTCAACTGAGAAGCACCCACTACCACAGATGAACGGGTTTTGTGTGTGTGTGTGTGTGTGTGTGTGTGTGTGTGTGTTTGTGTGTGTGTGTGTGTGATATGAGCAAACGTCTATCACACACATACACACTCACACTGCCCAGCGAAGCGGACTCTGTTGCGCTGACTCAGCGCTGGGTTGCCACGTGTGGGCTGCACTCAGTGAGTGGAGGTCGGATACCGGCTTCTGCTGCCGCTGCTGCTGGTGTTTACTGAATGGCGCGACGCGAGGAGTCCAGGGGGACGGCCGGCTGCCCCAGCGAGTGGTTCCTACACGTACTCTGCACGTGCCGCTGTGGAGACCGTGGCGGAGTGTACTTCCCACTGTACCACGTGTCGGGGCCCCTTCCTGATGCGTTCGCGTGTCGAGCGGGTGGCTCGTCAACTGCGCCCATTCAAATTTGTACCCGGAATAAATCCGCCAGTCCCTCTGTCCGAAGTACCGTGAAACGGCTGAGCGCTCTCTCAAAAAAAAAAAAAAAAAAAAAAAGTCATATGGCTCTGAGCACTACGGCACTTAAATTCTGAGGTCATCAGTCCCCTAGAACTTAGAACTACGTAAACCTAACTAAGCTAAGGACATCACATACATCCGTGCCCGAGGCAGGATTCGAACCTGCGACCGCGACTGTAGCGGTCGCGCGGTTCCAGACTGTGGCGCCTACAACAGCTCGGTCACACCGGCCGGCTGGTAGGTTGTGTTTTAGTTTATAAGAACTACAGTCAAGAGCGGTGGACATGCTCCTACGAGAATTTTTACACTCGCAATTTATCATAATTTATTTTATTTTCTGTCTAACGCATATTTTTTAATCATGAGCGAATCTACCCAGGAAAAGAAAAATCAGTTTACGAATATGAAATTCAAAAATTGTTTGGATTCTATCTGATACAGCTTACTTTGAAATAAATACGCGTAGATCGACGTACGGCACGTGTACTGTACATAAAATGCGTTGCACGCTAACTGAAAGACCGGGAGTATGCATGCGCGTAGATGACGTACGCAGTACATTCCTAGAGCTTCATGCGCGCGTCCTTTATACGTGATTTAAAAACGCAAAAAAAATTTCTTTTTATTGGTAACTGTCCATATCATTGTCAGTTTTGGCAAGTGGAGGATTTATGAGCAGTATAAAACAGTACATTACGGAAGTTGCTCTTTAAAAGGAAAGTACACGCATCATAAAAAAAGCTTACGTAATTTATTTATGTTACATGTCGAGAATTTATTTATTACGAAAGAACATAAAGAATAACAGAATTCTGCCAGGTACTGCTGATTTTCTGTTAGAGGGTGGCGCACGATAAATCACCTGATTTGTTTCACGAATAACACATTTGTTGTTGACAAGATTCGCAATTTATTGATGTAGAAGTAAAGAGTACAGACCGGGCGATGCGGCCGAGTGGTTCTAGGCTCTTCAGTCGGGAACCGCGGGATCGCTACGGTCGCAGGTTCGAATCCTGCCTCGCGCGTGGATGTGTGTTATGTCCTTAGGTTAGTTTAGGTTTAAATAGTTCTAGGGGACTGATGACCTCCGATGTTAAGTCCCATAGTGTTCAGAGCCATTTGAAGAATTTTTGGAAACAATACAGCTCAGAAATACAGCCTAATGAATTACATGCTGAATACGACTGCCGCTTTGGTCTACAACTTGTATAACTTCTTGATGCAATAATTTACCAACAGCCGTATGTGTTGCAGAAATTTATTTTATGAACTTTTATGTGGTACCAGTTTCGGCATTACATTGGTGCCATCTTGAGGCCGCACTCGTCATAGTCGTAAAATCGCCGAGACGAGTGGGGCCTGAAGATGGCATCAATGTAATGCCGAAACTGGTAGCACGTAGAAGTTCATAAAATAAAATAAATTTCTACAATACATGCGGCTGTTGGTAAATTATTGCGAGCCGTCGACCCATGATCCATAATGGATCAACGAAGACAACTTCTCCAAGTGGCGTACGTGCATTTCTGACGAGTCTGCGACGCAAGTCTTCTGGAGTGGCGCGGCGTAACTCCACAGTGATGGCCCTAAGTCGCACTGCATGTTCCGGTTTTGTGTGGTAGTGCACGTTCCCTTTAAGGGACCCCCACGGATTAATGTCCGGGGTTGTGGGACGGCCACATTCTTCCTCTTGCATAACGTTCTGGAAATCTCTCCGACAAGGCCAAGTCTTTCGTGCAGGAAATCGAGCACAACGTTGGCAGTATCGGGGCGTGTGATCCATCTTGCATGAACCCTTCTGTCTGCAATGGACGACACGGCGCCACGACCTGTAAATAGCGCCCGCCGGTTACTGCAGCATCGAACACTTTCTTCCCAGAGGTGTCTGTGTGTGTGGATTATTCGCGGAGGTTCGAGACGTGGCCAAAATCGAACCTGTTTCTTCAAAACAGCGTTCACATAAAAGTACGCTTCGTCAGAAAACCGTGTGTCGGGTATCACTGTCCCTCGCTCCCGCTCGGTTGCCCACCTTGCAAACTGCAGTCCCCGCTCCTTCGTCTCTCGCAGTACGCTCGTGCGCCACAGTCATCTTGTGTGGATGCGAGCGAAGGTCAGATACAATAATTACAGGGCTATTACAAATGATTGAAGCGATTTCATAAATTCACTGTAGCTCCATTCATTGACATATGGTCACGACACACTACAGATGGCCGGCTGCACATTTCAGTGCTGGGCCATCAACATGTGTCTGCATGCGAACCATTCAACGAGACATCATCGATATGGGCTTTCGGAGCTGAATGCCCACTCGTGTACTCTCGATGACTGCACGACGCAAAGCTTTACGCCTCGCCTCGCCTGCTTCGGCCCGTCAACACCGACTTTGGACTGTTGGTGACTGGAAACATGTTGCGTGGTCGGAGCAGTCTCGTTTCAAATTGTATCGAGCAGATGGACGTGTACGGGTATGGAGACAACGTCACGAATCCTTGGACCTTGCACGTCAGCAGGGGACTGTTCAAGCTGGTGGAGGCTCTGTAATGGTGTGGGGCGTGTGCAGTTGGAGTGATGTGGGACGCCTGATACGTCTAGATACTACTCTGACAGGTGACACGTACGTATGCATCCTGTCTGATCACCTGCATCCATTCGTGTCCACTGTATATTCCGACGGACTCGGGCAATTCCGGCAGGTCAATGCGGCACCCCACACGTCCAGAATTGCTACAGAGTGGCTCCAGGAACACTCTTCTGAGTTCAAACACTTCCGCTGGCCACCAAACTCCCGAGATATGAACATTATTGAGCATATCTCGGATGCCTTGCAACGTGCTGTTCAGAAGAGATCTCCAGCCCCTCGTACTCTTACGTATTTATGGACAACCCAGCCGGATTCACGGTGTCTGTTCCCTCCAGCACTGCTTCGGACATTAGTCGAGCATGCCACGTCGTGTTGTGGCAGTTTAGCGTGCTCGCGGAGGCCCTACACCATATTAGGCAGGTGTACTTGTTCCTTTGGCTCTTCAGTGTATTTATCTAGTTTGAGACGTCTGGGAGCCGTTTTGAATTGCGACGCTTTGCCTATACGTTATTAGTCATGATAATGTATAGCGTGTGCGCGCCGGTGTGTGTGTGTGTGTGTATGCGGAGGGGGGGGGGGGGGGTATTTACGCAGTCTTGTCAATCCCATGTAGAGATTGAAAGAGTGTAGTACGCACATTTCATGTGAGACCCAGGCTGAGGCGTTTCCTACCGTGGAGTAGTGGGCTGCAGTGGGAAGAGGTGTGTGGCGGTGAGGGCCTAGTGCGTCTGCGGCCGGTGAGGCAGGGCAGGGCAGGGCAGGGGTGGGCGGCGATGCGGCGCTGCCGGGGCGTGGCTGTGGCTGTGCCTGCTCGCCCGCGCTATCGACCCATCGACGCGGCCTGCCTGGAGCCTCCAGGAGGCTGGAGGCTGCTGCTGGATACCGGGCACCGGCCTCCACTCTGCAAAGTGCACGGCACGAGGGTACGTCCCACTGTTCCAGTTACGGGGCAGTTTATAGCCTAACAAATAATGAATGACTGAAATTTCATAATACCAGTTTATTTTTCAATATAATACTCGTGTACAATAATGGATTTGGGGGCACTGTCAGGTAACTTCTGCAAACCATTCAAATAATACCAGAATGACATTTTCACTCTACAGCGGACTGTACGCTGATATCAAACTTCCTGGCAGATTAAAACTGTGTACCGGACCGAGACTCGAACTCGGGACCTTTGCCTTTCGCGGGCAAGTGCTCTACCATTGAGCTACCCAAGCACGACTCACGCCCCGTGCTCATAGCTTTACTCCTGCCAGTATCTCGTTTCCTACCTTCCTAACTTTACAGAAGTTCTCCTCCGAACCTAGCACTCCTGATAAAGAGGATATTGCGGAGCTGGCAGAAGTAAGGCTGTGAGGACGGGGCGTGAGTCGTGCTTGGGTGGCTCAGTCGGTAGAGCACTTGCCCGCGAAAGGCAAAGGTCCCGAGTTCGAGTGCCGGTCCGACACACAGTTTTAATCTGCCAGGAAGTTTCATTCACAAAATAGGTCTTGGATTTCGAGTCGAACCAAGCCTTCGCAGCATCGATCACTGCATCATCGTTGTCAGATCGTCGTTCTTTCAAGTCTTTTTTTTTTTACTTTTTTGGGAAAAGAAGAAAATGTGATGGACCCAAATCTCGAGTACATGGCGGATGACGTCGCAATTCGAACCCGCAGTCGCGTACAGTTTCCAGTGTTCCGACGGTGCTTTGTCCTCATGCAAAAGAATTGCGCGCGCTGTTGTGTAACGACGTAAGTTTCTTATAAATGATTTTCTTTCGACATATGACCATGTGTAGACTTCGTCACCTACGTCAGTTACAACCCACTTCAAAATTATTTATATTCTTTTTAAATTGTCTCAGAATGGTTCTTGAACGAAACTGTAAAACATCATTTGAGTCGTATGCACAGAATTACGTCACTCGGGCCAACTGGTTTGCGTAAACTTTTTCAATTTTAGACGTCGTTTGTTTCTCCTCAGAATTTATATTCATACACGTTATCTGATTTAATCGATAATAGAACCACATTGAATATACTTTTTGAGATTCAAAGTCGCGGTGAACGCTGTCAAAATCCAATAATCTTGTCAAATATATTATTAATTCATTCACATAATTCTTCATAACTAAATCCTCGGAACACGTATTTCAACTTAAGTAACATCCACTAGTTTATTATCTTACTACATACAGACGTGAACCTGAGCCTTGACGAGACAAAACTAAAATTTTCAATAAGATTAAACTTCCTATGATATCATTGTTGTACAAAACATTACAAATTCTCAATTCTTTAATTTTTAGAAGCACGACGCAACAACTCGGTTTCAGGATCTTCTGTTGCTCTTTGGCTGTCGACCCGGGACGTATAGCGGCCAGCAATTTTCTCTCCGGTCCCGGCAACGAAGATGCTATCTCCGTTCGTTGCGCCGCCCTCTCCGTACATGAAACATAAAAAAATAAATACAAAACTTTAGACAATTCACAAATACTGCAAAAATTACGTGAACAAAACTAAATTAAACTTATATTCACCTCCAAACTGGGCTGACACTGGTGGATGGGTGACGCTTCAATTTCGTCCCACTACAGCGCCAATTTTCCGCACCTTTTTCTTTTCTTTATCTCTTCTCTCGAACGGTGGTGCAATAGTATGATGCACTGATTGATAGTTACGCCTTCTTGCAAGTAAACCACTATAAATACACCTTCTGGATTCCAGGAGACCGACACCATCATCTTAGCGACTGATTTTTGCACCTCGAATTTTTTTTTGGGGGGTAGGGGATGAAGGATGTTTCCATTGTTACTTCTTTTGTCTCAGGATCAAAGTGGTGAACCCACGTTTCCTCCATTGTGGCATACCTTGCAAGAAAGCTGTCTGCATCCGCTTCAGATTGGCGGGCCTGATCTGCATTCGAGACCTTCGGGACGCAGCGGGATGAAAATTTTCCCATTCCCAAAATATCCACAACAATGCCATGAGCACGCCCGTGGCAGATTCCAAATGTGGTTCGAATGTGCTCCAACGTTGTCCGACGATCCAGCAACATCGTATGGTGACTGGCAGTCAGTGGCAACGGTGGCCGGACTTCGCTCCTTGGCGCGTCTTCCACACTCGTCCTTCCACGTTTGAAGTCGTACACCCGGTTTTCCACACTCGCATAAGACGGAGCACTGTCCCGAAGTGTACCTCTGCAATTTCCTCGGGTCTCATTCCCTTCAAATGAAGATATTGTGTCACAGCTCGGTTCTCGATTCTCTCGGTATTTGCCATTTTGCTTTCATTACTGCATAGAACGCATCCTAGCGGGAAAACTAACGAAGCTGGAGCCGCCGAGTTTGACTTGCATGCTAACAAAGCGTCGCCATAAAAGTATGTGGTGCTGTTTGTGCCGAGACATTACGGTAAGTGCCTCGCACTAGAAACTTTTCGACTGCCCCTCGTATTAGAGGTCCTTCCCGTTCCCATCGGGTACGGGGCGCAGGAACGGTGACTGTCTGCATGGCTCCGTGCGTCTAGTGATCACTCTTATCGCATCCTTACCGTCCCGACGACAGCGATACGTAGCGGGTCGTAATATACACCTAAAGTCATGTTTTAAAGCCGGTTCTTGAAACTCTGTTAACAGACTTTCACGGGTTCAAAAATGGCTCTGACAAGGGAACCTCCCCATCGCACCCCCCTCAGATTCAGTTATAAGTTGGCACAGAAAACAGGAAGAAATTGTGTGGAACTAGGAAAAAATAAGCAAAATATACAAACTAAGCAGTCAATAGGAAATATAAGCAACATCAAGGACGATGTGAGCACAAGAGCGCCGTGGTGCCGTGGTTAGCGTCAGCAGCTGCGGAACGAGAGGTCCTTGGTTCAAGTCTTCCCTCCGGTGAAATTTTTTTTATTTTCAGACAATTACCAGAGTTCAGGCACTCACACATAATCAACTTCGCTGTGCAAAATTCCAGGACATGTTCAGATTTGCTTGGACATATGCAGGATTTGACGGTCTACACACGGAAAAATATGAAAACGTTAAAAACATATGTTTTGACAGAGCACAGAGAAAACTGTGCGACTGTGAAACTGTCACATAAACTTCAACAAATGAATGCAACACACTCTTATGTTTTCATCAATTTTTTGGAAGTGATTATCACATCCACAAGAAAACCTAAATCGGGCAAGGTAGAAGAATCTTTTCACCCATTCGCCAAGTGTGCAAGTTAGGTGGGTCGACAACATATTCCTGTCATGTGACGCACATGCCGTCACCATTTTCGTATAGAATAATCAGACGTGTTTTCCTGCGGAGGAATCGGTTGACCTATGACCTTGCGATCAAATGTTTTCGGTTCCGATTGGAGAGGCACGTCCTTTCGTCTACTAATCGCACGGTTTTGCGGTGCGGTCGCAAAACACAGACACTAAACTTATTACAGTGAACAGAGACGTCAATGAACGAACGGACAGATCATAACTTTGCGAAAATAAAGAAAGTAAAATTATCAGTCGAGGGAAGACTTCAACCAAGGACCTCTCGCTCCGCAGCTGTTCACGCTAACCACGGGACCACGGCGCGTCTGTGCTCACATCTATTTCCTATGTTGCCCATGGACTACTCAGTTAGTATATTTTGCTTATTTTTTCATAGTTCCACACAACTTCTTCCTGTTTTCTCGATTGATCTGTGTTCAGTTTTTCAAGGCCTGTCCACTGTGCCAAATTATAACTAAACCTGAGGGGGGTGCGATGGGGAGGTTCCCTTGTGAGTACTATGGGACTTAACATCTGAGGTCATCGGTCCTCTAGGCTTAGAACTACTTAAACCTAACCTAACCTAAGGACATCACACACATTCATGCCCGAGGCAGGATTCGAAGCTGCGACCGTAGCAGCAGCGCGGTTCCGGACTGAAGCGCCTAGAACCGCTCGGCCACTCCGGCCGGCTCCTGCCTCATTCGCGAGGTGCAGCTGAGGAGATGCTCTGCGCGGGCAGGGACGGCGAACACTTTGCAGCGTCGCCACTCCACATGCTACCTCTCTGTTGCAAACGGCAGGCGTGAGAGAGAGAGAGAGAGAGAGAGAGAGAGAGAGAGAGAGAGAGAGAGAGTTGCTTCCGTTGCGCTAGTTCTCGCTCTTTCAGCGGACCATCAAAGAAAGTTCGCGTCCCCACCGCTTCTACGCTCCCACTACACGAAACGGTCGTTCTCGTCTAGTTCTGTTTTTGACACGAGTTGCGTGAACGACGGTGTCATTCGATATAAAGGAGATTGTGGGATCCAGGAAGTCCACAGCACAAATGCTGAAGCAGAAAAAAAATATGACGAGTCAAACATTGGGGCCACTCAGAGGTCGAACTTTGGACGTACAAAGAAGACAAATTCCCCAGATGCACGTATCACCAGAAAGTACAGTGAATAAGTTTTGTATTCAATTTTATTAGCCAGGAATTTAATTGAAAGCCAACAAATGCGAATATGTATGTTATTGTAATTAAAATTAAAAATGTTCGAAAGACCTTATCATTCTGCTTGCTTACGTTCGTGGTATACGTAATTGCACTGCTAATGTGTTTATATTATGCCAGAGGTTCTGATGGTAAATATAAATAGTTTACGTGGGATGACAATGTCTGCCCTGTTAGCTACGAGGGCCGTGCCAACAGTAAAATTCGGAGTCGGTGGTGTTACGCTGTGGTCGTGTTTTTCATGGAGGGAGCTTGCTCCCCTTGTTGTTTTGCGTGGCACTATCACAGCACGGCCCTATATTGATGTTTTAAGCACCTTCTCGCTTCCTACTTCTGAAGGGCAATTCGGGGATGGCGATTGCATCTTTCAACATGATCGAGCACCTGTTCATAATGCACGGCCTGTGGCGGAGTGGTTACACGGCAATAACATCCCGCTAATGGAATGGCCGGCACAGCGTCCTAATCTGAACCCTATAGAACATCTTTGGGATGTTTTGGAACGCCGACTTCGTGTCAGGGCTCATGTACAATCATACTCCGCAACCCACCCGACGGTGTATGGCTCAGTGCAGCACTCTGTGAAGAATGGGCTGCCATTCCCCAAGAAACCTTCCAGCACCTGACTGAACGTATGACTGCGACAGTGGAAGCTCAGGGTGGCGAGTTTATATTCAGAACTACAGAACTTGTCGACTGCCGCAGTTCAGTCACAATCAGCTCTCGATGGCGCATCTCGAATTCCCATCATACCTCGCGCCGGCCGCTTCCAACATTGCTCCGCGTTAGACATTAACAGCATTGTGGAGTGACCCGCCGTGTTTTCTGTGTCGCCTATTACCGAGGGGTGACCGGCAGGCGATGTGGCAAAACCGTAGCGGCAAGTAACAGACGTCAACTATCAAGTAATTTTAATTGGACTATAGCTGCACGCATCTAACGTTTACACTTCAATCAACACAAGTGAATTGTTGCTTTCCTACTCCATTTTGATTAGTTCGTCGTCAAAAGTCTGCGAATGTGACAGTTTTGCATTGTGGCTCTAAGTGTGTCCTGTTGTATCCTGCACGGTGACTGTCAGCGGCAGAAAACAATAACGCAGCATTCGTAGGCTGTGCTGGTTATCTCGTGTTCGTTCCCTCCGGTGTAAACGCTTGTCCACACAATACGAGCTATCGGTAGTCGAACGCTGTCGAATTGTCTGCGAATGCGCGTTCACTCGTGTTAGCTTATACTCGGTCCAGTGTAAACTGCGCCTGGTTGTCCTGAGAACGGGCCAGTCACAGCAGGCGCCTGGGAGGCAGGCAACTCTGCAAAGAGTGCGGGTCCTGCGGTGCGGCCTATCCAGCCAGGCGTGCTCTGCGCCTACAAGGGCCGATCACCCGGACAACTACAGGGTTATTACAAATGATTGAAGCGATTTCACAGCTCTACGATAACTTTATTATTTGAGATATTTTCACAATGCTTTGCACACACATACAAAAACTCAAAAAGTTTTTTTAAACATTCACAAATGTTCGATATGTGACCCTTTAGTGATTCGGCAGACATCAAGCCGATAATCAAGTTCCTCCCACACTCGGCGCAGCATGTCCCCATCAATGAGTTCGAAAGCATCGTTGATGCGAGCTCGGAGTTCTGGCACGTTTCTCGGTAGAGGAGGTTTAAACACTGAATCTTTCACATAACCCCACAGAAAGAAATCACATGGGGTTAAGTCGGGAGAGCGTAGAGGCCATGACACGAATTGCTGATCATGATCTCCACCACGACCGATCCATCGGTTTTCCAATCTCCTGTTTAAGAAATGCCGAACATCACGATGGAAGTGCGGTGGAGCACCATCCTGTTGAAAGATGAAGTCGGCGCTGTCGGTCTCCAGGTGTAGCGTGAGCCAATTTTCCAGCATGTCCAGATACACGTGTCCTGTAACGTTTTTTTCGCAGAAGAAAAAGGGGTCGTAAACTTTAAACCGTGAGATTGAACAAAACACGTTAACTTCTGGTGAATTGCGAATTTGCTGCACAAATGCGTGAGGATTCTCTACCGCCCAGATTCGCACATTGTGTCTGTTCACTTCCCCATTAAGAAAAAAATGTTGCTTCATCACTGAAAACAAGTTTCGCACCGAACGCATCCTCTTCCATGAGCTGTTGCAACCTCGCCGAAAATTCAAAGCGTTTGACTTTGTCATCGGGTGTCAGGGCTTGTAGCAATTGTAAACGGTAAGGCTTCTGCTTTAGCCTTTTCCGTAAGATTTTCCAAACCGTCGGCTGTGGTACGTTTAGCTCCCTGCTTGCTTCATTCGTCGACTTCCGCGGGCTACGCGTGAAACTTGCCCGCATGCGTTCAACCGTTTCTTCGGTCACTGCAGGCCGACCCGTCGATTTCCCCTTACAGAGGCATCCAGAAGCTTTAAACTGCGCATACCATCGCCGAATGGAGTGCGCAGTTGGTGGATCTTTGTTGAACTTGGTCCTGAAGTGTCGTTGCACTGTTATGACTGACTGATGTGAGTGCATTTCAAGCACGACATACGCTTTCTCGGCTCCTGTCGCCATTTTGTCTCACTGTGCTCTCGAGGGCTCTGGCGGCAGAAACCTGAAGTGCGGCTTCAGCCGAACAAAACTTTATGAGTTTTTCTACGTATCTGTAGTGTGTCGTGACCATACGTCAATGAATGGAGCTACAGTGAATTTATGAAATCGCTTCAATCATTTGTAATAGCCCTGTACTTGGTCCAGTGTAAACTGCGCCTGGTTGTCCTGTAATCGGAGAACGGGCCAGTCACAGCAGGCGCCTGGGAGGCAGGCAACTCTGCAAAGAGTGCGGGTCGTGCGGTGCGGCCTATCCAGCCAGGCGTGCGCTGCGCCTACAAGGGCCGATCACCTGGACAACTATTTCCTGAAGCACTGCTACGTACCACTCGGAAAACGCAAGAAAAGTCTTCTTCGACGACTTTCGAATCACGCTAAGTAAACTTGAGTATTTAAAACAGTCAACTGTAACTCTACAGTGTGATTGCCCGTTCGATTCTCGCAGTACGGAGTACGCACCTTTGAATGCTATGCAGGGTGTCCCAAGAGGAATGGTTAGTATTCATCGATACGACAGGAACGACCATTCGAAGCTCAAAAGAGACATAATGTCTGAAGGAATAACGCAATCACTGGTCATACAGTGTTACTTATAATCCGTCTCGATTGCAAAAATGTTCATTCACATGACCGGTTTCGGATGTGACGCAGCGTGTGAAGGTTGCTGTGTGTGTGGACGGGCTGCTGCTGTAACCGAAATTCCAGATCTGAGGCTACAGCAACTGATACCGGACATGTGAGTAAACATTTTTGCAATCAAGACGGATTATGAGTAACATTGAGGTGTAATAATCATATGGTAGAGAAACTTGGTAGATGATTTAATGCGTTAATGCGGAACAGGTTTACACTGGAAAAAATAATTCCAATTTTGGCCACCAGGTGGAAATCTGGCGGTGGCAGCATGTCGTCGACTTCTGCATTGCTCATACCTGACAAATTAAACAAGCGGCGATTAATATTAGATCGGTGCATAAGTTCGTAGCTTTTTTGTTTTGCATGTTGGTATTCGGGTTGCTGTGGAATTATTTATCGATTTTTTTTTTGTTCGTAGTTCACTGTTGATGCTCTACTAGCCATTAGAATTGCTACACCACGAAGATGACGTGCTACAGACGCGAAATTTGACCGACAGGAAGAAGATGCTGTGATATGCAAATGATTAGCTTTTCAGTGCATTCACACGAGGTTGGCGCCGGTGGCGACACCTACAACGTGCTGACATGAGGAAAGTTTCCAACCGATTTGTCATACACAAACACCAGTTAACCGGCGTTGCCTGGTGAAACGTTGTTGTGATGCCTCGTGTAAGCAGGAGAAATGCGTACCATCACGTTTCCGACTTTGATAAAGGTCGGATTGTAGCCTATCGCGATTGCGGTTTATCGTATCGCGACATTGCTGCTCGCGTCGGTCGAGATCCGATGACTGTTAGCAGAATATGGAATCGGTGGGTTCAGGAGGGTAATACGGAACGCCGTGCTGGATCCCAACGGCCTCGTATCACTAGCAGTCGAGATGACAGGCATCTTATCCGCACGGCTGTAACGGATCGTGCAGCCACGTCTCCATCCCCGAGTCAACAGATGGGGACGTTTGCAAAACGACAACCATCTACACGAACAGTCCGACGAAGTTTGCAGCTGCACGGACTATCAACTCGGAGACCGTGGCTGCGGTTACCCTTGTCGCTGCATCACAGACAGGAGCGCCTGCGATGTTGTACGAATGGCAAAACGTCATTTTTTCCGATGAATGCAGGTGCTGTTTACATTTAAACCATTTCATTAATTAAAAGTATAATCAAACACTCCATTAGATTAAAAACAAATTCCATGGAGTTAACGAGTTTCGAACCCAGAACCTTTTACATATCAGGTTAATAGGCTAACTATTACGTTACGCCACAAACACGTTAAGCAGTTATATGATCGCATCCGTGTTTGGCGACATCGCGGTGAACGCACATTGGAAGCGTCTATTCGTCTTCGCCATATTGGTTACACGTCTCGGTCACCTCTCGTTCGCATTGACGGCACTTTGAACAGTGGACGTTACATTTCAGATGTATTACGACCCGTGGTTCTACCCTTCATTCGATCCTTGCGAAACCTTACATTTCAGCAGGATAATGCACGACCGCATGTTGCAGGCCCTGTACAGGCCTTTCTGGATACAGAAAATGTTCGACTGCTGCCCTGGCCAGCACATTCTCCAGATCTCTCACCAATTGAAAACGTCTGGTCAATGGTGGCCGAGCAACTGGCTCGTCACAATACGCCAGTCACTACTCTCGATGAACTGTGGTATCGTGTTGAAGCTGCACGGGCAGCTGTACCTGTACACGCCATCCAAGCTGTGTTTGACTCAATGCCCAGGCGCATCAAGGCCGTTATTACGGCCAGAGGTGGTGGTTCTGGGTACTAATTTCTCAGGATCTATCCACCCAAATTGCATGAAAATGTAATCACATGTCATTTCTAGTATAATATATTTATGCAATGAATACCCTTTTATCATCTGCATTTCTTCTTGGTGTACCAATTTTAATGGCCAGTGGTGTATTTGCCGAGGTTACATTTTACCATATCGTCATTTGGCGATATTGAATGGAGCTGTTGGTACTAGAAAGTGTACTGCCAAGTGGAGAAATCGGAACATTTGCGACATATCCTTCAATTCGAGTTCAATAGAAGGCGTAACAGCAGTGGAGGCAGCCAGAAAATTTGTGCAACTGAGGCTGATTTTTCAAAATATTAGTCTATCACAGTTGCTGACGGGGGCGTCAATATGCTAAATATTCTTAATGTGATATTTTCTGGTGCTGCAGTGATCTGCAATAATCAGGTATTGGACTAGTGTTTTGTGTTGGCGTCGCATTAATAAAAAAACAGTGCAGCACGTTTGGACGCGAAATTCTGTATAAAAGCGCTCGTCCAAGAACACGATCACCGGTTGTGAGGACAATGTTGTGCTGCCTAATATTCCTCCGACTTCGACAATAGCAATGGACAATGCGCCACACCTCTTCGATGTGACGGATGAAGCTCGATTGATGCATGGAGGAAAGCGAATATTTTGCTCCGGGTACAAAGAAATGTTCCGTTGGATAAAGCTGGACATATGTCGTGTAAGGCGGAGTTAATAGAACTTCTGTACAAGTCAAAAAATCCACGCTGCCAGCTCGACGAAGTGGCTGACGCTAGAGAGCATACTTTAATCTTGCCTGCTCATTTAAATCCGACTGGGAATACGTGAAAAGTAATGTGGCTGAGGAGACATGTATTCTTGAATAATTGTGACAAGTTTTTGAGTTATACGTAACTTCTGTTGCGCTATGTCTAAGCGCATCCGAAATTACAAATATTCATCTCACAAGGGAACCTCCCCATCGCACCCCCCTCAGATTTAGTTATAAGTTGGCACATTGGATAGGCCTTGAAAAACTGAACACAGATCAATCGAGAAAACAGGAAGAAGTTGTGTGGAACTGTGAAAAAATAAGCAAAATATACAAACTGAGTAGTTTATGGGATGATAGGCAACATCAAGGACAATGGGAGTCAAGGAGCGCTGTGGTCCCGTGGTTAGCGAGAGCAGCTACGGAACCAGAGGTCCTTGGTTCAAGTCCTCCCTCGAGTGAAAAGTTTAATTTTTTATTTTCAGTTTATGTGACAAACTCTTACGTTTTCATCACTTTTTTGCGAGTGATTATCACATCCACAAGAAAACCTAAATCGGGCAAGGTAGAAGAATCTTTTCACCCATTCGCCAAGTGTACAAGTTAGGTGGGTCGACAACATATTCCTGTCATGTGACGCACATGCCGTCACCCAGTGTCGTATAGAATATATCAGATGTGTTTTCCTGTGGAGGAATCGGTTGACCTATGACCTTTCGATCAAATGTTTTCGGTTCCGATTGGAGAGGCACGTCCTTTCGTCTACTAATCGCACGGTTTTGCGATGCGGTCGCAAAACACAGACACTAAACTTATTACAGTGAACAGAGACGTCAATGAACGAACGGACAGATAATAACTATGCAAAAATAAAGAAAGTAAACTTTTCACTCGAGGGAAGACTTGAACCGAGGACCTATCATTCCACAGCTGCTGACGCTAACCACGGGACCACGGCGGTCCTGGGCTCACGCTATCATTGATGCTGCATATCTTGCACATGGACCACTCAGTTTGTGTATTTTGCTTATTTTTTCATAGTTCCACACAACTTCTTCCTGTTTTCTCGATTGATCTGTGTTCAGTTTTTCAAGGCCTATCAACTCTGCCAACTTATAACTAAATCTGAGGGGGGTGCGATGGGGAGGTTCCCTTGTCAGTACCTTTCCAATGCAGTTGAAATTGTCCCAAAACAGTGCGTTATTAACGTAACAAGTGAGGGCAAGACAGGTGAATACTTAAGAGAAAGCCCGTTTCAGTATTAAAATGATTCTTAAATGTTACATTATTTCATAAAAAAAAACTGTAGTTGCTCGAATAATGCGTTAGATATGGAGTTTCCGGTATCACTCGCATGGGAAAATACTCTCCACAGTGGAGCGAGATAGCGATATCCTGCCAAGTTTAAAGAATAATTCAATATTTTATCTAAGTTCCATACTCAGTTACATATGACCTAACACGCACCGAACGCAAATTCACAGCGACCCGTATTTTTCAATACAAACTATACTGCCTTTCCTACGTGAGCGACTTCTGGTTACGTGACACTCCAGCGACAAGCAGCACCATCGGGCGAAAACCTTGGGAGTCCTGCGTGCGAGCGGCCATGTCGCGCTACAAGATGGCTGCTTAGAGCCGACCAGCTTGAGGCGGTTAAGTGGGAGATGTGTTTCAGAGCTGGAGAGTGACAGACGGTGACGCGAGACTGGACGCGCACGTAGCTTATGTATCAACCGATAGAGGACAGCATTGGATAGGGGGACTGTGATTTTAGTTTCGATTGTGCCCATTAGAGTGCACTAAAGTAATAGAATGTTTTTCATAAACTGTTCTAGTATTTTCTTAATGTGTTATTATTTCTTTTTGTGTGTGTAAAATGTTTCGCAGTATCAATGATGCGTGAGTGTGGTTTAGGGTTAATATGAAGATAATTGTTTAACGAATTATGTAGTATGATTTAGTGTGGGAACATTTCGAAGAAATATGGATATGGACGAAGGGGATTTTTTGGAGAATAGATTTGTAAAGTAAGTTTATGGTAAAGGGGAAGTTAATTCAGGTATAAATAACAATAGTAAATAACTTTATGCATATGCAAAACTTCAGCATGTTAGATAATTACGTCGGTAAAAAGTGCAGTCGTGAGATTTACTATTTTGCCATTGGTTATTGACGAAAAGCGCGGACTGACGCGGGAGAGAGTTGTTTTGCTATTGGCTGTTGAGTAAACTAACCAATGGTAAACCAGTATTCTTCGCGCGCCTTTCTCTGCTGGTAGAGAAGACATAAGAGTATTCTAGGGAGGAGTTGGAGCCTAGCCATGAAACAGTTCGGACGTGTGTAGTAGTAGTAGTTCCTATGGAAACGATAAGTTGCCCGCTCTACCAAAGTGTTTCATACATCAAAAGTGTGGCAAAGTGAGGGCATAATATTTCGGATGGGCGTGTAGATATTTCGGAATTTTTAAGTGAATTTTGTGACGAGAAAAGACAAATTCCGCGTGGCGTATTGAGCAGGTCGGTGGCTAAAAAACTGTGACTGCATTTGGTACCGAGAGACTTAATATTTGGCGAGCATTCTCAATCAAAAATAATCAGTATTTTTGTAGCTATTACGTTTCCGGGAAATGCAACACCATAAAGTTGCTAACGTCAGTGAAAGGGATTGTGAGTGACTGTGGTAAGACTAGCACGGGCTTGGCAGTGATACTTGTTCACCTAAGTTTCGGAATATATTAATTAAGCACAAAATTTCCAACCTTTCATTTGTGTGAAAACTTTCTCCCGAAAGGTACATTAGTGACTTTAATTGCTACCTGGTTCACGTCGAAGCACAGTAGGTTTCACTCGGCTTTCCTGCTGCTGATCTGGTGAGACAATGTTCACAGGTAGGTGCAGGTTCGTCGTAAAGGGACGGAAGGAACCGCGCCGCCGCAAGCTGGTTCTGTAAAACGGCGTCCCTAACCTGTAGAATACTGTAGCTGGAGAGTAAGGCTACAGAACTAGGTTTACTTTAGAAAATAAAGTCATGCTATGCATGAAATTTACAAAGGGAGCAATCTCCGTGGAGAATTTCACAAGTATCGTCAACTATCGAAGATCACCAGGCAAGTTCTTGGAATACACGTGAATGAGCAGAGGAGCATTCGACTATCTGATCAATAAATTCAATACGAATATTTTTTTTACATGATGAGTAACTGTTAACAGCCAATAAATGCGGAGGATGACTATTACATCTCTAACTGCACTAAATACAAACATAAAGACGCAGATTAACGTAACCGAACAATTGTTAGCTGTGGTGTAGGGGTAGCGCATACAGTTCGTGATTGCATGTTAGGCAAAGGTCCTGGGTTGGATGACAGATTGTTCTTATATATTTTTACTGACTCAGTTACGATTCTGTATAGGAAGTTTCATGTACACTGTTTACACTTGTTTACACTGCATCGTTAAGTATATTTTTAACGTCTTGCCAAAGAACTTGATCTTCACTCCTATCGTAGTATATCACACAAATTTAATTCCTAATAAATTGCAATGAACCATATTTAGAGCATCATTCAAAGGCACGTAGAACCTTTCTCTGATGTACTTATTTCTTTTACACAAACCATTTCATAAAACATTGGACTGATTACTCCCATTTTTGAATTTCAAGTTTTATTCAGAAAGCACGATATTACTGACACCTCGTTTGCCTTCCTGACGTACTTGATTCGAAGGAAGCCTTTTTGACATTTAAATACCGCACCAGTGAATCTCTTTATCTGCAACATCTGCTACGTCTTGAACAGGTGACATTTTTGACACTTCATTTAAAGCGGCTTTTCGTGAAATATTTCAATTTTTGCTCAGCTTGTTAATTAAGTTTTCGTTCATTACCGTGATTACTTTCAAGCAGTTAAATATTAACAGGCCAAACCAGACCTCATTCTGGTCACTTTGACACCCCGTTTACCTGTTTCTCTCCCTTTGTTTGGGTATGAAAATTTGCACAAAACCTCATGGTGTAAGTTATAGGGAGTCTTGTTTTCGCTCTGCTCACGCGTTTACAAAAACGTATCGAGTGTATCGCACACTCCTTTCTGCGTGCTGTCATTTCCAAAGTTCGTCGTTTCCGTATCTTGAACCTTTTATGAGATGCGACGATTTTTACGACTACTTGATTGTCGATGAGCAGGAAAGGTTGGGACGCGCCGCGAGCGACCCGACCCGTCCGCGGATGTAGCGACCAATATGTCAAGAGTGAAGAGGGATATCATTCCGGTCTCAAATTTAAATACAATTTAGATATATTGGTTACATTTAATACGCAATAATGTATGGCCTTAAAATGAGGGGCGGTCAGGAATCGTGCACGTGTGCGGTTAGCAGGTGTTCTGCGTGCACACAGGGGCCAGCTGGCCACCCGCTTGTCCTTCCTCTGTAATGCGTTTCGTTTCCTAGCTTGCTTTATTGAGTGAATGAATAAGGTTAGTAGGGGTGCTTGAAACAAATCATGGTTTGAAAGAGTACCTATTACCTACGATACGTTTTATTTATCGCAGGTGGAGTTTACAATACGTTTAACATCTGGAACAAAATTTCTACATACAGACAAACACAAACAGTTACGTAAATTTTCATCACTCATGTTTGCTCTTAACCGAGACTTATTAATTCAGCAAATGGTTTTCCAGCTCTCGCAATATTAAGCGCCGTCTTATAACTTGCACATACCGCTGGGCTATTATTGTTGTCGTCCTGAAAACTTGAAAACAGTGCTCCATAAAATTTTAAATCAGTTAGATGAGAGACATGACGAGAGAAAGTCGCAGATTTCTCGTGACAACAGCAACCACGACAAATTCAAATGGCTCTGAGCACTATGGGACTTAACATCTGAGGTCATCAGTCCCCTAGAACTTAGAACTACTTAAACCTTAACTAACCCAAGGACATCACACAAATCCATGCCCGAGGCAGGGTTTCGAACCTGCGACCATAGCGGTCGCGCGGTTCCAGACTGTAGTGCCTAGAACCGCTCGGCCACTCCGGCCGGCCAACTACGACAGATTCGTCTGGTATCGTCACATCGCTCTTCTGAAGCTCAGTCAGTTCCCCATCCGCTCAGAATCCGACAATAAATTGTACTCGTCCTTGTGAAATTTATTATAATGGCCTTCAATACTAAACTCCCGTTGACCAGCGAGAATACTGCCACATATTAAACATTTCGAATTTTCACGTTTTTGCACAAATAAAAAATGATTGTCCCATTACGTTTTAAAAGATAGCGAATCTCCACTTGTCCGTTTCTTGAAATACAACGTTCACTACGTAGTGCTCGCTTCGCTTCAACGTCCGCAGCTTAGCCGGGCACTACACTGCCGCAACCTGCCGGCTGTCGCCCGCACGCGAGCAGCACACGTGCAGCGCTGTGCGCTCACGAGCCGCGTGCAACGTTTGCCCGCCCCCGCCTTAAATGAACTATACGGAAACGTACACAATGTGAATTTACCTCTGCAAATTGTTAAAAATTTCTTGCAGCCATGTACTCAATTTTGTGCAGCACAGTAACTATGACGAGTAACGAAAATAAATTCTGACCTTTATCATTTAAGGATATTAAGCTGTAGGTTGCCTGACGGTACTTAAAAGTACCAGTAAGTTTTGACTCTCATTATTTTCTCGTGGTGCAGTTTTGTGATGTGAAAGCCTGTCGGTACGTAACAGTAACTCTGCTCTACTGTTTCATAGATGTTATTGTGCAATACATAGACCTCTCTGGCGGTCAGAGCTTGAAATTATTTTTCGCACGCTGCTGTGAAAACGGAAGATTGTATGTGCTTGTTTCCGTGGTGTTGCCTGAATTTTTGTGCAATTTATTGAAACTGCCGTTGAGTTTTCCATTGTACGTACTTACCTTCTTTGTTTTTTTATAATAGTTTGAAGCATTACGTTAGAAGTGAATGAGATAAAGTGGAAATTATAAGGCGGACTTATTAGTACCGTCAGGTTGTGCGAACACTTTATTGTAGCAACAATGCGTTACCTCTCACTAGTTGTTCTGTCCACTTTTTCTCACACAGAAATCCGTAAATACATTTGCCTGTGGAACAATTAGAACAAACAGGAAAGGTTAGCCAGAGAATTTACCTAAAGAAAAATGTCTAAACCGTGGGGAATCAAATCACAGAGAGTCATCTTTAGACCTAACAGTATTTCAATGGAGGGAAAATAAAGTAGTGTATTTTGCGTCAAACTTCCATAGCAATGAACAGAGCGTAATGACAAGAAAACAGAAAGATGGAACTAGTATGACTAAACCATGACCAGTTATTGTATGTGATTACAATAAACACATGGGTGGTGTGGACCATGCAGACAGATTACGTTCAACTTATGGTCTTGACAGGCGATCAAAGAAATGGTGGCACCGTCTCTTCTGGGGAGGAATAGAAATTGCTTTTGTCAATGCTTACGTCATTTTCAGTGATCTACATGGGGCACTGCCACTGCTGGAATTCAGGAGTGCTGTGGCACTAGGGCTAATGAATGAACAGCAAGTGCCAAATCTCAAAAAGAGAAACTCCGGTAAAGATGAAATAACTCCCCCAAAGAGAAGGAAGGATAACTTTTCTGTTCCGAAGAATGTACGTCTTGGCAACTGAGAAAACCATTTTGTAGTGTTCAGTTGTAAAAGAGGACGATGCGAAATGTGTGCGAAAAATAAAATTCAGTCGACACCACATTCACAATGTAGTACATGTAAAGTGTATTTGTGCTACAATGAGAAAAAGAACTGTTTCATACAATTTCATGAGGTATCACTAACACTAAATATGTGATATGTATATACTGTCAAAAATGTATAGCTAAGTTCCTATGTATTGTGAAGTTGCTCTAGAATAAATTTATGCGAAATTTAAAAAAAATTCAGAAATATCATATTTCTGTTAATTAATTTTCTAATGTAAAAATATTTAATATTTATGTGGAATAAAGTACAAGTTATAAAAATTGGAGCACTTTTCGGCGCATATTGTGATTCTGTCCATGGAGTCTGACGGTACTTCTGAGTACCAGGAGAGAAAAAAGTTGTGAAAAATAAAATAAAATTTTACAAAAAATCCTAACGTCATTTGAGGCCACAATAGCATAAATTCTGCAAAGAAAATGTTAAAAATTAAGTTTTTTCTTATGTCAGGAAACAAAGGGTTAAGCTATAGTTTGCGGAAGAATCAAATTTTGTGACCGAATGGTTTTGTTGAAATCGTATGTTAAGTAATTCACACGTGCCGTCTCGTCCGCTCCACTGCTGTGCCGAGAAGACACACGTGTGTGGCTGTCGCTGTGTGCTGCACCGACGACACTCAAACACGTCTGAATCCAAACTTGGCCAGTTGCAGCGGGAGACACAGACGTCGCTCACGCAGGCCACTTCCGGAACTGCACCTGCGGTGGTGTTTTTTCGCCTGAAGCTGTTGCTCGATTCTGTCGCTCACGTAGGACACGGCCTAAGAATTTCGTGCAGTAGTTTCTGTAATATCGAAATATGGCGATAACTGTGATCATTAACAAAACGACGGTCAGTTCATCATGAAGCACACGAATAAAGGTATAAGATGCCCGAGAATCGGAGTTTATTCCCGAACAGGTTCCTTAACCCTTCGTTGGGCGCGCCTGCGGCATATAGCCGCAAGATTTAGTTTTCTGTTAGTATCACAGATAGGGTTTCAGTTGCGTCCACGTCCGGATACGTATTTGTTGTTCTCAACGGATGTCACCACTTACTACATTTGCGCTAATCATGCGTTCAGCAGTTTGGCAGCTATTCTTGTTTGAAACGTCAGTGTTGAGTTTGCGGTGTGTCTGTCGCTACACGCCTTGTGACGGAATTATTTTCTATACTTGTCTTTTTCTTTCGCGTCAAGGCAATCTTTCTTTTATATTAGTATACAATGAACGTTCGAATCTGATCAAAGTTCCCATATGCAATTTTCATTACTTTGTCTTGCATATTATTTTGCTACAATATAGTACTTTTACAGAAACATGTGTTTCATTAGGTCTCATAGAAGCGTGGAAATGGAGAAAAAGAAAGCATTAGAGAGGCACCGTCTAACTGTACGTCCTGAAGACTATGAGAAAGTACTGCGAGAATTGTCACAAGAAGAATTACAAGAATTGTCAGGTTCGTCTGAATCCGAGTCGGAAGAGGAAGTTACTGAAGGAGAAAACCACAGCAGTGACTCCGAACAATCGACAGACGAAACAGATGGCCACCTGGTTGAAGAGGGGAGACAACAAAGAGAGGACTACCGATTTTACGTAGGAAAAGATAAAGAAACTTTTTGGATAAGTGGATCCCTTCCGTCTTCTCCTAAAACCAAGGCCAAGAACATGCTAAAAGTTTTGCCAGGTCCAAAAGCAAGTGCTGATATTAACGGAAAAAGAAATTGGTGCATTTTACCTATTTATTACTGACAGGATTATTATTTTTCCTTAGGTTAAAAATGTGAAAGCAATTGCGCTGCAAAAGCCGCAACGCGCCCACTCGTGGAACTGTGAAAGGCTCGCCCACCGAGGGGTTAAAGTGGTCTGGGAAAGATGGCAGGCTTACCGGCCTGCACAGGCCGCTGTTTGCGCAGTCGGGCGAGGCGGCTTCCACAGGTTCCTCGTTCAGCGCGCGCCGGCAACTGCGTAGCCCACGCACGTCCCTGCGTACTGACTGTCAAGAGCCGCAACTAATTTTAAACGCGTTATAATGTAAAGCAGTGTAGTGTGGTGCGTTTTGGTGTGAGCAGCGGTGTCAGTGTGTGTTGTGTGTTGCAGGTGTCCCCGCAATGTGTGATGGCCTGCCATGAGGGACGGGGTGTCCAACAAGGGCGACACGGGTGAGTCTCTCTCTCCCCACTTGTATTACCTAGATGAGAACACTACGCAAAGACTTTTAACTGACAACATCTCCTCGCAAACAGCAGTGGAAACGCTGCTTTTGTTCGCGCCCTGCAGCGTCCGCGCCGCCGCGTGGAAGTCCCTGTGTTAACAGCGGCCAGAATCCACGACCCTTTGGCGGTATGCGGCGCGCGTCGCTAATTACACGACATACTGCTCCGCGGACGCGGCTAGAAACGTTTATTGCCGGAGCCCGTATCAGTTAAAAAAAAAAAAAAAGTGTGTGATATCTTATGGGACTTACAAGGGGAGGCCGCCAATTGTGAAATTCAGGTTCGATTCATACTGCGCATAATAAAAGCTCATGGCCAGAGGTGTAATGTGGCAAAGCACCAAGATGCACTTCCCAGCCGTTGTCGAGAAAATCGACAGTTAAAAGAAACCGTTGCGGTGAAATACTCTCTATGATTAATAGTTTTCTAGAGCGTCGTGGCGCAGCGGTAAGCGCTCGGGTTTGTAATCCGAACGTCGCCGGATCGAATCACGCGCCATGCAACTTTTTTTATTATTAGTTTTTTGTAATTCAAATATATATATATATATATATATATATATATATATATATATGTGTGTGTGTGTGTGTGTGTGTGTGTAGACACATTTGAATAACAAAAAACAAATGCTAAAAAAAAAATTGCATGGCGTGAGATTCGATCCGGCGACCTTCGGATTACGAACCCGAGAGCTTACCGCTGCGCCACGACGCTGTAGAAAATTATTAATCGTAGAGAGTATTTCACCGCAACGGTTTCTTTTAACTGTCGATTTTCTCGACAACGGCTGAGAAGTGCATCTTGGTGCTTTGCCACATTACACCTCTGGGCATGAGCGTTTATTATGCGCAGTATGAATCGAACCTGAATTTCACAATTGGCGGCTTTCCCTTGTTAGTCCCTAAGCTTACACACTACTTAACCTAAATTATCGTAAGGACACACACACACACACACACACACACACACACACCCATGCCCAAGGGAGGACTGGAACCTCCGCCGGGACCAGCCGCACCGCATCAGATCAGTCCTTCGCGCTGCTAGTCCTTTAAGACCACTATTAACGACGTTCTGCTGCTTCACTTCCATCAGCGAACCTTGGGCTAAACTTCTCACTGCTCCAGTGTCGTAATCAACTCGTTGCTATGTGGCTGTCTTTCTCGTATTCTGCGATTTTACACGGAAACCGACACGACGCCACTACACAGCGCGCCCGATGACACACAAGCTGTAAGGCGTGTCACACTACAGGACGACACAAGTATTCTTATTGTGGTTGTCAGTACGTGGGGCGTTTGAAAAGTCCGTGCAAGAATAAAAACTACTTACGTGTTTGGGGCAAACCTTTTTTATTTTTCGACATAGTCTCCTTTCATACTTATACACGCTTCAACGCTGTTCTAATTTGTTGATCGCCTCCGAATAATACGAGTCGCCCAAGTCTGCAAAATAGCTGTTAGTTTCTGCAATCACCTCCTCGTTTGAATAAAATCTTTGTCCCGCCAGCCATTTCTTCAAACTGGGGAACAAATAGTAGTCTGAGGGACCCAAGTGTGGAGAATAGGGGGGGGGGGGGGGGGATGTGAAACGAGTTGGAATCCTGTTTAATAATTTTGCGACCACAACTGCTGAGGTGTGTGTGCTGGTGCATTGTCGTGATGGAAAAGGGCTTTTTTTTTCGGTCCAATCTCCGGCGTTTTTCTTGCAACTCATTTTTCAAACGGTCCAATAACAAACAATAATATGCAGCAGTAATAGTTTTACCCTTTTCCAGATAGTGTATGAAGATTATCCCTTCCGAATCCCAAAACACAATCGCCATTACCTTTCCGCCTTCTTTGATGCAGATTCTTCCTTGGCATCCCATTGTTTAGATTGTTGTTTGGTCTCAGGAGTATAGTAATGTATCCATGTTTCATCCACAGCGTCGAAACGACGCTTAAAGTCCTGCACATTCTTCCTGAACAACTGCAAACCGTCCTTGCAACACTTCACACGATTCCGTTTTTGGTCAAGCGTGAGCAATCGCGGAACCCATCTTGCGGATAGCTTTCTCATGTCCAAATGTTAATGCAAAATATTATGTACCTGTTCATTCGAGATGCCTACAGCACTAGCAATATCACGCACCTTAACTCTTCTGTCATCCACCACAGTATCATGGATTTCATCAATGATTTCTGGAGGGTTGAACGTTCAGCATCATTTGTGCCCATATGGCCACTCCGAAAATTTTGAAACCACTTATGAACTGGTCTGATCGAAGGTGCAGAGTCACCGTAATGTTCATCTAGGTTCCCTTTAGTCTTCTGATGCGTTTTGCCTTTCACTAAGTAATGTTTAATCAGCACACGAAATTCTTTTTCGTACATTTTTTGACAATCTCTGCACTTCCTAGATTCACAGGGATGCCAAACACAAAGAAATAGACCAGTATGGCTGAAGCTTGGTGTGCGTTCTTTCCAAAGATGCTACTAACTAAACATGACCTCGATACGCGCCGGTGGTGCCATCTCTCGGACTTTGCACGCACTTTTCAAACGGCCCACGTACGTGTAGTATTGCAATTTGTTGATTGCTTTCCAGGTTTTATAGTATTTTATAGTACATGTAGTGCTAAAAACACACACTTTTCACAATTGTTATCGTACCATTCTCAGTACCAATGTCAAGATAAGAAGCATAATATGTTAGAAAACCCTGATTATACATAAAACTGTTGTTACATACTAACATGGTGTCCTCTCGAGAATGGTCGTTATTCATAGCATTTCAGCATTGAGAAGAAACGTATTTTACGGTTACGGATATTTATTTGTGTTATGTAGACACAAATATATTCTCTCAAACAGGAGACGATTGACATCCGCTTTGTACGGTACCTCTCCTTAGCTCCAGCCTGTAACTTCACTGAGTAACAGAAGTCTTCCTCTGAAATGTTACTTCCTTTCACAAACCTTGTGGTGCAGCGAATCATTAATTTCCAAGAACTCGCCTGCGGCCGCTCGTCACATAGTCGAGATGTTGATTTCAACGTAATGACGCCAAGGGCGGTCAATATCACCTGTGGTGCAACTTCGATACTGTGGAACAATTCTCTTCTACTGCACGCTCGCTGCTTTCCATATTTGAGGAGCTGATAGTGTAGACCAAAAGAAGGAAAAACTGTCCAGTAAACATGAACTGTAAAGTGCGTACCTTAACAGCTGTGAGCACGTGTTCATCTCCACTACAGCGAAACACCTCTCTCCCGCTGAACAAGTACTCGTTACTCGTCAGGTACCCACCTTAGGACCCATGTTTACAGGGCATTTTTTTCTACTTTTTGGGCGTTACAAGCACCTCTCGAGACATGGAAACCAAAGAGCTTGCACTAGAAGAGATTCGTTTCACAGTATCGAAGATGAAGTAGTGCCCATAACTCTTAAGGTATACGTTTTGGAGCCCCTGTGCATCTATTATCGTGTACTTTGGGGAAGAGGTTAATATCAGAGCGACACTGAAGGCAGTGTAGAAGGAATACTTTACGCACTTGTTAAATTCAGGTCTACACGAAGTAAGTGTCGAGTATTGCAGCAGGGGATATTGGCAAACAGTAGTTGTATCGTGTGATAAGAGTTTTGTGGAAGGAGAAGAAGACTCCACAAGATTAGAAAAGGACTACTGATTCTCCTTATATTCAAGAAAGGGAGTAGGAAGGACTGTAGAGACTAAGGGGGCGTCACACTGGCACCACACTGTGCCGAGGTATGTCAATCCGAACAAGGGCGGGGAGGGGGGGGGGGGGGGGGAGAGAAGCGGCGCGGCTCCAGGTGTGGGAGGTCAGCCCGTGACGTCGTATTCGCAGAGTCACCTGCTGGACCACCACCAGGAGTTCGGGGAAGACCCTCGTGATGACCTTTCTCGGTATAGAAAAGAGACTAGACAGCGTCTGCAGAAGAAAAGTCCGGTAAGAGTGGGGGAGATGCGCTGTGCAAGTTTGAGTTATGCGGGAAAAAAAGGTTCATATGGCTCTGAGCACTATGGGACTTAATTTCTGAGGTCATCAGTCCCCTAGAACTTAGAGCTACTTAAACCTAACTAACCTAAGGACATCACACACATCCATGCTCGAGGCAGGATTCGAACCTGCGACCGTAGCGGTCACGCGGTTCCAGACTGAAGCGCCTAGAATCGCACGGCCACAGCGGCCGGCTGTTATGCGAAAGTGAAGAAATGAAAGGACTGGTTGGTTCCAGGAAATAAGTGGCGTGAAACAGGGCAGTGCATAGTGGTCGTGGATGAATGACTAAGGTGGCAGGAAAAAGTGGAGAATACGAGACGAAAGCAGTGGTGTTTGCAGATGACTTGAGGAGCAGATTGAGCAACTGCTGGATGCTCGGGAAGAAACTGAGAGACAGTATGGAACGAAATTTGATGTAAACAAATGTGAGATCATGGTTACAAACAGAAAGAAAGGAAGACCACCTAGCGGAATTAGGATTGGTGGTGAATAACTGAGAAAGGTCGAAGGTGCAAGGACTTGGGAAGTGTGACACAGGAAGATGGGACAAATAGAGAGAGATCAGTGAACGTGGCAGAGACGGGCTGGTAGGAGCCTGGGTTGGAAAGTCACACAAAAAAGCAGAGAAGTAGTGCATAATAGGAGTTGCTACATCCCAGTACTGACCTATGCGTCTGAAACATGATTAAAGACATTTGACGTGAAGTTTTCAGAATACAAGTAAGAAGGAGAGAGAGTGTGAGGAATGAAAGGGTAAGGGGAATGGTGAAAGAGAAACCCTTGGAGAGCAGGGGAGAGACATCAAGGCCAAGATGGTATGGGCACTTGAAGAGAATGGAATATAGAAGAATTCCCAAGAAGATACATGGAATTGAGATGCAAGACGGAGGTACGGATCGTGTACTTTCAACTGTGTGTGAATACCCTGTTAATTATGACAGTGCCAACGGCCTTGCCGCAGTGGTAACACCGGTTCCCGTCAGATCACCCAAGTTAAGCGCTGTCGGGCTGGGCTAGCACTTGGATGGGTGACCGTCCGATCTGCCGAACGCTGTTGGCACGCGGGCTGCACTCAGCCCTTGTGAGGCAAACTGAGGAGCTAGTTGACTGAGAAGTAGCGGCTCCGGTCTCGTAAACTGGAGAGCGGTGTGCTGACCACACGCCCCTCCGTATCCACATCCAGTGACGCCTGTGGGCTAGGGATGACATGGCGGCCGGTCGGAGCCGTTGGAGCTTCATGGCCTCTTCAGACATAGTATAGTTCTGTAATTAATCATGACACAGCCTGTATCTAAAGAAAAGTAAGAGCAAGCTCCCACAGATGTGAATACGTGTGTTGTTAAGTTGGAAGTGGCGCATGTTGTTGTGGTACAGTGCTTCAATCGATAAGGGCTGCTGCTATGAACGTAGAAGTTCTGTGTTCAAACCCACAGTGATGTTTGGACGTTTTTTCTTTGTGGCAAAAAAAGGCCGCCAATTAACGCCGTCGTGCTGATTCCAGGCTACACTCGGTAAGTTCTAAGATGGGAAGAAGAAGTTAAGAGGACCACCACAGTGGCAGCAGTGTCGACTTATTGTGAACATCCTCACTGTCGAACCAATGAAATGCGTCGCAGGCGGTGCTTCCCACTTAACGTGTAACAGTGTTCCTTCGTCATTTCATGCCAGTATGGGCGCGGGGAAGATGGCGGCTTAACCACATCTGAGCACTGCGACTACATAGTCTTAACAGGGGGACCGCACCGTCCTGGCTACAACTAGCAAGAAAGGAAGACCAACTAGTGGAATTAAGATTGAAGGTGAATAACTGAAGAAGGTGCAAGGACTTGGGAGATGTGACACAGGAAGATGGAACAAATGAGAAAGAGATCAGTGAACGTGGCAGAGACGGGCTGAAGGATTCCTGCGAAGTGGTAGGATTCTGCTACGATTCACACTGACAGGCCATATAGGAGTACGACTTGAGCATATGTAAACAGGAAGGCGCAACTGTCGGCCGTTTCTTTAAGGGACCCACTTTGAAAATTATAGGCACGCAGATGTGCTTTGTACGGTCACCAACATCCCAGAGAGCGAGTAGGCGTTTAGTTTCATAAGCGCGTATCATCATCCCTGCAATAGATATGCGTGGTATGCCACTAAATTATGTAATGACCGAGAACTGTTCATCAATCTGATCCAAGTTTGTTTTTCAGTAGACATGTTGAAAAAACCGAAACACATACAAAAATTCAGCGTCCGTTACGTGTGCCATGTTTCTGTGATCAGTACCATCCTGATTTGTACAGTGCTCCACAGGTTACACGTTATACTTGAAATAAATGTAGATACAAAAACATAAACGATTGTACTGATTTGATTGATAGTTGGCACGTTTATATTTTTTTGTTTATATTTCGAATTTAATTGCAAAAACATCTTTTTCCTACTTTCGGGATGGATATAGTGAAAATTATATTCATTAAAAAATTGATAATTTGCACAATCATGCCGACCGAGGTGGCCGAGCGGTTCTAGGCGCTACACCAACAGCAACTCCGGTTTGGTGCTAACATACCTCACATAATGTTATTGACCATATATTTTGGTAGCTGTTCTGCTACACAATATACAACTTGTCATCTGCAAACAGCAAAACGTAATTTATTTTTCTGTTTGTTATGCATGTACGAACGGAAATAAGACTACCACGTTTTCTTTCTGTAACTTACAGTTGTGAACTTGTGGTGCTTTCTACTGTGTTGTTGTCGAAGTACTTCTTTGCCTGCATTCGCGTGGCAATGCACTTCATCCGATTACTCAAAACATGGGCGGAGTTTTCGGTGCCATTACGTGTTGTTGTGGCTGTGTGGCGTTCATTTGTTTCGTAGCGTGTTCTGCTGGGTGAGGCGCGCGAGTTTGAATTGTATTTGGCGTTAGTGGTGTGTGGTTGGTGTGGGTTTGCGTGTGTGCGATGTGTGAGTTGAGTACTGGGGCACCCAACAAACATTGAAACTGATCTTCACATCCTAAAAACTAGCAGCAGCCTATACCAAATATTAACTATAGAAGAAAACTATCACATCCAAAAATCAATAGCCCAAGGAAAGAAAGTACTCAATGAATACACATCACTGCGCAACAAAAGCCTCTTCTCGACAATAGCAGAACTATACAAGTAACACACACACACCACAAAAAAGGGACCTCTCTCTCTCTCTCTCTCTCTCTCTCTCTCTCTCTCTCCCTCTCCCTCTCCCCCAGTACTCAACAACACACACATCACACACACGCAAACCCACACAAACCACTAACGCCAAATACAATTCAAACTCGCGCGCCTCACCCAGCAGAACACGCTACGAAACAAATGAACGCCACACAGCCACAACAACACGTAATGGCACCGAAAACTCAGCCTATGTTTTGAGTAATCGGATGAAGTGCATTGCCACGCGAATGCAGGCAAAGAAGTACTTCTCCAACAACACAGTAGAAAGCACCACAAGTTCAAAACTGTAAGTTACAGAAAGAAAACGTGATACAGTCGCATTTCCGTTCGTAAATGCATAACAAACGGAAAAATAAATTACGTTTTGCTGTTTGCAGATGACAAGTTGTATATTGTGTAGCAGAACAGCTACCAAAATAAATGGTCAATAGCATTATGTAAGGTATGTTAACTAATGCTTACACCCACTTTTCGCCAATGAAGTTATAAATGCAACTTCTACATAATGTTGTAAACAACACAAATGCTAATATGTAATATCTACAGTTAAAAATAAAAAATAGAATCCACTGACGATAGCACAAAAGTGCTGAAACATGTATGGGTGAAACAAAAGAAAAAAAAGGTGTATTGCATAAGGCGGAACTTCTCATCCAATTTTAATTCACTTCTTGTGGTTAAATGTCTCATGGAAACATTTAGTTATGAGATCTATAAGTTCCCCGAAAACGGTAGTGTGTTTCGTCTTCCTTTCTCCCTACGTTTGAAGTCCTAGCCGTACCCTAGGACACTCTTGTCAATATGAGTAAAACGTGTGAGGGGGAGTTGGTGCGGCCCCCTTCTAAGCTAGATTTCGCGGCCTCCACAAAGCGATACATACATCACTCAAGAACGTCCTCAGATTTTTCACGTAATAGAGGCTCTTAAAACTCGGTACGTAGGCTTTCGCTGAACAGTTGGGCTCTGTCACGAGATCTCTGCCACTTCGTGTTATTCGCTATTTTGGTGGCGCTCTTCTACAATTCAAACAAGCCTGTCACAGTTAGTCATGTCCCCGTTTCCGTAAAAGACGTTGCATGCCAGTAATATTTCATGTAGGTCGAACAAACGTGAGTAATGTTCCAGAATTGGACGCAAGTGTTCTCCGAGCACTCTGTTTGGAAAGCGCCCAGTTGAACAGATTTTCGAGCAGTCTGCTTTACAGATCTGCAATTAGTTTCCTTTCCGATTTGAGCCTCGTGTTTTTCGAAGGTTGCACTGTCTACCCTCCTAAGTCTCCATAGTGATGCTCAATATGTTCAGAAGCGTTTTTATTACCGAATTTAGGTTCACAAACAGGGTAGAACATAAGTCTTTCACATATGTCTGTGGACGATATCTCCCGCCTTCAATACTGCGTGTACACGTCAGAATGACGTCACATTCGCCTCAGTTGGTGTGCAATGAAGGCGCTAAAGCGCAAGCGTTTAATACATCCACGAACATCGCCGAACACGATAGTTTTGATGGTTAAGTTTCCACCCGTAGACTTTGGATTGACCTTTAACCCTTTCGTGAGCCGTGGGAAACATGCTTCCCACTACAATGAACTCGCTTCTAGTCCCGTAGGATTGACAGCTC
This sequence comes from Schistocerca americana, assembly GCF_021461395.2. Taxonomy (NCBI): domain Eukaryota; kingdom Metazoa; phylum Arthropoda; class Insecta; order Orthoptera; family Acrididae; genus Schistocerca; species Schistocerca americana. The sequence goes on along the minus strand of NC_060129.1, from coordinate 197,335,326 downwards.
CCACCTCTGTACAGTGCTACCACCTAGTGAACAGTATAGGGTACTACTTCCAATCGGAAGTTCGCGCCGTTTTCGCAGAGGCATTGTGTAGCTGAGTGTTGCTCTGTAGAGGAGCCTTTCAGTGCTGTTTGCGTGACATTTTGTGGGTTTTTTTCCCCTCAAAGCTGATATACCCAAATTTATGAAGGAAAACGTAAAATTGGAACGAGGAGAATTCCAGTTTGAAACAAAAGAAGCCATTTCTGCACTAAAATGGATGGATAACCGTCCAGTCACTTTCCTGTCCTCAATTCATGACCCATGAGAAACAGCCACAGTGAAAAGGAAAAACAAGAATGGTGCTAGTACAGAGATTTCTTGTCCTGAAGTTGTGACAGAATACAACAAAATAATGGATGGTGTCGATATGTTTGATCAATTACGAGAGAGGTACGCTATTGACAGACGTTCTGTAAAATGGTGGCACACAATATTTTATTTCCTGTTGGACGTTTCTGCAGTGAACAGTTTTATCCTGTGGAAAATAAGTAAAAGAGAAAGTAGACAGGACGATCAGCTCACATACAGGATCCATCTAGCCAGACAATTGATCGCTGGCTGCTCGTCCCAAAAAAGGCGTGGACAAAAACCTGTCTTTCTGGCAAGAAGGGATAAAGTACCTGAAGATTTTCTTCATGTGGATGTAGGGGAGCATCAACCCATTTTAGGAGAAACCTGCTGGACGTGCCGCCATTGTGGTACCAAATCTGCGGAAAAGAGCACTCGCTGTGTTTATACATATCCTCAAATACCACTTTGCGTAGACCCATGTTTCAGAAAATTTCATGGCAAGTAATTATGAACAATCATTGTAACAAGAGGAGTAAATTTATGAAATAAATATGACATATATTGAAAAAGTTGTTTTTGTCATTTAACTCCAAGGAAGGGCAGTGGGAAGAATACTTCCCACCTTGTTGTGTAACCTCACTTTCACAGTTGGAGCAAATTTGATGTTCTGTATGATAAATACACCTGTCTGTTAACTACTACCTGCTCTCCATTCATTAAAAAAAACTGCTCAGTAATTTTGCCCACGAAAGGGTTAACGCAAGATTATGCTTCTCAATGCGCAGAATAAGACAGCATTTGACATTTTTAAATTCAGTCAATGATCTTATATAGATACGAAATATCAAATTTTGATTGCACCTGGAAGTTTCACCGTTTTAAGCGTTTAGTAATGTGTATACCCTAAGTTTCTTTTAATCGAGTTAACGGAATACTGTTCAAGAAAAGTGTTATGTGCGTAGAAGAATGCTGTGCGTCCAGGAGAATGTGTGTTCAATTTTGCAAACGTACCAGGAAACACGGACCAATAAACAGCAAGGTTCGACAGTGTCGTAGTTCAACCACCTCAGAGCTGCTAAAAATTTGGTTTCATCCTTTATTCACAAACAGTTCCGGTCGCCAGATACCTCGGTCATTTGTAGCAGCTTACGCGACAACATTAAAACTGTTAACCTCCGTCTGCATGCTGCAGTCAGATTGCAACTTTTCGTGCGCAGCACGTACTGGCGTAGCCGCTGTTTAGCGTACGTGTGCCTCAGTTACGTAATTGCCCCTTTCGTCTGTGTACCCTCTAACACAAAGGGCCGGTCGATCTCAATTTAAGTAGTCCAAGTGACCGTGAAATCAAGTTATGGCGTAATCTCGTTGCGTTACACTGAATGACCTTAAGTGTGTTAGTGAAGACTCGTTAACTGCACGCGTCTCATTATGAGATGAAAATGATGTGCACTCAGTCAGTGAAGCGGTACTGGTGTACTCCGTCTGAACCAGTATCCACGAGCACGAAAAGCAGAGTCAAGAAAATTATAGTGACCACCCTGTGACATCTGTCTGTAAATAGGCCTGCTGTAAGTAAAAAGTCGCGCGCCGCGTTCTTCTCTCCGTATGCGAAGCCTCGTCTCAGGAAATAGTGTAGGGATTTTGATACGGGTTTTCACGCGGTTGGTGTCTGCGTATAATTTATTAGCGCTACGCCAGAAAGCTAGTGCAGCCGCGAATAGTAAATATGAGTACGTCAGCCATCCTCCCACGTGATCGAGGAGTTGGTGACGTCACAGCGTGCAATTCCACGTGCGGAGCCTGTAATGTAAAGAATCTGGCACGTGAGATTCGTGACACGTGCAGAGGAACGTGGCCTGTGAGACGTCACGTGCAAAACTTACGATCCGCCATACTGTACTGAATTAAACTACGTACTTGGTGCGTTTTCTTTGTCGTAGGCTACGTGCTACGGAGATCAGGTGTTTAAAAGCATCAGAAAATGGAGGATCTCTCGAAAACCCGCCAGTTTAACTACGGTTTGTTACAATAGATTCACAGGAAACCATATATCGGCAGATAAACGCGTCGTGTATTTGAAATTTTTAGTGTTGTAACTTGTGTGCTATGGAAGTACGAGGGTAATCCCAAAAGTAAGGTCTCCTATTTTTTTTTGGTAAGTACATAGACCTGTTTATTTTTCTACAATGGTTTACGTCAGTTTACAGCTTCAAGATTTAGCTATTTTTCGACAGAATCACCATTTCTGTCGATTCATTTTTGTAGACGCTGTGGCAGAGTTTGTATGCCCATGTCACACCAGCTCTCCCCCATGCTGTTCAGGAAGTTATGAACCTCTTCTTTCACCTCGTCGTCGGAGCTGAAACGCTTTCAGGCCAAATGTTCTTTTAACCTAGGGAACAGGTGATAGTCACTGGGCGCCAAGTCAGGACTACAGGGTGGGTGGGTGATTATGTTCCACTGGAACTGTTACAGGAGAGCAACGGTTTGCCGAGCGATGTGTGGGCGAGCGTTGTCGCGGAGAATGTGTACGCCCTTGCTCAACATTCCTCTTCTCCGGTTCTGAATTGCCCGTTTGACTTTTTTCAGACTCTCATAGTACTTGTCAGCTTTAATTTTGGTCCCAGTGGGCATAAAGTCTACCAACAAAACCCCTTTCCGATTCGTAAAAACGGTTGTTATGATTTTACTGGCAGACTGCGAACTCTCAGCATCACTTACGAACATTTTTGAGACATCCGTGCACGACCCACCATACACTTCCGCCAACTGGCCCTTTGCGGTCGGAAACCGAATAATTGCGCGCAATTCGCACTTGGCGGTTAACATCCAACGTGAGCTCCATTCTCAACGGCTGCCGTGCCAAGACAGCGCCTCAGCGCGGCGTGCGCATGTTTATACGGGGTTATTACAAATGATTGAAGCGATTTCACAGCTCTACAATAACTTTATTATTTGAGATATTTTCACAATGCTTTGCACACACATACAAAAACCCAAAACGTTTTTTTAGGCATTCACAAATGTTCGATATGTGCCCCTTTAGTGATTCGGCAGACATCAAGCCGATAATCAAGTTCCTCCCACACTCGGCGCAGCATGTCCCCATCAATGAGTTCGAAAGCATCGTTGATGCGAGCTCGCAGTTTCTTGGTAGAGGAGGTTTAAACACTGAATCTTTCACATCACCCCACAGAGAGAAATCGCATGGGGTTAAGTCGGGAGAGCGTGGACGCCATGACATGAATTGCTGATCATGATCTCCACCACGACCGATCCATCGGTTTTCCAATCTACTGTTTAAGAAATGCCGAACATCACGATGGAAGTGCGGTGGAGCACCATCCTGTTGAAAGATGAAGTCGGCGCTGTCGGTCTCCAGTTGTGGCGAGAGCCAATTTTCCAGCATGTCCAGATACACGTGTCCAGTAACGTTTTTATCGCAGAAGAAAAAGGGGCCGTAAACTTTAAACCGTGAGATTGCACAAAACACGTTAACTTTTCGTGAATTGCGAATTTGCTGCACGAATGCGTGAGGATTCTCTACCGCCCAGATTCGCACATTGTGTCTGTTCACTTCACCACTAAGAAAAAATGTTGCTTCATCACTGAAAACAAGTTTCGCACTGAACGCATCCTCTTCCATGAGCTGTTGCAACCGCGCCGAAAATTCAAAGCGTTTGACTTCGTCATCGGGTGTCAGGGCTTGTAGCAATTGTCAACGGTAAGGCTTCTGCTTTAGCCTTTTCCGTAAGATTTTCCAAACCGTCGGCTGTGGTACGTTTAGCTCCCTGCTCGCTTTATTCGTAGACTTCTGCGGGCTACGCGTGAAACTTGCCCGCACGCGTTCAACCGTTTCTTCGCTCACTGCAGGCCGACCCGTTGATTTCCCCTTACAGAGGCATCCAGAAGCTTTAAACTGCGCATATCACCGCCGAATGGTGGATCTTTGTTGAACTTCGTCCTGAAGTGTCGTTGCACTGTTACGACTGACTGATGTGAGTGCATTTCAAGCACGACATACGCTTTCTCGGCTCCTGTCGCCATTTTGTCTCACTGCGCTCTCGAGCGCTCTGGCGGCAGAAACCTGAAGTGCGGCTTCAGCCCAACAAAACTTTATGAGTTTTTCTACGTATCTGTAGTGTGTCGTGACCATATGTCAATGAATGGAGCGACAGTGAATTTATGAAATCGCTTCAATCATTTGTAATAGCCCTGTACACAGCGCGTGAAGCACTCTTCATAATAGTGTGCCCCAACCGCCACACAGAGGTCTGTACTTATAAAAAAAATAGGAGACCTTTCTTTTGGGATTACCCTCGTATATAGTTTGAATGCTACGGCACAATGATGATTATCAAAAGCCCGTTGTTTCGATACAATTTGTGATAGTTAAATATAAATAATGACGTCTGTAGATACGGTCTTCGGATAGTGTATGCCATATACGGAGGCCAGAGTTCCTTGTTGAACCCGTAGCCAAGATGTGTCGTGCCCTGTGAAGAGAAAAGTAGCGGGTTTGCACCCACCTCCACCCAAAAGACTTTCTTTCGCCCTTTGCTTTCTAAAAGATTGCGGGTATTTCTTATTAACTTAAATACACTAATCAATGTTATTTATTATAAATAACGTATTTCCTGCAATTCGTGTTTCAAAGACCGACAACTGGTATTTTTCACCAACGATCGAAATCTTAACGTGACTGCCAAACTATGTCAGAAAGTAAACACAAACCGTACTCTGGAAATTTTCTCCTTTACTATGGAAGTTTTTGCTCTTATGTAAATTTGTGTAACAAAACTAGTGGACATGATGAAATACCAGCAGAATTGTTTAAAGTCACTGGAAAGGATGCAGTGAAAGTGCTGCACTCAATATGTCAAAAAATATGGATCACGCAGCAGTGGCCAGAAGAATGGAAAAGATCAGTATTCATCCCCGTTCCAAAGAAGAAAAGTTCTAAAGAATGCTCAGATTACCGAACAATCGCACTTATTTCACATGCTAGCAAAGTTATGTTGAAAATCTTACAAAATAGACTTCGCCAATATCTAGATCGAGAGCTACCAGAAGAACAAGCTGGATTTAGGAAAGGAAGAGGAACTAGAGATCAAATTGCTAACAGTCGGTGGATTATGGAAAAAGCGAGAGAATTCCAGAAAGATGTGTACCTCTGCTTTATTGACTACGCCAAAGCCTTTGACTGCGCCGATCACAACAAATTATGGAACGTACTGAAAAACATGGGTGTACCAGATCACCTCATTCATCTGATACGGAGTTTATACCTTGACCAAGAAGCCACGGTGAGAACTATGTATGGAACAACGAAATGGATAAAGATCCAGAAAGGGGTCCGGCAAGGCTGCATGCTGTCACCGTACTTATTCAATCTGTATGCAGAACATGTCATGAGGAATGCGAGGCTAGATGAAGGAGAAACAGGAATTAAAATAGCTGGAATAAATGTAAACAACCTCAGGTACGCGGATGTTACGGTCCTGTTGGCAGAAAGTGAAGAAGAATTGAGAACACTCTTACAGAAGGTGAAAGACGAAAGTGAAAAGGCCGGTCTTATGCTGAATGTGAAGAAAACGAAAATTATGGCAACTACACCTACCAATTCGTGGGATATAGCAGGAGAAACCGTGGAGGTAGTGACCACATTCAGTTATCTCGGTTCCCAGATCTCTGCTGACGGCGACTGCAGCCATGAAATCCGGAGGCGCCTGTTGCTCGGTAGACAGGCGATGTCAAACCTTGACAAGGTTATAAGGTCCAGAGATATAACACTAGCAACAAAGATCCGTATTGTGAGGGCTATGGTCTTTCAGTTGTGATGTATGGATGTGAGACCTGGACCATTAGAAAGGCTGAACGGCGAAGAATTGACTCCTTCGAATTGTGGTGTTGGAGGAAACTTCTTAGAGTTCCATGGACTGCAAAGAGAACCAACAGATCAATATTGGAGCAAATTAAACCAGATTTCTCCCTGGAAGGTTTAATGTTAAAACAAAAGCTGACCTACTTTGGACACACAATGCGAAGGCATGCCTCGCTGGAAAAAACATTAATGCTGGGGAAGATTGAAGGAACTAGAAGAAGAGGACGTCAGAGGATGAGATGGATCGATGGCATCAAAGAAGCAATGTGTTCCAACCTGGAAGGTCTACGGGAGAAAGTGCAAGACAGGAGAAAGTGGCGTGATTTGGTTCATGGGGTCACGAAGAGTCGGAACCGACTAAACGAATAGAGAGAGAGAGAAATTTGTGTAAAATGCATATACCTGTCTCTCGGTTTGACGGACTGACGGCTCGTGTTCGTATCTTGCCGGTAAATAAACCTTTTTCAATGACGGTGAGCAGCTTAGGAAAAGATCTCCTCTTCCGTTGAAATGGAATTATGATACAGATGACGATCTTGGAACGTCTACGACGCTCGTTACTTGGCAGTGATGGTATTCAGTGCAACATCGAGGATATTCTGCACGAGCTAACTGGCATTAGACACCATACTTTTTACTATATTCACTTCAAGAAGGAAAATGAGATGCAGATTCAATTGAGTTAACAAATAACTTGTGCTAGCTTGTATTTCAGGTCATTTTACAGCTTTATGTGAGTGTTCCTCCACCAGCAGTTGACTGTTCAAACCAAACGGCTTGAGTCCAGAATCTCCTTCGCGGTACGTTTTAACCCACTTAATAATATAAAGGTGTGACATGGCGTGTAATAGCATTTACATGTGGTGGTATGAATTTATGTGCCGTTCCATAGAAAGCTTGTGAAACAATGGCATAAACACTTCAGTTCAAATTTCTTGTACGATGAGATGTTATTGAGATGTTGCGTATGTGGACCGCTACTTTCACCTATATCTCAGCTTTTAGACCCTCTTCTGTATCTGAATTGTTGGATATTGTTTTATTGTGAATTGATAGTCACTTCCTCTTTTTACCTATTTTTAATCTATATTCTCCATACCATTTTTGGATTCCTTTTCTACGCTCGCGTGTCACAAAGAATACGATATCGACTCCATGTATTACCACCTTTGCAATTCATAGCTGACACACTTCGTATGTTTTCGACGCTCACGTGTTACAAACAATATATCATCGGCTCCATGTATTAGCATCTTTGCAATTCATAGCTGACACACTTCATATGTTTACATCTTTGCCGTGTGATCCATTTACAACGCCTACTGAATCAAATTTAAACTCAAATGTTTATGCTATTGTTTCACCAACTTTCCAACATGTATGGTACATGGAACAGCGATAAATTCACACCACCACATGCAACTGCTATTACATGGCACGTCACGGTGGCTGACATCATTCCACGTACGTAGGTATAAAATTTGGGTCTAGTGCAGCAGGGGATACAACCCGTCGGCTTTGAACAATGACGTCATTCCTTAGTCATAGATCGTAAAGACTTCACTTCGAGGCATAGATAATAAAGCAGTTCTGTGTTCTAATAAGCACTATCATTAAAATAATTGAATGTAAATCTAAAAGCTTTTGCTGTTATGTTTCAGTTTCGTTTCTTTACTGATTGCTTAATGAAGTAGGATCAGTTTATTCTATCTCGTGAGATTTTTTTTTTTAAAAAAGCCAAAAAACTCTTATTACGAACTGAAGGGAGCTAGAACACTAAGAAGAATCGCTTCTCGGCTTTTGACAAGATATTGCTTAATAAAGTAGGATCAGTTTATTCTATCTCGTGAGTTTTTTTTAAAAAAAAGCCAAAAAACACTTATTAGGTACTGAAGGGAGCTGCTTAATGAAGTAGGATCAGTTTATTCTATCCCGTGAGATTTTTTTTTTAAGTCAAAAAACACTTACGCTTTTGACAAGATCAATGTTTATCTCTCTCGCATTCCTTTGTTTCTCAACATTCTCCTCAGCTCTTTCATCTCTGTAATACATGCTCTCTGGCGACTTGTGACGTCATTGTTCAAAGCCGACGGGTTGTATCCCCTGCTGCACTAGTCCCTAAAATTTCCCAAATTTCCACTTCCATCGCTTATCAATTTGATAATTACTTGTACAATACTCGGAGACGGGTTGTTTTCAGAATACTTGAAAATTATCACACGTCGAAATTGCAATCGCAATAAACAGTGTTTTAGCAGCCACAGGCGGAATGATTTCATTTATAAAGTTGTTCCTGCTGTGGTCGTAGAAGCTGCGGGCCCAGCTATCATCAAACAACAGCAACAGGATAACGCGAGAGAATCGCAATCTGCGGTAGATGGTAATGGCATTGAATCAGTGGGAGTACGAGTGTCTACCATTTTAAAAGCTGTATGGAGGGACGTGGAGCAAACACTACAGTTGCGCGTTAGTACCGTTGCGCTGTCAATACCGTCGACCTAAGAAATTGTAACGAGTGGAATAAAGTTTCATTTTAACGAGATAACAAAATGAGTCTCGACTTTTGCAGCAGATACCGTGGTCTTAGCAGTCCGTTTCAAAAACATCCGCTTCGGCTGTTCCTCATCTCGTTAAATAGTGTGTCGACGTTTCTATGTTGAAAATAATGTCTCCCGATGAGTTATACATCTGTTGCAGCTCATAACTGTGGCGTATGTCGTGAGCTTTATGTTGTACGGTTGCTGTCCCAGAGTGTGAAGAATTTGGAACACGCGACGCTGACGTATTTCGGAGTAATACTCGTCTATCATCCTTTCATCCCTATGTAAACAAACACACACGCGATGATTGGTCAAAAGCCACAGCACTCGTACACTGGTGTTGTTACGCTCTTGGAAGTAGGTCCTACTTACGTATTAGATATATTTTTACTAATTTACGTTAAATGAAGCTTTCGAGATATTGAAATGTATTAACAGCCATCAAAGTTTTTGTTAATTACGCTTAGGTTATGTACTTTTTGTTTCAATAATGGTGTAGTCACAACCTCTGCATTGTTGTGCTCTGATTGTCGCGCTGTTAATACGAAGTATGAAAATGGCCGAGGCTGCTTCCCGTTCGGTAGTGGAACACGGTTAAATAGTGCCGAGAATTAGGTTGTCGTAAGTTTACAGAGATAATGGCTTTGAAGTAAGAAGGGATTGCAAGTTCTTGTACAACGGAATCGGCAGCTTTATAGGTTGTTCACTTATTGCAGCGCATAGTTCCCTGGTTCAAGTCTTGCTTTAAGTTAATTTTTTTTCTCGTTCAAATTGAATGACCTACATCTCGTAATTGTAAAATTCATCATCACTTTTTATTACGTCTTCTTGTTTTTAATTACATATTGCACCCGAAATCCCTGTTTTCGTTTCAAATACAAATTCTCAATTATCCATATTTTAGGAAAGACGGTTAACAAAGGTTGCTTAAATTTAAAAAAAACATAATTTAATTTTTAAGACAATAATGGAAAACTAAATATTCTGCATTTAGACTATGTTCACTGTTTTATACCACAGATGTAGATGTGTGTCATAGAAACATAGAAAAACCCTTATTTTCACAGCATCGAACACACCATACAAATGCAGCATTTTTACATTTGCCACTGTACCATTACAACAGTACTGATCTGTAACCAAGCTGGCAGACGTACTGGAGCCAACGCACGCTGCTTTTTCATGTACTGCCGAACGTTGGCGGCGTATAGAATGAGACATCGTAAAAGAGGAGAAAATGCGGCACCTGGCTGGCTTCGTGGATTCTGTTGTCGGTCCATCATCAACGTAGCAGACGACAGTTCCGCAACTGAAATGTACTTCTTGGATTCAGATTAGGAAGGAGCTAAGAGGTTACCAGACGGCTGACTATAATTATTATCTTCAGTGGCTTTAGTATTCAACAGTTCGGTGAAATCGATGCAGTATACTTTTCCGTCACACTCTCTCAGAAATGTGTGCGATTGGTAGGGAATATCAGGCTGATCTCAAGTTTCTAGATTGCCAGAAGGCTTTTCACACACTTCTTCACAAGCGGCTTCTGATCACATTGCGTGCTGCCTACGGGGAATCGCCTCGGCTGCGTGGCTAGATTCGTGGTATCCCGTAGAAAGGTCGCAGTTCGTAGTAGCTCGCGGAATGTCACAGAGTAAAACTGGACTGATGTCTCGTGGGCCCCAACGAACGTTGTACGCCTTCTCCTGTTCCTAATTTATGTAAATGATTTGGGTGACAGTGGTCTAGTGGTCTGTGATGCTTTCATTCCGAGATGAGCTGAATCAGCTTCCGCGTGTTCAAGGGACGAAGACCAGGGCTCGCTGTTGGAACGATGTGTGTGCGTGCGTCATCAGCTCTGAACATTTCGATGTCTGTGCTGAGGTGATAAAGCCTTGGACTGTGTAGTACCAATCGTTGAATTGGAACTGTTTCGCAGGTGCCAAGGAGCAGGACATTGTATTGACTATACTCTGTTCGTCATGAGAATAAACCTGATGTAAACATTGCGCTATGTATTCTTCCGCTTTTGCTTGAGTCTCACTGGCTTTCGTTTCGTGTGGAGCGGAAGCCAAGTTGTGACCAATACGGTCAGGTACGATCGTGAGGGTACTTTTTACACTGCGTTACACGCACTTAAACCGAGCGATAATGTGCGGGACAGCAGCTTTACCGCCGCATTAAACTTGGACAACACAGGCCAGACACCGGTCCAACTAACCTGCAATGGTGTGGCCAGTTGCAGTTTAAACGTTACGCTGTGAAAAAGTTAGCAATTTTCATCACTCTCGTTCCTGATCATAATACCAGGTCAAGTGAGAACGAGAGGCGTTTGAAAAGTCCGAGCGATGGCACCACCGGCGCGTATCGAGGTCATGTTTAGTTAGTAGCAGCGCCAGATTTCGCCACCTTTTCCTGTAGTTTTCTCCAGCTTCATCTCGTTGTATCCAACACAATTCCCATTTCCACACACCATATCGTTCTTCAAAAGACCTTGTTGCCTAGCCCATTGTACAGAGCTTTGGGTGTTCTCCGTAACATGGTATAAATCTTCCATTACAAAGTCACTCAAATCTGGAAAATTTCTCGCCATTTTGGCACACACAGTAATATACCAGGCCCCCACAACCGCACGAGTGGTCGACTGTGAAGAGCGGACAAATTGAATAGCTAGCCGGCGGCCATTATAGTGGTAAACTGACGCGCGGAGTTCGAATGTTTATACATCGCTTTTGGTTATAAAATGCCTTCCCTTAAGTTAGGTCGCAAACATAATGCCTCATTTAAATGCTTTATTACAATATACTTTTTAATTTACCAACAAACAGCAACTAGTCACTGTTCATGAATTTATCTTACGTACTACATGGAATCAGCCGTAGCTAAAAGTTATGTACTGGACCCCTAGCATTTTTCGTAGTTCATTTACGATAGATGTACGCAAAATGCATCAAAATACTCAAAGATTTCCCCACTATATTAATAGATTTTTCTGACGCTACCTTGCTTAAGATTTTATGACGAGAAGTGCGTTACATATGGCATAGTGCTTTGGCAACACACGACCAAATTATCAAGTTTCAACCTAACCTAGACCATGAAAACACTACCGATCAGCCAACTTTCTTCAAAATGATCAGAACATATAAAATGGTATTCTGTCGGTCGGAAATCTTGCCTCCTGACAGCGTGCAACCATTTTTGTAACAGCTGTGGTTTTGAGAAAGGAAACCTGCAAATAGATGCAGAGACATTATGCTAATACCGTGTTACAAAAACATTTATTAAGCTAGTACACTGACATACGAAACAAAATATTCACATACCTATGAAATGTATTATTCGTTCCTTTCTCGAATTTATTTGTATAATTAATCGCTGCGTAACTCTTCACCATTGTACTTCTTTTGATTTGGATGTACAGACAGTAGAATTACGAGTAACAAATACTGTATGTACGCCCCAACAAATATACAACGTTGAATCAGGATCTTCATAAACAACAATACTACACAACACATCAGACTACAACCACTATAATGGCGTCCAGCCGAAGGTTCAAATTGTCCCGCGACTGCAGCGCCATCAGTGAGTCTAGTTATTTTTTACAAGGTCTTTGTAATATACGTTGAAATGGAACTGTTTCGCAGGTGCCAAGGAGCAGGACATTGTATTGACTATACGTAAGTACTTCAAAACAGACAGCCCCAGCAGAAAAAAATAGGTTGTTGGGCGGACTGATTAAGATACATAACTGTGAGCAACATGGATATATACCATATGCAACAATATGCAAAGCCAACAATAGCTACCATGGTTAGGATGTGTGCAACTGTAAGCATTACCTATGGGTAAAGAACTCTGTGAAAAAATGTGTGTGTCTGCAGCATATTGGCATAGGCCGGTATTACACTATCAAATTTCTTTGTCAAATATCTTTGTCAAAGATATTTAATGGTGTAATAGGGAACTTTGTCGAATGTCCTCCAATATTTGATCAAATCTAGGGCCTCGCTGTAGATTTGATCAAAGAAGTCGCTTGTCTTCTGTTCACTGCAATGTGATATTTTACCACATGGAGCGCTAGCATCGCTGCATTCTGTCGGCTGTGGTGTTTTTATAAACATTGCGGGTAAATACAATTGGTGTGTGCCAACAACTACAAAATTAATAGAGATGTATGAAGCTGATGAGGCGCTATACAACGTGAGGCACGCTGAATACAGAAATAGATTAAGAAGATTGGAGACCTGACCTGACCTAACCTAACCTAACCTCTCCTGTAGCAAGGAATCGGAGTGTTACAGTGAGCCTGTCTTCTGCAGATGTAGCAGTTCTTAAGTGAATATTGTGCTTTGTGATATGAGGATACACTTCACTGAGCACATACAGAAATGTATGCTCACCCATTCTTAAGTAATTGGTGTACGACTTGACGTCCTCCACTAAAAGCTCACGTAACAAGTTTTGTCGAATGCTTTTATCGTCTCGTCGTAAAACCCACGGCTTCACCCGGGTTTGTTTCCTTTTTTTCCCCCGCTTCTCTTCCGCATGTGCACACAGTGCAGTTGTGGTACATGCAACTGCTGCGGTTGTTGTTGTCAGCCATCTTGAACTTTGACGAAAAATGTGATGACAGTGTAATACCCCTTGTAGCGCTACGTCAAAGATCTTTGTCAAATACATTTGACGGCATATTTGATCAAATCTTTGACAAAGAAATTTGAAAGTGTAATACCGGCCATAGCAACATGAATAATTTGGTGAAAGCAGACAGTTAATTGATCTTTTTTGCGTCCATATGAAAATAAGTACTTTTTTGGTATTCCGTGCATATATATGCTTATATATTCAGAAATACGCGTTTCCTTCAAAAATAGGTACTTTTCTCGTGATCAGTGCATGTACCCCTTAAACTCCATAAGTACCAGTGGGGCGGAGGGGGGGGGGGGGAAGTTGATACTAGCTAATGTCTGATTGCGCTCAGGGGTAACGGTCAAAGGAAGATTGGGAACCAGCGTTATAAAGAAATGCAGTTGAGTGTGATAATTTTCAGTTATAGTAAATTCAATGACAATGAGAAGGTACCATTGCTTTTGCATTAAGTCTTTACAGCATTATTTAGACGAAATGTTCGCGGCGGCTAAGCTTTTTTAATTCGCAAAGTCAGCCTTCACTTAACTGGTGCAGTCGGCGAGTCGTCGACGTCCGCGTCGTTGGTGTGTAATCCTAGCGTGGACAGTCCAGCAACTGTGGTCGTTTCGGTGTTTCAGCTGCCCGTTGCGAGTGTAGCAGGAACGCGCGACGTTCGTAGAGTTATCTTCATCGGCACATCTACACGCAGCGACGAAACTTGAGGTGTTGCGACTTTGTAATGTTTGTTAGCTGTTACTAGCGCAATTCCCATTTTATGGTTTTCCGGTCGATCGTGTCTCGGCACATTTCACAGAACGGCCGTCCACGGCGTGAGAGTTCGTTAAGTTGCTAGAAGCTCGAATTAAAGAGTCCGCGGTATACGTCAAACAATCCGCACCGAGCCAAAGTTTACGGCGCAGATCTGCGTTATCATATTTCTCTTCAATTATACAGTACGCCATATACACGAAACAGTCCGCGCTGTCTACAATCGAAAGAGTGCAGTTAATAGCGTTCCCGCAGCTTAACGGCCTGTACGCCAGATGTACGTGCCGAATAGCCGTTAACGAGTAATAAGCAATGCGACACACACGGTTGTTAATTCTGTGTCTGCGGTACACACTAAAATCACAAAACGTATCACCGTTCAAACGTTTACTTTACATCGGCCGCGCACACAAAAACACAGTATATGACACGCACACAGCACGACAGTTAGATTCGTGTGGTCGCTCCCGACTCTTTGTTGGCGCTTTTCACTGTCGACCTATCGATGTGGTTCTCCATCGCTCAGCCACAGTCTATTCGTACAGTCACGACACGCTCGGGGTGAGCGGCGAGAAAGCAGGCAGTTTTCACGTAATTAACGAACTAACTGTTATACAGAGTGATTATAATTAAACTTAGAGGCTGCTGTAGAAGTAACACCACTTGTCTGAACGACGTCAAACTACAACGGAGTATTATCGGAGAAGGGGGGAAAACTTGTGGCACAAGAAAAACAGTTACTGAACGTAGCAATAGGTGGCGCTGTAAGCTTCATAATTTAATAGTGGTCGACTACAAATGCCAAATGAATCATACGATAGTGCCTAAGGTGTACGTCTGATGTTAAACAAACCGTACTACTCGGTGTGCATCGGTGTCCAGGCGTGATGCTGTTACTTACACAAGCCCACCCACCACGGCAGGGTCTTATCACATCGGATGGGAAGAAACGGTTTGTAATTGCTGTGAGGCCAAAAACCGCATAAAAAGCATCAATCAAAATCAAATCGCATTAGATAAAATTATGGCGTTTCAGTCTTTGATCGCGATTCTTTACTTTCAAAATAACGAACGATCGCGGAATTCCCATTAAGACAATCGTGTCTAGTTTTGATAAAATCGGATTAAGCATATTAATTTCCGTGTGACTGGCGCAAAACGTGTTCAGTATGCTGCCCACCGTTTTCTGCAACTAGTTGAAATCGAGAAAGAGCATGTTCCACAACTGATCAAAGGGTTTCCGGGGGTGACGTTCAGAATGTGTTGCGCACTGCGTGCCTTCAGTGCAGCTAAATTTGCAATCGGAACACTGAACACATCATCCTTCAGACAGCACCACAGCCGCAAGTCACACGGATTAAGATCAGGTGATCGGGACGACCAGGCTGTAGGGAAATGGCGGCTGATAAATTTTTTTTTTTTTTTTCATCAGTCTACTGACTGGTTTGATGCGGCCCGCCACGAATTCCTTTCCTGTGCTAACCTCTTCATCTCAGAGTAGCACTTACAACCTACGTCCTCAATTATTTGCTTGACGTATTCCAATCTCTGTCTTCCTCTACAGTTTTTGCCCTCTACAGCTCCCTCTAGTACCATAGAAGTCATTCCCTCGTGTCTTATCAGATGTCCTATCATCCTGTCCCTTCTCCTTATCAGTGTTTTCCACATCTTCCTTTCCTCTCCGATTCTGCGTAGAACCTCCTCATTCCTTACCTTATCAGTCCACCTAATTTTCGACATTCGTCTATAGCACCACATCTCAAATGCTTCGATTCTCTTCTGTTCCGGTTTTCCCACAGTCCATGTTTCACTACCATACAATGCTGTACTCCAGACGTACATCCTCAGAAATTTCTTCCTCAAATTAAGGCCGGTATTTGATATTAGTAGACTTCTCTTGGCCAGAAATGCCTTTTTTGCCATAGCGAGTATGCTTTTGATGTCGTCCTTGCTCCGTCCGTCATTGGTTATTTCACTGCCTAGGTAGCAGAATTCCTCAACTTCATTGACTTCGTGACCATCAATCCTGATGTTAAGTTTCTCGCTGTTCTCATTTCTACTACTTCTCATTACCTTCGTCTTTCTCCGATTTACTCTCAAACCATACTGTGTACTCATTAGACTGTTCATTCCGTTCAGCAGATCATTTAATTCTTCTTCACTTTCACTCAGGATAGCAATGTCATCAGCGAATCGTATCATTGATATCCTTTCACCTTGTATTTTAATTCCACTCCTCAACCTTTCTTTTATTTCCATCATTGCTTCCTCGATGTACAGATTGAAGAGTAGGGGCGAAAGGCTACAGCCTTGTCTTACACCCTTCTTAATACGAGCATTTCGTTCTTGATCGTCCACTCTAATTATTCCCTCTTGGTTGTTGTACATATTGTATATGACCCGTCTCTCCCTATAGCTTACCCCAACTTTTTTCAGAATCTCGAACAGCTTGCACCATTTTATATTGTCGAACGCTTTTTCCAGGTCGACAAATCCTATGAAAGTGTCTTGATTTTTCTTTAGCCTTGCTTCCATTATTAGCCATAACGTCAGAATTGCCTCTCTCGTCCCTTTACTTTTCCTAAAACCAAACTGATCGTCACCTAGCGCATTCTCAATCTTCTTTTCCATTCTTTTGTATATTATTCTTGTGAGCAGCTTCGATACATCAGCTGCTAAGCTGATTGTGCGATAATTCTCGCACTTGTCAGCTCTTGCCGTCTTCGGAATTGTGTGGATGATGCTTTTCCGAAAGTCAGATGGTATATCGCCAGACTCATATATTCTACACACCAACGTGAATAGTCGTTTTGTTGCCACTTCCCCCAATGATTTTAGAAATTCTGATGGAATGTTATCTATCCCTTCTGCCTTATTTGACCGTAAGTCCTCCAAAGCTCTTTTAAATTCCGGTTCTAATACTGGATCCCCTATCTCTTCTAAATCGACTCCTGTTTCTTCTTCTATCACATGAGACAAATCTTCACCCTCATAGAGGCTTTCAATGTATTCTTTCCACCTATCTGCTCTCTCCTCTGCATTTAACAGTGGAATTCCCGTTGCACTCTTAATGTTACCACCGTTGCTTTTAATGTCACCAAAGGTTGTTTTGACTTTCCTGTATGCTGAGTCTGTCCTTCCGACAATCATATCTTTTTCGATGTCTTCACATTTTTCCTGCAGCCATTTCGTCTTAGCTTCCCTGCACTTCCTATTTATTTCATTCCTCAGCGCCTTGTATTTCTGTATTCCTGATTTTCCCGGAACATGTTTGTACTTCCTCGTTTCATCAATCAACTGAAGTATTTCTTCTGTTACCCATGGTTTCTTTGCAGCTACCTTCTTTGTAACTATGTTTTCCTTCCCAACTTCTGTGATGGCCCTTTTTAGAGATGTCCATTCCTCTTCAACTGTACTGCCTACTGCGCTATTCCTTATTGCTGTATCTATAGCGTTAGAGAACTTCAAACGTATCTCGTCATTCCTTAGTACTTCCGTATCCCACTTCTTTGCGTATTGATTCTTCCTGACTAATGTCTTGAACTTCAGCCTACTCTTCATCACTACTATATTGTGATCTGAGTCTATATCTGCTCCTGGGTACGCCTTACAGTCCAGTATCTGATTTCAGATTTCGGAATCTCTGTCTGACCATGATGTAATCTAATTGAAATCTTCCCGTATCTCCCGGCCTTTTCCAAGTATACCTGCTCCTCTAGTGATTCTTGAACAGGATGTTCGCTATTACTAGCTGAAACTTGTTACAGAACTCAATTAGTCTTTCTCCTCTTTTATTCCTTGTCCCAAGCCCATATTCTCCTGTAACCTTTTCTTCTACTCCTTCCCCTACAACTGCATTCCAGTCGCCCATGACTATTAGATTTTCGTCCCCCTTTACATTCTGCATTACCCTTTCAATATCCTCATACACTTTCTCTATCTGTTCATCTTCAGCTTGCGACGTCGGCATGTATACCTGATCTATCGTTGTCGGTGTTGATCTGCTGTCGATTCTGATTAGAACAACCCGGTCACTGAACTGTTCACAGCAACACACCCTCTGCCCTACCTTCCCATTCATAACGAATCCTACACGTGTTACACCATTTTCTGCTGCTGTTGATATTACCCGATACTCATCTGACCAGAAATCCTTGTCTTCCTTCCACTTCACTTCACTGACCCCTACTATATCTAGATCGAGCCTTTGCATGTCTCTTTTCAGATTTTCCAGTTTCCCTACCACGTTCAAGCTTCTGACATTCCACGCCCCGACTCGTAGAACGTTATCCTTTCGTTGGTTATTCAATCTTTTTCTCATGGTAACCTCCCCCTTGGCAGTCCCCTCCCGGAGATCCGAATGGGGGACTATTCTGAATCTTTCGGCAATGGAGAGATCATCACGACACTTCTTCAACTACAGGCCACATGTCCTGTGGATACACGTTACGCGTCTTTAATGCAGTGGTTTCCATTGCCTTCTGCATCCTCATGTCGTTGATCATTGCTGATTCTTCCGCCTTTAGGAGCAATTTCTCACCCCTAGGACAAGAGTGTGCGCTGAACCTCTATCCGCTCCTCCGCCCTCTTTGACAAGGCCGTTGGCAGAATGAGGCTGACTTCTTATGCCGGAAGTCTTCGGCCGCCAATGCTGATTATTTATCAAAATTTAGGCAGTGGCGGGGATCGAACCCGGGACCGAAGACGTTTTGATTATGAATCAAAGACGCTACCCTAGCACTTCCGAAATGGCGCTTCAGCTGCTGCTTAACTGGATTTGCAGTGTGCGGAGGTGCGCCATCTTGCTTGAAAATGATCCCATCCACGCACCCACGCCGTTGGAGAGCTGGAATGACGCGGTTGCGCAAAAGACACTCGTAGCGTTTACCAGAGACGCTACAGCCCTACGATACCTAGCGTGCATTTATCGCGAATCTCTTGCCCAACGTAAAGTCCCGAGCGACTGGAAAAAGCGCAGGTGACGCCTGTATATGAGAAGGGTAGAAGGTCGGATCCTCAAAATTGCAGACCAATATCCTTAACATTGGTTTGTTGCAGGATTCTCGAACATATTCTCAGTTCGAATATAATGAATTTCCTTGAAACAGAGAAGTTGCTGTCCGTGCATCAGCACGGCTTCAGAAAGCATGGCTCCTGCGAAACGCAACTCGCCCCTTTTTCACACGATATCTTGCGAACTGTGGATGAAGGGTTTCAGACGGATGCCATATTCCTTGACTTCCGGAAATCGTTTGACTCGGTGCCCCACTGCAGACTCCTAGCTAAGGTACGAGCATATGGGATTGGTTCCCAAGTATGTGAGTGGCTCGAAGACTTCTTGAGTAACAGAACCCAGTACGTTGTCCTCGATGGTGAGTGTTCATCGGAGGTGAGGGTATCATCTGGAGTGCCCCAGGGAAGTGTGGTAGGTCCGCTGTTGTTTTCTATCTACATAAATGATCTTTTGGATAGGGTGGATCGCAATGTGCGGCTGTTTGCTGATGATGCTGTGGTGTACGGGAAGGTGTCGTAGTTGAGTGACTGTAGGAGGACACGAGATGACTTGGACAGGATTTGTGATTGGTGTAAAGAATGGCAGCTAACTCTAAATATAGATAAATGTAAACTAATGCAGATGAATAGGAAAAACAATCCCGTAATGTTTGAATACTCCATTAGTAGTGTAGCGCTTGACACAGTCACGTCTATTAAATATTTGGGCGTAACATTGCAGAGCGATATGAAGTGGGACAAGCATGTAATGGCAGTTGTGGGGAAGGCGGATAGTCGTCTTCGGTTCGTCGGTAGAATTTTGGGAAGATGTGGTTCATCTGTAAAGGAGACCGCTTATAAAACACTAATACGACCTATTCTCGAGTACTGCTCGAGCGTTTGGGATCCCTATCAGGTCGGATTGACATAGAAGCAATTCAGAGGCGGGCTGCTAGGTTTGTTACAGGTAGGTTTGATCGTCACGCGAGTGTTACGGAAATGCTTCAGGAACTCGGGTGGGAGTCTCTAGGGGAAAGGAGGCGTTCTTTTCGTGAATCGCTACTGAGGAAATTTAGAGAACCAGCATTTGAGGCTGACTGCAGTACAATTTTACTGCCGCCAACTTACATTTCGCGGAAAGACCCTAATCTCTTATCTTTAGGGCTCGTACAGAGGCATATAGGCAGTCATTTTTCCCTCGTTCTGTTTGGGAGTGGAACAGGGAGAGAAGATGCTAGTTGTGGTTCGAGGTACCCTCCCCCACGCACCGTATGGTGGATTGCCGAGTGTGTATGTAGATGTACCTCCTCCTCCTCATGCTTTGTTATTTTTCCTCAACGTTTTAATTTGGCTAACGGTTTCTTTTTCCTTTTGTCTTGGTTTTTGCGAACTTGCGTGTCAGTAATTACTGTTTTAGTTGGACATTTGTTACAAAATGCCTGCAGTGACGTGTTTTCATTTGCAGGTGATGACAGCAACGTGGAAAGCGGAGTCGCTGCGAGCGCCAGCAGACATGTGAGTACACTCGTAGTGTAGTGTAGTGTAGTGTAGTCCTGTGTGGTGGGCCATCCGCAGAGCAGCCACCGCCTACCGCGCGACGCTCTGGCCTCTTCATAGGACTGTAGCAGATGATGAAGCGGTTTTATTCGTTTTTTCTCTCTCTATTGGAATTTGGCCGTACAGGCATACATAACATTTACATAATATCTAGAATGCACGACGTTAATTTCTATTTACAGAAAATACGGAACGTGTAGATGATTGATGCACGACACCCCTGGGAACTGCTAAATAATTATACCGTAATAATAAAAATTAGCAACATTCATTATATAATCGCATCATGTCCACTGTATATCTACGCTCATGCTCATAAATTAAGGATAATTGCAGAATGTGGTGCCACACAACGTGGCACTACACAAATCAGGCGCTGATAGCATAGCCACATAGGGAACACACACGACACAGGTCTGTAAGTCCACGGTGTTGGTGTAAGTTGAGAAAACCGTCCCGAAACACATGTGCTACAAAACGCCACTGTTTCTTGCGCATGTACCCCGACGTCAATATGGGATACGATCACCGTGCACACGTACACAGGCCGCACAACAGGTTCCCATACTCTGGATCAGGTGGTCGAGCAGCTGCTGGGGTATAGCTTCCCATTCTTGCACCAGTGCCTGTCGGAGCTCCCGAAGTGTCGTAGGGGTTTGAAGGCGACCAGCGATACATTGACCGAGAGCATCCCAGACGTCCTCGATTGGGTTTAGGTCTGGAGAACAGGCAGGCCACTCCATGCGCCTGGTATCTTCTGTTTCGAGGTACTCCTCCACGATGGCAGCTCGGTGAGGCCGTGCGTTATCATCCACTAGGAGGAAGGTGGGACCCACTGCACCCCTGAATAGGCGGACATACTGGTGCAAAATGTCGTCCCGATACACCTGACCTGTTACAGTTCCTCTGTCAAAGACATGCAGGGGTGTACGTGCACCAATCATAATCCCACCCCACACCATCAAACCACGACCTCCGTACAGGTCCCTTTCGAGGACATTAGGGGGTCGGTATCTGGTTCCTGTTTCACGCCAGATGAAAACCCGGCGAGAATCACTGTTCAGACTATACCTGGACTAGTCTGTGAACATAACGTGGGACCATGTACTGTGTTCTTGACACCGGGCTTTATGGGCTCTCCTGTGACCTGGGGTAGGTGGAATGCACCTTGCTGCTCTCCAGGTGAATAAACCGTGTCTGTTCAGTCGTCTGTAGACTGTGTGTCTGGAGACAACTGTTCCAGTGGCTGCAGTAAGGTCCCGAGCGAGGCTACCTACAGTACTCCGTGGCCGTCTGCGGGCACTGATGGTGAGATATCGGTCTTCTTGTGGTGTTGTACACTGCGGACGTCCCGTACTGTAGCGCCTGGACGCGATTCCTGTCTGCTGGAATCGTTGCCGTAATCTTGAGATCGCACTTTGTGGCACACGGAGGGCCCGTGCTACGACCTGCTGTGTGTGACCGGCCTCACGTCGACCTAGTATTCTACCCCTCTGTGTGTTCTTTGAGCCATTTTCAACACACAGTCACCATTAGCACGTCTGCACACTTAATCGCTGCACCGTACTCCGACAGCAGCAACTAACCTGTGCGTATGTGGACTGCTGCCAGCGCCACCGTGCGACGACCGCAGGTCAAATGAACCGCACGGTCACACCCCGAGCTGATTTAAACCCGCAAACCGCCCACCAGAGCGTCGTTTCACCACATGTCAGCATTAGCCTTAATTTATTAGGATGGGTGTATTTAAAATAGAAATAAAAAAGCCATTAATCTAGCAGAAGTAGGAAAAAATGCACTCGACGAAATTGGGTACACCGTAAGGCATGAAGCCTAGAGTTGTAGCGATTTGATTGTCAAAGGGCACTGAAGGAAAGACCTACTACCCTGGCACGAACCTCGTCCCCCTACAGAAAACGACTCGGTCCGAGAAACGTGTGTCGTTGCCTAGGGCTGAAAAGAAGTCATCAGTGTTCGCGCAGGTTTCACTTCTGGTCCGCGCCACTATAGAAGTGTTAAAGAACGAATAATTCTTATGTAAAATTTGCATTGCGTGGAAATAAAGTGTTGTTACATTGTTGTTGTTGTGGTCTTCAGTCTACAGACTGGTTTGATGCAGCTCTCCATGCTACTCTACCCTGTGCAAGCTTCTTCATCTCCCAGTACCTACTGCAGCCTACATCCTTCTGAATCTGCTTAGTGTATTCATCTCTCGGTCTCCCTCTGCGATTTTTACCCTCCACGCAGCCCTCCAATACTAAATTGGTGATCCCTTGATACCTCAAAATATGCCCCACCACCCGATCCCTTCTTCTAGTCAAGTTGTTCCACAAATTTCTCTTCAATTCTATTCAATACTTCCTCATTAGTTATGTGATCTACCCATCTAATCTTCAGCATTCTTCTGTAGCACCACACTTCGAAAGCTTCTATTCTCTTCTTGTCCAAACTATTGATCGACCATGTTTCACTTCCATACAAAGCTACACTCCATACAAATACTTTCAGAAACGACTTCCTGACACTTAAATCTATACTCGATGTTAACAAATTTCTCTTCTTCAGAAACGCTTTCCTTGCCATTGCCAGTCTACATTTTATATCCTCTCTACTTCAACCATCATCAGTTATTTTGCTCCCCAAATAGCAGAACTCATTTACTTCTTTAAGTGTCTAATTTCCTAATCCAATTCCCTCAGCATCACCCGACTTAATTCGACTACATTCCATTATCCTCGTTTTGCTTTTGTTGATGTTTATCCCTCACTGCTTGCTCAATATACAGATTGAATAACATCGGGGAGAGGCTACAACCCTGTCTCACTCCCTTCCAACCACTGCTTCCCTTTCGTGCCCCTCGACCCTTATAACTGCCATCTGGTTTCTGTACAAATTGTAAATAGCCTTTCGCTCCCTGTAGTTTGCTCCTGCCACCTTGAGAATTTGAAAGAGAGTATTCCAGTCAACATTTTCAAAAGCTTTCTCTAAGTCTACAAATGCTAGAAACGTAGGTTTGCCTTTCCTTAATCTGTTTTCTAAGATAAGTCGTAAGGTCAGTATTGCCTCACGTGTTCCAACATTTCTACGGAATCCAAACTGATCTTCCCCGAGGTCGGCTTCTAGCAGTTTTTCCATTCGTTTGTAAAGAATACGCGTTTGTATTTTGCAGCTGTCACTTATTAAACTGATAGTTCGGTAATTTTCACATCTGTCAACACCTGCTTCCTTTGGGATTGGGATTATTATATTCTTCTTGAAGTCTGAGGGTATTTCGCCTTTTTCATACATCTTGCTCACCAGATGGTAGAGTTTTGTCAGGACTGGCTCTCCCAAGGCCGTCAGTAGTTCTAATGGAATGTTGTCTACTCCAGGGGCCTTATTTCGACTCAGGTCTTTCAGTGCTCTGTCAAACTCTTCACGCAGTATCGTATCTCCCATTTCATCTTCATCTACATCCTCTTCCATTTCCACAATATTGTCCTCAAGTACATCGCCCTTGTATAGACCCTCTATATACTCCTTCCACCTTTCTGCTTTCCCTTCTTTGCTTAGAACTGGGTTTCCATCTGAGCTCTTGATATTCATACAAGTCGTTCTCTTATCTCCAAAGGTCTCTTTAATTTTCCTGTAGGCAGTATCTATCTTACCCCTAGTGAGATAAGCCTCTACATCCTTACATTTGTCCTCTAACCATCCCTGCTTAGCCATTTTGCACTTCCTCTCGATCTCATTTTTGAGATGCCTGTATTCCTTTTTGCCTGCTTCATTTACTGCATTTTTATATTTTCTCCTTTCATCAATTAAATTCAATATTTCTTCTGTTACCCAAGTATTTCTACTAGCCCTCGTCTTTTTACCTACTTGATCCTCTGCTGCCTTCACTACTTCATCCCTCAGAGCTATCCATTCTTCTTCTACTGTATTTCTTTCCCCCATTCCTGTCAATTGTTCCCTTATGCTCTCCCTGAAACTCTGTACAACCTCTGGTTCTTTCAGTTTATCCAGGTCCCATCTCCTTAAATTCCCTTCTTTTTGCAGTTTCTTCAGTTTTAATCTACAGTTCATAAGTAATAGATTGTGGTCAGAGTCTACATCTGCCCCCGGAAATGTCGTACAATTTAAAACCTGGTTCCTAAATCTCTGTCTTAAATCTATCCGATACCTACTAGTATCTCCAGGATTCTTCCATGTATACAACCTCCTTTTATGATTCTTGAACCAAGTGTTAGCTATGATTAAGTTATGCTCAGTGCAAAATTCTACCAGACGGCATCCTCTTTCATTTCTCTCCCCCAATCCATATTCATCCACTATGTTTCCTTCTCTCCCTTTTCCTACTCTCGAATTCCAGTCACCCATGACTATTAAATTTTAGTTTCCCTTCACTATCTGAAT
Source organism: Schistocerca americana (assembly GCF_021461395.2). Taxonomy (NCBI): domain Eukaryota; kingdom Metazoa; phylum Arthropoda; class Insecta; order Orthoptera; family Acrididae; genus Schistocerca; species Schistocerca americana. The sequence goes on along the minus strand of NC_060129.1, from coordinate 197,310,231 downwards.
AATTTCTTTTATCTCATCATACATTTCATCAATTTCTTCATCCTCTGCAGAGCTAGTTGGCATATAAACTTGTACTACTGTAGTAGGTGTGGGCTTTGTGTCTATCTTGGCCACAATAATGCGTTCACTATGCTGTTTGTAGTAGCTAACCCGCACTCCTATTTTTTATTCATTATTAAACCTACTCCTGCATTACCCCTATTTGATTTTGTATTTATAACCCTGTATTCACCTGACCAAAAGTCTTGTTCCTCCTGCCACCGAACTTCACTAATTCCCACTATATCTAACTTTAACCTATCCATTTCCCTTTTTAAATTTTCTAACCTACCTGCCCGATTAAGGGATCTGACATTCCACGCTCCGATCCGTAGAAAGCCAGTTTTCTTTCTCCTGATATCGATGTCCTCTTGCGTAGTCCCCGCCAGGAAATCCGAATGGGGGACTATTTTACCTCCGGAATATTTTAGCCAAGAGGACGCCATCATCATTTAATCATACAGTAAAGCTGCATGCCCTCGGGAGAAATTACGGCCGTAGTTTCCCCTTGCTTTCAGCCGTTCGCAGTACCAGCACAGCAAGGCCGTTTAGGTTATTGTTACAAGGCCAGATCAGTCAATCATCCAGACTGTTGCCCCTGCAACTACTGAAAAGGCTGCTGCCCCTCTTCAGGAACCACACGTTTGTCTGGCCTCTCAACAGATACCCCTCCGTTGTGGTTGCACCTACGGTACGGCCATCTGTATCGCTGAGGCACGCAAGCCTCCCCACCAACGGCAAGGTCCATGGTTCATTGGGGGGGGGGGGGGAGATAATTGCCATACTGAGTCAGTAAACAACATGTATCACGAAGGGCACACAATGGAGTTTAATAAATTAGAATGGCACATCAACTCCGCTAAGACCAAGAATGTGCATAATGAAGGCCGAACAATTTTACCAATGTAAGAAATAAAATAGTACTAGAATAAAATTAACTGAAATGCTTTGAAGGAAATGTTTATGAGAAGAACACGACGGGTCCGCAAGGGAGGAGGCAACACAGTACTTAACTCGGGCGCACCAAAACAAACAACGGACACCAGGCCGCGCCAACAACGGACACGTAAGGCACGCAACTACTCTCTCCGTTGCGGTTGCGCGCGTTCCACCCAAGTAATAGCTACCTGAAACATTTTAATACTTGGAACAGTACACCAGTGATCAGCAAATTAAATGAAAACAATAACATGACATAAAAATACAATAGTTTAAGAACATCACATCATATGAGCTCAAGGTCTTTCGGCAATTAACAGATCACGAAACAGGTAAACGGGCATGTGCCACTATTAAATCTTCGGTAATTACACTACTAGATTTCTCAGTACCCAAGTTGCAATTAACGCAACAAGAATTAAGTCACTTAAGTGATAATGTTGCTTTAAAATAATAATAAAATCATTTCATACAGCAGAGGACGAAGAATGGCCCGATCAGTACTCCCCTGTGAAGCGGTTCACACAGGCGGTACTCCACGGCTCCGAGCACACAGCCCCACACAAAATGCAACACAACCACAGCGACCCAGCGTACTACCAGAACCACCAGGCGGTCAACCAAAATTTCTTTACTTCTGCCTAGGAGACGAGGTACTGGCAGAAGTAAACCTGTGAGCACGGGGCGTGAGTCGTGCTTGGGTAGCTCAGTTGGTAGGGCACTTGCCCGCGAAAGGGAAAGGTCCCGAGTTCGAGTCTCGGTCGGGCACACAGTTTTAATCTGCCAGGAAGTTTCATATCAGCGCACACTCCGCTGCAGAGTGAAAATCTCATTCTGGTCACAGAGATTTCAGTGGACATTCATGCAGATTCCCCTTCCTGGCTCACAACCTAGTCACTTGTCTTGCCACATAAACTGGATTTACTTGTAATCAATTTAAGCAATCTTACACTTGAATTATCACAGTTTAGACTTCTGTGTAACTTAATTTTTGATTTCTCTAATATAGTCTTCTAGCTTTTGTGATATATTAACATTGTTTTCTGGTTTTTGTAATCTACTGCCCCAAATAAAATCTTGTATAGAGGAATGTTCATGTATAACCTTCAGCTATCTGAATATTTCTGTAATTTCATTTGTGTTGGCGATAATTTTGGTATCAATTATAATTAACAGCATGCAAGATATAATTGTACTGCTATATGTTAATATTCATATTGTATTATTATTCACGTGTAATTTGAAACCTTATTTATAATGTCACGTAGAGAAATCTAGTTATGTTCAATCTACAGGCACATGCATAGCCTCCACACTCAGGAAGTGCATGTGAGAGTATCAAACACTTATTTCCTTTTATTCTAAGTATAACTATATTCTTTTTATTAATTATATTAACTTTGGTAACCAATTATCTCTAACAATTGATGATTTGTATGTTATCTTATACTTAAATTCAATTTTAAATTTTGAATAGAGGAATCCTATTATGTTTAAACATAGCTACCTGAATACTTCCTGCATTTAAGATTGTCTATGCAAGATATTTTAATATTCATTCTGCTATTATGTTTCATGTGAAATTGTAACATCACTCATAATCTTAACAGGAGAAATCTAGCTCAGTTTAATTTTTGGGGCACATGTATAGCTTTGTACTCTAAAATTGCATCAGGGAGAACTCGGTTCTCTGTAGATACCATATAGCTTAGAATTCTTTTTCTTTGTTTTCCTTTGTGTGTATTTTTTTATATCTATTATGTTTTATTTTATACGTAATTAAATTAGTTTTTATTAATTATTTTGCATATAAACGTCACTCACTGTATTAAAGAGTGTACCAACACACAGAGCAACAGCCAGGGCAGAAACATGAGAAAAAGGTCCGCCTCCACGTGGCAGGGACGGTAACGGAATGGGGCCTTGTCAAGCTAACATAACTTGCTAGCAGCCTAACACTGCCTGGCTTGTCACTTGTATTAAGTAGCACACGGCCCACCGTAGTAACCGAGGTAGTGAGCTACTCTGTAGTGTTTAAATGAAGATAAAAAAAAAAAACACCTGTTGGCAGCTGATGGTTTCGATTAATTAGGATTTCTTTCCAGAGAAGCTGCACTTCGAAATAATCGAGCACCGTAACAACGTCCACCCAAAAATCCTGTATCATGACCGTGGCATTTCTCCTCTGATTCTCGATAGTACGAAGCGTGCTGCCCTTCTTTGGACTTTGTCGATGTACTCCGTCGTTAATCGTGTGTGGTGAGGGTGCCACACCGCGCACCAGTACTCCAGGGCGTGGTGTGGGCGGCACTGCTGCTGCACTCTGGCGCCCTCTGTGCGTGTGGGCGTGCGCCGCTTCCGCCTCCGCCTCTTCCGGCCGACACACCACTCACCACGCCACAGTCTCACTCTCTGCTCTGTTTGTTTCGTCCGTATTTGGCAGCGACGTGAGAGTCACTGAATGGGGAAAGGTGGGGGGGGTCTATGACTTGAGTATAGATTTTGTGGTCAAAAGCATCCGGACACCTACCTGGAAATACAAGTTCGTGGCGCCCTTCATCCGTAATGCTGGAATTCAACATGGTGAGAGTAGGCAACACGAAAAGTGGGCTACGACAAGAGGACAAAATAGCGAAGAAAAGAAAGAGAACTAAAGAAAATGGAAAGAACAGTCAGACTCAACGACTTTGTGGAATTGAAATGTTCGTCGAGGTATGGTTGACAAGAAAATCACGTGTAAATCTTTGGTTTTTCCCGTAATCAACGTTGTTTGCTTATTTTAGTATCATTATCCCATCCAATATGAAAGCTACGTAAACAGAATTTTGTGTCGGTAATAATATACTGCTTGCGTACACATAGAACCACATTATTGAGAAAGTTGTTCGATGTTTTGAGCTGCAGCATGTCGTATGTTCTTAAATTATTAGGAGAAAAATGTGACTTCTGAAAAATGCGACTTCTGAAAAATGCGACTTCTGAAAGATGCGACTTCTGAAAGATGCGACTTCTGAAAGATGCGACTTCTGAAAGATGCGACTTCTGAAAGATGCGACTTCTGAAAGATGCGACTTCTGAAAGATGCGACTTCTGAAAGATGCGACTTCTGAAAGATGCGACTTCTGAAAGATGCGACTTCTGAAAGATCATTTCTCAAAAAAATGCACAAAGCAACAAATTGCTAAATGTTTGTGGTCTACTCTTTCAACAAGTTAGTAATGGAAAGAATAAATCTCCTTTTGACCTTTTTCTTTCAGTGGTGTGGAAGTACAGTGTACGCAAAGTAAGAATCACACGCAATTCCGTAAGTAACATAAAAAGAAAAGTTCACTCCACTACATATTCCACAGTTTTTAAATTTTTTTCACGTGGAGGTTATTTCAGTAGCTATTAAAGTTTTTCAGTTATTAAATTACAAAATACTAGCGTAAGCTACAGCCTATGATGCCCAGGTTCCCTTGAGAGAACTGTTCCTGCAATGGATTTTGGAAAGACCGGCTGTGAAAGAGAATTTACTTATCTGTCACACCACCAACTACTATAACCTTCCTACAACTAAGAGCTTTTTTAAGCCATACGGACACAAATTCTGACTCAATTATTTTATTCCTCGGCCTCAGAACCAACGGCATTCTAGACGTCCAATAAGACCTGTGTTACAGATTTCAGATATCTGAAATGCCGATAAGCAATAATTTCTCGAGCGTTAAAAGCCGCCGGCCGGGGTGGCCGAGCGGTTCTAGGCGCTACAGTCTGGAACCTCGCGAACGCTACGACCGCAGATTCGAATCCTGCATCCGGCATGGATGTGTGTGATGTCCTTACGTTATTTAGGTTTCAGTAGTTCTGAGTTCTAGGGGACTGATGACCTCACAAGTTAAGTCCCACAGTGATCAGAGCCATTTGAATCATTTTTTTGTTAAAAGCCTCCAGGCCTGCTACAGTATCTACTTGAGCACCACATACACACGTCAAAAACGTTTTGCATTTTCAATAAAGTAAAATAAATCTCTTCTATTGCAAGTTCCTCGTTTTTGTACACATATCCAAAAGAAGTTTTGGATCACCCCAGTTCCCAGAACTCATGAAGATAAAGATTCACTGGATGTTGTATCACAGACACAGTCCCTTTGACTGTTCAGAGATGTAACTAAACCCGTCCATTTGCGCCTATTAGACGGAGGGGATCCGACAGCTGATCAGTTCCAGTCATTCCACCAGGAAGGAGGTACACGGCTCGTGTTGTCTGTAGTTCAAACGTGCCTAGACGGTCAATACCGCGGTTAGATCGCGTCTGCATTGTTACTTTGTGCCAGGAAGGACTCTGAACTAGGGAAGTTTCCAGGCGTCTCGGAGTGATCCAGAGCGATGTTGTTCGAACACGGAGGAGATACAGAGAGACAGGAACTGTCGATGACATGCCTCGCTCAGGCCGCCCGAGGGCTACTACTGCAGTGGATGACCGCTGCCTACGGATTGTGGCTCGGAGGAACCCTGACAGCAACGCCACAATGTTGAGTAATGCTTTTCGTGCAGCCACAGGACGTCGTGTTACGACTCAAACAGTGCGCAACAGGCTGCACGATGCGCAACTTCACTCCCGACGTCCACGGCGAGGTCCATCTTTGCAACCACGACACCGTGCAGCTCGGTACAGATGGGCCCAACAACATGCCGAATGGACCGCTCATGACTGGCATCACGTTCTCTTCACCGATGAGCGTCGCGTATGCCTTCAAGCAGACAATCGTCGGAGACGTGTTTGGGGGCAACCCGGTCAGGCTGAACGCCTTAGACAGCGAGGTGGAGGTTCCCTGATGTTTTGGGGGGCATTATGTGGGGCCGACGTACGCCGCTGGTGGTCACGGAAGGCGCCGTAACGGCTGTAGGATACGTGAAGGCCATCCTCCGACCGATAGTGCAACCATATCGGCGAGGCATTCATCTTCACAGATGACAATTCGTGCCCCCATCACGCACATCTTGTGAATGACTTCCTTCAGGATAACGACGTCGCTCGACTATAAGGGCCAGCATGTTCTCCAGACATGAACCACTATCGAACATGCCTCGGATAGACTGAAAAGGGCTGTTTGAGGACGACGTGACCCACCAACCACTCTGAGGGATCTACGCCGAATCGCCGTTGATGAGTGAGGCAGTCTGGACCAACACTGCCTTGATGAAGTTGTGGATAGTATGCCACGACGAATACAGGCGTCCATCAGTGAAAGAGGACGAGCTACTGGGTGTTAGAGGTACCGGTGTGTACAGCAGTCTGGACCACCACCTCTGAAGGTCTCGGTGTATGGTGGTACAACATGCAATGTGTGGTTTTCATGAGTAATAAAAAGAGCGGAAATGATGTTTGTGTTGATCTCTAATCCAATTTTCTGTACCGGTTCCGGAATTCTCGGAACCGAGGTGATGCAAAACTTTCGTGTGTACTACAGCCACAATAACCGAAACATTACGATGTCCATTAGCGGCTGCGTCCGTAAACGTGAAAATCAATACGCATCCGTACAGGCTCCAGACACAACGCATTTAGGAGCATTAGGGAAAGACCAGCCCGTGAGCTCTGGCATGGACAAGTCTTCTTCTCAGATGTTTTTTTTTTTAATTCCAGTCTTTGATCACAACATGAATTCTTTAGGCGATGACCGATTTCAGTCCGTAATGACTATCCTGGGATCTCTTTTACACCATGTCCTCAAGTGATAATGCCATAATGGCATTGCGACCATGTCGCAGTTGGTGAAACCTTCTTCTTCTTCTTCTTCTTCTAGCGCTTTTGTCCCGCATTTTGCGCAGGGTCGGCACGGTTAAGGACGGATTTGACACGGATAATTGTAGGGGGTGGCCGGATGCCCCGGGATGGAGTGAGTGTACACCTGCTGTGTGTCCAGTGTAAGCCATGGAATAGTGTAAACACGTTGAGATGTCTGCGAGTCATGTAACTGAGGCCCGGTATTCACCTAGTGGGAAGTGGAAGACCGCCCAAAAGCCACATCCAGGCAGGCCGGCACACCGGCCCTCGTCGGTAATCCGGGCGGAATCGATCCGGGGCCTTCGCTGCTACCAGAGTCCAGGAAGCAGCGCATTAGCGCTCTCGACTAACCTGGCGGGTCCGGCATGAACAAATACACCACTGGCCATTAAAATTGCCACATCAAGAAGAAATGCAGATGATTAACGGGTATTCATTGGACAAATATATTATACTACAACTGACGTCTGATTACATTTTCACGCAATTTGGGTGCATAGATCCTGAGAAATGAGTACCCAGAACAACCACCTTTGGCCGTAACAACGACCTGGATACGCCTGGGCATAGAGTCAAACAGAGCTCGGATGGCGTGTACATGTACAGCTGCCCATGCAGCTTCAACACGATACCACAGTTCATGGAGATTAGTGACTGGCGTATTGTTACAAGCTAGTTGCTCGGCCACCGTTGACCAGGCGTTTTCAATTGGTAAGAGATGTGGAGAATGCGCTGGCCAGGGCAGCAGTCGAACATTTTCTGTATCCAGAAAGGCCAGTACAGGACCTGCAACATGCGGTCGTGAATTATCCTGCTGAAATGTAGGGTTTCGCAGGGTTCGAATGAAGGGTAGAGCCACGGGTCGTAACACATCTGAAATGTAAAGTACACTGTTCAAAGTGCCGTCAATGCGAACAAGAGGTGACCGAGACGTGTAACCAATGGTACCCCATACCATCACGCCGGGTGATACGTCAGTATGGCGATGACGAATACACGCTTCCAATGTGCGTTCACCGCGATGTCGCCAAACACGGATGCGACCATCTTGATGCTCTAAACAGAACCTGGATTCATCCGAAAGAATGACATTTTGCCATTCGTGCACCCAGGTTTGTCGTCGAGTACACCATCGGAGGTGTTCCTGTATGTGATGCTGCGTCCAGGGTAACCGCAGCCACGGTCTCCGAGCTGGTAGTCCGTGCTGCTGCAAACGTCGTCGGACTGTTCGTGCAGATGGTTGTTGTCTTGCAAACGTCCCCATTTGTTGACTCACGGATCGAGACGAGGCTGCACGATCCGTTACAGCCCTACGGATAAGATGTCTGTCATCTCGACTGCTAGTGATGCGAGGCCGTTGGGATCCAGCACGGCGTTCCGTATTACCCTCCTGCACCCACAGATTCCATATTCTGCTAACAGTCATTGGATCTCGACCAACGGGAGGAGCAATTTCGCGATACGATAAACCGCAATCGCGATAGGCTACAATCCGACCTTCAAAGAAGTCGGAAACGTGGTGGTACGCATTTCTCCTCCTTACACGAGGCATCACAACAACGTTTCACCAGGCAACGCCGGTCAACTGCTGTTTGTGTATGAGAAATCGGTTGGAATCTTTCCTCATGTCAGCACGTTGTAGGTGTCGCCATCGGCGTCAACCTTGTGTGAATGCTCTGAAAAGCTAATCATTTGCATATCACAGCATCCTCTTCCTGTCGGTTAAATTTCGCGTCTGTAGCACGTCATCTTCGTGGTGTAGCAAGTTTAATGGCCAGTAGTGTAACTAAATCCTTGGCGCTGTAGCGTGGCACCGGCTCGGCTCGGGCTACTGGGTAGTGATGGCTTCTCTGGTGGTCCGCAGGTGATGGCGGACGCGTCTCTCGGGAGGTGCAGCCGGCGCAAGCCCGCCGCCCCCTGGCGCAGCCGGCCGCCGCAGGCGGGCGCCGACGACGCAGACGTCGACTGGCCGCTCGGAGACACCGCTTCCAGGCTGCAGGTGAGTGCCCGCCCGCCGGCTGCGACCGACGAACGGACCGAGTCCCTCATTCAAACCACCCCTCTCTGGAATCAAATTTTCACTCTGCAGCGGAGTGAGAATTGAAGCTGTGAGAACGGTGGTTGGGTAGCTCAGTTGGTAGAGCACTTGCCCGCAAAAGGCAAAGGTCCCGAGTTCGAGTCTCGGTCCGGCACACAGTTAATCTGCCAGGAAGTTTCACCCCTCTCTGGGTGCCCCTCCCCCCTTCCCCACACCCCCCACCTTTGCCGTGTGGCCCACCCTGGCTTCTGCCCCTTCCTCATTTTTATTCTCATTATTGTTTTTCATTTCTTGATTTTAATACCTTCTCTTGACTGATCTTTTAACGACTTTTCTGTGCTTCAGCTCTGTTTTTTGTTGTTGTGGTAGTTATACTTAGCTTATCACAATTTGCCTTTCGCCTCCTTCCTTTGGCCACTACTCGTGGTTTGCCACCTAACTGATGAAGAGAGTGACGACCTTACAGTTTTGTCCCCGTTCAGTCCAAACCAACTTATCACGAACTGCAGCGCACAGGGTCTGGAAACCACCACATACACTGACAACGACGAGCGCAGCTCATTACCGACTCCACTGACACACGTGCGGGTGTAGCACTCTTCACTGTACTGCGTGTCCAACGACGACTAATGATTTTTCGCAGATGTGAAAGAAACGATCTTTTAAACCAAAAATCTTAAGAGAAAACGCCTTATTCCACATGGTTTCAGAGGAAGAACACATTCCATTTACTTTTGTTTCTGCGCTGGCGGTACAGACGTACAGGGCTATTACAAATAATTGAAGCGATTTCATAAATTCACTGTAGCTCCATTCATTGACATATGGTCACGACACACAACAGATACGTAGAAAAACTCATAAAGTTTTGTTCGGCCGAAGCCGCACTTCAGGTTTCTGCCGCCAGAGCGCTCGAGAGCGCAGTGAGACAAAATGGCGACGGGAGCCGAGAAAGCGTATGTCGTGCTTGAAATGCACTCACATCAGTCAGTCATAACAGTGCAACGACACTTCAGGACCAAGTTCAACAAAGATCCACCAACTGCCAACTCCATTCGGCGATGGTATGCGCAGTTTAAAGCTTCTGGATGCCTCTGTAAGGGGAAATCAACGGGTCGGCCTGCAGTGAGCGAAGAAACGGTTGAACGCGTGCGGGCAAGTTTCACGCGTAGCCCGTGGAAGTCGACGAATAAAGCGAGCAGGGAGCTAAACGTACCACAGCCGACGGTTTGGAAAATCTTACGGGAAAGGCTAAAGCAGAAGAAGCCTTACCGTTTACAATTGCTACAAGCCCTGACACCCGATGACAAAGTCAAACGCTTTGAATTTTCGGCGCGGTTGCAACAGCTCATGGAAGAGGATGCGTTCGGTGCGAAACTTGTTTTGAGTGATGAAGCAACATTTTTTCTTAATGGTGAAGCGAACAGACACAATGTGCGAATCTGGGCGGTAGAGAATCCTCACGCATTCGTGCAGCAAATTCGCAATTCACGAAAAGTTAACGTGTTTTGTGCAATCTCACGGTTTAAAGTTTACGGCCCCTTTTTCTTCTGCGAAAAAAACGTTACAGGACACGTGTATCTGGACATGCTGGAAAATTGGCTCACGCCACACCTGGAGACCGACAGCACCGACTTCATCTTTCAACAGGATGGTGCTCCACCGCACTTCCATCGTGATGTTCGGCATTTCTTAAACAGGAGATTGGAAAACCGATGGATCGGTCGTGGTGGAGATCACGATCAGCTATTCATGTCATGGCCTCCACGCTCTCCCGACTTAGCCCCATGCGATTTCTTTCTGTGGGGTTACGTGAAAGATTCAGTGTTTAAACCTCCTCTACCAAGAAACGTGCCAGAACTGCGAGCTCGCATCAACGATGCTTTCAAACTCATTGATGGGGACATGCTGCGCCGAGTGTGGGAGGAACTTGATTATCGGCTTGATGTCTGCCGAATCACTAAAGGGGCACATATCGAACATTTGTGAATGCCTAGAAAATCTTTTTGAGTTTTTGTATGTGTGTGCAAAGCATTGTGAAAATATCTCAAATAATAAAGTTATTGTAGAGCTGTGAAATCGCTTCAATCAGTTGTAATAATCCTGTATATATCTAACCCATCCAATTTCTTTGGTATTTTTCTCGGGGCCCACTGTACCTCGTCGCTTACAACATCTTTCTTCGGGATGTCTTTCTACTGTTAACCCTCTCCCTGAACGCGCAGTTGCCCATGCGGTGCAGTGCGGGGGATTTTTTTTTGTTTACTTATAACATCCAATATGCTTCATTGCAATATTTCTGGTACTTGCTTTGACGCAGCTCTCCATGTTACACTATCCTGTGCAAGCTTCTTCATCTCCCAGTACCTACTGAAACCTACATCCTTCTAAATCTGTTCAGTGTATTCATCTCTTGGTCTCCCTCTGCGATTTTTACCCTCCACGCGGCCCTCGAATACTAAACTGGTGATCCCTTGATGCCTCAAAATATGCCCTACCAACCGATCCCTTCTTCTATTCAAGTTGTGCCACAAATTTCTCTTCTCTCCAAATCTGTTCAATACCTCCTCATTAGTTATGTGATCTACCCACCTAATCTTCAACATTCTTCTGTAGCACCACATTTCGAACGCTTCTATTCTCTTCTTGTCCAAACTATTTATTGTCCATGTTTCGCTTCCATACATGGCTACACTTCATACAAATAATTTCAGAAACGACTTCCTGACACTTAAGTCTGTACTCGATGTTAACAAATTTCTCTTCTTCAGAAACGCTTTCCTTGCTACTGCCAGTCTACATTTCATTTCCTCTCTACTTCGACCATCATCACTTATTTTGATCTACTACTTTTACTGTCCTTTCCTAATCTAATTCTCTCAGTATCACCTAATTTAATTCGATATCATTCCATTATCCTCGTTTTGCTTTGGTTTATGTTCATCATATATGCTCCTTTCAAGACACTGTCCATTCCGTTCAACTCGTCTTCCAAGTCCTTTGCTGTGTCCGACAGAATTACAATGTCATCGGCACCACAACGTGTAGTGTTCGTGCGTACGGAATACAGTCAATCGATGGTGGCAATCTTAAATGGTAAGAAATGACCCGTCACAAATTTCAAAGGAAGCCGAATATTCAAAAGTTAAACTTTAAAAACCAACTAAATGTTCGCAATAACATTTACGTAACATGACTTTCATAAATAACTGCGAGCAAGGGAAATCTCATCTTCCTATCAGAGCAATGCAAATAACAATCGTGTTATCTGAGCTTCGTTTCTACAATCTTAATAACACAAAATAATGCTACTCACTTTCCTGCTTTCTCCAGTGTCTGGACATTCCAGAAAAAGACAAACAATTTCCTTGGCTTCTCTGGCCATGGCTGCATAAAAAACATTCATACACCAATCCTAGCGATCTGATCTCATATTTAAAAGGAATATTTCTTGACCATTTTTCATCTTACATATAGTAATAAATATTGCTTAAGTCACAATACGTGTATCGCCGCGCGGGATAGGCGCGTGGTCTCACAAGGAGACGGCACGACCGTAGCGTCGGGGATTTGTCCGCAGTTTTGTGTGGTGAAAGAGGACCCCAAACACCTCACGTGGCTAAAATATTAGGACGCACTACTCGGAAAATCCCGAGAAAAATCGATCCAAAGTTTCTTAGGTGCCACATTTCGAACGCTTCTATTGTCTTCTTGTCCAAACTATTTATTGTCCATGTTTATGAGTATAAAATGTTAGTCCATTGCCGAGCCGCTGTCTGGCCTAGATGGTTAGGGCTCAGACTCGGATTTATACGCCAGAAGTCTCGGGTTCGATTCCTCCACGGGCTCTTTCTTTTCTTCTGTTTCATTTTTTTTTTTTTTTGTTATTCCACCAATTATTCAAAAAGTTTCCCAAATTTACATTATTTTTAAAACACTATTTTAGCTGAAGAGCGGGAAGGTTTTCGTTCACAGAAAAATATTCGTACCCAAGCTCGTTGATATTTTACATCGGTAAAAACATTTTGCACGCAGAAAATGCATTTACCTGTTTGGTGAGTATTTATCACATAATCCTCGCCGGCCGGAGTGGCCTAGCGGTTCTCTTCAATTTGCGACATCCTTTTTTTGCAATTAAATTATTTTCCGTCAACGTCACAATCCCAAGGGGACCCTTACAAAGCCCCATTAAACCTTGAAACCCCATGAAACGAAATAGAACAACGAGCAAGAATATATTTCATTGAATGAAAAACTTTACGTTCTCGAGCTAAAATAATGTAGGTTTGGGAAACTTTTTGAACAGTTGGTGGAATAACAAAAGAAAATGAAACAGAAGAAAAAAAAAGTGCCGGAGCAGAAATCGAACGCGACACATTTGACGTAAGAGTCCGAGCCGTAACTATCTAGGCCAGACGGCGGCTCGGCAATGGACTAACATTTTGTACTCATAAGGCACCTAAGGAGCTTTGGATCGATTTTTCCCGGGATTTTGCGGCTAGTGCGTGCTAATACTTTAACCACGTGAGGTGTTAGGGGGTCCTCTTTGACCACACAAAATTGCCGACAAATTCCCGACCCCACGGTCGTGCCGTCTGCTTGTCAGACGTGTTGCGGTCCCGCGTCACTCCCCCCACCCCCGTCGTCTGAGGTTCGAGTCCTCCCTCGGGAATGTGTGTGTGTGTGTGTGTGTGTGTGTGTGTGTGTGTTGTCCGTAGCGTAAGTTTAAGTTAGATTAAGTAGTGTGTAAGCCTAGGGACCGATGACCTGAGCAGTTTGGCAGTTTGGTCCCATAAGATGTTGCCACAAATTTCCAATTTTTCCAGCTACCGCTCTCAGCCAGAGGCTGTGTGCCGACGGAAAGATATTGTAGCAATAGTCAGAGATTTCGCGACTACACGGTTCTGCCGTGTGTGAGCTAGGCCTGTCGATATTTACGTAAGACACAGAGTGACCAAAATAACGTTGATACCTGATGACTACAGGGCTGTCTCAGTCCTCGAGTGTTGTGTGCTGTGCTGTGCCGTAGTCGAGTCTCCCCCGTGTGTCCAGGCGGGGCTGCCGGACGCCTTCGACCTGTCAGCGCCGTCGACGTCTTCGTCGTCGGCGCCCGCCACCCCCGTTGGGAGCCGTAAGTCGCAGGCGGGCGCGCGCCGCCAGAGCGCCGGGGGCGGCAGGAGGGGCGGCTCCCCGGCGGCGGCGAGGGCGGGGGCGGCGCCGCCCCCAGGCCCCCAGTTCCTGCCCGGCTTCCCGGGGATGTGGCCCGGACCTGACGGTGAGTCGACGCTCTCATATTGATCATCATCATCACCATCATCATCATCATCATCATTTATCGCCTGTAGATGAAAAGGATGCATGTGACGGCAGCCGGTTCTACATCTGCGAGGTCTGTTTAGAAAAATCCGAAACTTTGTCCAGTGCGTGTCCTTCTGTCTTCAAGTGCTAAAACGAACCTGATCGGTTACTGTCGCTGTCTCTACTCTTTGTTCTCGGTATCGAATATTAAAATGTATGACACGTACGAAGGCAACGGGCCAGGGGCTTCACCGGTTCCCGTGAGATCACCGAAGCGCTGTCGGGCGTGGTCGGCACTCGGATGGGTGACCATCCGGGCCGCCACGCCGCTGTCGCCATTTTTCGGGGTGCACTCAGCCTCGTGGTGCCAATTGAGGAGCTACTCGACCGAGTAGTAGCGGCTCCGGTCGAAGAATACCGGGAGAGCGGTGTGCTGACCCCACGACCCTCCTATTCGCATCCTCCACTGAGGATGACACGGCGGTCGGATGGTCCCGGTAGGCCACTCGGTGCCTGACGACGGAGTGCTTTATGACACGTACGACGCAGCCGGCCCAGATGATTTCAATTGACGAAACTGTGGCATTTAATGTGGCGTCGACGCCTTCTGCACCGTTCGTATTGAGTCACTCAGTGTGGCGTCCAAGACATTCATATTCGCGCTCCGACCATCGCAGACAGTGAAGGCGACGCTGCGCCGAATAGTGGGCAGCCGTGGTGTCGGCGTAACTCTATAAAAAATTCCTCGTAACTCTGCTACCAGTTACACTGGTGATTGTCTACGCACGATTCAAGAACGCTGCCAAGTGTCTACTCCGCATCAAATGTCGCGATTTCGACAGATCTGCCGTTGCGAAACGGAAGTTGTATGAGGTCCATCTACATACCGGGACATCATAGAAGCCTTTCAGAATCAGCACATTTAACAACAGTTTTAATAGACACAGCGACTACACCCTCGGCGGTGCATCGGAATGGGCCCTGGATGCTCAAACGGGACAGAGAAATCGGCCGATCGAGCCACCACCTAACGGAACCAGCATCTGCTCTTCCGTCTCAGAGATCGACGTAATCTCCCGTGAAGTCTCCACGACGTAAGTCGAGGAACCAAATGAAGTACATGGAACCTCCTGACGGTGTTGACAGAGGAAGTCGTGTACAGCTCCAGATGCTGCACAAATCTGACGCAGCGAGAACTGACTGAAGAGCTCATTCGCCGGAAGAAAATTAAACCTGGCGGGACAGGAGCCATTGTCCACTCATTTACCATAAATAAAGCGACGCACCGCAGGTCGCAGGTAAATGAAGGCGGAACGTTTTAGACAGGGCGAACGCGACGCGGCGTCGGGACGCAAAACGTAAATGCGTAGCGCATTTTTGTGGTTGTGCAGAAACTGCAACCGCATAGACTGTTCATTCCGCAAGGACGATGGTTGCCGACACAGTAATGCACCGCGTTTTTTTCCACACCCGATAGTAATGCTACGAATGCGTATGTATTATTTCCTGAGCGAGCGCGCCAAGTTTCCGTTATTTCCGACAGATAGCGTAGCTGCAGGACAGTTTCAAGATGGCGTCCGTAGGCATGGAGGCAGAATAAGGGGAGATGGCGCTACAGACTTGCGCTGCACGTTGTTTTGAAGCCAGTGAGTGGGACCTGCCGCCATCTTGAGATCCCCCAAAACATTAGCAGACGACTGTTTACAATTGCTTCTTGTTCGTTATTTCTGTCGTGTGCACGCGATATTCGTTTTATATAGTAAATGTTAAACTGTTTTAGTGAACAACAAAGCATAAGGAACGCAACCTCAGACGTTTTTCTGGTCTTAAATGCGTACTCGATACAGTAACACGACACGAAAATATGACGCTTCTGGCCTTAGTACTGTAATTCCTGTAATTCCTTTTTGTTTATATACTTCGAATAACTGAGAAGTATGTGCTGTGAAAAGCTTTCGTAATCCATTTCTATACACTTTCATTGTGTTTGTGTCGATAATTGATAGAGCCAGAACTGCGAAAGCAATGATTGATAGTTTAGAGTCACCGATTTGTATTCGTTCCGTTTACAAGTCGAATGGAAATTTTAAATGTGTAAGTTTGCAAGAAACTTATCTTATTTCCTTTGGTGTCCCATAGATGTATGCAGGGATGATAAAACAAGCCTGCTGTCACGTCAACAAAGTGCAAGATTCGTTAAATTACGAAGGAAAAGAACTGAATTTAAGATTGTCAGACACATTGTAGTCTACACATCTGCTTTGTTTTGAAATTATACCTACCAAGTGACATTCCTTGTGGCAAATAACAGCAGTTCACAGGGTAACACGACTACACAATGATTAATGTAATGATGTAAATAGCCTGGACTTAGGTAGGGAACTTTGTTTTAACAAATATGTAACCCTTTAAGTTCTTATAATTTAACCACTATAACAGATGTTCCACACATTTTACTGAAGATTTAATTAACTACACGTAGCTGCATTACTTTTATATTAAATTATTGCAGTTTAAAACGTTAGTCCCTATTTCCAGGATATTTCTTGCCAGGACTTTTCAGTTACTTGGGAATAACCAAACAATGAAAAAAGTGCATTGCTGACCTCCAGAGAGCTCTTCGCATTGTATTGATAGGAAATGTAACGTCAATTCACAGAAATAAAACCATACTGTAAAACTTTACAGTGCATCAGGATTTCGAGTATATATAAGAAAATAGCGCTTTAATAAGTCCACTTACGAATGAAACGCGATTTGTTTAAAATTTAGACTACAATCAGAACGATTATTACAACCGTAAGTGACGGAAGCCGGCATTTTTTTTTATCAAAACACTTCACGACTACACGGAATCAAACCGCCAGAAGCGAATGTTTTGGAGTAGCTAACATGGCAGATCTTCACTCGGGTCGTCTTCAAGTTTGTGACGTCATGACAACTCCTCTTATTTTTACCTGCACGGTTACAAGCAACGTGGCCTTATTGAATTTCTCACTGCAGCGAGAGAGAGTGTGGGGTACATTGACAGACGCTCGTGCAGCGTCTGTGGAGCGCCTGCTGTCGGCAGGAGTCCAGTGAGTCGCCCGCCGGACACGGACGGCGAGGCCATCAGAAGGCGGCTCGGAGGAACTCGCGCGATTTGCAGCGGCCGGGGAGACCATCCACGGCAGTTTAGTATTTGTATGGGACCCGATCGTGAACGAGTGGCTTCATCTCGCTGTGGCTACGTGAAGAAACTTGCGGATTCTCTTCCTCGTCGATTTGAGGCCGTTGCCGAGGCTAGGGGAGGCAACGTCCGCTGGGTGTGGCTAATTTTCTGTCCCGTGTGCTTATCTTTCCTACAGTTTTCTCAGTTGTTCGTCAGAGGGAGGGACACTGCCCCGAGTGACCTGCAGCAGACTGCGCCAGTCTCTCGCACTGACATCCGTGCAGTTCTCTTAAGTGGAGGAAAAGTGTTTCTCAGCAGTCTACAGATTCATTAGTCAGAAAATGTGGTGTATATAATATCAAAGCAATTACGTGTGGCACTGAGAAAGGTTACCGATTGTCCTCCTCATCATTGTGGACGGCAGAGTTCATGTAGGACAGGGGGGGGGGGGGGGATTGATGAATTTATTTCTTATGGACCATCACCATTAGTCCATCACTGCTACCATCATCTCGATCACCCCCATTTCCTCCTTCCCCCTTCCTCCCATTCCCACCAACACACACTCCACCACCACCACCACCACCACCACCACCACCACCACCAGTCCAGTCCCCACCACTTCCTCCTCCTGCCCATATCAGCATGACCAGCACCATCACCATGACAACCACCTCACCACGACCACCACAACCAGCACCACCACCACCACCACCACCAGTCCAGTCACCACCACTTCCTCCTCCTGTCCATCTCAGCATGACCAGCACCATCACCATGACAACCACCTCACCACAACCACCACCACCACCACCACCACCAGTCCAGTCACCACCACTTCCTCCTCCTGTCCATCTCAGCATGACCAGCACCATCGCCATGACAATCACCTCAACACGACCACCACCACCACCACCACCACCACCACCACCACCACCAGTCCACTCACCGCCACTTCCTCCTCCTGCCCATCTCAGCATGACCAGCACCATGACAACCACCACGACCATGACGACCACCACCACCATTCCAATCACCACCGCTTCCTCCCCCTGTCCATCTCAGCATGACCAGCACCATCGCCATGACAACCACATCACCATGACCACCACCACCAACAATCCAATCACCACTGCTTCCTCCTCTTGCCCATCTCAGCATGACCAGCACCATCAACATGACAACCACCTCACGACTACCACCAGCACCACCAGTCCAATCACCACCACTTCCTCCTCCTGCCTATCTCAGCATGACCACCATGGCGATCACCACCACCACCACCACCACCACCACCAGTCCAGTCACCACCACTTGCTCCTCCTCCCCATCTCAGCATGACCAGCACCATCGCCAAGACAACCACCTCACCATGACCACCACTACCAACAGTCCAATCACCACTGCTTCCTCCTGCCCATCTCAGCATGACAACCACGTCACCACGACCACCACCAGCACCACCACTTCCTCCTCCTGCCCATCTCAGCATGACGACGACGACGACGACGACCACCACCACCACCACCACCACCACCACCACCACCACCACCATTCCAATCACCACCATTTCCTCCTCCTGCCCATCTCGGTATGACCAGCACCATCACCACGACAACCACCCCATCATGAGGACCACCACAGTCATTATCATCATGAGCTGTGTGGCTGTGGACCACCAGGCCGTGCGCCATGCGCCCCACGCATGAGGAGGAAGTGGTGCTGATTAGGCTGGTGGTGGTGGAGACTGACACATCCCCATTGGCGCTCAGAGCCACAGCTGACGGAGCGTGTCGTGTGCGCAGGTCGCGTGAAGGCGGCCAGCCTGGACGGGCTGTGGCAGCAGCAGCTGGTGGCGCAGTGGCTGGCCAGCCAGAGCCCCTTCGCGCCCCACCAGCAGCTCCACCAGTCGCCGCCGCCGCCCCCGCTGCCCCCGCAGCACCAGTCGCCGCCGCCGCCCCCGCGCACCACGCCCAGCCCGCGCCGCCAGCAGCAGCAGCAGCAGCAGCGCGCCCAGGCGCCGTCCACGGCCGCGTCGTCGTCGTCGTCGTCGACGCCGCCCAGGCCGCGCTCGCGGCCACAGACGCCCAAGTCCACCTCTCCGGGCGCAGCGCCGCACTCCAGGGCCGCCTCCGGTGAGTCGCACACGCCGGGGGCTGCGGCTCTACACACTCTGGTCGTGTCTGCTTCTGTCATGTAAGCAGGCAGAAATGGTCTGCTGGGACCAGAGGGTGACTCCAACTGAGTCTGTACTCTGATAGACGTACTCTGGCCGTATCTCTTCCGAGCTTCAGAAATGATCCAGTCAGAGCAGAGCAGAGCAGAGCAGAGCATGTCTCCCTTTGACCCTGTACGCCCACACACGTACTCTGACCGTGTCCCCTACTGGTTCTATACGCTTGCAGGTACGGTCTGGTCACGTTTATAGTACTTCAACAGGTTACAGTAACCTACTTTGGTTCCAGGAGGAATCGTCGTGCACAGCGACCGTAGGTTAATCAAAGAAGGACGCGAACCTTGCAGCCCCACTGGTTACTTATTATCCTTGCGAATCCAGGTATCACCTATAAGTAAAATAAAACTCATTTGAATGAGTTAACATCCGACATCTCACCATTATAGGTGACCCCAGCTTCATCCGACGTACGTAGCGGTAAAGTCGTAATGGCCACGTGTACTGCTGGAAGTTCGTTCGATGGTAACCCACTCGAGTGCACTGAAGATGGCCATTTGTTCCTGGGATCTGGATGGGCAAGTTTAACAAATAACCAGTGGGTTTGAGATTGGTTGCCATGTTCGTGTCCTCCTTCAGTTACGTTGATGATTTTGTGGTGCTTAACACTGACGTCTCAGATAATACGAGGCGTGTTTCTTTATGTAAGTGCCGTTTTGAAATTAAAAGAAGACGTGCTAAGATACCTCAATAATTTTATTTTCACATGAAAGCCCGTACCTTAATCTGCGCACTGACGCCATTACAGTCTGGTCCTTCCTTGTTTACGCTGTGTACTGAGTGTTTGAGATGCCTCCGATAATCGTGTGTCCCGCCGACTGTGAAGTACGGGCTGTTGTAAGATTTCTTAGTGCTAAGGGCCTAAAAGCGATAGATATTCGTCGTGAGATCTGTGCAGTTTACGGAGAAAACATTATGAGTGAGTGATGGAATGGTAAGGAGGTGGGTGAGAGCATTTAAAGATGGCCACACAAATGTGCACGATGAACAACGGAGTGGGCGTCCTTCGGTCTTTAATGAAAGTTTGGTGCTGGAAGTGGACAGTAGGACAATAAGGTGAGAGAAAACGGACGCTTTACGATTTCCTCCTTGCGGGATGAGTTCCCTAATGTCTCTCGTAGTGTTTTGTACGGCATTGTGACCGAGCACTTGAATTACCGAAAATTGTGCGTACGTCGGGTACCGAAAACGTTGACGGATGTGCACAAAACCAAACGTTTAGACAGTGCGTTGACGTTGCTTGAGCGGTACCACAACAACGGTGATGATTTCTGAAGCCAAATTGTTACGGCCGGAGAAACATGGATGGCCTACGTCACATCAGAATCGAGGCAACAGTCCATGGCAGTTGGGCAAGTGCATCGTTTTGCTCCAAGACATTGCCCGTCCGCATGTGGCGAATCAGACCAAAGATCTCGTCACGTCTTTTCGATGGGAATCTCTAGATCATCCTCCGTACAGCCCCCATCTTGCGCCCAGTGACTGCGATCTGTTCCTGCACTTGAAGAAACACCTGGTCGGTCAGCATCTTGGAGACGATGACGAAGTCAAAACAGTGGTGATGCAGTGGTTAACAAGGCAGGCGGCAGGCTTCTACGAGGAGGGTATTCTAAAACTGGTACAACGTTATGACAAGTGCCTCAATATTGACAGAAATCATGTAGGAAAGTACATTAAGGTACACGCTTTCATGTAAAAATAAAATTATTGAGATATCGTAGCACGTCTTTTTTAAATTTCAAAACGATCCTTAAACAACACGCCTTGTAGTTACAGTGAACATATAATCTGAAGGCGGTTATTCGTCAGTTAAAACCCATTGTCTACTTGCTATCGAATTCAAAGACTTTCTTAGTAAATAATACAGATCAGTGGGTCTCCTTCAGCCGACGGTATCAACTTTTCCTAATATCGTAAAGGGTTTTGCGTGGTGAATCTATTAAGTAGCCACATAAACGGCTCACGGTTTGGAGTACTGCCGACAGTTGTCGCTGCTAGCTGCCCTCTCGTGTTGGCTGCTTCGACGAGGAGGCGGTCAGCGTAAGCAGCTACCTACGTGCAATTGTCGTATTCCATTAATGTCAGGGTCGGCAGTGTGACCGCTGTGGAAATCCTTTCGGTGGCAGTGGAGACACAAGGAGGAGCTCTTCAGCACACGAGACCGCTGTTTCTGTGCAGCAGTGACTATCCAGTAATATTGGGAGGGAGTAGATGGCGATGTTCGAAATAACGGTCCGCAAATCGAGCCCTGTGGGCAACCCTCGACACAAGGTGTCGATAGTCCTTTGTGCGGTTGTCCCCTTCCGTTAATGTTTGGAGGGGTTCATTTGTGGTGTTCCAAAATAAACGCGCCCACATCTTGACGTCTGTGGGAACGGTATTTGGCACGTGTCTGTGCTACGTTCCCCTTTCGATCAATGTCAGGAGTTTGCAGGAGACGGGTGAGCATCCTTTTGACGGCCGTCCGTCGCTGTGTCTGCAGGCGGCAGCAGCGGGAGGCGGACCCCCGGCGGGGGCGGCGGGCGGCAGCGCGGCCAGGCGGGGGCGCCGCCCCCGGAGGCGCTGATCCTGCAGGTGCCGCAGTTCGCGGCGCGGCCCGCCGTGCAGCCGCCCCCGCAGTACTCGGCCTTCCACCCCCAGCTGCAGCCGCAGCCGCAGCCGCAGCCGGCCTTCCACCACCACCAGCCGCCGCCGGCCCCAGGGCTCGCGCACCGCGCCCACGACGACGAAGAGGTGAGTCCGGCCTACAGTGGGAGCTCGCCGCCTGGTTGTGCTCGCGAAGCTGACGATTCCGAATCTGAAATTGAGGTTATGGGTACAGGTTGAACTCTACTGTAGCCTACTGTCCAAGCTCACACCATTGCCGGCCGGAGTGGCCGTGCAGTTCTAGGCGCTACAGTCTGGAACTGAGCGACCGCTACGGTCGCAGCTTCGAATCCTGCCTCGGGCACGGATCTGTGTGTGATGTTCTTAGGTTAGTTAGGTTTAAGTAGTTCTAAGTTCTAGGGGACTGATGACCTCAGATGTTAAGTCCCGTAGTGCTCAGAGCCATTTTCACACCATATTTAACGCACTTCTCGTTATAAAAAAGCCGAAAGTGGAAGAGAGAAGCAAAAAACTAATCTTCGGTATTGGCCAACTCCCTTAAGAGCAGACCCGAAGAAAAAAGGGCACCCCACAAGGGAACTTTCTGAATCTGATGGCAATCCGTACATGAGATGAGTAGGGGTGCAACGTCGGCACCGACGCATTTTGCTTATGCGGGTTGCCTACATTAGGGGCAGGTATACCCTGACTGCATACCTGCCCATTGTAGGCAACCCGCACTAGCAAAATGCGCCGATGCCCCTGTTGCCCCCCTACTGGCGTGTACACGTACAGAGAGAGAAACCAATACAATTTTAGAAAATTTGGATCATTTATTCGAGAAAAAGGTCTTCACTAATTCAGCAAGGCAACAGCACGTTGCTCCACCTCTGGCCCTGACACAGGCAGGTATCGGTGGAGTCGCCGGGTTGTCGTCGTGAAGAATATCGTGCAAAATTCTGTCTGACTGGCGCATCGGGTTGTCAAATTCCCGACACAGCTGGAGGGCCCTTCCTCTAATGCTCCAAACATTCTCAATGTGGCACAGAACCTGATACGTCTGCGTAAGCAGAAGAAACTGACGATCAACTCCGAAAACAATTTATTTGGACTGTTCAATTAACCAAACCAAATTCTCCAAGTATGACACCAATGCAAAACAGTGAACCGTCTTCGAATCACAACTATATACAAGAATAATATCGAAAAACAACTGAAATAATTTCCTACTAGTCTCTGCCAGAGACTTCTCCGATATACCGAGCCGGGCTGCCGGGGCAGCAACTGTCCACGTCTGCTGTTATGAGACCAGTTACAGCAAGAATCCTGGGAAGCTGAAGAAACCGGACGGAGAACTTTCGATCTTCTTCCGGATATTACGGGAACGAATGGGAACGAAATACTTCAAACCAACTCGGGGACTATTCCACTTTCTCACTGGTCACGGCTTTGGGAAGAAGGGTACACCTGCGTGTGACTCTGGCGTTCCGGAGGGTACTCCTGGTCGTGTTGTTTACGAGTGCCCCTTTTCAATGATGTAGCTTCAACGTTACGTGACCAACTGGCACACCGTAACGCATATAGCTTACTCAGACAACACGACACTTTTCAGACCGTCAACAAATTGGCAAACGTGGTATCACAAAAGGTTTTAAGGGAATATCTGAGAAACATAAACTAGCAATAACTTAAGTATTTCTTAACACCTAGTGAGTCCGGTACCATATTCCCATACCGCCTGACAGAGGACAGGCCGACTTGTACAGTCTGGAATCCTCCGCATTCGGGACTAGGGGCAGTGGGGTGGAACACTACCGATCGAGGACGAGCACCGAACTTGACTTTAGGATAGAATTAGTTGTAGGACTTAGATTCTAGGCACTTGGTGTCTAGAAACCTGCAGCGACTAACGTCTTGGGCTGCCCAGTGTCAGGGCAATGCTCACTGGGTTAACTCGATGAGGTCAGGCGTGCACTACACACCGGAAGCAGCTACTAGGGTAGCAGAGTACGTGTGGCGTGCACACGGGGGTTTTTTAGGTTAGAGGGACTCCCCTTGGGCGAAACGATAAAATACCTGACGGCTTACCAGAGAGGACATTATCATCGTTCATAAAGAACGTCCGTCCTCAGAGACCAAAAACAGGAAAAGTTAACGTAATATTGGTAAACTGCAGGAGTATCCAGGGCAAGGTTCCTGAATTAGTATCTCTTGTTGAAGGAAATAGTGCGCATATAGTATTAGGAACGGAAAGTTGGTTAAAACCGGAAGTGAACAGTAACGAAATCCTAGACACAGAATGGAATATATACCGCAAGGATAGGATAAACGCCAATGGTGGAGGAGAATTTATAGCAGTAAAGAATTCAATAATATCCAGTGAAGTTATTAGCGAATGCGAATGTGAAATAATCTGGGTTAAGTTAAGTATCAAAGGTGGGTCAGATATGATAGTCGGATGCTTCTATAGACCACCTGCATCAGCAACCGTAGTAGTTGAGCGCCTCAGAGAGAACCTGCAGAACGTCGTGAAGAAGTTTCGTGATCATACTATTGTAATAGGGGGAGACTTCAATCTACCAGGTATAGAATGGGATAGTCACACAATCAGAACTGGAGCCAGGGACAGAGACTCTTGTGACATTATCCTGACTGCCTTGTCCGAGAATTACTTCGAGCAGATAGTTAGAGAACCAACTCGTGAAGCTAACGTTTTAGACCTCATAGCAACAAATAGACCGGAACTTTTCGACTCCGTGAATGTAGAAGAGGGTATCAGTGATCATAAGTCAGTGGTTGCATCAATGACTACAAGTGTAATAAGAAATGCCAAGAAAGGAAGGAAAATATATTTGCTTAACAAGAGTGATAGGGCACAAATCGCAGAATATCTGAGTGACCACCATCAAACGTTCATTTCTGAGGAAGAGGATGTGGAACAAAAATGGAAAAAATTCAGAAACATCGTCCAGTACGCCTTAGATAAGTTCGTACCGACTAAGGTCCAAAGCGAGGGGAAAGATCCACCGTGGTATAACAATCATGTACGAAAGGTACTACGGAAACAAAGAAAGCTTCATCATAGGTTTAAGAGTAGTCGAATCATAGCTGATAAGGAAAAGCTGAACGAAGCGAAAAAGAGCGTAAAGAGAGCAATGAGAGAAGCATTCAACGAATTCGAACATAAAACATTGGCAAACAATCTAAACAAGAACCCTAAAAAGTTTTGGTCATATGTAAAATCGGTAAGCGGATCTAAATCCCCTATTCAGTCACTCGTTGACCACGATGGCACCGAAACAGAGGACGACCGAAGAAAGGCAGAAATACTGAATTCAGTGTTCCGAAACTGTTTCACTGCGGAAAATCGTAACGCGGTCCCTGACTTCAGCCGTCGCACGGACGCCAAAATGGAAAATATTGAAATAAACGATATCGGAATTGAAAAACAACTGCTATCACTTAGTAGCGGAAAAGCATCCGGACCAGACGAGATACCCTTAAGATTCTACAGTGATTATGCTAAAGAACTTGCCCCCTTTCTATCAGCAATTTATCGTAGATCGCTGGAAGAACGTAAAGTACCTAGCGACTGGAAGAAAGCGCAGGTCGTTCCCATTTTCAAGAAGGGTCATAAATCAGATGCGAATAATTATAGGCCTATTTCGCTTACGTCAATCTGTTGTAGAATAATGGAACATGTTTTGTGTTCTCGTATTATGACGTTCTTAGATAATACAAATCTCCTTCATCATAACCAACATGGATTCCGCAAACGGAGATCATGTGAAACTCAGTTCGCCCTATTTGCCCAAGAAATTCACAGTGCCGTAGACACTGGCGAGCAGATTGATGCCGTATTCCTGGACTTCAGGAAGGCATTTGATACGGTTCCGCATTTACGTTTAGTGAAAAAAATACGAGCTTACGGAATATCGGACCAGGTTTGTGATTGGATTCAGGATTTCCTAGAAGAAAGAACACAACATGTCATTCTTAACGGTTCAAAATCTGCAGATGTAGAGGTAATTTCGGCAGTACCGCAGGGAAGCGTGATAGGACCTTTATTGTTTACAATATACATAAATGACTTAGTTGACAACATCGGTAGCTCCGTGAGGCTATTTGCAGATGACACGATTGTCTACAAGAAAGTAGCAACATCAGAAGACTCGTACGTACTCCAGGAGGACCTGCAGAGGATTAATGCATGGTGCGACAGCTGGCAGCTTTCCCTAAACGTCGATAAATGTAATATAATGCGCATACATAGGGGCAGAAATCCATTCCAGTACGATTATGCCATAGGTGGTAAATCATTGGAAGCGGTAACGACCGTAAAATACTTAGGAGTTACTATCCGGAGCGATCTGAAGTGGAATGATCACATAAAACAAATATTGGGAAAAGCAGGCGCCAGGTTGAGATTCTTAGGAAGAATTCTAAGAAAATGTGACTCATCGACGAAAGAAGTAGCTTACAAAACGCTTGTTCGTCCGATTCTTGAGTATTGCTCATCAGTATGGGACCCTTACCAGGTTGGATTAATAGAAGAGATAGACATGATCCAGCGAAAAGCAGCGCGATTCGTCATGGGGACATTTAGTCAGCGCGAGAGCGTTACGGAGATGCTGAACAAGCTCCAGTGGCGGACACTTCAAGAAAGGCGTTACGCAATACGGAGAGGTTTATTATCGAAATTACGAGAGAGCACATTCCGGGAAGAGATGGGCAACATATTACTACCGCCCACATATATCTCGCGTAATGATCACAACGAAAAGATCCGAGAAATTAGAGCAAATACGGAGACTTACAAGCAGTCGTTCTTCCCACGCACAATTCGTGAATGGAACAGGGAAGGGGGGATCAGATAGTGGTACAATAAGTACCCTCCGCCACACACCGTAAGGTGGCTCGCGGAGTATAGATGTAGATGAGCAAGGCTCTACGAGTAGCTTTGCACTTTGACTGACACACACACACACGTTGTTCTGTGCGCAGGACTATTACGACGATGAGGAGGACTACGAGGACGAGCGCGAGGATGAGGACGAGGAGTCGGGGGCGGCGCGCCTCTCGCGGCTCTCCGCCGTGACGGACGCGCTGCGCGAGCAGCTGGCGGCGGCGCTGCTGGAGGCGCGCGGCTCGGGGGTGGGCATGGAGGCGGTGCTCGCCGCCTTCTCGGCCGCCTCCGCCGCCTACAGCGCCGCCGCGCTCGCCGGCCGGCCGCCCTCCGCCTCCGCCGCCCCCGCTGTCGCCCCGGGAGCCAAGGCCGCCGCCGCCGTCGCCGCCGCCGCGGTGGCCGCCGCCGCCGCCGGGGGCGGGGCGGCGTTGGGGGCGGTCGGTCGCCCGGTCCCTCCCCCGCCGCCGCCCCCGCAGCCGCACAGGCAGCCGCAGCCGCCCCCGGCGCTGGACCCGGCGGCGCTGGCCGGCTCCATCGTGGGGGCGGCGTACGGCGCCGGGGGCGGCGGGCTCTTCGGCGTGGGCGCGGGCGTGGGTGTGCCCGGCGTCTTCCCGCCGCCACAGCACCACCACCACCAGCAGCAGCAGCAGCCGCCCCCGCAGCCGCCCCCGCCGCCTTCGCAGCCGGAGCCGCCGCCTGACACCGCCAGGGGCTTCCAGCATCAGGGTGAGTCAGCCAGCCTCCACCTGCCCGCTGCTCGACCTACCATCTCGGGACGGGTTGGTCGTGGTCAAGTTAGCTCCTTACTAATTCGTACAGTTCACACACTCCACTGTGTGCCGCGGTCCGGAGTCGGCTCGTAATACTCCGCAGACGAAGCTGCAGACGTCGTCGCGTGCCGAGATCGGAGGATGCTCTACCGGCTCTCGTGTGACGCGGAAGGTCGCGTCGCTCCCGTGACGCTGGCCGGAGCTGAGCTGAGCTGAACGTGTGTCCGACTCTTCGAGAAGCGCGCACTGTTTGGTTCGCTACCGCCCTCTGGCGGGAGGTGGAGCAAGTGTACGGTCGCGTAACCATCTAGGCAGTACGTACTGGGGCAGCGTCCGAGAGAGGTGGGGGTCGTCAACTGCTCGCCACGTGCTCTGGCCGACCTCTTGGCTGTCAGCGGCTGAGTCTGCCTTACCAAAGGCTGTCCTCGAGGGTCGATCTGCGGCCCCATCTTCTGGGACATAACAATCGAACCCCTCCTACAACTTCTGGATGGGGATGACAGGTCAGACGGAATTGTCGCCTACGCAGATGACCTATTAGTTGTAGTCACTGCAAACAACAGAGCCCAGTTGGAAGAGAAAGCCAGTGGATTACTACAAACAATTACTCAGTGGTGTCACAACGACAAACTCAGGATAGCCGAAAACAAAACAACATACATTTTACTGAAAGGATCACTCCAAAGGAATCCTTCGGTTAAAATTGGGGACACAAACATCAAACGAGCACGCATTACGCGCTATCTTGGGCTACACATAGATGAAAAATTGAATTTCCACGAACACATACGGCTGACAACAGACAAAGCAGAAAAAATACTCCACAAACCGGTGAGGCTAAATTCAAAACAGTACAGACTACCTCTACCAGTCATACGTACATACCACTGTGCGCTCTTCGAACCAGTACTCAGCTTTGCAGCTAGCACGTGGGCACATAGACTGAACGTGGTCACCAACAAAGCATCCGTCAGACGAGGGCACACAAGTGTCCCACTTAGGCTATCCGGAGCCCTCGCCACCACCTCAGCGGATGCACTGTTTGTGGTGCTCGGAATATGCCCCATAGATATCACCATCAAATACAGAGCTGCGAAGTACTGCTTAAAGGTGGGCAGACTGGATAAGGTAGACACAATAACCGGTGTGCGCATAGAGACGATACGTCACCTTAAAAGTTGGCGTTTGGATACGTGGCAAGGTGAGCGGGACGTAAGTGATAAGGGACGTAGACTGCACAACTTCCTCCCTGACATAAGGGAGCGGTTCAGAATGAGACACATCGAACCCAGCCGCAGTACGGTACGTTTCTTAACCGGGCACGGACCTCATCCCACGCACTTCAACCGCATGAGGCTGAGGCAGACACCTACATGCACATGCGGGGAAGAAGGTTCCCCAGAACACACTGTCTGTTTCTGCAGGCAATACGCGAACAATAGACATACACTACACTTAGATTACACAGATACAGACTTAGATATACACGCAGCAATAAGAGACGAAGAACAATGGGCACAATTAAACGCACTGACAAACAGTATTTCAAAAACAACACATGAAGAGTATATGCGGACACGACATCACAGACATGCCTATGTGCAGCGTAACAGAAATCTCCAGAGGGTGGACAGCGATACCCACAGTGACAGCGAAAATAGTGACAATGAGGAGGAAGCCGATATGTGACAGGAAATAAGCAAATTGTTAGCAATCTAGCCAAGAAAACACCAAATGCTGTACATGGATGCGCACCTAATGTAGTTAATACATACGATTAGTAATAAATAGGATAAGCAACATTATTTCTCTAGTAATAACCATTTGTGTGTGTGTGTGTGTGTGTGTGTGTGTGTGTGTGTGTGTGTGTGACTGGCGGTCAACGGCTCGATGAAACCATTTCGAGGTATTCACCGTCAGTCACACTCGCTGATGGTACTAACAAATCTCTCTTCTATCCTATCTTCTTTCTATATTCTTCTTAAAAAACAACAAAATTTTATTTATATTTCAACCTTATATTATTGTTATTTTGAAAAGTGTCATTCTTGTAAACGTTGTAGATAAAACAAAAGGAAAGAAAACTGTAAAAAGATGAAAAACGAAAATTGTAAGATGTACGACCTGTTTTAAACATCAGGTAACAGGTCTATAATTTGGCAAACAAATAAATAAATTACCCGCATAAGACTTGAAGTATATAGGCATGTACAAGACTTATACAGACTTACATCTACATCTACATGATTACTCTGCAATTCAGCATTTAAGTGCTTGGCAGAGGATTCGTCGAACCACAATCATACCATCTCTCTACCATTCCACTCCCGAACAGCACGCGGGAAAAACGAATACCTAAACCTTTCTGTTCGAGCTCTGATTTCTCTTATTTTATTTTGATGATCATTCCTACCTATGTAGGTTGGGCTCAACAAACTATTTTCGCATTCGGAAGAGAAACCAACCAGCAGGAGGAGGTCGTCTGCGTA
This sequence comes from Schistocerca americana, assembly GCF_021461395.2. Lineage (NCBI taxonomy): Eukaryota > Metazoa > Arthropoda > Insecta > Orthoptera > Acrididae > Schistocerca > Schistocerca americana. The sequence continues at coordinate 197,280,012 of NC_060129.1, read as the reverse complement.
GGCTGTCACCTCTAGCACCTCTTCGCCGTGTTGCGAACTGTCTAGAAGTGGTCCATGTGGATATCCCGAAACAGGGGACCTAAGACGGACCCCTGAGGACATCCCTTAGCTTGTCCAACTCTGCCGCCACGGGATGAAGCCAGACCTCCCGACCCTCACAATAGCTTCTCAGACAGCCATACAGCGGCCCTGGTCACTGTTTCTCCCGCAGGCTGGAGAAGATCCAAGGCCACCACAGGTTGACGTCAACCATGATGCCGACAAAGTACTTGCACGGGGTCGAGCCACAGGCCTCGGCCGCCAGAGCGATTCCGTCAGTTGGCGATAGCCCCGGCCCGAAGCCGAACTACCCGCCGCTCGTCCCGCACAGCACTTCGTGTGGAGTCAGTCTGTCAGCTAGCAATTTCTCGAATGACTTCGCAGAGATGTCTAATACGCATACTGCTCTGTAAGACTTAGCTTCAGCTGGGTCCTTCTTCAATAATCACTACATTGGCTACTTTCCAAGTTTTTGGGATATTTTCCTAAGACATTCATAGTGTAGGTGGGTAAGTGGAGATAGCATTTGGGCGCTAGGAACTGCACCACCTCCGCCGCAATGCCGGCTGTCCCGGGGGCTTTCCCTGTCTTCAGTGCTTTAATGTGGGCAGCCACCTCCTCTTCAGCAAACGGGAAGACTGCCCTGTCGCTTACTGATCTGTCGAGATCTTCGTTTCGTAATTGAGACTGGTCTTCGGTGTCAGTAGCCTCTAACCTCCCAAAACAGAATTATTCTGTAACCTCCCAGCAGTAAAAATATAATTATGTATATCATTCACATTGAGCGTAACACAGTTGAAATACCTCCCAACAGTAAAAAATAATTATATCATTCACCTTTAGTGTAACCTCGCAACAGAAAAATACCGTAACCTAGCAATAATACAATGTGACTAATCTCTCAATATAATTGTGGCTCGATTATAACCTTTCAGTAATTGACTGTGAATTTAAACTGGTGAATTTTGGACGTCAGCAGCGCTGCGTCATGGCCATGAAATACCATTCTGAATAAATTGAAGATTCTTACCTCAATAAGGTCGCCGGATAACGCTTATATATCTGCTCGTATAAGAATTTTTTTTTTGGCACAGCTCAGTGTAATGCTGGCCGATAGATTTGTCAGGTATAAAAAGAAACAAATGATTTTTCTTTACAACAGTCAGGATGACCATGGATTGGAGAAATTAGTAAAACTTTTAAATTGAGTTGAATGGTTGTCAGAAGTTAATTTTTGTAAGAAAGATTATTATTATTAAGAGATTTCTTTTTAAAAGCATTTACATCTGGACTTGTTATAACAATAGTGCATATGCTGGAGGCTGCTTTCGCCTTATACTACGTCGCTCAGGCTGCGCCATCGCTCCACACGACCGGCCCAGCCAACTCCATACACCAGACCGCTAGCAACTACTTACTCCTACTTCTACAGACACTGCTCTTACTGAATAAAACACTGCTCTCTGGTCTGAGATTCTCTTGTAGCTAACAAATCGCAGGCAGCGCGTGATCAATCCATCGAAGTTACGCCTGCTCGAGTGCGCCAGCAAGAAGAAATTCCTTAATCACGGACCTGCTACGAGCCGGGCAGCAGGAACTGGAGGAGGACCTCGGCAGTCCCCTGCCACGACTCCGCCGTCCCGTCCCCGTGCCTGATCGATCGTAACATTACTGGCCAGCGGCTCTTTTCCCTGACTAGTTTAGGGGGCACCCCTCGAAGGGTCCAAGGCTAATTGGTCTAATACAAATCTCTCTCAGGCCTGTATTCTGACTTCTTGAAGTTCTTTTTCAAATTTCTTTTTCGCCTCACAGTAGGTAAAGAAAAAAAAATCTTTATTCAAATCATTATTATTATTATACAAATTAACCTACTACCTAAATACATTAGTAGGTCCTATTTTTAAACTATTACAATTTACAGCTTTTACTTTCTAACACTACAGGTTAATGCTATAATGCCTTCACCACTATGGGGATTATTCTACTATTATTTACTATGCATGCTGTTATGATTATTGGATTGAATTTTCTGCTGCTGTTCGACTTTGATACTACTTTTAACAAGTTACTATGACTACTCTACCTGCAGCGTCACAGGTGTGCCAGAAGATACAAATCTAATGTTGCTGGCCTTTCCCACTGAGCTAATCCCAGTGGGAATGCCCCTGGCAGTAGGCTGGGCGATGACCTGGACGCTCCAGTTCTATACTAATATTATTATTATGCTAGCTCTGAACCTATAACTAATCTATATCTACTATAATGCAATGCTTTTGGAATGCTGACGTTCAGTTCAGTACTGGAGAATCTAGTCCAGTACCTATGCAGGGGCACCACGTGCAGGAGTCAGCTTCACCAGAACTGTGCAGACACTTTTGGAAAACCGGCGATTCTATGTGGAGTTCCAAGGAAGAAAGAGTAGATGGAGAAGTCAAAGGAATGGCTTGCCTCAGGGTAGTGTCCTTTCCCCCATATTGTTCAACATATTTACAAATGACCAGCCTCAACCTTCTCTTACAAAGAGTTTCATCTATGCAGATGATCTTGCCTTAGTCACACAAGCCAGAGATTTTGACACAGTAGAAAACCAGCTTACTGTTGCTCTCAAGGACCTATCTGAGTACTACAGAGTCAATAACTTAAGACCGAACCCTGCTAAAACTCAAGTTTGTGCTTTCCACCTACGCAATCGAGAGGCCTATAGAAAACTTACAGTGTTTTGGGAAGATCAAGAGCTTGAACATTGTTTCTACCCCAAATATCTGGGTGTCACCTTAGATCGAACGTTGACCTACAGAAAACACTGCACTAACACCAAGCAGAAAGTTGCTGCTCGTAACAACATCCTGCGGAAGCTCACTGGCAGCGTTTGGGGTGCAGATCCCAAACTACTAAGAACATCAGCCTTGGCCTTGTGTTATTCCGCAGCTGAATACGCATGTCCTGTATGGTACAAGTCATCTCATGCAAAGCAGGTTGATGTGGCCCTGAACGAAACCTGCAGGACAGTAACGGGATGCCTCAAAGCTACACCTATTGATAAACTCCATAAACTAGCAGGTATTGCTCCTCCAGACATAAGGCGTGAAGTCGCAGCCAAACTTGAGAGACATAAAGCAGATCATAACACCGATCACCTGCTACATGGATACCAGCTACCAATTAGTAGACTCAAATCTAGGAGGAGCTTCATGAGAACTACTACACCCCTCACCGGTCGGACTGGAGCAGCCAGACTATCTCAGTGGACAGCAAAATCTGACAGTAACGATTGGATGACTCCTTCTGAGACCCTTCCTCCTGGTGGAAATCAAGTCTGGACAGTGTGGAAGTCTCTAAATCGGCTCAGGAGTGGCGTCGGACGAACTAAGGACAATCTGTTTAAATGGGGCTTCATGAAGGAATCTTCCACCTTGTGTGACTGCGGAGAAGAACAGACAACCAAACATTTAATTAACTGTCCTAGATGTCCTGTATCATGTTCCACACAAGAGCTTGTTGATGTTTCAGACAATGCCGTTGCCGTTGCACAATTTTGGGCTAATACCGTTTAGTTTGTTCTTTTATGATTTGACCTGATTTGTTATATTGTATATATTGTAAATATTGTTGTAATGTTTTTGACTCGAAATAAATAAATCTATATCTACTGTCATGATCGGTGCGTTGTCAAGTCCGGTGATGATGTAGGCCTACTATCCCCCCCCAACCGACAGCAGCTAGACTGATACCACGCACTGATCAAGTCAAGCAGTGTGCGTGGCGCTTACACGCGGCGGCGTGTGTTCGCGGCAGGTACGTCGCCGCTGCGCGTGGCGGACGAGAAGCAGACGCAGACGACGCCGCCCGTGTCGCCGGCGTCGCCCGCCCCCGCCGCCCCCGCTGCGCCCCAGCAGGCGCCGCTGCGCCAGTTCTGCCCCCCGGCGGCGGCGTCGTCGTCTTCGTCGCGCGACTCGCCGCTCATCTGGGAGATCACGGACGACGACCAGCTGCACGACCCGCCGCCCCCGCGGCCCCCCGCCCCCGCGTCGCCGCAGCAGCAGCAGCAGCCCGCGGCGCCGCCCCCGGCCCCCAGACAGGGAGGCGGCGGCAAGGCGGCGCGGCCCGCCAAGTCGCTGCGCGGCATCGAGGCGATCGCGGCGTCGCTGATGGAGCAGAAGGCGGCGGCGCCGTCGCCCGCCCCCACGGCCGGGGAGGCGGCGTCGCTGTCGCTGCCGGCGCTGTTACTGTCGTCGCCGCCGGCGCCCGCCTCCGGCCTGCTGCTGGACCTGTCGGCCCCCGGCGCCGCCCCTGGGCGCCGCGCGGCGCGCTCCCGCGGCAAGGCGCGGCCGTCGCGCTCGGTGCCGCCCCCCGCCGCCCCCGCCGCCGACCTCCGCCGGCGGCAGCCCGAGCCGGCGGGGGCGGGCGACGCCGCCCCCGTGGTGACGTCGGCGCGCGCCGACTCCTCCAGCGCCACCGACCTGCCGGAGAGCCCGCAGGCGTCCAGGGGCGCCGCCGAGGACGCCCCCGCCGCCCCCGCCGAGGCGGACAGCACGTCGGACCCGGCGACGGCGGCGGCGGCGGCGGACGAGTCGGAGGTGGGCGCCCTGCTGGAGGGCCTGGTGTCGGCCGTGGTGGCGCTGCAGCTGGGCGCCGAGCCGGCCGCAGACCGCTGCCTCGCGCGCGCCCTCTCCCAGCTGCACGTCGGCCCGCCGGAGGAGGAGGAGGAGGAGCGGGCGGCCACTGCGGCCGCGGCGCCTCCTCCGGAGGCGGCGTCGCCGAGTCCCGCCGACGGAAACCACCCCCCGGCCGCGCCGGCCGAACCTCCCCAGACCGCACCGGAGGCGGCGGGCGATCCCGGCGGCGACTCGCCGGAGGCCGCCGAAGATGGCGACGGAGGCGGCCGGAGGCAGCAGAGGGCGGCGGGGGTGTGCGCTGCCGTGCAGACGCCCACCTCGCTGCTCTCCGCCGACGCCTCCACGTCCGACGCGTGCCCCGACACAGGTAGGGTACCGCAGCGCACGTAAAGGGGCCGAATAAAATCTGCCGCTCTTACGAGCCGCTACTCTTGCCGCTGTGCTAACACCCGCTCCCGTCCCATATTCCGAGTTGAGCTCAATCGGGCCCGGCTAGCACTCGGCTCTCCGAGGTCTCTTCGGACGGATTTACGAGGCACGCCGCTTCGTACAAAACACTCGAGCTTTCGACGTCTGTCTCATTGCGACTGAAAAACCCACTGACTGCCAGGGATAGCACACTGTTCCACTTACACCGATGTACGACGCACCGCAGTCGTGTTCGGGAAGTCGAGACGTATATAAACTTGATACCGTAAATTTAAGATCTGCCAAGCCACGAAAATGCCCCAAATTGCTCTGAAAACCACCTACAACACAGCACGTGCGCGTCGCGTGACATTTTCCGTATACTCCCTTGCCGTCTTGGCGCCAAATCGCAGTCCCAGACAAAACAATCTACAGGATATTTCTTGTAGTAAATTTAATGTAATTAAATTTTCTTCCGGGACACATTTCCGCTGCAGACCGTCTTTTTCGAATTTTTCCAGGCACACGTGCAAAGCGACATTCAAATGCACCCCCACCACCCGCACACTCATCTACGTCCCCTTCATCCACCTCCCCGCCACTTCCCCCCCCCCTCCCCCCCACGGGGGTCTTTCGTATGTTGTTTGTGGCACTCCTTCCCTTTTTTTTGGCTTGTGTCTTTCTCCCGCAATCACGCAGGGTCGCCATCGTTAATCAGATTTGGCAAGTTTAATTTAGGGAGTGGCCGGCGGCCCTTGCTGCTGCCACCTCGCGCCCCTGGGAAGGAATCGGTGTACCCCAGCTGTCTGTGTCGAGTGTAATCCGTGGAATAGTGCGGATGTCTTTCAGATGTCTGCGAGTCGTGTAACTTGGGCGGGACGTGGGGATCAGTCCGGTATTCACCTAGCGGGATGTGGAAAACCGCCTAACAACCACATCCAGGCTGGCCGGCACGCCGGCCTCCGTCGTTAAGCTGCCGGGCGGATTCGATCCGGGGCCGGCGCGCCTACCCGAGTCCAGGAAGCAGCGCAGAAGCGCTCTTCGCTAACCTGGCACTCCTTGCTACCACCACACAAAAATTTACACACATCATTTCACACATTCATCGCTTCGTGGTCTCCTTTGTCTGAGCTGTTACGTGACCGGCTCCCTCGGCTATGTTCTTAACATTATAAATGTATAAGGTTTTCTGTGCCTGTAGTGAAAAGAAACTTACTTAAACGTTATAGAAAAAACTAATTACCTCTACATTTACATCTATACTCCGCAAACCACCGTAAGGTGCATGGCAGTGGCTGCATCCCACTGTACCAATTATTACGGTTTCTTCCCGTTCTACTGACGTATGGATCGCTGGAGGTATGATTGTTTGAATGCCTCTGTGTGTGCAGTAATTATTCTAATATTATCCTCACGATCCCTATGTGAGCCATATGTACGGGATTGTATGATATCCCTAGAGTCATCATTGAAAGCCGGTTGTTGAAACTTGGTTAACAGACTTTCTCGGGATAGTTCACGACTATCTGGAAGAGTCTGCCGGTGCAGTTTCTTCACTCTCCCACGGGGCAAACAAACCTGTGACCACTCGTGCTGCCCTTCTCTGTATACGTTCGATATCCCCTGTTATAGTTCAGTTCTTTTATTTTGGCGGCTCGCGCATGCCCGCCCAGACGCGGGATATTGCTGCGTTGCCAGTTGCACGCGCCAAGAGAAGCACCGCCATAGTATACTATAGTTCGCAAACTTTAGGCTGGAGCGCGCAGTTTATGAAGTAAAGCCACCACGGCCGCATTAACCCTTTCGCTGCTACAGAGACGTGCTCCTCGCATTTTGTCGTCACTGCACTGCTCGCCTGTGCAGACACACGGTGTTCCGACTCCTTTGATACACTTATAATCGATTTCACAAAAACTATTTGGCCCAAAAATTAGATTTTTACACATCTTCTTGACTGATACCTTCCCCCCATAAATGACTTAATTTTGTTTCGATGTTCAACGCAGTTATTGTGCGGCATTAAATGTAGTAAACCATTACACGAATTTTTTTCTAAAACGTTCTGATTAAAACAAAGTTGGCGAAGTACACAAAACTGAATTGTGGACTTAATAAAACATAGAAGCTAAAGATTATTGTCAGCGAGGCGCAGTGCGCAAAGAATTTGTGTTTGTCACAACGGACAGCAGATACTCGCCAAAACGTAGATCAGTCGACGAAAACATTGAATATGATGATGTTGCCACAGCAGCGAAGCAAAGAATTGCGTCAGACAATCAAGTAGCTCGGCAACGTACGAGCTGAAATTCTGCTCTAAATAATACTTTTAACACTGTCGCAAAAGAATATATGTCAATATGAATAGTAAAACAGCGACGGCGGAAGAGAAGATATACAGACAAAACAGATAACATGAATATTGTATGTGTGCCTTTTCATTGTTTTTAATTGCTGTGAAAAGAAATATTGGACAAAATTAGAAAAACTTATTATGATTATAATGAAGAGACAAAGCACTAGAAATTTCAAAAAAATACATTCAAACGAATAAAATTCATGAAGTAAGACACGTCGATATTGTTTTTAAATAAGAAAAAATTTTGCACTAAGCGAGGTGTGAACTCAAAACCTTTCGCTTAGCAGTCATACACTTTAACCATGACGCTAACGCAGCTCGTCGTTCAGCATATCTCCCGGAGGACTTTAAACTATCACGCAAAATACCGACAAACACTGTTGGTATGATTATGAATTACTCACGTTTCGTCGAAGTACAATAGGAAGTAAACAATTAACGCTGTTCTTTCTTGCGAAAAAGCGGTTAGTGAGAATGATACTAACACCTTTCCTTGCTATCGTCTGAATTAGGAGGCTTATTGCTTGTTTGGTTTACTTGATTAATAGAATATGAAGCAATTGGTATAAAGAATTCTTTTTCCAAACTTTCTATAAAAGAAAGTGTACTATCAAGACATTGATTTTGTTCATTTACTTTATTTATGACTGAACGTTTCTAAAACTGAAGACACTCGTCCGTGCTCTGCACTGCAGTCGAGTTCTGACAACGTCGTTCTCTGTTCATTGGATGACTGTGTTTTGTGACGTCAGATGCGCAGCACGATCCTAAACTCGGTCGCCGTCGTAAATGACGCGGACTTTAGTCCTATTCGGTACGGATCCCACAGACTTGAGCAGTGTTCCAGAACCGGTGTCTGCGCCGCTGTCTTCGGCCATGTAACGCCTGTACTCCGCGACGGGAGCCATTTGCGGCTGCCTTCCGTGTTTGCGACTCCCCGTGTGTCCCCGCAGTTAGCGGTGGTTGCGTAAGTCCTGCGCCAGGTGTGCGGTATGCAGGGGCGTTGCGCCTGCGGACCGCGTGCGCGGCTACCCGCACGACGCGGCTGCGTGGCCGCGCTGCGTCGCGGCGGCAGCAGGCGCAACACGCCGTCGGTCATCATTAGGCAACGCACGAGCCGATCTTAGGTCGGTATTACACTATCATATTTCTTTGTCAAAGGTGATATGTCAAAGAAATTTGATGCTGTAATAGGAAACTTTGTCAAATCTCCCCTGTCCTCAAATAAATAAGGTCAAATCTACAGCGAGGCCCTAGATTTGATCATAGAAGTCGCTTGTCTTCTCTTCGCTGCAATGTGAAATGTTACCGCTAGGAGCGCTGACATTGCAGCAGCCTTCTGTCACCAGTAGTGTGTTTGTAAACGTGGCTGCGAAGTTTAATTCGTGTGTGACGTCAACTACGAAATTAATATAAATGTATGGAGCTGATGATGCGCTTTACACTCTGAGGCAGCTTCAGTACAAAAATATGTTAAGAAGACTGGAGAGCTACACAAAAATTGCGGATGTCATTAGCCGTGAGATACGGCCCGGGTGCACGGCCGATGACATAAAAAAGAAAACTAATGTCCTCCGCTCAAGCTACTCTCACGAGAAAGCAAAAGTACGTATCGATATACTTGTTTCATTTTGTATATATATAAATTCTGTGAGCTCCTCAGTCTTCTTAATCTATTTTTGTACTTTTGGGGGATGCCTCACATTGTGAAGCTCGTCATCAGCTTCATACATTCCTATTGATTCTGTAGTTGTGGGACACAAAATGTAATAATTACTTTGATGTACAATAAAAATAGTTCTTAATGCACAAAAAGTGTATTGAACATTTATTTACTTTCAGACATTGGTCCCCTAGTGCTTTATAAATTGCTTCACACGTTCCAGTAATTATTATTAGTTAATGTGCACTGCGGTATTCGAGAGCTGTACCGTAAGCTAGAGTAACTCTCTTCCGTAGCAAGGAATGAGGGTGTGTTACTGTGAGCCTGTCTCCTGCAGATATAGCAGCTCTTATGTGAGTACCGTGCTTCGTGATATGACGAGACACTTCACTGAGCGAATACTGAAATTTATGCTCATCCATTGTGTACGACTTGACGTCCTCCACTAGAAGCTGATGTAACAAATTTCGTTGAATGCTTTTAACGTTTCGTAAAATTCACGGCTTCACTCAGGTACATTACTCCCCCCCCCCCCCCCCCTCCCGCTTCTCTTCCAAATAATTCTAAATAACTGGGCCATGCCGATATTCTTCCGACAAAAAACGCAGACACTTACAACTAAACCTACCCGAGGAATACACTTTGATTACGATCGCGGTTTTGGGTATGTTGAAATGCAAAGCAAAATGAGAGGGGCATATTTTTCTATAGATGCGCATAGCGCTGTTAAGGGCGTGAAACACCATCTTGGGGAAAAAGAAACTCAGTCTAATACACACATCAAGAAAAGTTTTGCATAACCTCGGCTCCGAGAGGTCACAACCTGTACAGGAGTTGAGGAGATTGTAAGACAGATCAACATAAACATTATTTCCACCCTTTTTATGGCTCATGAAGAGCACACATTGCATGTCGTACCACCATACAGCGAGACCTTCAGAGGTGGTGGTCCAGATTGCTGTACACACCGGTACCTCTAACACCCAGTAGCTCGGCCTCTTTCACTGATGCACGCCTGTATTCGTCGTGGCATACTATCCACAACTTCATCAAGGCAGTGTTGGTCCAGACTGCCTCACTCATCAACGGCGATTCGGCGTAGATCCCTCAGAGTGGTTGGTGGGTCACGTCGTCCACAAACAGCCCTTTTCAGTCTATCCGAGGCATGTTCGATAGTGGTTCATGTCTGGAGAACATGCTGGCCCTTATAGTCGAGCGACGTCGTTATCCTGAAGGAAGTCATTCACAAGATGTGCGTGATGGGGGCACGAATTGTCATCTGTGAAGATGAATGCCTCGCCGATATGGTTGCACTATCGGTCGGAGGATGGCCTTCACGTATCCTACAGCCGTTACGGCGCCTTCCGTGACCACCAGTGGCTTACGTCGGCCCCACATAATGCCACCCCAAAACATCAGGGAACCTCCATCTCGCTGTCTAAGGCGTTCAGCCTGACCGGGTTGCCTCCAAACACGTCTCCGACGATTGTCTGCTTGAAGGCATACGCGACGCTCATCGGTGAAGAGAACGTGATGCCAATCATGAGCGGTCCATTCGGCATGTTGTTGGGCCCATCTGTACCGCGCTGCACGGTGTCGTGGTTGCAAAGATGGACCTCGCCGTGGGCGTCGGGAGTGAAGTTGCGCATCGTGCTGCCTATTGCACACAGCTTGAGTCGTAACGCGACGTCCTGTGGCTGCACGAAAAGCATTATTTAACTTGGTGGCGTTGCAGTCAGGGTTCCTCCGAGCCATAATCCGTAGGTAGCGGTCATCCACTGCAGTAGTAGCCCTCGGGCGGCCTGAGCGAGGCATGTCATCGACAGTTCCTGTCTCTCTGTATCTCCTCCGTGTTCGAACAACATCGCTCTGGATCTCTCCGAGACGCCTGGAAACTTCCCTAGTTCAGAGTCCTTCCTGGCACAAAGTAACAATGCAGACGCGATATAACCGCGGTATTGACCGTCTAGGCACGTTTGAACTACAGACAACACGAGCCGTGTACCTCCTTCCTGGTGGAATGATTGGAACTGACTGGCTGTCGGACCCCCTCCGTCTAATAGGCGCTGCTGATACCTGGTTGTTTACATCTTCGGATAGGTTTAGTGACATCACTGAAAAGTCAAAGGGACTGTGTCTGTGATACAATATCCACAGTCAACGTCTATCTTCAGGAGTTCTGGGAACCGGGTTGACGCAAAACTGTTTTTGGTGTGTGTACAATAAGAAATCGTTTTCGAGAGTTCCTCAGTTTTCTGACGCTTCGAAGCAGCTTACATTCGCACCACGCACTCCATGATAAAGAGAACCCACCAGAAGCCTAGTTTAACTCAACAGAATGTGGTGGCTGCCAAGTTTTGCTTGGGACGGCTAAACGATACAGCGTCTCACTGGCCGCGTTTCTCTGCGCGTGGCAGCGTCTTGATTCAGGCTCCTACAACTCCACACTTTGACGTCTTAAGTTCTCGTCCGTGTGCTTCTTCACGTGAACGAGGGGAGTTCCGTGTGACTCTGTTACGGATACTGGAGCTGTACTGTACAAAGTCTCAAATTCAAAGGTCGTTGCGGCATCCCTTCCCCTTTGATGCTGGTTAAGCCGTCGCCATGACTACGGAACCTGAAGGTCACTCCATGAATTGGCAAGGGATTTCAAAAATGGTTCAAATGGCTCTGAGCACTATGGGACTTAACATCTGTGGTCATCAGTCCCCTAGAACTTAGAACTACTTAAACCTAACTAACCTAAGGACATCACACACATCCATGCCCGAGGCAGGATTCGAACCTGCGACCGTAGCAGTCGCGCGGTTCCGGACTTCGCGCCTAGAACCGCTAGACCACCGCGGCCTGCAAAGGGATTTCAAATTGATTCCATATTTCTAGATTTTCAGAAGGCTTTTGACACTGTACCACACAAGTGGCTTGCACTGCAATTGCGTGCTTAGGGAATATCCTCTCAGTTATGTGATTCCTGTCAGAGAGCTCACAGTTAGTAGTAACTGATGGAAAGTCGTGAGTGTAACATTCCTCAAGATAGTGTTACAGGCCATTTACTGTTCCTTATCTGTTTAAACGGTTTAGGAGACAATCTGAAGCCGTCTTCCGTTGTTTGCAGATGATGCTGCCGTTTATCGACTATCAAAGGCATCAGCAGATCAAAAGAAATTGGAAAATCAGAAACGATATCTGTATTGTGCAAAAATTGGCAAGATAATGAAAAATGTTATGTCATCCACTTGAGTGCTACAAGGTATCCGTTAAACTTGGGTTACACGATAAATGAGTCTTATCTGAAAGCCGTAAATTCAACTAAATGTCTAGGAATTACAATTACGACAACTTAAATTTGAAGGAAGGCTAACCGAAGACTGCGTTTTATTGGCAGGACACTTAGAAAATGTAACAGATCTGCTACGGAGACTGCCTACACTACGCTTGTCCGTCCTCTTTCACAATAATGCCGCGCAGTCTGGAATCCTTACCAGATGGGAGTGATGGTGTACGTCGAAAAAGTTCAAAGAAGGGCAGCACGTTTTGTATTATAGCCAAATAGGGGAGAGAGTGTCACAATAATGATACAGGATTTGGGCTGCAAATCATTAAAACAAAGGTGTTTTTCTTCTCGGCGGAATATTCTCACGAAATTTCAATCACCAACTTTCTGCTCCGAAAGCGGAAAAGTTTTGTGTTAGCAGAAGAGCCAACACCGTGTTACGAGTGGAGGCCGAAATGCACGCGTTTTAGCTGAAGCAGGCTGGCGTGAGGAGGGAAGAACTATACTGACGTGAGGTCTGGAACATGACAAGGAATGAGAATTTAGAAAGCGGACGTAATTAATTTGATACTTAACTTTTATCCGTCGCTCTTGACGGTACATGATTCACAATATTATCTGTTCAGAATACATTCATAGTAACTGAATATGGTGCCTTGCTAGGTCGTAGCAAATGACATAGCTGAAGGCTATGCTAAACTGTCGTCTCTGCAAATGAGAGCGTATGTAGACAGTGAACCATCGCTAGCAAAGTCGGCTGTACAACTGGGGCGAGTGCTAGGGAGTCTCTCTAGACCTGCCGTGTGGCGGCGCTCGGTCTGCAATCACTGACAGTGGCGACACGCGGGTCCGACGTATACTAGCGGACCGCGGCCGATTTAAAGGCTACCACCTAGCAAGTGTGGTGTCTGGCGGTGACACCACAAAAACGTTTTTCTGACGCCCATCTACGTGGGGAGAAACGATCATCATCATCATCATCATCATCATCATCATCAGCATCAGTGTTCTGCTTAAAGGCAGGTTTTCACGTGGTGGTTCTGCAGGCTGTCCGGTCTTCTGCGATCCTCTTCAAGTCTGCATAATTTCCTCTTCCCTTTATGTCGTCTATCATCTTGTATCCCCTTCTTCCTCTCAGTCTTCTCCTACAAATCACTCCTTCCAAGGCACCTGCTAGCAAGCACTCGGTTCTCAATGAATGTCCCAACCAGTTCTTTTTACTTTCTCTTACAACCTTCAGCAGACATCTTCTCTCGCCAACCCTTTCCAATACTCTTTCACTACTTACTCTTTCCATCCAGCTTATTCTCTCCATTCTCCTCGACATCCATATCTCAAATGCTTCTAACCTTGTTTCATCCTCTAGTCTCACCGTCCATGTTTCTGCCCCATATAGTGCCACACTCCAGACAAAACATTTGCCAAGCCTCTTCCTTAGTCCTTTATCTAATTTGCCACATAAGAGTCTCCTCTTTCTGTTGAATGCCTCCTTCGCTATGGCAGTTCGAGTTTCCATCTCCTGGTGACATCTCAATTCTTCAGTTATTGTGCTTCCGAGGTATTTAAATTCACGTACTTGGCTAACGGTAGATTGTCCTATTTTAGTATTGGACAGTCTGCGTCTTGTACTGATGACCATACTCTTTGTTTTTGCTGTGTTTATTTGCATCCCATATTCCATACAAGCTTCATTCAGATCTTTGAGCATGTTATTCACTGCCCGCTCACTTTCTGCCACTAATACCGTGTCATCGGCAAATCTTATACATTCTATTGTCTTTCCACCAATACATATTCCTCTTTTCCCATCTAAGCTTTTCGCAATAATCTCTTCAAGGTATACGTTAAACAACAGTGGGGAAAGGCAACAACCTTGTCTAACACCTCGTCCAGTGCTGCTTCCTTCTGACATTTCATTTCCAATCTTTATCCTTACTTTTTGGTGTAAATATAGATTCGGTATCGGTGGTCTCTCTTTCCAATCTACTCCTTTCCTCTTCAAGATATCGATTAGCTTGTTCCACGATAAAGTAACGGAAACCAGAGCTCTTACGGAAAAATGTAGGTGTTCGTTCTTTCCAGGCGCTACACGAGATTGGAATAATAGAGAATTGTAAAGGACGTTCGATGAACCCTCTCCAAAAATGGTTCAAATGGTTCTGAGCACTGTGGGACTTAACATCTCAGGTCATCAGTTCCCTAGAACCTAGAACTGCTTAAACCTAACTAACCTAAGGACATGACACACATCCATGCCCGAGGCAGGATTCGAACCTGCGACCGTAGCGGTCACACGGTTCCAGACTGAAGCGCCTAGAACCGCACGGCCACACCGGCCGGCCACAAGTGGTAGAGGAATCATACGAGATCCGATGGTGGCAGAGGACAAGGAAGTAGCTGCAACTACTAACTGAGTGTAGTGGAGTTACATAACGCCTAATACACACAATAAAAATGAGATAGCGGTAGGCTTAAGTGCAAAGTCATTGTTAGTCAGCTATTCGTGTGATGTACGAGGGCAGTTCAATAGGTAATGCAACACATTTTTTTTCTGAAACAGTGGTTGTTTTATTCAGCATTGAAATACACCAGGTTATTCCCCAATCTTTTAGCTACACAACAATATTTTTCAACGTAATCTTCATTCAATGCTACGGCCTTACGCCACCTTGAAATGAGGGCCTGTATGCCTGCACGGTACCATTCCACTGGTCGATGTCGGAGCCAACGTCGTACTGCATCAATAACTTCTTCATCATCCGCGTAGTGCCTCCCACGGATTGCGTCCTTCATTGGGCCAAACATATGGAAATCCGACGGTGCGAGATCGGGGCTGTAGGGTGCATGAGGAAGAACAGTCCACTGAAGTTTTGTGAGCTCCTCTCGGGTGCGAAGACTTGTGTGAGGTCTTGCGTTGTCATGAAGAAGGAGAAGTTCGTTCAGATTTTTGTGCCTACGAACACGCTGAAGTCGTTTCTTCAATTTGTGAAAAGTAGCACAATACACTTCAGAGTTGATCGTTTGACCACGGGGAAGGACATCGAACAGAATAACCCCTTCAGCGTCCCAGAAGACTGTAACCATGACTTTACCGGCTGAGGGTATGGCTTTAAACTTTTTCTTGGTAGGGGAGTGGGTGTGGCGCCACTCCATTGATTGCCGTTTTGTTTCAGGTTCGAAGTGATGAACCCATGTTTCATCGCCTGTAACAATCTTTGACAAGAAATTGTCACCCTCAGCCACATGACGAGCAAGCAATTCCGCACAGATGGTTCTCCTTTGCTCTTTATGGTGTTCGGTTAGACAACGAGGGACCCAGCGGGAACAAACCTTTGAATATCCCAACTGGTGAACAATTGTGACAGCACTACCAACAGAGATGTCAAGTTGAGCACTGAGTTGTTTGATGGTGATCCGTCGATCATCTCGAACGAGTGTGTTCGCACGCTCCGCCATTGCAGGAGTCACAGCTGTGCACGGCCGGCCCGCACGCGGGAGATCAGACAGTCTTGCTTGACCTTGCGGCCATGATGACACTCGCTTTGCCCAACGACTCACCGTGCTTTTGTCCACTGCCAGATCACCGTAGACATTCTGCAAGCGCCTATGAATATCTGAAGCCTGTCGGAAGTCAATGAAACTATACGAGACGAAGCGGGAATGTTTGAAAATATTCCACAAGAAATTTCCGGTTTTTTCAACCAAAATTGGCCGAGAAAAAAAGTGTGTTGCATTACTTATTGAACTGCCCTCGTATAATATCACACACACCTCCTACTCATCAAAGAGAGACATCATTAGCTTAACTTGACAACAATGGTGGAGAAGAAATTTCATACAGGCTGCTTGTAATAACTACTCCGACGTTTGCTGGAAGTATATTTCCAAATATATTTTTCACCTACAGTTGTCTCTTTCATTGTCTTCGACAGTCCCCTATGTGGAATGATAACAAAGAATGCAGTTCTAGCAGCGGTGTAATGCTATACTGATATTTGAGAGAATATGAGAAACACACACAGGAAAATGAAGATAAGCTTCTTTGAAGCAAGATTAGAATACGATAGACGAAACTGCTTCACAACACAAGAGTAGTAGTGTAGTATAGCACTACTGAATTAATATGCTTTATTATGCTTGCTTGACAGAACAGTTAAGCACAGAAGACCAAACTTTTTGAAGGTTTAGACTTTTTAGTAGACTTACTTACAAATTTGCAACACTTCTGGATTTTCAATTTAAAAAAAAAAAAGGAGAGAAAGAAAACCAGCAACAACAGGAAGGCAAATCATGTTTGTTGTTGTTGTGGTCTTCAGTCCTGAGACTGGTTTGATGCAGCTCTCCATGCTACTCTAGCCTGTGCAAGCTTCTTCATCTCCCAGTACCTACTGCAACCTACATCCTTCTGAATCTGCTTAGTGTATTCATCTCTTGGTCTCCCTCTACGATTTTTACCCTCCACGCTGCCCTCCAATGCTAAATTTGTGATCCCTTGATGCCCCAAAACATGTCCTACCAACCGATCCCTTCTTCTAGTCAAGTTGTGCCACAAACTTCTCCCCAATCCTATTCAATACCACCTCATTAGTTACGTGATCTACCCACCTTATCTTCAGCATTCTTCTGTAGCACCACATTTCGAAAGCTTCTATTCTCTTCTTGTCCAAACTAGTTATCGTCCATGTTTCACTTCCATACATGGCTACACTCCATACAAATACTTTCAGAAACGACTTCCTGACACTTAAATCTATACTCTACGTTAACAAATTTCTCTTCTTCAGAAACGATTTCCTTGCCATTGTCAGTCTACATTTTATATCCTCTCTACTTCGACCATCATCAGTTATTTTACTCCGTAAATAGCAAAACTCCTTTACTACTTTAGGTGTAGGCAAACCATATATAGGGCAAACGACACGAACTGTGCAGGGACCTATTGTGGAACACCAACGGCATACTCGCCTTCTCCAACCCACCAAGTCCGCAATCGCCGAATACTGTATTTCCACAGACCATTCCATGAATTACGACAACACAAACATCACACACATCCATGCCCGAGACAGGATTCGAAGCTGCAACGCGGTTCCGGACTGAAGCGCCTAGAACCTCTCGGCCACGGAGGCCGGCGATGAACCCTCTGCCAGGCACTTGCGTGTGATTTGCAGACTACCCGTGACATGTAGTTGGTGTGCTGTGCCGAGCGACTAGGGGTGCTCACGCACAGAGCCCCGTGCTAGGCTTACGGTCTATTGCATTGCTTCGCCGCCGCCGCCGGCGTGTTTGAGGTGTGGGGGCGGGCCGAAAAATCCATAGGGCGGCCGCTGCCGCTGCCGGCGTCCAGCCTCCAGCCTTTCCTCTGCTCGCCCCACACTCTGCGTATCGACGCGCCACGCCCTGCACGAGCGAACGGGAGCCGGCGCGACGCACAAACCAAACACAGTGGAAGGGGGGGGGGGGGCAGAGCAGAGACTCAATCACGTGGGCTGTGTGGACCACCTGTTCTGGAAAGTGGAGACTCGTACTGGCAAGATGTCGCTCCGGGGAGTTCGAGACTACCGGCAAAGTTTTCATTCCATATTTTGGAGTCACATAACAATTGAAAAACGAAACGTGTTTTCGTGCGATACAGTTACAAATTATCAATTTGTGCGGTTGAAAACTTGTGTGGTGAGCGTACTGTAAGACCTTTGGTAGACACACCATCACATTATTTGACTTGTCACCAATACGTCTCGTGGTCTTATCGTGGCGTGTTCATCTTCTGCCGTTAGGTCAGACGATAGAAATGCCACTTGCACGCTCAGAGTAGCAGATTGACGGTGACCAACTTTAAACAGAACTTGATTAATTTTCACACACATTTATTAAAATAATAACAAGCCTAAAAACTACTTCACTAGATTATGGATGCTATTTACAATTGACAATCTGAAATGCCTTTCATATTAGTACGTTAACCTTATTCGCACAAATATCTCCGATACTTGACAAAAGTGACTATACATTTATCGTCATGGCTATGTACAGGAATATGGTAACCTTATTAGGCGCAGACTGAAACTTGACTATAGACTGGTACAGGCAAATGGAGACTGACTGATCGGAGGTCTGTACACTCGTTATAACACCTCGGGCGTTCCTGTATCACTGCGTGAGTGTGATCCGCGAGGAGAAAACGTTCTACGTTAGCAGCTATCTCATTGGCTGCGTTACATATTAATATCGGTACCACAATGTGATCCCTCCAACCCTGTTCCACTAGCGAATAGTGCGTGGGAAGAATGATTTTCGGTAAGCTTCTGTATTGGCTCTAATTTCTCCTTCTGGACAATACGCGAGATGTATGTTGGGGGGAAGTAATATGTTGTCCGACTCCTCGTGAAAAGTGCTGTCCCGACATTTCAGCAGTAAATCTCTCCGTGGTGCACAACTCCTCTCTTGTAACGTCTGCCACTGGAGTTTGCTCAGCATCTCCGTAACGCTCTCTCGCCAGCTAAACGATCCCGTGACGAAACTCGCCGCTCTTCGTTGGATCTACTCTTATCTCCTCTGTCAGTCGCACCTGACACCTGACAGGGATCCCAGATGGATGAACAATACTCAAGAATCGGGCGAACAGGCACGTTATAAGCCTCTTCTTTTGTGGATGAGTTACAGTTCCTTGAGATTCTCCCGATGAATTTGAGTCTGGTGTCTGCTTTTCGCACTATCTGTTTTATGTGGTCATTCCACGTAAGGTCGCTCTGGATAGTTACGCCTAGGTATTTTACGGCAGACGCTGTCTCCAGCTGTTTGTCATCAATAGCGTAGCTGTACAGTAGTGGATTTCTTTTTCCTATGTATGCGCAATATGTTACATTTGTTGACGATCAGGGTCAACTGCCAGAGTCTGCACCGTTCATCAATTCTCTGCAGGTCGTTCTGCAAATTCGTACTATCTTCTGGCGTTGCTACTTTGAAATAGACAACGGCATCCTCTTCGTATAGTCTTAAAGAGCATGTCATATATATATAGTAAACAGCAACGGTCCTATCACACTTCCCTGTGGTACTCCGGATATTACATCTGTCGATTTTGTTCCGTTAAGAGCGACGTGTTGAGTTCTGTTTGTAAGAAAGTCTTGAATCCAACCGCAGGTTTGCTCCGATTCTCCGTATGTCCGTATTTGTTTCATTACACGGCAATGCGGAACGGTGTCAAATGCCCCACTGAAATCGAGGAACACGGCATCAACCCGACCACCGTTGTCCACTGTGCTGTGGATCTCACGGAGGAACAGTGCGAGCTGAGTTTCGCAGGATCTCTGTTTGCAGAATCCACGTTGATTTTTACAGAGGAGATGTTCATTTTCCAAAAACGTCATAATTCTTGAGCATGAAACATGATCCATAGTTCTACAACAGACTGACGTCAACCAGATAGGTCTATCATTGTGTGGACCTGTCTTACGGTGTTTCTTAAAAACGGGAATGGCCTGGGCTTTTTTCCAGTCTTTAGGTACGTTTCGTTGCTCAACCGATCTACGGTAAATTGCTGCTAGAAGGCGAGCAAGTTCTTTCGCATAATGTTTGTAGAACTTACAGGTTTCTTATATGTTCCTGACGCCTTTCCATTACTAAGCGATTGTAACTGCTTTTCAATTCCGCGATCGGTTATCTCAATATCTGCCATTTCGACTCGGCGCTTGTGTGGCCAGCTGAGAAGCTACCTGACTGGGAAGTAACGGCTGCGGTCTCTCAACTTACTACGGCCAGGATAGAGGTGTGTGCCGAGCACACGGCCTCCCGTGTCCACATTCAGTGACGCCTGTGAGCTGAGGATGTCGCGGCGGCCGGTCGGTACCTTCGGGCCTCGTGGCGCGTTCGGGCGGAGTTTAGAGTGCAGGAGACCGTGCTGGCAAGTGTGCCAGTGGGGCAGCTCTGCCGTTGCCCCCCTCCGATCTCTCATGAAATGTCAGATTTGTTTCAGTGTGGTGCGCATGATTGCAGTGGATGTCTGCACAGTGTGGCGTTGGCTTTGTGTTGTTACGGATGAAGTGGCCTCGAATGACACCGCCGATATAACCGTGGATCGCCTTCAACTGTGCCACGCCCCTTCAGCCCGCGAGACGCTGCGGAGAAGTTTTGTGTTTAAACGTGGACACTGCCGCAAGCTCCGGTGTTCGCGTACCTTACACCACCACATCCTCTCACTTTGCCCGCGAAATACGGTCAGCCGCGGCCACAGAGGCGGGTTTTTTGTTTGAAATGTGCCCATAGAATATTAACGTACGTACACTACTGGCCATTAAAATTGCTACACCGAGAAGAAATGCAGATAATAAACGAGTATTCATTGCACAAATATATTATACTAAAACTCACATGTGATTACATTTGCACGCAATTTTGGTGCATAGATCCTGAGAAATCAGTACCCAGAACCGCCACCTCTGGCCGTAATAACGGCCTCGATACGCGTGGCCATTGAGTCAAACAGAGCTCGGATGGCGTGTACAGGTGCAGCTGCCCATGCAGCTTCAACACGATACCACAGTTCATCGAGAGTAGTGACTGGCGTATTGTGACCAGCCAGTTGCTCGGCCATCATTGACCAGACGTTTTCAATTGCTCAGAGATATGGGGAATGTGCTGGCCAGGGCAGCAGTCGACCATTTGCTGTATCCAGAAAGGCCCGTACAGGACCTGCAACATGCGGTCGTGCATTATCCTGCTGAAATGTGGGGTTTAGCAGGGATCGAATGAAGGTTACAGCCACGGGTCGTAACACATCTCAAATGTAACGTCCACTGTTCAAAGAGCCTTCAATGCGAACAAGAGGTGACCGAGACGTGTAACCAATGGCACCCCATACCATCACGCCGGGTGATACGCCAGTATGGCGATGACGAATACACGCTTCCAATGTGCGTTCATAGCGATGTCGCCAAACACGGATGCGACCATAATGATGCTGTAAACAGAACTTGGATTCGTCCGAAAAAATGACGTTTTGCCATTCGTGCACCCGGGTTCGTCGTCGAGTACACCATCGCAGGCGCTCCTGTCTGTGATGCAGCGTCAAGGGTAACCGCAGCCACGGTCTCCGAGCTGATAGTCCGTGCTGCTGCAAACGTCGTCCAACTGTTCGTGCAGATGGTTGTCGTCTTGCAAACGTCCCCATCTGTTAGGGATCGAGACGTGGCTGCAGATCCGTTACAGCCGTGCGGATAAGATGCCTGTCATCTCGACTGCTAGTGATACGAGGCCGTTGGGATCCAGCACGGCGTTCCGTATTACCCTTCTGAACCCACCGATTCCATATTCTGCTAACAGTCATTGGATCTCGACTAATGCGAGCAGCAATGTCGCGATACGATAAACCGCAATCGCAATAGGCTACAATCCGACCTTTATCAAAGTCGGAAACGTGATGGTACGCATTTCTCCTCCTTACACGAGGCATCACAACAACGTTTCACCAGGTAACGCCGGTCAACTGCTTTTTGTGTATGAGGAATCGGTTGGAAACTTTCCTCATGCCAACCCGTTGTAGGTGTCGCCACCGGCGTCAAACTTGAGTGAATCGTCTGTAAAGCTAATCATTTGCGTATCAGAGCACCTTCTTCCTGTCGGTTAAATTTCGCGTGTGTAGCCCGTCATCTTCGTGGTGTAGCAATTTTAATGGCCAGTAGTGTACGAAACCGTAGGAATAGGAAGGCGAGGCCGCTGTCCGACTGACGCTGACGTCACATTCACTGCCGACGAACGACCGTCATGTAAGGTGACACCGTGCGAGGCTGCGGTCGCAAAGCCCGCGGCGCGGGACTGTTGGATGGCAAGTGAGGCGGCTTCGCCCACATACCCCAGGAGCGTAGCCGGTCGGTCGGGCGGCCATCTTGAGCGCGCTCGAGCAGCCGCAGTGGAGGCGGCGGGCGGCGACCTGTGTCCCGTTGAAAACGTAGATGTCTCGTGGCTAGGGCCTGCCGACGGGCAGACCGTTCGCCTGGTGCTGGTCTTCAGATTCGACGCCACTTCGGCGACTCACCCGTCGATCGGGATCAAATGATGATGATGGGACAACACGACACCCAGTTCCTGAGCGGAGAAAATCTCCGACCCAGCCGGGAATCGAACCCGGGCCCTTGAGCCGTCCGCACACGGACCGTGTATCCGAACGTTGAGCGTACCGAGTTTCTGACGTCATAGCGTGGAAGAGCACGTTCGGGAGTCTTTCCGAAAGTGCAGAGCAATATCTTGCATGAAACTTCCTGGCAGATTAAAACTGTGTGCCCGACCGAGACTCGAACTCGGGACCTTTGCCTTTCGCGGGCAAGTGCTCTACCAACTGAGCTACCGAAGCACGACTCACGCCCGGTGCTCACAGCTTTACTTCTGCCAGTACCTTGTCTCCTACCTTCCAAACTTTACAGAAGCTCTCCTGCGAACCTCGCAGAACTAGCACTCCTGAAAGAAAGAGCACTTGCCCGCGAAAGGCAAAGGTCCCGAGTTCGAGTCTCGGTCGGGCACACAGTTTTAATCTGCCAGGAAGTTTCATATCAGCACACACTCCGCTGCAGAGTGAAAATCTCATTCTGGAAACATCTGGCATGTCATATATTCTGAGCGTCCGTCTGAGCGTCGACCAATGAGATGGCACAACGCCACCTACGTCACACGCACGCCGTCTCCCTTCAGCACAGAGTTGTGAGGCGCCATATTGGCATTCATTTCGAGGCTATACGTATATATGCCGTTTCTGAGCACCAGCAAACTGAGAATCATTAGAAAACCCGTTGTTAGTTGTGTTATTCGTTCCAATAAAATAATGAGAAAGATCGTATTCGTGGCAAAAGAGTTATTGTAACTTGCGTATTATGAGAGTATGCTATTTGAAGGCAGCGGCGTACTGAAGATCCACCCAAAACGCATTGGTCTTGGTACAACTTATTATAATTAAACTTCAATTAATAACGTATCTACGATTCAGATTTTCAGCAAGGGTAACATAATATGATTAGATGCAAAGAGTGTGTTGTTGGTTTAGCATAATGAGTAGTGTCACTCTCGCGAATGGAGTTGTTTGTTGGGGCAGTGGTTCGCGTCTAAATGCTTCCAAATTTTTTTTTCTTAACATTCGCGTTTTTATTGGGCTCTGATACTTTTTTTATTTCTTTGATATAAGTATATACTATAATACTTGATGTTACGTAAACCTTTTTTTTGGGTGACTTTGTTCGATTCGCTTAATCTACATGACAGCTTGCCCTACTTTCCTCCTTTTTCTTCTACGCTTCGTAATCCACATGTTGTAAAGATTCTGCTACTGGGTAGGAACACTGATCAAGTTAGACTGACCTTAGAGTTTTACTAAAATGTGTGAGTGATGAAATAATGTTTGTCTTGTGCGGAGAAGTATTCCAGATTTGTACCGCACTGTTTGTAATGGAACTTTTATAAGACTGTGTTATTATTGGCTGGACGTGGTACTTTCCTTTTCGTGGACGATGGAGCAAATGTGCGTTGTAATAGAGCTAACGTGAGAATTTTACGCGTTGCGTTCGCGTATACCACGTTGGGGCCCACGTACCGTGTGCACAAGTCGCATCGCTGCTGAGCGTTCAGCAGCACGTTGAACTCGGCACGCTCAACGTTGACGTCCCGACAGCACGGTCCGTGTGCCGACGGCTTTAGGATTGAGATTCTGTCGCGCTGACCACTCAGCTACCGGGAGCCGACTCTGCCCCATTCAAAATGTCGTGCAAGGTGTCGAAAACTGATCCACGGCCGATTTTCGGCTCTTCCGCCGTCGCCTCCATTACTATACGTCAGTCTCGGAGCGCCAGTACCTGTATTCTCGTACCTGTTCTCAAAGAGGTGATCCGAGTGACGATTCTCCGTCGACCAGACTTATTCGATCGACCACGCTGGAAGCGACTGTTGCACGTAACGGTTATGGCGTATCGTGATACGTTGCTGCCGTACAGTTCAAGCGTCTCTGCACGGATTGCTGTATAATACATCCCCTTGAAATTCAGAAAGAGAGTGAACACACATTACTTCAGTTTGCGAATGGATTGTGCCTTTATTTAATTATTTCCTGTAGCTGCATGATACCGGAACTTCTTACATGCACCTGCATCCAAGCGAAGAATTAATCAGACAACGTTTTTTTCTGATACGATAACTGAAACTTTGTAACTAAATTTCCTGTTCCTCCACCGCCACCCCTCCTCTCCGCCTCCCTCCTTATCTGCCCCGTAAACACGGAAAAGGGCCGGCCGCTGTGGCCGAGCGGTTCTAGGCGCTTCAGTCTGGAATCGCGCGACCGCTACGGTCGTAGGTTCGAATCCTGCCTCGGGCATGGATGTGTGTGATGTCCTTAGGTTAGTCAGGTTTAAGTAGTTCCAAGTTCTAGGGCACTGTCAGAAGTAAAGTCCCATAGTGCTCAGAGCCATCTGAACCATTTGAACCACTAAAAAGGAAATTGATAATGTGTTAGATGACGATCGCTTTCCCTTTAGGAAATGTGAAATCACCAGAGGGGCACTTCTGACGTTGCGGTTGATAATGGAAGCAAGGCTGAAGAAAAGATCGAGGCACATGCATAGGATATGTCGACCTAGAAAAACCCTTCGACAGTGTCGAATAGTGCAAAACGTTCGGAAACCTGAGAAAAATACGGGTGAGCTTCAGAGAAGGATTGGTAATACACAAAACGTACAAGAGCTAAGAGGGAATACTAAAAGTGGACCACCAAGAGTGAAGTGCTCCGATTAAAATGGGTGTAAGACAGGGATGTGATCTTTCGCCACTACTGTTTCGTCTGTACGTCGAAGAAGCATTGATGTAAATAAAAGAAACGTTCAAGTGTCGAATTAAAATTGAAGGTGAAAAAATATCAGTGATACGATTCGCTGACGACGTTGCTATCCTAAGTGAAGAAGAATCACATGATATTCTGAATGGGATCAACAATGTATTGAGTACAGAGTATGGACTGGGAGTAAATCGAAGAAAGACGAAACTAATGAGAAGTAGCAGATACGACAACAGCAAGAAACTTCAGGAATGGCTGTCACGAAGCAGATCAAGTTAAGGAATTCTGCTACGTAAGCAGCCAAATAACCAATACGGACGGGGCAACGACATCAAAAGGAGGCTAGCACTGGCAAGCAAAAAAGGCATTCCTGGCCAACAGAGGCCTATTGGTATCAAGCATAGGTCTTAAATTGGCGGAGAAATTTCTGCGAATCTAAGTTTGGAGCACAGCATTGTACGGTAGTGAAACATGGACTGTGGGAAAACTGGAACAATTTAAAATCAGTACGTTCCCCTTTGTTACATTCAGGAGTCTATAAAATAATTTGCGACACATGTCCTTCATATTATATAGGACAAGCAGGGCGGGCTTTTTCAGTCAGATATAAAGAGCATCTACTGGGGAAAAAAAGGCACTAACATTCATAATTCTTCTTTCGCTGATCATTTGCTGATCACAGGCCACAAACCACAGGAAATTAATGAAACTGATATTCTGCACGCAGAGAAAAAAGGTCGTAGAGTTGATGTTCTTGAGGAAATGGAAATATTCAAACACTTCTCTCTCAATGACAACCTTATTCTTAATGAACAGTTACAGTTACGTAAAAATAATTTTTTTTAATGGCTTCAAACCTTTACTGAAGGATCCTTAAAAGATATTTTTCATCTACGTCAATTTTTCCTCGCGTTTCTTCTGAAATGTTTTCCTCCCCGTACTCTTATTGCAGTTTAATCACTTACTGTATTTTACTGTAACAAATTACTGAAAAATTTTTTTCATAGTTTCTTACTGCATTTAAATTATAATATGTCTTCATACTTGACCTTTCTATCACGCGAAGCAGATGTTACCAAGTTTCATCACTAGATGGCTTGACACCTCACGTCCACGTCGTAGTATGGCCGGCGCCCGCTCCTCCCAGTCTGTGTCAGTACACACAAGCCGCCCTTAGCGGCAATCTTTAATTTTTAACTGGAAATGACAGTAAAACCTTTACGTAGGATGTTCTGTTATGTGACGCGGCCATTTTGGTGTTGAAATTGTATGACGAGAGCTGTTATGCTCAACTTTTTACGCATGTAAGTACATATTTATATACGAATATTAATTATTACTGTCTTGTATTTTTCTTATTACTGCCTAACTTTGTATCCCCCCTTATTTAGGTAATAAAAATTCTGATGAAGACTCCCTTACTTTAAGAATCGAAACCATCGTCAATTCGACTATAAAATCCATTGCAACCAGTGGGCTGTCTTTACGGTTCCTGCACACAGCTATGTTTCAATTTGTATGAATCGAAGCATTTGAGATGTGGTGATACAGAAGACTGTTGAAAATGAGGTGGACTCATAAGGTGAGAAATGAGGAGGTTCCTCTCAGGATCGGCGAGGAAAGAAATACGTGGAAAACACTGACAAGAAAAAGGGACAGGACGTATGTTAAGAAGTCAGGGAATAACATGCATAGTACTAGCAGGAGCTGTAGAGGGTATTAACTGCAGACGGAGACAGGCATTGAAATGGTTCAAATGGCTCTGAGCACCATGGGACTTAACATCTGAGGTCATCAGTCCCCTAGAACTTAGAACTACTTAAACCTGACTAATCTAAGGACATCACACATCCATGCCCGAGGCAGGATTCGAACCTGCGACCGTAGCGGTCGCGTGGTTCCAGACTGTAGCACCTAGAACCTCTCGGCCACTGCGGCCGGTCATTCAAATGGTGTTGTTGTTGTTCTACTCTTTAGTCCAGAGACTGGTTTCACACACATCTCCATGCTACTCTATACTGGCAAGCTTCTTCATCTCCAAGTACTTAATGCAACCTACATCTTTCTGAATCTGCTTAGTGTATTCATCTCTTGGTCTCCCTCTACGATTTTTACACTCCACGCTGCCCTCCAATGCTAAATTTGTGATCCCTTGATGCCTCAGAACGTGTCCTACCAACCGGTCCCTGCTTCTAGTCAATTTGTGCCACAAACTTCTCTTCTCCCCAATCCTATTCAATACCTCCTCATTAGTTATGTGATCTACCCATCTAATGTTCAGCATTCTTCTGTAGCACCACATTTCAAAAGCTTATATTCTCTTCTTGTCCCAACTATTTATCGTACATGTTTCACTTGCATACATGGCTACACTCCATAAAAATACTTTCGGAAACGACTTCCTGACACTCAAATCTGTACTCGATGTTAACAAATTTCTCTTCTTCGGAAATTATTTCCTTGCCATTGGCAGTCTACATTTTATATCCTCTCTACTTCGACCATCATCAGTTGTTTTGCTCCCCAAATAGGAAAACTCGTCTACTAATGTACTCATTTTCTAATCCAATTGCCTCAGCATCACCCGACTTAATTCGACTACATTCCATTATCATCGTTTTGCCTATGTTGATGTTCATCTTGTATCCTCCTTTCAAGACACTGTCCATTCCATTCAACTGCTCATCCAAGTCCTTTGCTGTATCTGACAGAATTACAATGTCATCGGCAAACCTCAAAGTTTTTTATTTCTTCTCCGTGGATTTTAATACCTACTCCGAACTTTTCTTCTGTTTCCTTTACTGCATGCTCAGTATACAGATTGAATAACATCGGGGAGAGGCTACAAACCTTTCTCACTCCCTTCCCAACCACTGCTTCCCTTTCATACCCCTCGACTCTTATAATTGCCATCTGCTTTCTGTACAAATTGTAAATAGCCTTTCGCTCCCTGTATTTTACCCCTGCCACCTTCAGAATTCGAAAGAGAGTATTCCAATTAACATTGTCAAAAGCTTTCTCTAAGTCTACAAATGCTAGAAACCTAGGGTCAGTATTGCCTCACGTGTTCCAACATTTCTACGGAATGCAAACTGATCTTCCCCGAGGTCGGCTTTTCCATTTGTCTGTAAAGAATTCGTGCTGGTATTTTGCAGCCGCGACGTGTTTAATTGATAGTTCGGTAATTTTCGCACCTGACAACAATTGCTTTCTTTCGGATTGGAATTATTATATTCCTCTTGAGAGATCGAAATACATCCAGGAAACAATTGAGTACGTAGATTGCAAGTTCTGCTCTGAGATGAAGAGTTTGTCACAGGAAAGGAATTTGTGGCGGGCTGCGTGCGACCAGTCAGAGAGTGCAGACAAAACTCACACATGAAACTTCCTGGCAGATTAAAACTGTGTGCCGGGCCGAGACTCGAACTCGGAACCTTTGCCTTTCGCGGGCAAGTGCTCTACCAGGAGAGCTTCTGTACAGTTTGGAAGGTAGGAGACGAGGTACTGGCAGAAGTAAAGCTGTGAGTACCGGGCGTGAGTCGTGCTTCGGTAGCTCAGTTGGTAGAGCACTTGCCCGCGAAAGGCAAAGGTCCCGAGTTCGAGTCTCGGCCCGGCACAGTTTTAATCTGCCAGAAAGTTCCATATCAGCGCAAACTCTGCTGCAGAGTGAAAATCTCATTCTGAAAACTCAGATAGGTGTAAAAGCAGACACTGCTCCAATTCTTCATGCGTGAACCGAACGGGAAGTAGCCATAAATGAAAGGTATCGTCTGCCACCGCCTTTCTTAGTGACTCGTTGGGAGTAGATGTAGATGCGGATGCAGATGGGCTTGGCAGTCTTCCGGCTCCTTCGGTCCCTTCCGAACTCGCGTGTTTTCTGCACTCTTCGAGGCCGTGAAGGCGGGAGTGGCTGGTGCAGCTGGCGCTGGGGTCCAAGTGGCGCTAACTCATTTGCGCGCGAGCGTATTTTGCTCAGGGGCGCGAATTGAAATGAGTGGAGTGAAGAGAGAGTGAGAGAGAGAGAGGGGAGAGAGAGAGAGAGAGAGAGAGAGAGAGAGAGAGAGAAGGTGTCGGGAAGTGTGGAGAATTGGTTCCGCTTGTTGGCAGTCAAATGCGTCCGCCCCTGCATGCCTGGCGTCGAGTGAGGGTGGGGGGGGGGGGGGGAGCGGGGAGGAGGGCGGCACCGGAGACTGCAGATGGTTGCCATGGCAACGGGGCCGCCCTTGGTTCTGCAGCGCGCCCGGGGCCGCTGCCCCCTCCTCTTCTTCTTCTCCATTTTCGCGTTGCCTTTCTTCTCCTCCCGGTCCTCTTATTCAACCCGCACACTGGTTGCTGTCCTCTCTCTCTCTCTCTCTCTCTCTCTCTCTCTCTCTCTCTCCGACGCCTTCTCTCCACCCCTCTTCGTACTTCCCTCTCCACCCCTCTTTGCGTGTGGAGATGCCAGACGCAGCTCCGGGGGGTGTTCAAGGTTATCCGTGGGCCCGCGCGCCCCCGTTCGTATCTAGGCAACCAGACTTTTTTTTATGCCCTTCCCTTAACTCCTCGCGGCGTTTCTTCGAGCCGCGGAACTTCTACTTGCGGCAGCGCCGTACACGGGGTCGTGCATAGGAAGCCGACAGCATGTGATCGAATATCTCAGTACTGTCCATCAGTGGTAGCAAATAATACACTACTGCCCATTAAAATTGTTACACCACGAAGACGACGTGCTACAGACGCGAAATTTAACCGACAGGAAGAAGATGCTGTGATATGCAAATGAGTAGCTTTTCAGAGCATTCACACAAGGTTGGCGCCGATGGCGACACCTACAACGTACTGACATGAGGAAAGTTTCCAACCGATTTCTCATACACAAACAGCAGTTGACAGGCGTTGCCTGGTGAAACGTTGTTGTGATGCCTCGTGTAAGGAGGAGAAATGCGTACCATCACGTTTCCGACTTTGATAAAGGTCGGATTGTAGCCTATCACGATTGCGGTTTATCGAATCGCGACATTGCTGCTCGCGTCGGTCCAGATCCAATGAGTGTTAGCAGAATATGGAATCGGTGGGTTCAGGAGGGTAATACGGAATGCCGTGCTGGAACCCAATGGCCTCGAATCACTAGCAGTCCAGATGACAGGCATCTTATCCGCACGGCTGTAACGGATCGTGCAGCCACGTCTCGATCCCTGAGTCAACAGATGTGGACGTTTGCAAGACAACAACCATCTGCACGAACAATTCGACGTCGTTTGCAGCAGCACGGACTACCAGCTCGGAGACCGTGGCTGCGGTTACCCTCGACGCTGCATCACAGACAGGAGCGCCTGCGACGGTGTACTCTACGACGAACCTCGGTGCACGAATGGCAAAACGTCATTTTTTCGGATGAATCCAGGTTCTGTTTACAGCATCACGATGGTCGCATCCGTGTCTAGCGACATCGCGGTGAACGCACATTGGAAGCGTGTATTCGTCATCGGCATACTGGCGTATCACCCGGCGTGATGGTATGGGGTGCCATCGGTTACACGTCTCGGTCACCTCTTGTTCGCATTGACGGCTCTTTGAACAGTGGACGTTACATTTCAGGTGTGTTACGACCCGTGGCTCTACCCTTCATTCGATCCCTGCGAAACCCTACATTTCAGCAGGATAATGCACGACCGCATGTTGCAGGTCCTGTACGGGCCTTTCTGGATACAGAAAATGTTCGACTGCTGCCCTGCCCAGCACATTCTCCAGATCTGTCACCAACTGAATACGACTGGTCAATTGTGACCGAGCAACTGGCTCGTCACAATACGCCAGTCACTACTCTCGATGAACTGTGGTATCGTGTTGAAGCTGCACGGGCAGCTGTACCTGTACACGCCATCCGAGCTCTGTTCGACTCAATGCCCAGGCGTATCGAGGCCGTTATTACGGCCAGAGGTGGTTGTTCTGGGTACTGATTTCTCAGCATCTATGCACCCAAACTGCGTGAAAATGTAATCACATGTGAGTTCTAGTATAATACAGGGTTATTCCAAATGATTGAAGCGATTTCACAGCTCTACAATAACTTCATTATTTGAGATATTTTCACAATGCTTTGCACACACATACAAAAACTCAAAAAGTTTTTTTAGGCATTAACAAATGTTCGACATGTGCCCCCTTTAGTGATTCGGCAGACATCAAGCCGATAATCAAGTGCCTCCCACACTCGGCGCAGCATGTCCCCATCAATGAGTTTGAAAGCATCGTTGATGCGAGCTCGCAGTTCTGGCACGTTTCTTGGTAGAGGAGGTTTAAACACTGAATCTTTCACATAACCCCACAGAAAGAAATCGCATGGGGCTAAGTCGGGAGAGCGTGGAGGCCGTGACATGAATTGCTGATCATGATCTCCACCACGACCGATCCATCGGTTTTCCAATCTCCTGTTTAAGAAATGCCGAACATCACGATGGAAGTGCGGTGGAGCAGCATCCTGTTGAAAGATGAAGTCGGCGCTGTCGGTCTCCAGGTGTGGCGTGAGCCAATTTTCCAGCATGTCCAGATACACGTGTCCTGTAACGTTTTTTTCGCAGAAGAAAAAGGGGCCGTAAACTTTAAATCGTGAGATTGCACAAAACACGTTAACTTTTCGTGAATTGCGAATTTGCTGCACGAATGCGTGAGGATTCTCTACCGCCCAGATTCGCACATTGTGTCTGTTCACTTCACCATTAAGAAAAAATGTTGCTTCATCACTGAAAACAAGTTTCGCACTGAACGCATCCTCTTCCATGAGCTGTTGCAACCGCGCCGAAAATTCAAAGCGTTTGACTTTGTCATCGGGTGTCAGGGCTTGTAGAAATTGTAAACGATAAGGCTTCCGCTTTAGCCTTTTCCGTAAGATTTTCCAAACCGTCAGCTGTGGTACGTTTAGCTCCCTGCTCGCTTTATTCGTAGACTTCCGCGGGCTACGCGTGAAACTTGCCCGCACGCGTTCAACCGTTTGTTCGCTCACTGCAGGCCGACCCGTTGATTTCCCCTTACAGAGGCATCCAGAAGCTTTAAACTGCGCGTATCACCGCCGAATGGTGGATCTTTGTTGAACTCCGTCCTGAAGTGTCGTTGCACTGTTATGACTGACTGATGTGAGTGCATTTCAAGCACGACATACGCTTTCTCGGCTCCTGTCGCCATTTTGTCTCACTTCGCTCTCGAGCGCTCTGGCGGCAGAAACCTGAAGTGCGGCTTCAGCCGAACAAAACTTTATGAGTTTTTCTACGTATCTGTAGTGTGTCGTGACCATATGTCAATGAATGGAGCTACAGTGAATTTATGAAATCGCTTCAATCATTTGTAATAGCCTTGCATATTTTTCCAATGAATAGCCGTTTTCCATCTGCATTTCTTGTTGGTGTAGCAATTTTAATTGCCAGTAGTGTAGAATAAAAATTTCGATTATACGATCTAAAGAAAAAAATTGGCTGTTAAATTCACGTAGTAAATTATGATTGCACGCGTTGTTTGAAACTGTGTGGAATGGGCCTAATGATTACTAAAGAATTAACTACAACGTATAGAACTATGCATATTTTCCATATAAACAGAGAAATGTTAGGAAATAAAAGAAAGTTATACTGCAGCATATGTAAAAACAGGCAGAAAAAGAATTGATAACCAAAGTCAGAATAGAGATAATATACAAGGAGTACGACTTTGCTTCCGCCGTTTTTTCTCCAACATTTGGGGCTTTAATGAAACAAACTGGTTCCACATGTACCGCTCAAAGTATTTTCCATCGCTGGCCACTACTTTCTGCCATCTTTCGGGCAGTGTACGAATCCCGCGTCGAAAAAATTGTTCGGTTTTTGAAGCGATCCACGAATCGATCCAATGTGTGACTTCTTCGTGATATCTGAAGTGTTGGTCAGCCACGCCATGCGCCGTTGATCTAAACAGGTGATAGTCAAAGGGAGCAGTGTCTGGAGAATACGGCGGGCGGGGTACGACTTTACCACTGTAACGTTTCCAAGCACGTTTTGACCTCTCTTGCAACGTTGGGTCGAGCGTTGTCGTGCTGGAAAATCACTTTATCGTGCCTCTCGCTGTATTGCGGCCGTTTGTCTTTTAATGCTCTGCTCAGACGCATTAATTGCGTTCGATAACGAGCAGCTGTGATTGTTTCACTCGGTTTTAACACCTGTCGGTTAAATTTCGCGTCTGTAGCACGTCATCTTCGTGGTGTAGCAAATTTAATGGCCAGTAGTGTAACTTCCAAAATAAATATCCTATTACTTTCAAACTTGGCATGCTTGTTAAACACAAAGCCCTTAATGCAGAACTCTTGAATTTTCCAAAATCTATTAAAAACTGTGGCAAAATTCTGATAATTAACTGAAAATTTGAGTTTTTTTTCTGAACATTGTAACGTTGCTACGACAAATGTGTAACGTTGCTACATCAAATATATGCCTATGTTCGTCTATGATAATCGACTAGATAAGGAACCTGAGCTATCAGTAAACGGAATGTAACTTGCATAATACTGTACTGTGTGCGTGTTGTGTGCCAGTTTCATTGTCATTATAGCCCTCAACACATCGTTACATGATAAACTTAATACTAACATTTGGATAATCTATCTGACTGCGTATTTGAATATGAATTACTACACGAACAAATGAATCTGTAACAACGAATACCTAAGGTGTGTGACTACAAGAACTTAGAGGTGATACAGAATCTGGCGTGTGCAACGGAATGTACTGGATCAGAGTGGATGACAAGTTGTGGTGTGTCTGTGTTGTGGCCCTAAGTTTTGCACTCACCTCTTTAGATGACTGCCTTTTTCCATGCCTCTTACAGCAATTCGCAGCGGCTAAAGGTTATTGTTACTGAGAATGAATTTAATAAAAAGGAGTTTGTTTGGGTTCTGTTAGCTGCTAAATACCTTGTAAGAAGGGATTTCGTAAATCAAGTCTATTTAAAAGCTTCAGAAATCATAATGACCAATAATAGACAGTGGCAGTTACGTAAATATCAATAATGGCAGAGTGCAGGATTAACAAATTATTTGAATATGTGAGTGCAGGCTTTCTCGGCGAATTTCATATATGACGTCTTCACGGGTTGTCAGCCGAGTAGCGCCGTCGTCTCGTAGCAACGTTTCGATGGAATGCGTCTCAATCTTCGCCTGAAGATGATGGGGACGCATTCCATCGAAACGTTGCTACGAGACGACGGCTCTACTCGGCTGACAACCCGTGAAGACGTCATATAAAAAATATTTCAATTTCAAAGTTACATTAACATTAAATAACCACACCATATTTATGAATTAGATGTGGAGAATGCCGGCCGCAGTGGCTGTGCAGTTCTGGCGCTGCAGTCCGGAACCGCTGGGCTGCTACGGTCGCAGGTTCGAATCCTGCCTCGGGCATGGCTGTGTGTGATGCCCTTAGGTTAGTTAGGTTTAAGTAGTTCTCAGTTCTAGGGGACTTATGACCTAAGATGTTGAGTCCCATAGTGCTCAGAGCCATTTGAACTATTTTTTGGATGTGGAGAATAATAATTATTATTAGGAGGATAAGGAGGCTTCTTTAAGTGACAAGGAAAACATGGGATTATTGCAGACTCGGACTAACAATCACGACCCTAAGCCTGCAATTGCTTTTGCGCTGTGCTTGCGAATTTTACCCTGAATTCGATCTTCAGGCTTAGTTAAGCCATCTAAATCTCTCCTGAAAGCAGGCCTTGAGTGTGGCAAGGCCTGCCGTCATCGACCTGAGGGCAGCGTGATACGTCTCCTGTCTCCCACCTCTCGACCGACACTACTTACTGGAGTTGTGGCGATTCGTGAATGAGTCGTTCGTTTGAACGACTCTAAATAAAGAATCGTAACAATCGAATCGTGATACGGACGAATCGTCGTTCAAAAGAATCTTTAGAACGACTGCTTGTTTCCGAGTCGTGAGGATTCCAAGTTCCAACGATTCATCGATTATTAGTACACTATGCTTCGAAGGCAACTTCCGAATCATGCCGAGTCGTGCCGAATGATTACGACCGCTAGATGGCAGTCAAGTGGCGGATGCGTGTGAACAAAGGAAGCTCGGAACGAACAAACGAAGTTCGTGGGCCGTAATATTACTCGTGAAAACCAAGCTGACACATGGCGGTGGCTGACGGGAACGAGCGTAAAGGCGTCTCCCATTTACCATCGCTACCATCAGCCACCGCGCCGACGTCAGCTTAGTCTGCGCGAGTAATACACGGACTAGCGATGACAGAAACGTTATACAGCGAGTACACAGCTCCCAATACACACGATTAAAATAAAGAAATCCAAGTATGACGAATAAATACGTACCTCTTATTTGTTGCAGATGCAATGCAAAACACACACACCTTCTTTACACACGAGCAATAGCACTTGGATCATGTATTATATTTCGCTTATCTCGAAAACGGCACTAATGATTTGGATGAAATTTTGTATATAGACTGGTTTTTGCTTTTTGAGTTCACCTACATAGTTCCATTCTTTCGTAAAAAGTCAATTTTACAACATATATATCCTACATAGTTCCATTCGTAAACCAAGTCTGCCTCGCTGCTAGATTTTGTTACTATAAAACAGACGTCTGTAGTTAGATATGTTCAAGCCATACAATCAAACTGGCATACCACGTAATTTTGCACCACCTTCCGCACAAATCGACTCCTCTTTCCTGGCATACTGAAATAAAACAATAGATGCAATCAAATCAAACGTGACCTTTCATCAATTAAGGCATTACACGTATAAATCGTGCATCACACTTGTAACGCCATATGCGTGTTTACTCATAAATAAACTGTTTGTGGCATATCTTATCATGACACAGTTCGATTATAACCCAATTGACAATTTCAGACATGTCCTGCCATCTGTGAGTAAGATGTAGAACTTTTTGCATTCCGTAAGAATCGTGCCATCGCAGACTAGAATGAATCGTGAAAGAATCGTGAACGAATCGTAGGAATCGATTCGCAATGTGAGATTGAATCGTCTTACACAAAGCAAAGAGTAGCGTTAAGTTGGTTGTACTGTTTTCAGTGTAATGAAGAGTTCTGACACGCTCCTTACAACATGAAGTTTCAAATGTAACAGCTCGTTCATTTTTTCATAAATTAAAAAAAAAATTCTAGAGTTTCATACACTTGTAAGTATGGTTTGTATGCTGTGCAGAATTCATTGAAGAATCTCTCTTGCTTATGAAGGAAAGTGTACCTATAGCACCAAATGCAGCCAATAGTAAGTGAAAAAATGAAATTTCACATGTAAAAAAAAAAGTTTATTTTGTTATGTTTTTGAACTTGCACTGCTATGAGTGTGTACCCTGAATCCTTTCTGGTCATGCTGACGAAGTTGTACGAATTTATTACTAAAAGTATAGACAGTGGAAATTAAAATGTCTTGTGGTGTCTCTCCTGCCCCAAGTCGGTCCGTTTGACGTTCTACCCCCTTAGCGAACATAAGTGAAATGGCCGCATAAAACAGATTGTAGGAAAGATACTTGTCCGATCAATCCTTGAGTAATATTCGCCATTCGCCGGGCTCTTACCAGGTTGCACTAAGAGGTGGACGTACAGGTACATACGAAGTAGTGGAAGTTTTACAATTTGAGAGATAACCGAACCAAATTTTGCACATCTTATTGGCTATAATCCGGATTTTTTTCGGTTTCTTTTCTACATACACTGCTGGCCACCGTAAATGCAACACCAAGAAAGACAAGAGGTAGCACAACAAAATTTATTTTGTAGATAACATGTTGACCAAGTATCAAATGATTACGTTTACAGACGTCTGTGACATGTGGTTCCTGCCAGAATCAGTAGCCAGAGTAGCCGCCATTGTTGGGGATCACCGCTGCCACACGTCTCGGCATTGAGTCAAAGAGACGTTGGATGTGTTCCTGGGGTACAGCAGCCCAAGCAGCTTCCACACGTTGCCGAAGATCATCTGGTGTGGCAGCTGGGGATGGAATCTGGGTCACTCGTTGAGCAACCGTGGACCACATGTTTTCTATCGGCGAAAGATCCGGAGAGCGAGCCGGCCAGGGAAGCAATTCAATCTGGTTATTGACGAAGAACCTTTGGACAATGCGTGCCACGTGTGGTCGCGCATTATCCTGTTGAAATATGGCTGTGGCCGAGCCCTGAAGGTAAGGAAGGACAACTGGCTCCAGCACCTCGGATATGTAGCGCCGGCTGTTTAAAGTACCGGCAATGCGTACTAGAGGCGTGTGAGAGTAATATCGAATACCATAATACCCGGTGCAAGACCAGTGTGGCGGTGCATAATGCAGCTGTCCAGCATCCTCTCTCCACGGTGTCTCCACACTCGAATCCGACCATCGTGGTGCTGCAGACAGAAGCGTGCCTCGTCAGTAAAGACAACGTCACTCCATTCTGCCGTCCACATCCGTCTGTCATCACACCATTGGCGACGGAGACATCTGGGGTTCTGCGTCAATGGTAGACGAAGCAATGGACGTCTTGCGGACAGACCACTCTGCTGTAAACGGCGTCGAATGGTACGCGCAGACACTGGATGATGCGTTACAGACGCAATGTGCTGTGCTATGGTTCGGGATGTCACTGAGCGATCCGTCACTGCCATGCGCACAATTTGCCCATCAGCACGTGCAGTGGTGCACCGAGGTGAATGCGATCGACCACGTCGGTCCGTCGTACCCTCCTGCATCCAACGGTCACATATCCGCATTACAGTTGTTTGGTTTCGTCCAACACGACTAGCGATTTCTCTGTATGATAATCCACAATCTCGAAAAGCCACTATCCTTCCTCTGTCGAACTCGGATACTTGATCAAACGATGTTCGCTGTTGTCTACGAGGCATAACTGATCGTCTTGTGAAACAACCACAAGGTAAACACACATGCCGAACGTACACTCGTCGAAATCGCCAAGCCTTAAATGGCGCTATGAGGTGGCGCCACAGGCGCGCGTGATGTGCGTCTGCGCTGAAATTCTAATCAGTCGCATATCTCATCGCTGCAAACCCATGGTGTAAATTTCACTTGATTCGGATGCTTCCTTCAGGGTGTTGCATTTACGGTGGCCAGCAGTGTACTTAGATCCAGACGTTGCCGGATACTTTCTGAACACACACTGTAAGATGCTTTTCTCAAAAGGTTACTGTACTTAATCACTTCCAGAATGAGCTAAGGTATTCTTAGTAATTAGATGAATAAGTCTGTGTGCCAGTTTTTTATAGTCAAACTTAGAACTGAGATTCCTCATTGAGTGCTGCAACATCTCAACTGGGATACTATGAGTTACAACCCGAATTCTCTGTTTTAACTCGTCCTGGGTTTTCGGCTGAGTCGCGTAGACTTTGCTCTTGAGGTAGCCGCACAAGAAAAAAATTACGAACGGATAAATCTGGCGACGAATAGTGAGATCACACGGCTGCCAAACAATTCTCGCACGTATGCCATTGATTGCCGAGCAGTGTGTGACGTTGCTCCGTCCTTTTGAAACCGGGCTTCTTGACCGTTTGGAAAGTTGTTCAATGCAGGTGTCACGACAGTTCGTAACATCACCACGTGACGATCGGCATAGACAGTTACTGTGTTTCCCTGTTCATTTGCGAAAAACTACGGTCCGATAACCCCATGTGACGAAACACCACACCACACTGTCACTTTACTAGCGTGTAAAGGGCGCTAATGAACGTCATTAGGATTGGTGTTTACTCAGTAAGTTCAGTTTATTCACATAACCTGTGAGATGAAAATGTGCCTCGTCTGACATCCACAACTTGTGTGGAAATTCATTGTCGTATTTTTTCTCATATCATTTATTGACTGAATCTTAATCGTAACCGGTAATCGTAGTCCTTCAATAGTTGCACAACCGGTAGTTTGTACGGATGAAATTTTAAATCGAGATGAAGAATTCTGCGACCACTCTCCCGCGACATTCCAATCACTGCAGCTGGCGCACCAATTAAACGCCGTGGGCTTCGTAAGACAGACTTGCGTACAACATCAATGTTCGCTGGAGAACGCACAGTTCTTTGTCGTCATGATGGTTTATTCCTGAGAGTACATCCAGTCTCTTGAAACTTATTGATGCAACATTTTATCGCGTGTTTCGACGGAACGACGTCATGACGTCATAAAAACCGTCAAAACTCCGTGTGCACCGCTACCAAACCGTCATTACTCACTCACTCACTGGTCATACCGGACTCGAGAGTCCATTACCGCAGCGACGTATTTTCGCCACCTGTCCCTGTTTTGGGCTATTTCCTTCCATTCACCTTCAGTACCTAGGCTCCTCAAATCAGCCCTCACGTTGACCTCCCATCTGCGCCTCGGCCTCCCCGCAGGACGTTTTCCGTCTACCACTACTCTGCGCGCTGCCCTGCCCTCATCCATTCGAGCTACGTGACCCGACCATCGCAGCCTATCTGATTTAATAATACTGACTATGTCACGGCTTGAGTAGAGTTCGTGAACCTCTTCGTTATGCAGTTTTCGCCACTCTCCGCTAATGTCATACCTTTTTGCTCCGAAAATTTTCCTCGAAGTTTTATTTTCAAATAATCGAAACGGCTTTTCATTTTGCACACTGAGAGACCGAGTCTCACTCCCATACAGCATAAAAAAATGGTTCAAATGGCTCTGAGCACTATGGGTCTTAACATCTATGGCCATCAGTCCCCTAGAACTTAGAACTACTTAAACCTAACTAACCTAAGGACATCACACAACACCCAGTCATCACGAGGCAGAGAAACTCCCTGACCCCGCCGGGAATCGAACCCGGGAACCCGGGCGCGGGAAGCGAGAACGCTACCGCATATCCACGAGCTGCGGATCCGTACAGCATAACTGGTAGAATAATAGTTTTGTATATTCTAATCTTTAAATTCCTAGACAATATCCGTGATGAAAGTAATCTATTCAGTGAGAAGTAGCACGTTATTTCCCGCCCGTAATTTCTTCTTCAGTTCGGATTCAATCTCATTTTTCGAAGTGATGTCTACGCGTAGATACTTAAATGTGTTCACTTTTTCAAACTGCATGTCTCCAACTCTTAACATTTCCTGATCTGTTGCTGTTGGCATTCTTGTAGTAACCAGGTATTTAGTTTTGTCTTCACTTATCCTTAGACCTACATGGTCACTGGCCTTGATTAACGCATTCGCATTTGCTGTTACAGATTCTTTCCTATCGCTATGATGTTTAGATCATCTGCATACCCTAATATCTTAATATTTCCATTTAACTCCACACCCTCTGAATTATCTGCTGCCATTCGTACAATATATTCTAGGACTAAATTAAAAAGTAGCGGAGACAGGGCATCTCCCTGCTTAAGTCCGTTCTTTATTACAAATTCTTCTGACTCCAATTTCACCACGCGTACTCTACCTTCTGTGTTTTTCAAACTCGCTTCTATAAGTCTAACATACTTCTTTGGTATTGCAAGTTCCAAAAGAATTCTGTACAATTTTGACTACAATACTGAATCATATACTTTTGTAAAATCTATGAAAAGATTATGAACTGGTTTATTGTATTTTCATTTCTTTTCCAAAATTTGACGCAGGTTTTATATTTGGTCTATAGTTGATCTGTTCCTCCGAAAGCCGGCTTGGTAAAACCGTCATTGTTTTCGTAAAACATTTTTATGGCTAACGCACGCTGTTATCCGTTCCACTGATCCACGATTACTGAAATGGCGGACTGTTTACTCGCTGACTGTCACGAACTCGCAGTGCTGCCACCTGCCCATGGCTGCCACTACTCAGTTATTCTGTGTCACACTGAACAGCTACTGCTGCCGGGAGTTGCGATGGGAAGTTGCACTCACGCCATGGCGTCTCCCATTTCTCACGCACGCCTCCTCGAAGTTACTGAAGTGCAAGTCTCAGTCGGAAAAAGCTATAAAGAAACAGCTGTACACCTCGTAACCCCAAGTCGCACTAAAATTGTTTTCTCGGTGGAAGGTTAACAATAGTTAAATAGAAGTATTTTTGTGCGAAAATTTAGACTCTATTGCGGTAAGCTTGCACAGACCAGTTACTACGAACCTCACTCTAAGCTGTAACAAAGTCTGAAAAGTCCTCACGCAAGCATCATTCGTAATCGTAGCCACTTTATGGTAATCGTTAATAACATTTCCCAGAAAGTTTTCCAACGAATTGGTCGCTCAAATGTTGCTACAATCAGTCTCACGTAATACTGTGTTCACGTTCGCGAGTAAGCAACGCGCAAGTTGCGAATTTCACAATGTGCATTAAGTCAAACTCTCTTCCTCGCCGTACGGCACTTCTCAAACCTTTTTGTACCGAAATATCACAACAATTTTCACAGGAGCGCGTATCATTAGGTCTGACCGCTACGACATCCGAGGCCCCGACTGTCATTATCTCTCTACACAAAAGCAGTTTCTAGTCCCCCACAAAATGCGCGAGTGTGCTAATTTCTGATTGGCAGAGAAACGTAACAGCCAAACGGAAAATGGGATCGAAGCATCAAACCCGCTCAATCCCGAAGATATGCAAATACTGTACAGGGTTATTACAAATGATTGAAGCGATTTCACAGCTGTACAATAACTTTATTATTTGAGATATTTTCACAATGCTTTGCACACACATACAAAAACTCAAAAAGTTTTTTTAGGCATTCACAAATGTTCGATATGTGCCCCTTTAGTGATTCGGCAGACATCAAGCCGATAATCAAGTTCCTCCCACACTCGGCGCAGCATGTCCCCATCAATGAGTTTGAAAGCATCGTTGATGCGAGCTCGCAGTTCTGGCACGTTTCTTGGTAGAGGAGGTTTAAACACTGAATCTTTCACATAACCCCACAGAAAGAAATCGCATGGGGTTAAGTCGGGAGACCGTGGAGGCCATGACATGAATAGCTGATCGTGATCTCCACCACGACCGATCCATCGGTTTTCCAATTTCCTGTTTAAGAAATGCCGAACATCGTGATGGAAGTGCGGTGGAGCACCATCCTGTTGAAAGATGAAGTCGGCGCTGTCGGTCTCCAGGTGTGGCGTGAGCCAATTTTCCAGCATGTCCAGATACACGTGTCCTGTAACGTTTTTTTCGCAGAAGAAAAAGGGGCCGTAAACTTTAAATCGTGAGATTGCACAAAACACGTTAACTTTTCGTGAATTGCGAATTTGCTGCACGAATGCGTGAGGATTCTCTACCGCCCAGATTCGCACATTGTGTCTGTTCACTTCACCATTAAGAAAAAATGTTGCTTCATCACTGAAAACAAGTTTCGCACTGAACGCATCCTCTTCCATGAGCTGTTGCAACCGCGCCGAAAATTCAAAGCGTTTGACTTTGTCATCGGGTGTCAGGGCTTGTAGAAATTGTAAACGGTAAGGCTTCCGCTTTAGCCTTTTCCGTAAGATTTTCCAAACCGTCGGCTGTGGTACGTTTAGCTCCCTGCTCGCTTTATTCGTCGACTTCCGCGGGCTACGCGTGAAACTTGCCCGCACGCGTTCAACCGTTTGTTCGCTCACTGCAGGCCGACCCGTTGATTTCCCCTTACAGAGGCATCCAAAAGCTTTAAACTGCGCATATCACCGCCGAATGGTGGATCTTTGTTGAACTTCGTCCTGAAGTGTCGTTGCACTGTTATGACTGACTGATGTGAGTGCATTTCAAGCACGACATACGCTTTCTCGGCTCCTGTCGCCATTTTGTCTCACTGCGCTCTCGAGCGCTCTGGCGTCAGAAACCTGAAGTGCGGCTTCAGCCGAACAAAACTTTATGAGTTTTTCTACGTATCTTTAGTGTGTTGACCATTTGTCAATGAATGGAGCTACAGTGAATTTATGAAATCGCTTCAATCATTTGTAATAGCCCTGTATTTTAATATGTTGTTCTTCAAGTAAATGTTTCGTTACGGAGTTACGGCTAATAAAAGATTTTGCCTGAAATTTAACTTCGCTAATATGAAGCCACCGCAAAACTGTACGAGGTTAAAGAAAAGCACGATTTTTTTTTTGTTTTGTTCTAGTGAATGTCCCAGACATGTGTCTGCAGTAGTTTTCCAGAACATCCAGAGAAGCGAAGACCACGACTTGCCCTTGGAACGCACTGAAGACACTGCACAGAAGCGCAACCTGCACCCCTCGACAGCGCCTGCATTTACGAGGGCTGTTCAATAAAGAACGATCATAATTTTTCTATGGCCGTAATTCCTCGTGCTAAAATTTAATCTTGTTGTATTCTGTGAGCTTAATGTGCAACAGACACGCCGCAGTAGTTTCATTGTTGGGACTCCTGGTTCCCGCCTGCGAGAGGCAGCCAAGGTCAGACACGTTCAGTATCGCCTGCCGCTGGAATGGAGGCAACACGCGAGGACCAATATAAGGCTCTGAGACTCTGCTTTCGTCTCAACAAATCTTCAGCTGTGGCCTGTACAGTGTTGCAGGAGGCCTGTGGAGAGTCTGTTTTTCCCTACAGCACAGCTCGAAGGTGGTTTAAAGACGGGAGACAATTTCAAAGGAAGGTGGACCCGGTGCCCCAGTCTCTGCTCCTACGGAAGAAAACATCAACACTGGTGCTGTCATTG
Organism: Schistocerca americana; assembly: GCF_021461395.2. Taxonomy (NCBI): domain Eukaryota; kingdom Metazoa; phylum Arthropoda; class Insecta; order Orthoptera; family Acrididae; genus Schistocerca; species Schistocerca americana. Next base: position 197,236,255 of record NC_060129.1, on the reverse strand, counting down.
CGAGAGAGGATCGACGAATTACCTTAAGATCACTTTCTGAAATACTGAACATTTCATTGGGTGCCACCCACGCGTCGGTGAAAGAAAAATTGCACACGAACCGTGTTTGTGCGCGATGGGTTCCGAGACTGTCGAGTACCAGACAAAGGGACATTCGCGTGCAGGTCTGCATGCAGTGAAAGTTGATGTTAGAGGAAGGTCCGTAGTTTCTTTCAGATGTAATCACTGCTGACGGAACTTGGCTGCATCATTTCGGTCCTGAGAGCAAACAGCAAAGCTCAGTGTGGAAATCTCCTCCGTCAGCAACCCCCCAAAAAAGCAAAAGTGATTGTTTCTGCTGATACAGTTATGGTCATCTCATTCTTTGATATTCGTGGAGTGGTTTATCAGGATGTTGTACCTGCACACACACATCAGTAACTGAACAGTACTACAGGCATGTCCTGAAGAACATTGCGAGGCGCAAGAGACCACATTTCCGTGAAGCAGGCTGGATGCTGCACCACGATAATGCGCGGCCGCATGTTGTCAATTTTATCGCAGATTATCTTGCAAAAACCGACGTGATGTGCATCCCTCACCTTTCCTATAGTCTAGATGCAGCCCCGTGTGACTTTTTTATACTCCCTAACACGAAGAAGAGCCTTTGTGGGAGACATTATCAATCATCAAAAGCAGTGTTGAAGGCTGCGGAGGCGATTTTGAAGAACCTCTCAAAAAATGGTTCCCAGCATGTGTTCGAAGACTGGCAGGGACGCTCGTACAAGTGCATCGCATTCATGGGAGACTACTTTGAGAGGGGCCATCAAAATTATGAGGACGAGTAAAAATTGTGATCATTCTTTATTAAACAGCCCTCGTGTATTCCGGCAAGCATTTCGCCGGTGTTTGCACATTTTGTCCAGTCCGTGTAGATGCAGTGCAAACGCGATCCACACCGACGTCTGAGGCGCGTCGCGACGCCGGGCGTCGATCTTGGGCGTCGCTATCGACCGGAGCGGCGCCATCTTGGGACGCGGGGCGCCGCGCCGCGCCCATTGTTTTGCGGCGGCGTGCACAGCGAAGCCACTGGCGGAGGGTACTTTCGTCGTACCACACAGGGATGTTTCAGGGAAAAATAAAAATAAGTAGCTGGCCCGTGCCCACATTCTTTCGAGACAAAACGTAGACACTTATAAGTAAACCTACCCGAGGAATACACTTTGATTACGATCTCGACTTTGAGTAAGTTGAGATGCAGAGCAAAATCAGATAGGCATATTTTTCTGTAGGTGCGCATGCAACTGAATTTAATATTTCTGAGTGAATACCGTTGAAACGATAACAAGTGTAAAAAAAAAAAATACTTCAAAAATAAAAGTTCTGTTTTTATGTACGTTACAACAGTGCACCCAAATTTGACGAAAAAGTCATTTTTGCGATATCCCTGCCTCTCGGCATTTTGTTTTACCCGAACAATTCTGCACTTCCATGTTAAAACAATAATGTTCAAGCAATTTCAAATATAACGTAAACAAGGGTTAAAAATAAAAGAATTCGCAAAATCTAAGAAGAAAACAAAACAAAACACAACATATTTTACGTTTCAAAAGTTAAAAGAAAAAATATGTATAGAACAACATATGTAGAATATTAATTTAAAATAAATTCGTACGGGAAAGACTTATAAAACAACCCAGCATTACAATTGTCAGATGTTGGGAGTCTTTACTGTGATATACAGATACTACTGGCTTATTTATGACAAATACGTCTTTGGAATAGCACTTCATCGTATATAACTGAATTTGGTATAAACTATGATAACGCTTCGCACTTAGCCAAATGTGGAAATGAAAAATAAAATAGTGTGGCGGAGGGGAATGAGAAAAGAATGACTGTTTCGACAGAAAAGAATGACTGTTTCGACAGATATAGGTAGACCGTTGTAACATACGTTAAAAACCATATAACTTTCAAGGTTTTTTTTTTATATCTCTTAGCGTTTCAACGGTATTCTTTAAAAAATATTAAACTCAATTTTTATTCAATAGCGTGTTTCACCCCACCAGTGGCCGTGTGGGCACGTATAAAAAATTATGCGTCTCACTTTGTTCTACACAACACATTTGTACCCGATCAGAAACGTAAGTGTGCTCTCGTGTGGGTTTAGTCGCTTGTTCTCTTAAGGGGGGGGGGGGGGGGGACCACATAGGGATGCTGTTTGACACTGATTTTTTTGATTGGGAAGAACTAATTACAATTTGAGTAAATTTTGACATCTTTTCACTCACATTTCGAACAGTTTTTGTGGTTTTTTTTTTAATAATTACAGCGAAAAATAACAACGTTACGCTGTGATGTCCGCTCTGAAGGTTGTGAGTGTAGTTCTCCAGTTGCGTGCAGTGTAGCCACTCCCACTGTCATCTGAAATCAGAAAGATTTTGACTTTACATTAATATCTTAATTTCTAAGAATATGAACCTCAACGCAGGTGAAAATAAGGAAATTAAAAATTTTTTAGGTGTTGGAACAATTTACTTCGATTTTCACGACTTCTTTCCTCTAATTATACAAAGAAAAACACCGTTAAAACCATGATATCTCACAAGTTGGTTCATATAATTCGTAATTTTATGAAGGGTCATACTATCAAATTTCATAATTATCGGTTCTATACTTTTTGAGTGGACTGCAGGCAAATGTGAAAAAGAGTCATTTCGAGTTAAACGTGTTTGAAACCTGAATTACCGGAAACTAGAAATTCAAGGAAGTTACCAATAATGTAAAATGCGTACCGATTAATCTGCGATTCCAGCACCGTATAGTAATCCTCCTCCTCCTTTCGCATACGCTTCTTTGCGCTCTTGCACCAGTGCTTTCCGATCTTCCCCCGATTCCGGTGAACTGCGTCAATTCTGCACCGGCTCACGCGCTGGTTGTTCGGCACAATTGAAGCTTTGCGTGCCTACTACCATTCCTGTCTCGTTCATCACCATCATAAGTGACGAATTTCCTTCACTGAATAACCCCGCTGCCAATTCAACGACAGTTAGGCCGGAGTGCAGGTGTTTAGTTGCTAATCGCCAAATAGTGGAATTGGGTCCGACTGCCTCAGACTTTTACTGTCTTTGATGCAGAATTGTCTGCGATCTTGCGGGCACTGGAGCAGATGGGGCTTTCTTCCTCTCCTAAATTTCTTGTCTGTTCCGATTCACTCAGCGCCCTTCACTCATTGCAACGTTTGTATCCGGCAGACAAAATAGTCCAGACCATCCAGGATGCCCTCCTCCGACTACAGCTTTCTGCTGGGTTCCGGGGCATGTCGGCATTGCTGGGAATGAAAGGGCAGATCTCGCAGCCGAGGAGGCGTGCCTCGCCCCACAAGTATCTCAGTGTGCTGTCCCCTGCACGCACTCACCTCGCTGTTGAGCTCACGGGGGGAGGGTGAGTGGCTGGAAGTGATTGACAGTAAGCTCCGTATAGTCGAGCCCACAACGCGTGTGTGGTGTACTTCCTCTCAGCCCCGCCGACGGGACGAGGTTCTCCTCACGCGGCTTCGAATAGGCCACAGCCCTATGACGCACGGCTTCCTGCTGCGGCGGGAGGACCCTCCAATGTGTGGTGCTTGCGGCGTCCAGGTCACTGTGCGCCACGTTTTATTGGATTGCGTTTTATTTTCTGACCAGCGGGTCGCGGCTGACTTGCCAGCGGACCTGCCATCTCTTTTAGGCAACACTCGGACGAATGTAGTTAAAGTTGTAAAGTTCTGTGCCGTGTCAAATGTTTTTACAAAGATTTTAGGGAGAGGATTTTAATTTGCTCACTGTGTGACAAACTCGCCCATATTTTATGTAAGTGGCCACCCAACGACAATTTTGTGTGACATTCTTGTTGCTATGTCTTCCCTTTCCTTCGGTTTTACTTTCTTATGTAGTATTTTCCTTCTTTTCTTGCTTTCTTTGAGAGTGTTTTTCTGTTTTATTAGGTCTCTTCACATTCGTTCCTTTTAATGTGTGTCAGGGCGCTGATGACCTCGATGTTGAGCGCCCATAAGCCCCAACACACACACACACACACACACACACACACACACACACACACACACACACAAATAGTAGAATTAAAACTTCCATTCGCATTTTTGTGTGTGGTCACCCAAACATCTCTCCAGTAATTCATCCCTTGACGAATCTTCATAATCTGTACCCGATGTGCACTCCGTTCTATGCTCATAAAATCTAAACGAATGCGAATTTCGCTTTGAAATTTTGACAACGTGTTCTTGGAGAGTTAAGCTAACGATTTATGCATTTAAAAAAAGAAATCGGATTTTTTGAACCTCAGAATGTGGTTTCCGCCCTTAATTTAACCACATACTGGTGACCCCCCCATGTTAGTGGGCGCCAACAGAATATTTTCGCAATCGGAGGATAAATTTTACGGCAGGTCCTGTCGCATCGGAAAACGCCTCTATCAATGATTTTCACCCCAAATCCTGTGTCATGTCTCACCTATTTCTCGATAATACAAAGCGTGCTTCCGTTCTTTGAACTTTCTCGATGCACTCCGTCAGTCCTACCTGGTAAGGATCCCACACCGCGCAGCAGTATTCTAAAAGAGGACGGACAAGCGTAGTGTAGGCAGTCTCCTTAGTAGGTCTGTTGCATCTTCTTAGTGTTCTGTCAATAAATCACTGTCTGTGGTTCCCCTTCACCACTACATTATCTGTCTGTTCTTTCCAATTGCAAGTCGTTGCTGATTGTCATTCGTAGGTATCTAATCGAATTGATAGACTGTGTGATGTGTGTGATTTATAGCGTAACAGAATTTTATCGAATTTCTTTTCGCGCTTCTGTGGATGACCTCACGCTTTTCGTTATTTAGCGTCAGTTGCCAATGGTCGCACCATACGGATATCTTATCTACACGGGTTTGATCATCTGATGACTTTATAACACGGTAAAGGACAGCATTACCTGCAGACAAAGAGGGCTGCTGAGATTTGTCTCCTAAACCGCTTATGTAGATTGTAAGCGGTCCGTAGGCCCTTACTATAAATTTGCACTCGGCACAGGTCGATAGGGCGAACGATCGATTGTGTCGTGTTTGCGAGAGCGAGTGTGGAGCTGAGCCAGTGCCATGTTGCGGGTAGAGGTGTGTGGATGTCTTTGTTGAAATGCAAGGCTTTAACGGAGAAGGGAGTCGCCATCGCCGTGGCTAGACCCCTTTGTACTAGAATAATACCGGGAAGGTGAAGAAGTATTATTACGAAAGTGATCAGTGACGTTACTAGGGCCGATATTTGGTTTCGCGTCTACCGCGCCGGCCTAACCTTGGATTGCAGTGTCGGATGCAGTCATGGATTAGCGTGTGACGATAATGAAAAATGAAGAAGCCTGTGCTGAGATTAGCCGCAATTAGATATGTATGACGAAGGCAGTGGCTGTCTCCTTTTTTGTGTTTTTGAGACGAATATAGGTTCGTAATTAGTGAAACTCTGTTGGTGTTTTTCTTGTTACCAGACATTTCATTATTACAGTATTGAACAGGACGAACTGGAAAGTAACAACTTCCGTAGCAGTCAATTCCGATTACCAGCCCCATTAGGTACACGGTCACATTAATAATAATTATTGGGCTGCTATTCGATCAGATCAGGTCGGGATAAATAAACGGAGGTGTTACAAGATCAGGAAAACCACAGGGCCCGTTAACACTTCGTTGCGGAGGACCAGGTACTACTTCTATTTTACTAGATGACTTTCCGTCTGTTACTACGAACTGTGACCTGTGTGACAGGAAATCCCAGTCGCAGAAATGAGCCGATTCTCCGTAGGCACGCAGTTTGGTTAGAAGGCGATTGTGCGGAACCGTGTCAAAAGCCTTCTGGAATAAATTTCGCATTCCAATATCACGTATGGTAGGATCCTTTTGTTATATTATTGTTAGAAGACTACTGTGTGATGTAAACCTGCCTTTCGCTGGTTGCTTTGGTAATTATAAATTCTGTGTTGTACTGCAATGCAACTGGAATTTCGAGGAAAATTTTGTTTTGTATACTGTATTAATCTTAGCTTGCAAAGGTTCCAGACTGGTGAACAGTACTCAAGATTCGGTCGAGCAAATACTATGTCAGCGACTTGTGTACCTGAATTACATTTCCGTAGGATTCTTCCAGTAGATCTCTTCTGCTCTCGCCCTGTCGCGGACGGCGGATGTTCGTCAGAGAGAAGGCTCTGATGGGATGCGCTCCTATTCTGTATATCGTATACGTAAATGAAGATAGTAACTGTTCCGAAAGAACAGATACCAAACATAACCGTGCAGCTTCTCTGGAAAGAACTCATAATTAATCGAAACCCTCAGCTGCCGATAGGTGTTGTTGATATACCTCAATGGGGCCAGCTGAAAATGTGTGCCCCAACCGGGAGTCGAACCCGGGACCTCCTGCTTACATGGCAGGTGCTCTATCCATCTGAGCCACCGAGGACACAGAGGATAGTGCGTCTGCAGGGACTTATCCCTTGCACTCCTCCCGTGACACCCACATTCTCAACTGTCCACAACCTACATTCGTAATGTTCCTAAAGAATATTTGCCCATTGACTCATTACTCGGTGGCTCAGATGGATAGACCGTCTGCCGTATAAGCAGGAGATCCCGGTTCGAATCCCGGTCGGGGCACACATTTTCAGCTGGCCCCATTGAGGTATATCAACAACACCTGTCGGCAGCTGAGGGTTTCGATTAATCATGGTTTCTGTATACGTAAATGATGTGGCGGACAGGGTGGGGAGCAATCTGCTGTTGTTCGCTGATGATGCCGTGGTGTACGGTAAGGTGGTGAAGTTGAGTTGTTGTGGGAAGATACAAGACGACTTAGACGAAATTTCCAGTTGATGAATACCAGCTAGCTGGGGAAATGTGAGTTAATGCAGGCGAGTGGGAGAAACAAACCCGTAAATAGTTGGTAGAGTGCTGCTTGAAACAGTCGAGTTGTTGAAATGTCTGTTCGTAACGTTGCAAAGCGATACGAGATGGAACGAGCATTCGAAAACTGTGGTAGGGAAGGCGAATCGTGGACTTCGGTTTATTGGGAGAATTTTAGTAAAGAGTGGTTCACCTGTAAAGGTGTTCGCGTATAGGACGCTGGTGCGACCTATTCTCGAGTACAGCTCTACGCTTTGGAATCTCTCACCTGCTCTTGTTAAAGTACGGTGTGGATGCAATACGAGGGCACGCTGCTGGGTTTCTTAGCTGCGTGCGTGGCGTATCGATCTGCACACAGCGGTGTTTGTTTAGGTAAACAAACGTTCTTCCGCTATTCTATGGTGCATGATTAAATTCGCCACACGCGGAAGGAGACGTTCATTTCGAGGAAGGCTACAGAGAAAATGTAGAGAACCGTCATTCGAAGCTGACTGCAGAAGGATTGTACTGCCGCTAACGTACATTTCGTGTGAGCACCACGAAGATAAGGGAAATTAGATGTCGTAAGAAAGTATGTAGGCAATCCTTTTGCTCTGACTCCATTGGCATGTTGTTGTTGTGGTCTTCAGTCCTGAGACTGGTTTGATGCAGCTCTCCATGCTACTCTATGTGCAAGCGTCTTCATCTTCCAGTACCTACTGCAGCCTATATCCTTCTGAATCTGCTAAGTGTATTCATCTCTTGGTCTCCCTCTACGATTTTTACCCTCCACGCTGCCCTCCAATACTAAATTGGTGATCCCTCGATGTCTCAGAACATGTCCTACCAACCGATCCCTTCTTCTTGTCAAGTTGTGCCACAAACTCCTCCCCAATTCTATTCAATACCTCCTCATTAGTTACGTGATCTACCCATCTAATCTTCAGCATTCTTCTGTAGCACCACATTTCGAAAGCTTCTATTCTCTTCTTGTTGTAACTAGTTATCGGCCATGTTTCACTTCCATACATGGCTACACTCCATACAAATACTTTCAGAAATGACTTCCTGACACTTAAATCTATACTCGATGTTAACAAATTTCTCTTCTTCAGAAACGCTTTCCTTGCCATTGCCAGTCTACATTTTATATCCTCTGTACTTCGACCATCATCCGTTATGTTGCTCCCCAAATAGCAAAACTCCTTTACTACTTTAAGTGTCTCATTTCCTAATCTAATTCCCTCAGCATCACCCGACTTAATTTGACTACATTCCATTATCCTTATTTTGCTTTTGTTGATGTTCATCTTATATCCTCCTTTCAAGACACTGTCCATTCCGTTCAACTGCTCTTCCAAGTCCTTTGCTGTATCTGACAGAATTACAATGTGATCGGCGAACCTCAAAGTTTTTATTTCTTCTCCATGAATTTTAATACCTACTCCGAATTTTTCTTTTGTTTCCTTTACTGCTTGCTCAATATACAGATTGAATAACATTGGGGAGAGGCTACAACCCTGTCTCACTCCTTTCCCAACCACTGCTTCCCTTTCATGCCCCTCGACTCTTATAACGGCCATCTGGTTTCTGTACGAATTGTAAATAGCCTTTCGCTCCCTGTATTTTACCCCTGCCACCTTCAGAATTTGGAAGAGAGTATTCCAGTTAACGTTGTCAAAAGCTTTCTCAAAGTCTACAAATGCTAGAAAAGTAGGTTTGCCTTTTCTTAATCTTTCTTCTAAGATAAGTCGTAAGGTTAGTATTGCCCCACGTGTTCCAACATTTCTACGGAATCCAAACTGATCTTCCCCGAGGTCCGCTTCTACCAGTTTTTCCATTCGTCTGTAAAGAATTCGCGTTAGTATTTTGCAGCTGTGACTTATTAAACTGATAGTTCGCGTGTAGAACAGGAAATGGAATGACTAACAAGTGGTACAATGTACCCTCGAGCACGCACCCGTGGTACCTTGAGGACTGTACGCCTTACGCGGTAGCTTGTGGACAATATGTTGCTAAATGCAGATAAAGTTTTTTTGTAATTGTTCGTTGTATTGTAATAACGTCGTTGTATTTCAGTTGATGTTCATTTACATCTGCAGTAGCTAGCGATTGTAGTCTGTACGTGTGTATCAACGGCTGATCACCTCTTTCGGCAGTGAGCACGATAGTATACACCTCTAGTATGACTGGGTGGGAAAACTCGAAAGAATCGCTTCGGGAAATGTATCGATTGCGCCTCTCCTGCATTGTGTGGCGGGTCGTGACGCCTGCCGGTTAGGCAGCACTGCAACGGCGCGCACCCCTGCCGAGTTGCCTGTCCGCATTTTGGAGGCGCTCGGAAAAATCTCGGCTCTGTCGCCTAGTTCCCGTAAGTTAAACGACTCGTTGTAGTCTCCTAAGCACGAGAGCGCTAGTTCGACTCCCTAAACAGGTAAATTTTTCAACATTTCATTTAAATTTCTTCTATGTCAATAGCATGTTCATGTGTTGTAACCACAGCTAAGCAAGGGCTTAACAATTAAGTCTTAAAAAAAATTTCTAGACCTAGTCGTAATTATGACGATGTTGGCTGCATATTAACCTTCCCACTCCCAAGTTTTTTTTTCATGTTATTAAACTTCGCTCTTATGCACAAAAATTTTCCTGGATGGGCCACACCTTGTAAGCACACGATGTCTTCGTCATATCATGACCAATGAATACTTCGTAAATGTTAAGACAGTCGATCTAAGTACGTTCTGTACAGGTTAAGATATACGCCCTTTTCCTCAGATATACATTTTATTACACTTTATTAGTAAATTCAAGGTCGGGAGTTAAGCTCATGTCTTGTCCCAACAAGCAGCTATCACACAGTTCATGCGCAGGTGCAAGGTATTGCGTCCGCCTAGGCGGACCTCATGACGCTACGGTCAGCTCCAGAACAGCACTCGTGGCTGCCGCATTGCGAAGTGGCACCTAGGCACTTCCAGATAAGTTTTCACATTCTGACGATAATTTGTGGATTTGTAGTTTCAGCTTGACGATGTCCACTACGGACAAACGATAGATACTGTTATTCTGAAGAAGGTTGGGCTATACCGACTGAAAGCTAGGTAAATTTCTAGGTAAACGGTGTTCATTATTGAAATTAACCTTTCATTGAAATTCCGTTTTTATTACCAAACTGAAATGATAAGCAACAGATACTCACGTCAGTCGTAATTTCTTAATCAGAGTGAGAATTTTAATTGCTAATCACAGGAAACCGCCAATATTTACGAGGTGATTTCACGAAATAAGTTGCACATTATTTCGGCAGTTCAGGCAACTTTTATTGAGTGCTGTACTACACTTCCTAATGACAGAGATACATCGGACTATTTTTCAACGAATTCAGCGAGCCTCTACTATAAGCAGCGGTAGGAACGTTCTGCCGACCGTTCAGATCCTCCACAGTAGAAATCCGCTCCTCGGTCTGTGAGCCATTCCAGAACCGCTGCCGGCCGCTGTGGAAGAGCGGTTCTACGCGCTTCAGTCCGGAACCGCGCTGCTGCTACGGTCGCAGGTTCGAATCCTGCCTCGGCATGGCTGTGTGTGATGTCCTTAGTTAGGTTTAAGTAGTTTTAAGTCTAGGGGACTGATGACCTCAGGTATTTAGTAGCATAGTGCTTAGAGACATTTGAACCAGAACCGCTGTCTGATTTACCAAATTGTGTTATTCCTGGCCCCCTCCAAGTCTTCTTTCACTGAGTCGATCAGTTTTATTGCATCAGGTGTAGAATTGTACAGCCCGTCCAGTTAATCTGGTTGGTTACGTTGTTTAAGACCATCATAGTGTCCCGTCAACGGCCTTGCCGCAGTGGAAACACCGGTCCCCGTCAGATCACCGAAGTTAAGCGCTGTGGAGCTGGGCTAGCACTAGGATGGGTGACCATCCGTTCTGCCGAGCGGTATGCGGGGTGCACTCAATCTGCATCTACATCATACTCCGCAAGCCACCTAGTGGTGTGTGATGGAGGGTACTTGATCACGTAGACTGTGTGGACAACCTGTTCTGGAAGTGGAGATTCGTACTGGGATTCGTGGATTCCAAGACTACCGACAAAGTTTCCATTCCATATTTTGGAGTCACATAATAAATGAAAAACGAAACATGTTTTCCTGTGATACAGTTACAGATAATCAATTTACTCATTCTTTTCGTTTAGTTGAACGGTTGAAACCTTGCTTCTTGCCAAATTTCGCGAGTCTGCATCAATGCGAAGTACCCCGTCGGTTTTGATGAGTCAGTTTGCGAGTATCTACATCTACGGCATACTCCGCAAACCACCTAATAGTGCGTGGCGGAGGGTACTTTCGGTACCAACATGTGATCCCTCCAACCCTGTTCCACTAGCGAATAGTGCGTGGGAAGAATGATTTTCGGTAAGCTTCTGTATTGGCTCTAATTTCTCCTTCTGGACAATACGCGAGATGTATGTTGGGGGGAAGTAATATGTTGTCCGACTCCTCCTGAAAAGTGCTGTCCCGACATTTCAGCAGTAAATCTCTCCGTGGTGCACAACTCCTCTCTTGTAACGTCTGCCACTGGAGTTTGCTCAGCATCTCCGTAACGCTCTCTCGCCAGCTAAACGATCCCGTGACGAAACGCGCCGCTCTTCGTTGGATCTTCTCTATCTCCTCTGTCAGTCGCACCTGACACCTGACAGGGATCCCAGATGGATGAACAATACTCAAGAATCGGGCGAACAGGCGCCTTGTAAGCCTCTTCTTTTGTGGATGAGTTACACTTTCTTGAGATTCTCCCGATGAATTTGAGTCTGGTGTCTGCTTTTCGCACTATCTGTTTTATGTGGTCATTCCACGTAAGGTCGCTCTGGATAGTTACGCCTAGGTATTTTACGGCAGACGCTGTCTCCAGCTGTTTGTCATCAGTAGCGTAGCTGTACAGTAGTGGATTTCTTGTCCTATGTATGCGCAATATGTTACGTATATTTACGTTTAGGGTCAACTGCCAGAGGCTGCATCATTCATCAATTCTCTGCAGGTCGTTCTGCAAATTCTTACTGTCTTCTGGCGTTGCTACTTTGAAATAGACAACGGCATCCTCATCGTATAGTCTTAAAGAGCATGTCATATATATATATATATATATATATAGTAAACAGCAACGGTCCTATCACACTTCCCTGTGGTACTCCGGATATTACGTTTACATCTGTCGATTTTGTTCCGTTAAGAGCGACGTGTTGAGTTCTGTCTGCAAGAAAGTCTTGAATCCAACCGCAGGTTTCCTCCGATTCTCCGTATGTCCGTATTTGTTTCATTACACGGCAGTGCGGAACGGTGTCAAATGCCCCACTGAAATCGAGGAACACGGCATCAACCCGAGCACCGTCGTCCACTGTGCTGTGGATCTCACGGAGGAACAGAGCGAGCTGAGTTTCGCAGGATCTCTGTTTGCAGAATCGATGTTGATTTTTACAGAGGAGATGTTCATTTTCCAAAAACGTCATAATTCTTGAGCATGAAACATGATCCATAGTTCTACAACAGACTGACGTCAACGAGATAGGTCTATCATTGTGTGGACCTGTCTTACGGTGTTTCTTAAAAACGGGAACGGCCTGCGCTTTTTTCCAGTCTTTAGGTACGTTTCGTTGCTCAACCGATCTACGGTAAATTGCTGCTAGAAGGGGAGCAAGTTCTTTCGCATAATGTTTGTAGAACTTACAGGTTTCTTATATGTTCCTGACGCCTTTCCATTACTAAGCGATTGTAACTGCTTTTCAATTCCGCGATCGGTTATCTCAATATCTGCCATTTCGACTCAGCGCTTGTGTGGCCAGCTGAGAAGCTACCTGACTGGGAAGTAGCGGCTGCGGTCTCTCAACTTCCTACGGCCGGGATAGAGGTGTGTGCCGAGCACACGGCCCCCCGTGTCCACATTCAGTGACGCCTGTGAGCTGAGGATGTCGCGGCGGCCGGTCAGTACCTTCGGGCCTCGTGGCGCGTTCGGGCGGAGTTTAGAGTGCAGGAGACCGTGCTGGCAAGTGTGCCAGTGGGGGTGCTCTGCCGTTGCCCCCCTCCGATCTCTCATGAAATGTCAGATTTGTTTCAGTGTGGTGCGCATGATTGCAGTGGATGTCTGCACAGTGTGGCGTTGGCTTTGTGTTGTTACGGATGAAGTGGCCTCGAATGACACCGCCGATATAAGCGTGGATCGCCTTCAACTGTGCCACGCCCCTTCAGCCCACGAGACGCTGCGGAGAAGTTTTGTGTTTAAACGTGGACACTGCCGCAAGCTCCGGTGTTCGCGTACCTTACACCACCACATCCTCTCACTTTGCCGGCGAAATACGGTCAGCCGCGGCCACAGAGGCGGGTTTTTTGTTTGAAATGTGCCCATAGAATATTAACGTACGTACACTACTGGCCATTAAAATTGCTACACCGAGAAGAAATGCAGATAATAAACGAGTATTCATTGCACAAATATATTATACTAAAACTCACATGTGATTACATTTGCACGCAATTTTGGTGCATAGATCCTGAGAAATCAGTACCCAGAACCGCCACCTCTGGCCGTAATAACGGCCTCGATACGCGTGGCCATTGAGTCAAACAGAGCTCGGATGGCGTGTACAGGTGCAGCTGCCCATGCAGCTTCAACACGATACCACAGTTCATCAAGAGTAGTGACTGGCGTATTGTGACGAGCCAGTTGCTCGGCCACCATTGACCAGACGTTTTCAGTTGGTGAGAGATCTGGAGAATGTGCTGGGCAGGGCAGCAGTCGACCATTTGCTGTATCCAGAAAGGCCCATACAGGACCTGCAACATGCGGTCGTGCATTATCCTGCTGAAATGTAGGATTTCGCAGGGATCGAATGAAGGGTAGAGCCACGGGTCGTAACACATCTCAAATGTAACGTCCACTGTTCAAAGAGCCTTCAATGCGAACAAGAGGTGACCGAGACGTGTAACCAATGGCACCCCATACCATCACGCCGGGTGATACGCCAGTATGCCGATGACGAATACACGCTTCCAATGTGCGTTCACCGCGATGTCGCCAAACACAGATGCGACCAGCATGATGCTGTAAACAGAACCTGGATTCGTCCGAAAAAACGACGTTTTGCCATTCGTGCACCCAGGTTCGTCGTCGAGTACACCATCGCAGGCGCTCTTGTCTGTGATGCAGCGTCAAGGGTAACCGCAGCCACGGTCTCCGAGCTGAAAGTCCGTGCTGCTGCAAACGTCGTCGAACTGTTCATGCAGATGGTTGTTGTCTTGCAAACGTCCCCATCTGTTGACTCAGGGATCGAGACGTGGCTGCACGATCCGTTACAGCCGTGCAGATAAGATGCCTGTCATCTCGACTGCTAGTGATGCGAGGCCGTTGGGATCCAGCACGGCGTTCCGTATTACCCTCCTGAACCCACCGATTCCGTATTCTGGTAACAGTCGTTGGATCTCGACCGACGCGAGCAGCAATGTCGCGATACGATAAACCGCAATCGCGATAGGCTACAATCCGACCTTTATCATAGTCGGAAACGTGATGGTACGCATTTCTCCTCCTTACACGAGGCATCACAACAACGTTTCACCAGGCAACGCCGGTCAACTGCTGTTTGTGTGTGAGAAATCGGTTGGAAACTTTCCTCGTGTCAGCACGTTGTAGGTGTCGCCACCGGCGCCAACCTTGTGTGAATGGTCTGAAAAGCTAATCATTTGCATATCACTGCATCTTCTTACTGTGGGTTGAATTTCACGTCTGTAGCACGTCATCTTCGTGGTGTAGCAATTTTAGTGCCCAGTAGTGTATATTCATATCCGAATAATGCTGATAAACATTTCAGTTTCCTCATATGCTCTTTGTATGATCCTTCGTCAGTATGAGTTGGACCTTAAATTCCGCTGACTACTTTTCGTCGTTTGTTTTGGATATCTTCAATACTAAAAGCACAGAAATACCTACATCAAAACATTGTCTCGTGTGTATTTTCGGCCGAAAACGGACGTAGAGGAACACTGCAACCACATGCACCAAAAGTATCTTCTTTGCGTACTGTGCAGCCCTGCTTTGTGTTTGTGTGTGTGTGTGTGTGTGTGTGTGTGTGTGTGTGTGTGTGTGTGTAGTGCAGTGGATAGAATTTTGCGTTTTAGTTCTGCATTACCAGAGTTCGTCTCTGGCTGTAGGGTAGTTTTTATTCTTGTTTTATAACTTTTGACTACGTGACAGGTATCTCGGCTCTTCGTCGTTATACAGCATTTGCAGCAACTCTTACATGAAACGTACGCACTCATTTGATACCGACACAGCAATGAGAGTACATACAGCACTATTCAAAAAGAAGGAACGTATTTCAAACATTTATTGCTTCCAAACTACAAAAGACAGAAACACAATTCCGACGTTCCTGGGAAGAGAAAAGTTCAAATTTGTATGCGCTCAATGTTAGCACCAATTGTTACACGACAAATATCGAAAGTTTGCAAAAACAGATATAATGTGTGAAGGGATACCGCAATCACTGGTTATACAATGTTACTTATAATCCGTCTTGATTGCAAAAATGTTTATTCACATGACCGGTTTCGGTTACTCTAGAACTATCGTCAGATCTAAATGACAAAGATACTAATTTACTATTTCACAAGCACACATTTTGACAAGTACAGAATTTAACCTTGACAACTACAGGTCTTAACTAAGTATATTTAGAGATAAAAGCTAATTCGAAAAATCTACTTAATACAGTATGTGCATACGTAATGTAATATATGTGCGAGACGCCACCTGTCGGTAATAGTTGTATAATTAAAATAAATGACGTGCATTCTGCCAACCAATTTAATGTGACGCAACAGTCAAGGTTGCTGTGTGTGGACGGGTTACCACTGTAACCGAAATTGCAGGTACGTTCTGGTACTTTTGATGTTGATCGGATAGGATGAGGAAGGTTTGCATTCGTGAAATAGTAAATTAGTATCTTTGTCATTTCAGATCTGAAGATGGTTCTAGAGGAACCGAAACCGGTCTTGTGAATGAACGTTTTTGCAATCAAGACGGATTATGAGTAACATTAAACTTCGAAACTACGGCCCATTTCCTACCACACACTAAGCAGCTGGTCTCTCGTCACCAAATTCACAGCTTTCAACAGTGCGATGTTGCAGACTTCAAAGAGTGTCGGGCACCGGCGGCAGGGTGAGGGGAGTAAAGACGGCGTCTTTCCCGTAAAACCTCAGGTGACAGTCACAAAGAGTGGGGTCTGGAGATGCTCCTCCTTTTCCGATTCAGCGTCCTGGAATGGTGTCCTTCTGGTATCTCTGACGCGCTTCGAGAAATTCACGAAAAATATCGGGCTTCTATCCTCCGTATGCATGACACTCTCGAAAGTCTGCGACATCCGTCGTTGAAGCTGTGAATTCGATAACGAGACACCAGCTGCTTCGTGGGTGGCAGGAAATGGGTCACTCTTTCGATACTTGTCGTGTAACACATGGTGCTCACATTGAATGCATAAAAATTTGAACTTTTCTCTTTCCCGGAACGTTGGAATTGTGTTTCTATCTTTTGTAGTTTGGAAGCAATAAATGTTTCAAATCTATTTCTTCTTTATGAATAACCCCGTATGTAGTACCAAGCAGAGAAGGGAAAAACTAGCTTCCAAGTGTAGTGGCACGTGCAGGACCAGAAGTAATAGTCGCCATTAATTGCGTAAAGATTGTGGACTGCAGCCGGACGTTGCCGCGGTGTTTCGGCTGACAACCGTGCAGCCATCTGCAGGTGAGTGTTCAGCGTTGCAACAAGCCGACGTCCTCCGGCTGAAATTCCGAAACTTTATGGAATACTCTTTACACTGGGAAAAATTTCAAGAATCACGTTTTCATTAATGTTTTCACTAATAATATGTAGTGATTAATAGAAAAGAAAAAAGAGAAGAAAAGAAAAGAAAAGGTTGAAAATGTGGGAAGAAATGGTGAATAAAAAGGGGTTTTTAAAATCGTTAATGACCGTGAAAAAGGGAAAGAATGAAATGCAAATCGGACTTCGTATTACAGAAAAGCTATCGGACTTCGTGATTCGGAAAAGCTATTGTTGGGGTGGTCCTTGTGGCGTTTCTGAGAAAAAGTCAAACCAATTTCCACTACAAAAATTATTTGAAAGAGAACAGAGAATAACAAAATGTGATTAACAGGGGGAAATGGCGTAGATAAGAGTTCATCCTTTACCGTGTTAACATGTCTTCTCTCGTGCGGTGTCCAGGTCTTGTTCTCCAACAATCTCCTGCTTCGTTTCTGCATGAAAAAGTCGTGGCTGCTCCAAAATCTTGCAGTAAATTTCATCGTCCAGGAATTACTAATGTCTACGAATTAAAACCATTTTGATATTGAATGCAATGTATTTTACAGCTGTTTCCATCCTCCAAATTTCATACAAGCTTCCGCAATACTATATGTCTGCACACCAGTAAGTTTTTACGTCTTAATCAGAACAAGACTAACGAATAAGTTTTTACGTCTGAATCATACCAAGACTAGCGAATAAGTAAGTTAAGCTTCCGCTCTCTAGAGCCAATAGCAGGTAGAAAACGAAAAGAGTTACAATTTTTGTATCTTCATTTTCTTGTAAATATTTTCTCTGCCGTCGAGCGCTCATACAGCTGCGACGGTATAATTTATATCCGAGGGAACGAGTGTAGTGCGGCGAAATTCAAAGTCGCGTTACAAATACATCATGCATACCTGTAAACTGACTTGCTCCTCGTCGTTCCGGTAAAAGAGTCGTTCAAATTGTCTGTGGAACACGCAACTAACCTGAAAGGTGGAAGGAACATATAGACGCATTATGCAAGGGAAATGAACTTCAGGGCCATACAGGGCGTTTATAAATTATTTATACAAAAGTAACTTTTATTTGTGAAAAAGATAAATAACTTATAGAAATGTTTGATACGGGACCAAATGCAGTATATCTTCAACTTTTATTTACAAATGTTTCATGTGGCTACGTTTTATAACGCGACAAATGTTCCATCCGTAATGTTTCATACCAAATCCTATGAAGCGAGTCTTGATGGATGACGGGAGCTGCTTGTGTTACTGGATGGCGCAATTCGTCAACGATTCCCGGAAGTGTAGGAGCAAATACTCTGTCTTTAGTGTATCCCCGTGTACAAAACTCCACTGACGTTAAATCAGACGATTGCGGTGCCCACGATATTGTTCCATCACGTCCAATTCGAGTCGGCAGAATCCTACGGATATACACGATAATAATATCATGGCGCGCCATCTTGCCGGAAAATAGTGGTGGGCAGGAAATCCATAGAGTAACTATCTCTGGAGTGAGCATTCACATGCGCAGAACAGATTGTTTGTTGTCAACATACATTGCCGGTCTGGTCACGTGTTCTCGGGACGTCGTGTGTTTGTCCTTATAGCGCCCTGTATATTTAGAATGTCACTACATCCCTAGTACAGACGGATTCTTTTCGTACGTGTCGTGGATTATTTTATATATGTTGCGCAGACATTTTAACGGTATCCATTTGATACCGGGAATAAACCAGCTACGTAACTTTTAAGGGCAAGAGATATTACGTTCTGCTTCTTTGCGATAGGTGTCACAGTTCAGATGCACTCGATTTTTGGTAGTTTTCGGTATGGTACGGCACTTTATAGTATTACGGGGCCTGACGTACATTTTTTGAGGTAATGGTCTTGCAAAACGACCTGACAGTACGCTAGTACTTTTGCAAGTGTCCGAAAAACACCGAATTTGCCACACATTAGCGATTATATCCCTGCTAATTCGTCCTTTTTTTCTGCTATTTCTGCTTATTTATGTTCTCGTTTTTGCGACCTATAGCACAATTTTTCTTACTTGTGACACTTTGAAGTATTTATTTAACGCATTTTAGGTACTTGTTCCTAGTTTATTAAATAAATAGTAGACTGAGTAATCTATATACATAATAGACAAGTCACTGATAAATGCATGGAGGATACTATTTGCTGAAACAACTAACCATTCCCTTTCCTGTTCCGCTAGCAAATTTACGAGACGAAGCAATTGTTTGTAAGCTTTTGTACGAGCCGTAATGTCTATTATATAGTCATAAAATCGTTGAAAAATAGGTCAACAGAATCAAGCCTTAATTATAATGCGTCTCGAAATTTTTAACGTATACAGTGTCTCTTACTAATATGTTAACTATAATTAGAGCTACATGGTATGTACCCATGAAAAGTTACTATCCCACCTTTCACATATTTTTCTTTGCATCCGTAGCAATAACAATAATTCACCATCGCTATTACACTATCAACAAACGGTGAAATACAACAAAAACTCTTGATATTATAAACTTCAAACGCTGCGGAAAGCACGCACGCACAGCCAAGTCCCGAAAACACGTGACAATCCTGGTTTAATGTTGACAACATGCGCAGAACGCAATGCTCACTCCAGATATATTTACTCTATGAGGAAAACGCATATCACAGTGATGGAGAGAATTCACAGATATCACAATAACAACTTTACAGAATCAAACTGCGATTTCAGTCACAATTAACAGTCGCAAGTAGCATTTCACATGGAACGCCGTCCGTGTGCCATCTGTTGGCCAAATTTCGTACTGGTTTCTGCAAACCAGTTAACATTCTTTGCCTAGTGCCATCTGTTGACCGACGTTCGTACTTCGTTATAACAACCTTGTGCCTCACGAGACCGGTGTAGTGTGTGTGTGCATATTATATGACGGCATGCACATTCAGCACCAGTTATGGTTGGTCAAGCTGAGCTGTGACTCTTGAATGTATTATATAAATAAAAGCAACACTGCCGTTTTCTCCTAAAAATACCATTTAGAGACAAGTAACCTAAAAAATGTGATTCCAATTCCAATATGACAGTTCTAGTTAATGCTTCACATGCCTACAGGACTTTGCAATGTTAACACAGCAGAACTCAGACATCTGTAATGAAATGAAAACAATATTATTGAGTCACATGAACGCCTCACTTTTGTTCCGACACAGTTCAATTACATGGCAACTGCACACACAAGAACTTTTTGCCGACACTACAACCACCTACGCAAGTAAACTTTTCCTGTGTTTCGTTCAAGAACTGGACTTGAAACTATTCCTGATTTAACTGGAAGATCCCTACTTCCCACTTTCATATCGACAGCCTCAAAACGCTTACTCTAGACCTCGGGCTATGTTACAGGTCAGCATCAGCACACCAAGATTACTTCGAAAGGGGTGAAGGTGGTGGTGGTGGGGGGGGGGGGGGGGGGGGCATGCCACTCTCCAACCAGTAATTAAATGGCGGAAAATTTACGAGTATAGGATGGCTTAACATGGTGAAAATGAGATTTTCATTATTCAGTCACTGTATTAAACATTTGTTTACCATTCCTTTAAAATCACATAATAGCTTATATTAAACACAGTTCAATCACTCATTGTGCACACTTATTTCATAATTATGGCACTTTTAAACTGCAAATCCTCTAAGAGCTGTCTTGAATCTTCACGATTCTCTCTCAAGACCCTTGATGTGGATAGATACGTACAGCAACCAGTAATCAGAGTCGGAACTGCGTCTGCAAAATCACAAGGATTATTAAACATTTTTGCTGTCACTAATAAAAGCAAAGTAATTGACAGAGTAGTATTGCTTATATATCCTCTAATGAAAGCCACTCAATGGGGGATGTTTCACATTTGCAAGAACGATCTCACTTGAGTAATTAAGTTCATCGAAACACTTAGAAACTAACCTCTTTTCTGACGAAGACAGTGTAAAGGCGCAGAGGCAATTTCTCCAGATCTGTTGACAACGATATTTTGAATTATCGCTGTACTGAGTGACTGAAATGTCGTTCCGGTACCTGTGAACATCACAATACGTTAGAATTCGTTATCTAAACAGGAATATTACGGTACTGTATGGCTTCTTACATATTAATTACACTATTAATATTTTCAGAATTGTTTCTTTAATACAAAATTAAAGCCAATGGAGGAACAAATGTAAAACATACTTACTAATGACAGTTTTGTTGAGATGCAATTTTTCTGTGAGGACAAATGTAACTTTTTCATACGGTGATAAATCGCAGGAGTCACAGAAATGTGAGGTAGAGTGCGGAGGGATACAAGACCTGGATGTTAACTGCGATAAATCACAATTAAGAATAACAGATACTGAAAAGTATCATTCACAGAAATCACTGATATCGGAAAATCGTAGTTTAGACCATCATTACCGGAAAATAAATTCTGTGCCCGTACCCTGTTGCAACTGAGGCATTACATAATGTTCTAGCATGTCCAGGTATGACAGATCAGGTTACAGTTCACGCGGCAAAAAGGAAAGGACCGTAAATCTTGTTACATGTCACAGCGCAAAAATCATATACCTTAGGCGGGTTCCGTCCATGTTCGATTACGTGCCGTGGTTTCCATTACACTATACCCGAAGGTTATGCCGATTCACTCTACGGCAGGTATGGACGGTAGCTTCATCACTGAACACAATTTTATTACAAAAATCGTCTTCATTTCACGTTTTGTTAAATATTTCGACACAAAACTTGGCTCCTTGATGAGTGACTGTTGGAGCAACTCTTTCACTCATGCCACCTAGCGGGAACGTCGAGAACTAACAGTGTTAGGCGCGAATAAAACTGGACGATAACCAACTGCAGTCAGTCACTTCTGTAAGTTATTTATTTAACTTTGTTCATAATTAAACTTTATTTTTAGGACAACATTATCTCGTTGAGTCATTCTTGGAATATGTCACTAAAGTTTACTATTAGTGTTCATCGTATTAGAACAGTTGTTGGTATTTACCATCCAGCTCATTACTTAATGTGTCACATATTTTATTTAAAGTAAATCATTTTGCATTTCATGTTTTTACGGGTTTTATCTCCATGTTACAGTCGCTCCTTTTGTGTCTGTTGTCTTCCATGATGTTCCCCCTTTGTTCACCATGTTTTCTCGTTTGTTATTCTTAAATGTCTTCTGTTGTTTGTTGTATGTCTCTCGGCTGGAGAGCAGCGCTCATGCTGCTGCCAGCCCGCCCCGCTGGGGAATTGAAATACTATAAAGGAAAAAAAAAAAGCATTTCATGTTTACATAAATAATTCCCCTCGTTTTAGTTCTAAATCAAACGTGGTAACAGTTGGTATCTTTGGAAACCATCTTAGATAGTATACAGAAATATTAGTTTAAAATATTTGATCCCACAAAAATTATATTTGTCTTCGTACTTGACTATAAAGTAACAGACGAAAAGCAGTATGAAAATAATAAATATTGTAGAATATTGCACCATCCATAATGTATAAAAATATTGTACCAAGAACCAACGGAAGACTCAATTAATGCGAAAACTTTGAGATTTGTCAGTGACGTTGTAATTCTGTCAGAGACGCAAAGGATTTGGGGGAACAGTTGAGTGGAACGGATAATGTCTTCAAAAGAGCTTTTAAGATGTCTACAAAAATAAAATCTAAGTAATGGCATGTAGTAGAATTAAATGAGGCGATATTGAGGGAAGTAGAACAAGAAACAAGACACGTAAAGTAGTAGATGAGTTTTGCTTTTTTAGCAGCAAAATAACTGGTGATGGCCGAAGGAGAGAGGATAGAAAGTGTAGACTGGCAGTAACAGCAAAAGTATTTCGGAAGAAGTTATTTAATATCGAATATAAATTTTGTCTTTTGTGTAGATATTTGTAAGGAGTGTAGCCTTGTGTGGAAGTGAAGCAAGGACGATGAACATTTTAGACAAGAAGAGAACAGAAATTTTTTAAGCACTGCAAAAGAGTGCTACAGATTAGATGGGTAGAACGCGTAAGTAATGACGGAGTACTGAATGGAAGTGATGGGAAAAAAAATTGTGGCATAGCCTGACTAGGAGAAGCGATAGGTTAATAGGACACATTGTGAGACTTCAGGCAATCACAAATTTAGTACTGCAGGGAAAAGTGGGAGGGGGGGGGTGTAAAATAGTAGAGGGATACCAAGAGATGAACACAGGAAGCAGGACCAGAAGGATGTAGGTTGGAGTAGTTATTCGGAAAGGAGGAACCAGTCTTCAGACTGAAGACAACAACAACAACAACAACGTCGACGACGACGACGCCTATGGCCGCGTCTTGGTCTCCATTTTGGTGTGCTATAGTACTTGGAGCACAGACACATACAGACCTCGCACGCCCGTTATTTCTGCTGAGTGGCGGTTTGAAACCAACATCTGATTCACTTGTTGGAGGACAAAAAGCCGACTTTCTATCATACTAGGTGGAATCTCCGGTCAGTTTTCTCATTTACACACGAAATCAAGCATTGATTTTAACGTCTGTTCGCGTTGCTGGATCAGTATTATGTATGTAGTAGGACAGTTAACTAACTTCTCCGAAATTGCCAGTATTGATGCGATGTTTACTGTTTTTACATTTGACCAGGTGCAAGTTCGACAAACAGGGAAACATTCTAATAAAAATTTTCATTTTTAGAAACGATGGAATTACGAGTCGTAAGTTAATTCCTGTTTTTAATGCGCTGTCGGTAATTTAATCCTCCATTTTCACAAGAGTAGAGGTTTGTGTTTTACGACTTTTACTAAATCCGGTACAGGCACTGAAAAAGTATCAAGATGAAAAGCTCAACATATTAAAAAACGTGGCTTTTATACAAAACTCTTGTTGTGAGTTGGATATTAACATTCTGTCGTCTCAAATTCTTCGTCATTGATAGATTTTTAGATCGCAGGACCTAGATACATCCTAATTTAAAAGTGATCGCAAATGTATTTGAATTCTTATCGCAACTTTACCTGTGGAATGAATAATTACTTCCTTTCAGATACCTTCCGATGCAACGGTGCGCACGTTTTCACCTCAACGAAACAACCTTCTACGGAAATAAAACAATTAAAGATGAGTTAAACAATGTTCAGGCTTAGATCATTTTAGAGTATATTATGGACGCTTCCTTAATGGTATATATGTCATGTGTATCATGGTTCCTATGAGTTCCTGTAATTGTCTTAAAATAAATTAGGAAATGCGTTTTCGCTGTTTTAGGAGCAAGTTACCTTCGAGCAGAGAGCTTTGCAACAATTGCTCAAAAGTAGCGCGCTCCTAGAATAGCGAAAAAGCTTTTCTAATTTACTTTCAAGACAGTCACATGCCGTCGTAGGAGGCAGGACGTACGTGGCATAATATACCACTAAAGAATCGTCCATAAAATACTCGAAAATGGTCTTATGCCGAAATTGTATAACCGTACATGAAACAAAGAGAATGGCAGCAGAACACCTTACAAAATCATTCAGAAAATATTCTGAAAGTCGCCTGCAAACGGATGCGGCTACTAGTCAGCTGATAGAGACCTTTTTTTATTTTAATTTTTGTTTGTGGCCTTCGGACTTGATGCAGTCAGCAAGACTGTAACACGACCCGGTTTCAATATAATGACGCCATGCGCTGTCTATACTATATCATTGGTAGTCTAGGGTGTACTGCAGAACGCCTTTAGAAGATACAACTACTCGGAAATTTACGTTTTGATCTGCAGGCACTTTTGTCAAGGTATTGCGTTTGTGGGAAGAAAGGAAAAATTTTTTCACAAACACGTACCGTTTCTTGGCCATTAGCTTCTATTCCTCGATTAACTTGATAACATTCGAGCTTATAAGATGTCGAAGGATGCTGGAAGCGACGCAAGTTTGCGGTATTGGCCCGTTGTGGGGTACACCCTTTATTTTGCTCTTCTGGTGAACAGGACATTCGCTCTTTTCTTCTCACGGAACTTATTTTATTTCCTCGTCATCACAGGCATGTTCATCATCATCACATCATCATCACTATGTTCGTCATCAGCTCGATGCATCCGTTCTTCCCTGTTTCTTGCCAAATGCATCGCCTGTTTTCTCCGCTGGCCCCATACTGCGCAGCTCGGCCATTGATTTTCAACACCCGAGTGTGTTCTCGATGCCGTCCTCTCAGAAGGCGTTTTGCCCTATCAGACGCCCCCATCCATTTGGTTACTTTCCTTTTCTACATTTACCATTGTACTCTCTTCACGGGTTTCATTCGGCACTGCCTCAACAGTGTTTCCTAACGTACAGGAAGTTTATTACTGACTTCCACGCACACATCCCCAATGTCTCTAATTGGTTCATTTCCCATTTGACAACATCCCTATGTTCACATTCATAGGCTCAAACTTCGTTTCCTTTATTCCACTCTAACTTAGACTGAACTAAAACTAATGTTAGTGTTCTCCGATCATTGCTTTCATTCGCAACTATGTCGCAGCCTGTGAAATTATAGCCGAAGACACTCCAAATAAATGACTTTGATAACTAAAGGGAACTTCGGCAACCAAGATTGCTTAAAAAAAAAAATATTGGATGACCGGTTTGTGTCATAATCAGATCTTACGCTTTAAAACTAATTACAACAAGTGTTGCAAGCTGCTTCGCATTTCATATACACTTCCCAATACCGTGAACATCGCTATGCGTAGGCGTGTTGCAACTTGCAATACTGGTGAACTACACGTTGTAATATATTTTAAAGCATATCGAAGGATGTAGGCTGCAGTAGGTACTGGGAGATGAAGAAGCTTGCGCAGGATAGAGTAGCATGGAGAGCTGCATCAAACCAGTCTCACGACTGAAGACCACAACAACATCATGGGATGATGACTGCATAGCTCTGTCGAAACCGGTCAGGCTAATGGGTAATGAAGTTTTCTCCACTTATCATAAATTGCAGACAGTCCCAAACTGACCATGTCAGGAATGTATAAAAAGTAAAGGACTTTGCTGCTTTTGTCTTGTTTCTGTAGTAAAGTGACTTTACGTTATTGTTATTGTTATTTCTTGTTTATGATGATAATGATGGTTCTGAGCACTATGGGACTTAACATCTGAGGTCATCAGTCCCCTAGAACTTAGAACTACTTAAACCTAACTAACCTAAGGACATCACACACATCCATGCCCGAGGCAGGATTCGAACCTGCGACCGTAGCGGTCGCGCGGTTGCAGACTGTAGCGCCTAGAACCGCTCGGCCTCCGCGGCCGGCGATGATAATGATCATTACGATTATGATGATATAACAGTCTGTAGTTCAAAGACTTATTTTATGGAGCTGTCCACTACTGCAGTTCACATGCTTCTGAAACTGCTTACTGATTCATCTCTTCTTTTCCCTCTATTATCCCCCCCTCCCCCCCCAATTCCTCCATTGAGGAATTGATTATTCTTTGGTGCCTCATGGTGTGTTGTCAATCGATCACTTCTTTTTAGTCCATTGTGTAACTATATTGTAGAAGACAATCAGCTGTTTATTTTTATGCTCAGTGCTATCGGTTTCAGTTAGTATCAAGCCGACTCAGAGAGTAACCAGCCTGTCACTACAACGTTTATTGTAACAGAAGCTGTGTTTTTTTACCTACATCAAAGTTGTTGTCTTCAAATGTTGTAGTGACAAGCTGGTTACTCTCTGCGTCGGCTTGATAATGCTGTACTGGTTGAAACCGGTTGCATTGAGCATAAAAATAAACAGCTGATGGTCTTTTACAATGAAATATCACAATTATTTGACAGTTGTGAAGCACCACCTCAGCACAAATCGAAATATCTTTTAATCCAGTTGTATCACAAATTCAGTTTTTCTTCGATTCGATTCAGTGATCTACGCATTTAATAATCATCTTTCTACTGCAAGCCCACACTAATGAAACTTTGCTTTCTCTCCACGTCTGAAAGAGTTTATCGTCCACGTCACATACCAGTACACATTCAAAAAATTTTCTGTTGGCAGGAAGCAGGCGTTAAACAGATATTATTTCAGTCCGCGTTTGAAGCTTATTTTATTGCCCGTTACTGGTGAACCCGATAATGCTACGCAATTGCTAAATACGCATGGGAGTTGCATATACACTCTAAATTCTTCCCTTCCCCTTCGCGCCCCTCTTTCCACCCTCCCGTCTCACATGAATGTTCAGTAGAGTATCGTGCAAAAATTTGAATTAAATGCGTCAAGGTCTTTTCGAGTTTTGTAGTAATAACGCTTCCCCTTTATGTATAACATATTTATTTATACATGTAATATGTTAGAAAAATATGTGTCCTGTGTCCATCCGAATTTTTATTAGATTATCGTGTAAAAACTGGAAGTAAATCGTTCAGGAACTGTTCGAAATTCGTGGCATCAGCGCTTCCTCTTCATATATTACATGTATATGTTATATATGTTACAAAAATATTTAGCCTATGTCCGTCTGTACGTTCATTAGAGAGTCGTGTATAAAATTGTAGTAAATCGGTCAAGAAATTTTCGAGATTTTCGGTAACAACGTTTTCTCTTTACGTATTGCGTATTTGTGTATTATGTATGAGCTGTCGGACTAATTTTTTTGTTATGAAAACATATGACAGCTGAACTGCCAAATGAATGCAGTTTTTTTATTTCCATTTTCATACCAAAACTATCATTGCCATTCTCAGTTACGAACAAAACAAAAAAGTCAACTGTATCGTTCTCAAGTGATGATCCTTGACAACTGATTTTAACTTCCGACTTTTGTGGTGGATTTTCCAAAAATTTTCTTTCGTACAAACCTTGTCCTGACAATACCGAACACAACAAAAGAAAATCATCCAAACTGGTCAAGCCATTCTCAGGTGGCGATCTTTCATACATGCGGCAACTGATTTTTATTTATATAAATCGATTTCCTTACAACAACTGGGTTGGTGATCAGATATTTTATGGCTCAATACGTGACTACTTTCTGTGCCACAATGAAGCTGAGTGATGGATAGTGTAAGCCATTTCTCTGTTGTGAATATTACTGATTATGTTTTAAAACTGCGGTAAGGCAGTAAATGTACTGTGAAGCACAGCTGTTTGATGAGCTGTCTACAAAAGATTACACGCAGTATGGATACCTCGCGTTCTCCTTATTACACCCCTCCGTGTAATAAACATTAAATTTGTAACTTGTAATTCTTATCGTCGCGGACATTAATTACTCGTGCGGCAAGCTTCCCGTCGGGAACGCTCAGCCGGCAATATAGAAGGCTGTGGATTCGGTACCGGGCGGAAACGCACTTTCCGGAAGGCGCCGTGCATCCCTAGCCGTGCGTAATTAAGATTTCAGTCAGTTAATATCGAGCGACGTGACGTCACCGCGGCGAGTCGTGCCGCGCGGTCAGTTGAGATGCCGTCCCGAGGAGTATCATCTTTGGTCGGTGCCGTCTGCGCTGTCGGCCGTCTTTGCGCCGGGCCAGTTTAGTCGCAGCCGCGAGTGGAGACGGAGCTGAGCTGTGTGTGTGTGTGTGCAGTGTACGTACTCAGCCATCGGATGAGCGGAAGCAGTCGCGGTGAGTATGGCGGCGCATTGTTACAACGGCCAACTGCTGGCGCCTCCCATTGTTGCCGACGTTCTATTGAAGGTTGGCCGTTGTCTCGCTAGCAGTACGTTGTTTTTGGTCGCGTCGTTTTGTTTTCATGATCAACTCCAGTGCGCTCAGAGCTACATTCCCAGTTTTGGAGTACTACACAGACTATCTTGGGCGTTATGCCTGAACATGGCCGTTCACTAAAATTTTTTTGGAGGGGGGATGGGTGGCGGAGCAGGGGGGGGGGCAAGACTCATGAAGTTGCCGCTTTTCTTTTATGAATGAGTTGCCATGAGAACTAAATTTTATAGGTGACACAAAAAAGATGCTATATCGCAAAGAATTCATAGTTATCCTCTCAGTATAAAAACTCTGCACTCCAGGTTCAAGGTGAATGGGACGAAGGGGGGGGGGGGGGGGGGGAAGAGAGCGAGTACCACCTTCTGGCTCCCCTTGCGGACTCCTGTACACCTGAATAGGTGGGAAACAAGCCAGTATAACGACCACAGACGTGGCAAAATTCACGTTTTGGACCTCCATCTACATTTATTCGTAGTTAAAGTGTATCAAAATACTCGTTGGACTCGTACCCAGTGCCTATTTAGGTTTTCTGAATTCAGCTTGCAGTTTCTTTATACGAGGTGTCCCAGGAGAAATGGTTTGTATTCAGGGATATGACAGAAACGAAAATTCGGAGCGGAAAAGTCTAGTAACCTTAAGAGTTACGAGCACTTCACTTTCGATATTGCGGAACAAATCTTTCTGCTTCGAGCTCTTTGCTTTCCATACTTTGAGAGCAGTACAACAGACTAAAATAAGAAGTAATTGTCTACCAAACATGTTCCCTAAAATACATGCTTTAACAGGTATGAGCACTTCTTCAGTAGAAGAGATGTTTCACAGTAGTTGAAGATGAGCAAGCTCTTAAGGTATCACTGTAGAGTCATGTTTATTCGACTTTTTTTCGTTTTTGGTTCATACTACCACTTCTTAAAATATGGAACACAAAGGAAGAGATATTTTTCACAGGATTGAAGATAGTGCTGGTAGCTGTTAAGGTTTTACAGCTCATGTTTACTTGTCCTTTTTGCCTCGAATGGTCATTCCTGGCATATCCCAGTAAATTGACCGTTCCTCTCGGGACACCCCTCTGTAATGGGAAGTGGGTTGAATGTGGCGTGAACGTACACTTAAGGCCACACACCTTGAAAGTAGAGTTGCAGCTCTGAAACGAATTGGACTCCTTAACAGAGGAGGATAACACTGCATTACTAGTAAAAATAACTCTAATTCAGAATCGACATCGCATAAAGAAATTCCGGTTGATAACGTGGTATTCAAGTTGTGGGACACTCTTACTGTCAGGATGTGAACCTGGAGAGAGTCATAGGAGTGCGTGGCGTAGGGTGCTTCGAGGTGCTGCCACAGTGCGTACGCCCGTGGTGGGCGCTCCACGCAGGGGTGAAGCGTGCAGAGGCGCCTGTTTGGGAGGCCAGACATCTGAAGGTCGGCTCTTTCGTATGATAAAAATACGGGTCCTTTTCGCGATTTTTAAAAACCCAAATTCACAGTCCCGAGGCGTGATTTTATTCGACGCGCGGGAAGTGTGGCAGACACTGCCTTTAATCGCAAAAACGTATCGATTACGGAGTAAGTTTCATTGCGAATTGTGCCGCCACCGCGTTTTCCGAAAACAGAAATATTTATTTCGACTGCCTTGACTGTATCTGTATTTTGTAAGTCGTCTCTAGTTTTGATCATTGTGTGATCTTCAGACACGGGTTGTCAACTGTTTCATTTGGAACAGCCCGGCTATAAGTCATTCACTAAAGCAACGTCTCGTTCCAGTTTATTCTGTCCACTAACACTTTTACTGTCGCTGTAGAAATAACAGTTCTTGCCTCTGCTGATGACGGGGCGCTGTAATCTTGTAAATGATATGCAAATAAGTCGTTGTAAAAAATGTGCTGCGTTTAGTATACAGAAATCATTTCTGTTGGCCTGCACACGGAAGTGGCGTGAATTTAATTGCTCCTTCTTGAAGTACAGTGAACGTAGAACGTTTTGAAAGTAAGTCATCCCTTTGTCTGTTGTGGAGGTTACAATTCCCCCGTGTACGATAAGGCAAGAGTTGGTCCCGTCTTTGGTACACGAAGCTCTCCGGATTTGATTCTGACGTAGATCTGCTGGAAGAGTTCCTTTATTTAAAAGAATTTTACAGGCCACGGCTTATGATTACTCACATCTGAATATGGGCAATTGTTGTTGTTGTGGTCTTCAGTCGTGAGACTGGTTTGATGCAGCTACTCTATCCTGTGCAGGCTTCTTCATCTCCCAGTACCTACTGCAGCCTACATCCTTCTTAATCTGTTTAGCGTATTCATCTCTTGATCTCCCTCTACGATTTTTACCCTCCACGTTGCCCTCTAGTACTAAATTTGTTATCCCTTGATGCCTCAAAACATGTCCTACCAACTGGTCCCTTGTTCTTGTCAAGTTGTGCCACAAATTTCTTTTCTGTCCAATTCTATTCAATATCTCCTCATTAGTTATGTGATCTGCCCATCTAATCTTCAGCATTCTTCTGTAGCACCACATTTCTAAAGCTTCTATTCTCTTCTTGTCCAAACTGGTTATCGTCCATGTTTCACTTCCATACATGGCTAAACTCCATAAAAATACTTTCAGAAACGAATTCCTGGCACTTAAATCTATACTCGATGTTAACAAATTCCTCTTCTTCAGAAACGCTTTCCTTGCCATTCCCAGTCTACATTTTATATCCTCTCTACTTCGACCATCATCAGTTATTTTACTCCCTAAATAGCAAAACTCCTTTACTACTTGAAGTGTCTCATTTCCTAATCTAATTTCCTCGGCATCACCCGATTTAATTCGACTATTCCATTATCCTCGTTTTGCTTTTGTTGATGTTCACCTTATATCCTCCTTTCAAGACACTGTCCATTCCGTTCAGCTGCTCTTCCAAGTCCTTTGCTGTATCTGACAGAATTACAATGTCATCGGCGAACCTCAAAGTTTTTATTTCTTCTCCATGAATTTTAATACCTACTCCGAATTTTTCTTTTGTTTCCTTTACTGCTTGCTCATTATACAGATTGAATAACATCGGGGAGAGGCTACAACCCTGTCTCACTCTCTTTCATGTCCCTCGACTCTGAGCAATTAAGAAATCTTAATTCTTACTGCTGCTACTGCAGACGTGAACTTTGTCTTAGCAGTAAGCAGGGTGTTGTGACTACGAAAGAAAGACGCGTGCCGATTACATTGAGACGAGCAAACAATCCAAATGAATGGCGTACTACGAACACCTTATAACAGATTCCCGCAGGATACAAACTGCAGACACGCACTCGAGAACAGCCGCATTACGACAACAGTTCCGCAGGGACACGGTTCCTGTGCAGGCATGTGCGAGCGTGTTTGCTCAGCATTGCCCCTACACGCTCACAAAGTCCAGGGCGCGTTCGGGATGCGTGGACAGCAACGCATTGCCGGAGTCCGTCTACACCAACAACGGGGCTGGAATGCGACGGAGTTTTTAAATATCCCCACACAACAGGCTCCAACATCTTCCAGTTGGGGGACGTGGGAGACCGCGCTATTGGCGAACTGCGACCGGGTAGACTTGTTTTAGAAACGCTAGTTACTAATACTTGGTTACCCGGAATGGTGATAAAATGAAGATAGGGTTGTTTATCGCTTTGTAATTTACGACTCACGGTGTCTCGAAATGAATGGTGCCTTATAAACACACATTCGCATGACTGCGCTTGGTTTCTGGATCTCTGTTTATTGTGATTATTTGCGTCTTTCGTTTGTACCTGTGACGGACGCCCTGTACATGTTCTATAGTGCTAAGTACGCTTTCCGTACACTGTTGGATGGATTTTCAGATATAATTTTATTTCTCTTGCCGCTGAGTTCGTGGTAAAATACACTCCTATTGAGGAATGGCTGCGTGTTTTCACCTTGCTGAAAGCTGACAGCAACGGTTTCAGTGTGTCCTATTAGTAAAATGTAGCCACTCTAACGGGACTTCCTTGAACACACGATAAGTGTTGTAGACGCTGGCATCAGGTTCATAAATGGTGTTGGTTTTCCGAAATTCGTGGACTGTACACAATGTGAAAGTGATTTACCACGAGGTAAATTCGCTCAGCGAGGAAGACATGTTTAATTATTAATTCTCATGATCGGGGTTGACAGTCGTGTAGAATTTTTTAAAGGACGTCATATTCGTCGTTGACTGTAGAAATTATTTGTTTCAAAACTCGATTTTATGCGTTTGGGCCATATTGTAGTCGTACTGCAAAAGAATCTGCTTCTGCACATGTGACACTTTAAAATTCTCCGATATGTATACATGTCATCGTTAAAGATACAAAGTTACTGTGTTTCTACAGTGAAAAGACTTGACTTCTGACGGCGACATGTGTACACATCGAAGGAGTTGAAAGTCTGACATGCGCTGAAACAAAATCTTCTGCATTACTACTAGAAAATGATCCAAAGACCGAAACTGCAATTGTGAAACAAATAATTTCTACAGTCAACCGCGCATATGACACCCGCAAAAAAGGTTACTTATGAATACAGCGACCATAAAATGCGTACTGGGGAGTTACATGTAATTTTCGTGTGTGTGTGTGTGTGTGTGTGAGAGAGAGAGAGAGAGAGAGAGAGAGAGAGAGAGAGAGAGAGAGAGAGAGAGAGAGAGAGGGGGGGGGGGGAGGGGGAGGGGGAGGAGGGGCGGAATCTACATCTACGTGGATACTCAGGAAATCACACTTAAGTGCCTGTCAGGGGGTCCATAGAACCACCTTCACAATTCTCTTTTATCTCGTATAGCGCTCGGAAAGGATGAACACCTATATCTTCCGGTACGAGCTCTGATTTCCCTTATTTTATTTTGGCGGTCGTTCCGCTCTATGTAGGTCGGTGTCAACAAAATATTTTCGCATTCGGAAGAGAAAGTTGGTGATTGGAATTTCGTGAGAAGATTACGTCACAGCGAAAAACGCCTTACTTTTAATGATGTCCAGCCCAAATCCTGTATCATTTCTGTGACACTCTCTGGCATATTTCGCGATAATACAAAACGTGCCGCCCGTCTTTGAACTTCTTCGATGTACTCCGTCAGTCCTATCTAATGATCCCACACCGCGCAGCAGTATTCCAAAAGAGGACGGACAAGCGTAGTGTAGGCAGTCTCCTTAGTAGGTCTGTTACAGTTCCCAAGTGTCCTGCCAATAAAACGTAGTCTTTGGTTAGCCTTCCCCACAATATTTCCTGTGTGTTCCTTCCAATTTGAGATGTTCGTAATTGTAATACCTAGGTATTTAGTTGAATTTACTGCCTTTACATTTGACTGATTTATCGTGTAACCAAACTTTAACGGTTTCCTTTTAGCACTCATGTGGATGACCTCACACTTTTCGTTATTTAGGGTAACTTGCCAGTTTTCGCACCATACAGATATCTTTTCTAAATCGTTTTGCAATTTATTTTGATCTTCTGATGACTTTACTAGTCGATAAACGACAGCGTCATCTGCAAACAACCGAAGACGGCTGCTCAGATTGTCTCCCAAATCGTTTATATAGATAAGGAACAGCAAAGGGCGTATAATAGTAACTTGGGGAACGCCAGAAAAAACTTCTGTTTTACCCGATGACTTTCCGTCAATTACTACGAACTTCGACCTGTCAAACAGAAAATCACGAATCCAGTCGCATAACTGAGACGATATTCCATAAGCACGCAATTTCACTACAAGGCGCTTGTGCGGTACAGTGTCAAAAGCCTTCCGGAAATCCAGAAATGCGGAATCAATTTGAAATCCCTTCTCAGTAGCACTCAACAATTCGTGCGAGTAAAGAGCTACTTGTGTCTCACGATCGATTCTCTTCCACACTCACACAAAGAGGTACAGTGTGACATGGACATGACTGTGCACAAACTTCATTTCCACGTTAGAATTCGTTTCCTACAGCTTTCATAGCGTACCAGTCACGGGAAACGCAGAGTAATAGAATGGACTACTTTACCACGTGAAAAATCATTCTCATACGAAATATTCAAAACGTTTATTCTATGTCTCGTTACCCACCTCAGTCGTGAGCTTAATTTTTATGAATGAAAAGTTTACATTGCTGGTCTTTTGACACAATCTAAGATTAAAATACAAAATTAAAAAATGTTGTGAGCCGGCCGATGTGGCCGAGCGGTTCTAGGCTCTTCAGTGTGGAACCGCACGACCGCAGGTTCGAATCCTGCCTCGGGCATGGTTGTGTGTGATGTCCTTAGGTTAGTCAGGTTTAAGTAGTTCTAATTCTAGGGGACTGATGACCTCAGATGTCAAGTCCCATAGTGCTCAGAGCCAAAAAAGGTTGTGATATGCTAAACTTTTAGAACTTGTTCAGAATGAATGCTGTTTATGTTACGAAATTAGAGGTATGTGCAATACTCAGAAAAGTCAATATTATACAGCTAAAAATTATGAAAACTGTGCCATTGAAAAGTGAA
Organism: Schistocerca americana; assembly: GCF_021461395.2. Classification (NCBI taxonomy): domain Eukaryota; kingdom Metazoa; phylum Arthropoda; class Insecta; order Orthoptera; family Acrididae; genus Schistocerca; species Schistocerca americana. The sequence goes on along the minus strand of NC_060129.1, from coordinate 197,201,361 downwards.
ACGGTGGGGTGTGGCGATTTTAGGCCCATTGCTGCGCTGAAAGAAATATTTGGTTGTACTGTTATGATGAATCTAATAATCCCATAGTGGAGGATTTGAATATATATATAAAGACGAACGTCAACAAAAGCAAAACGAGGATAATGGAATGTAGTAGAATTAAATCGGGTGATGCTGAGGGTATTGGATTAGGAAATGAGACACGTAAAGCAGTAAAGGAGTTTTGCTATTTAGGGAGCGAAATCTGTTGGTCGAAATAGAGAGGATATAAAACGTAGACTGGCAATGGCAAGGAAAGCGTTTCTGAAGAAGAGAAATTTGTTAACATCGAGTATAGATTTAAGTGTCAGGAAGTCGTTTCTGAAAGTATTTGTATGGCGTGTAGCCCTGTATGGAAGTGAAACATGGACGATAAATAGTTTGGACAAGAAGTGAATAGAAGCTTTCGAAATGTGGTGCTACAGAAGAATGCTGAAGATAAGGTGGGTATATCACATAACTAATGAGGAGGTATTGAATATAATTGGGGAGAAGAGAAATTTGTGGCACAACTTGACTAGAAGAAGGGATCGGTTGGTAGGGCATGTTCTGAGGCATCAAGGGATGACCAGTTTGGTATTGGGCGGCAGCGTGGAGCGTAAAAATCGTAGAGGGAGACAAATAGATGAATACACTAAGCAGATTCAGAAGGATGTAGGTTGCAGTAGGTACTGGGAGATGAAGAAGCTTGCACAGGATAGAGTAGCATGGAGAGCTGCATCAAACCAGTCTCAGGACTGAAGACCACAACAAGAACAGTATATTCTAAATAGCTTGTTGTGTGGGCTATCCAAAATCAACAGAAATTAGCGTCATTTCTAGAAGACATCGTGACCCTGTGGTCAACAGCTTTCTTTAAGCAGATGCCGCCGTCTACTGGGACCACACAGAAATGAAAACGAGTGAAAGCACGTGCCGGAACGTATATGGCGCAGATTTGCACAGTGAGCTTATTTTATTCCCTGAGCTGGAGAAAAAATGAAAGCTGAATGTAGCGTGCGTGCCTACGTACGGGAGAATGGGCAGCGTAAGTCGTGGAGTGTGGGGTGAGCGAGTTGTCGAGAACTGCGAAACTTCGCAGCGCTGCGACGACACACTGAGCATTCAGTTCGATGCGTGCACGTGTGTTAGCGGAGAGCGGTTTGAGCACCTCGTGGTATACGGGTGCATTCTGTCCACCTCTGCGTTTCGCGTGACTGATGTTCTGTAAATGGAAGTTCGTACGCTTTCACGGCCGGAGTCAGTTCCCGTTAAATTCCTCTCGATTGCAGACCGCGTCATGTTTTAATGCGCTGCAGCAACGTTTCGTTAACAGTTGAAGTGCTCTACGTCACGGTATGGAATAATGTCTGCAAAACGATTTCGCAATTTACACTTGACTGCTTCCCAGACTGTTCATCGAACTATTTTCAAAGTATTTCTCGACCGTTCCGCTCTCGAATAGCACGTAGGGGGAAAAAAAAAATCGTTCTTACCCATCTAGGTTGGAGTCAACAAGATTTTTTTCTCATTCGGAGGTGAGAGTTGAAATTTCGTGAAAAGATCTCGCCTCAACGAAAAAGTCGTTATTTTAATGATTACCACCCCAACTCCCTTATTATATGGAAGACACCTTCTCTCATATTTCTCAGACAAGCTGTACTTCCTTGGACTTTTTCCATGTCCTCCATCAGTGCTATTCAAATATGTATGATTTCTGATGTAACGGAGATTTGACGATTTCCTTTTAGCATTCATGTGGTGGACTTGAGAAATCTTGCCGAAAAAACTTTGGATTTGGCTTCATCAGAGACAGCGGTATGGTCAGGAGTGTCCTAGGGAAGTGTGACAGGACCGCAGTTGTTCTCTGTATACGCAAATGATCTCTCAGACAGGATGGGCAGCCATCTGTGGTTGTTTGCTGATGATGCAGCGGTGCACGGTAAGGTGTCGCATTGCGTGACGGCAGGAAGATACAAGACGATTTAGACAAAATTTCCAGTTGGTGTGACCAATGGCTGCTAGTCCTAAATGTGGGAAAGTATGAGTTAACGCAGCTGAATAGGAAGAACAAATCCGCAATGTTCGGATACAGCATTAATAGTGTCCTGTTTGACGGAATCCCGTCGTTTAAATATCTGAGCGTAACGTTACAAAGCGACATGACATGAAATGGAACGAGCGTGTAAGAAATGTGTTGTTGTTGTTGTTGTTGTTGTGGTCTTCAGTCCTGAGACTGGTTTGATGCAGCTACTCTATCCTGTGCAAGCTTCTTCATCTCCCAGTACCTACCGCAACCTACATCGTTCTGAATCTGCTTAATGTATTCATCTCTTGGTCTCCCTCTACGATTTTTACCCTCCACGCTGCCCTCCAATACTAAATTGGTGAACCCTTGATGCCTCAGAATATGTCCTACCAACCGATCCCTTCTTCTAGTCAAGTTGTGCCACAAACTCCTCTTCTCCCCAATTCTATTCAGTACCTCCTCATTAGTTATGTGATCTAACCATCTAATCTTCAGCATTCTTCTGTAGCACCACATTTCGAAAGCTTCTATTCTCTTCTTGTCCAAACTATTTATCGTCCATGTTTCACTTCCATACATGGCTACACTCCATACAAATACGTTCAGAAACGACTTCCTGGCACTTAAATCCATATTCGATGTTAACAAATTTCTCTTCTTCAGAAACGATTTCCTTGCCATTGCCAGTCTACATTTTATATCCTCTCTACTTCGACCATCATCAGTTATTTTGCTCCCCAAATAGCAAAACTCCTTTACTACTTTAAGTGTCTCATTTCCTAATCTAATTCCCTCAGGATCACCCGATTTAATTTGACTACATTCCATTATCCTCGTTTTGCTTTTGTTGATGTTCATCTTATCCTCCTTTCAAGACACTGTCCATTCCGTTCAACTGCTCTTCCCAGTCCTTTGCTGTCTCTGACAGAATTACAACGTCATCGGCGAACCTCAAAGTTTTTATTTCTTCTCCATGGATTTTAATTCCTACTCCGAATTTTTCTTTTGTTTCCTTTACTGCTTGCTCAATATACATATTGAATAACATCGGGGAGAGGCTACAACCCTGTCTCCTTTCCCATCCACTGCTTCCCTTTCACGTCCCTCTTATAAATGCCATCTGGTTTCTGTACAAATTGTAAATAGCCTTTCGCTCCCTGTATTTTACCCCTGCCACCTTCAGAATTTGAAAGAGAGTATTCCAGTCAACATTGTTAAAAGCTTTCTCTACGTCTAGAAATGCTAGAAACGTAGGTTTGCCTTTACTTAATATATTTTCTAAGGTAAGTCGTAGGGTCAGTATTGCCTCACGTGTTCCAACATTCCTACGGAATCCAAACTGATCTTCCCCGAGGTCGGCTTCTACTAGTTTTTCCATTCGTCTGTAAAGAATTCGTGTTAGTATTTTGCAGCTGTGACTTATTAAACTGATAGTTCGGTAATTTTCACATCTGTCAACACCTGCTTTCTTTGGGATTGGAATTATTATATTGAAGTTTGAGGGTACTTTGCCTGTCTCACGCATCTTGCTCACCAGATGGTAGAGTTTTGTCAGGACTGGCTCTCCCAAGGCCGTCAGTAGTTCTAATGTGATGATGTGGTAGGGAAGGTGAATGATCGTGGTTCACCCGTAAAGGATGCCGCATATAGGATGCTGGTGCTACCGCTCAGGTCATATCGAAGGAATACACAGAAGCAATTAATAGGCGGGCCGCTAGGTTCTAACAACACGTTAGGGATTACGGAAACGCTTCGGGAACTCGAGTGGGAATCCCTCGAGGGAAGACGGCGTTCTTTTCGAGAATCGCTATTGAGATAATTAAGAGAACGGTCGTTTGACTGACGAACGATTCTACTGCCGCCAACATACGAGGCGTGTTTTTTTTAAGTAAGTACCGCTTTCGAATTAAAAAAAGACGTCCTAAGATATCTCAATAATTTTAGTTTTACATGAAAGCCTGCGCATTCGACCATAGATACTAGTAGACCGGCCTTGCTGTGCAGAAGCTGGTGTGGCTCCAACATAAACCACGTGACTGTTGGCAAAACGTGGCGGGATTTCAAATCAGCGCTGTGCCATCCTATGTTCGTGTCGTATTTTACCCACATTTCTCAATTGACTGCCAAACGCTTCCGACAAAAATTACTTTTGTATTTGCGAATAATTGTCAGAACTGGATTTGTTCACCGCACCATTTATAAAATCTAACAAATACATCCAACGCCCTTCTAGTGGGCAGCGGGACGAAATTATTATAAACTGTCGATTAAAGTAAAATGTCGTTAAAATTCTTTTAAACAGTAAGAGTGGGCTCGTGTCGAAACTTCAAACATTGGATTCGCCGCGTTTTGAGATCTAGTCACTTATAAAAGAATATGGGATATAGGAATTATGTCAACTATAGGTCCCAACATTGTCGACTTTAGGAGCAGGTCCATTTTAGAGAATCAATTTTAGGTGCACTTCAAAGGTTCAGTTCCTACTATTTTTACATAAGTTTAAACCATCAGTTAAAATGATATTTTAGATTAAAGGTGAGACTTGGAAGTCTCAGAAAATAATTTTGGAGCCTACATTTATTTAATAATCTTAGAAGGTAGAAACAAAATTCTCTTCATGTGTCGACTATAGGTGCTCTTACCTTATTATAATCTCACTCGTATATACAAAAAGGCGCGTATGTGCAGATGGCTTAAAGTTTTTCCGTTTCAGGGCTTGTATCCAAAGCTGCCTTCGGTTTTCATCCTTAGGGAACCTATGAGTAGGAACGAGAAACAGTTATACTTACTTCTGTAACCGAATTATCACAGATACTTTCCAAAATATGAGTCTGACTTTACAGGCATCACTTTCAACACTTTAATTTACGTGATACTCTATTTGAAGTGTAAAAAACATATAAAACTCACTTTAGCAGATTTCAATAAACACGTCTGCACTATCATAGAAACACAGGTGAAATGTAACGCCATTTTCCCCGACAAAAGTACAGCCATAAGCGCAACACGAAACAACCATGTTTTGCCAACATTCACGTGACTTTAGCCCAGAGATGTTGGAGCCACGAAAATGACGTCAGGGCCAGTCTACTATATTTATGGTCGAAGGCCTGCGCCTTAATCTACGCACTGACGCCAATACAGTCTGATACTTCCTTGTTTACGTTGTGTACTGAGTGTTAAAGATGCCTCCGATAATCGTGTGTCCCGCCGACTGTGAAGTACGGGCTGTTGTAAGATTTCTTAGTGCTAAGGGCCTAAAAGCGATAGATATTCATCGTGAGATCTGTGCAGTTTACGGAGAAAACATTATGAGTGAGTGATGGAATGGTAAGGGGGTGGGTGAGAGCATTTAAAGATGGCCGCACAAATGTGCACGATGAACAACGGAGTGGGCGTCCTTCGGTCTTTAATGAAAGTTTGGTGCAGGAAGTGGACAGTAGGACAATAAGGTGAGAGAAAACGGACGCTTTACGATTTACTCCTTGCGGGATGAGTTCCCTAATGTTTCTCGTAGTGTTTTGTACGGCATTGTGACCGAGCACTTGAATTACCGAAAATTGTGCGCACGTTGGGTACCGAAAATGTTGACGGATGTGCACAAAACCAAACGTTTAGACAGTGCGTTGACGTTGCTTGAGCGGTACCACGACGACGGTGATATTTCTTAAGCCAAATTGTTACGGACGATGAAACGTGGGTGCCCTACGCCACACCTGAATCAAAGCAACAGTCTACGTCAGTTGGGCAAGTGCATCGTTTTGCTCCAAGACATTGCCCGTCCGCATGTGGCGAATCAGACCAAAGATCTCATCACATCTTTTCGACGGGAAACTCTAGATCATCCTCCGTGCAGCCCCGATCTTGCGCCCAGTGACTGCCATCTGTTCCTGCACTTGAAGAAACATCTACATCCACATACATACTCCGCAATCCACCATACGGTGTGTGGCGGAGGTAGCGTCTTCTCTCCCTGTTCCACTCCCAAACAGAACGAGGGAAAAATGACTGCCTATATGCGTCTGTGCGAGCCCTAATCTCTCTTATCTTATCTTTGTGCTCTTTCCCCGTAATGTAAGTTGGCGGCAGTAAAATTGTACTCTAGCCTAAGTCTCAAATGCCGGTTCTCTAAAATTCTCCAGTAGCGATTCACGGAAAGAACGGCTCCTTTCCGCCAGAGACTCCCACCCGAGTTCCTGAAGCATTTCCGTAACACTCGCGTGATGATCAAACCTACCAGTAACAAATCTAGCAGCCCGCCTCTGGGCGGTCAGCATCTTCGAGACGATGACGAAGTCAAAACAGTGGTGATGCAGTGGTTAACAAGTCAGGCGGCAGACTTCTATGAGGAGGGTATTCACAAACTGGTACAACGTTATGCTAAGTGCCTCAGTATTGACGAAAATTATATAGAAGAGTAGATTAAGGTACAGACTTTCATGTAAAAATAAAATTACTGACGTATCTTAGCACGTCTTTTTTTAATTTCAAAACGGAACTTACTTAAAAAAACACACCTCCTACGTTACGCGTAAGGACTACGAAGATACGACACGAGAAATTACGAAGCCATATCTACACCAGTTTTTTTTTCCTCGTTCTATTTTCGAGTGGAACAGGGGAGGAAATGACAAGCTGTGGGGCAAGGTACCCACCGCCACGCACCGTACCATGGCTTGCGGAGTATCTATGTAGGTGTACAGCTTCCGATGACTTTACTAGACAGTAAACGAAACATCATCTGCTAACATTCTAAGAATGCTTATCAGATTTTCTGCTAAATCTTTTATATAGATTAGCAGCAGCTGATGGCCCATAAGCTTTCTTGCGGAACGCCAAATAGCACATGTAACTTTCAGTTACTACGAACGTTGACCTTCATGGCAGGAAATGACGAATGCGGTCCCACGTCTAACGCTGTACTTCAAGGTACGCAGTTTAGTTGGCAGACGCCTGTGGAGAAATGGTATCAGACGTTTGCGGTAAGTCTAGAACTGTGAAATCAACCGCGTCAATAAAGAGCCAGTTGTGAGATAGGGCAATGCAACATTTAACTTACGGATTCAGGGGCGGCTACAGAATTAGATACCATGGTGAGTGCGGAAACAGTGGAGTAGCACATCGAAACATGGCGCAGAATTTTGTGGGATTATGGTGACGATTTAGAACACGGAAACAAAGCTTTCCCGACTCCGGAACCCTATTTTCTTTCGCCAATGTTCGGCCATGCGCGTGGTCGCGCTCTTGCCTAGCTCCATTATCTGCTAGAGCATTGCAGCGTGCAGCGATACCATTGTGCGTCAGGGACTGATGCAACCGAGTTCCAGTTAGCTAATATTCGCGCCCAGCTATTTCGTCGCCGCCTGAACCTTACTAGTTTTTGTTCTTGTAGTTAGAAATTGTAAAATTTGCCTGAAAAGTGTACAGTTTTTGACTGCAAGAACAAGGTGTGTTTAGTATTCAAGGATGAGTTTAGCGAGAAAATAAATGAACTTCAAACAGTTAAGATACGAGGGTAATCGCAAAAGTAGGGTCTCCTATTTTTCTGTAAGTACTTAGACCTGTTTATTTCTACAATGGCCGGCCGGTGTGACCGCTACGGTCGCAGGTTCGAATCCTGCCTCGGGCATGGATGTGTGTGATGTCCTTAGGTTAGTTAGGTTTAAGTAGTTCTAAGTTCTAGGGGACTGATGACCATAGATGTTAAGTCCCATAGTGCTCAGAGCCATTTGAACCATTTCTACAATGGTTTAAATCAGTTTACAGCTTGAACATTTAGCTATTTTTCGACATAATCACCATTTCTGTCGATGCATTTTTTTGTAGACCCTGTGGCAGTTTCTGTATGCCCATGTCACACCAGCTCTCCCCCATGCTGTTCAGAAAGCTACGAACCTCTTCTTTCACCTCGTCGTCGGAGCTGAATCGCTTTCGGGCCAAATGTTCTTTTAACCTAGGGAACAGGTGATAGTCACTGGGCGCCAAGTCAGGACTACAGGGTGGGTGGGTGATTATGTTCCACTGAAACTGTTGCAGGGGAGCAACGGTTTGCCGAGCGACGTGTGGGCCAGCGTTGTCACGGAGAAAGTGTGCGCTCTTGCTCAACATTCCTGTCCTCCGGTTCTGAATTGCCCGTTTGAGCTTTTTCAGTCTCTCACAGTACCTGTCAGCGTTACTTTTGGTCCCAGCGATTCAGCTCCGACGACGAAGTGAAAGGAGAGGTTTATAACTTTCTGAGCAGCGTGGGCATAAAAAAACTGCGACAGCATCTACAAAAATGCATCGACAGAAATGGTGATTATGTTGGAAAACATCTAAATGTTCAAACTGTAAACTGATGTCAACCAAATAGAAATAAACAGGTCTATGTACGTACAAAAAAAAAAAAAATAGGAGACAAAGCCAACGGTCAGTACCACACGAGCGACTTTCTCGTCAAAAGTCGGCCTCTGTGAAGTGCGTGCGCCTTCCGTGCCTGCGTGTAAATCAGCGAACAACCACGACGCGAGTGTGTGTGTGTGTGTGTGTGTGTGTGTGTGTGTGTACGACGACAGCCGTCTACGGATTGCGCCGAGTGTGCTGTTCTAGATACCGGAAGTTATAACCTATTGTGGTGGAGCTTACTCCTATTATAGAAATGGATTTGTCTTCTTATTCATTATTACGTTGGATTTTGTGCTGCCTTGTCTTTTTAATCTCGTTTGCTTTGTTTTCGTGGCGTATTGAAAAGTTCCACGAGGTTGCGGTATCTTTCCGGGCTATTGTTCTGCTAGAAGAGCAACGAAATATGTGAAAGCAAAAAGTATTTACACTACTGCCCATTAAAATTGGTACACCGAGAAGAAATTCAGATGATAGACGGGTATTCATTGGGCAAATATGTTGGCACAGCCTCGCCATGGAACTGCTCGGGCTCTCCCTCTAGACTGCTTCTTCGGCGCAGAAGAGTTGCTTCGGGATAGCGGGCTCAGGTGTGGAGAGCGTGCGCCGCGGGAGCACGGCCGTGCCGTCCGGAGCTCGGAACGGCGCCCGAGTTGCCTCCACACTTCCATTCTCGTGGCAGCCCTTTACTGCGCTCCGTTCCGTTGCCGCGTGTTTACTGCATGGCGAGGCAGTGCGCCGGTCCACCTCCGCGCAGCGTTGCCACAACGCGCTCCCACCCTCCCATCCCTACTTTGCATGCATTCATCACTTACACTCAGTATATTCCAGCGGACGATTGTCTATAAGAAAAATCGGCAGGACCTGCGGAGGGTAGAATATCGTTGCAGGGACTGCCCCTCAACCTAAATACATCTCACGGGTCGCGTACGAGCAAACAGGCAGAGAGGTCCGCTACTGCTCGATTAGACTATAGACAAAAACCGGAGTTCTTGTTGTGGTCTTTAGTCTGAAGACTGGTTTGATGCAGCTCTCCATGCTACTCTATCCTGTGCAAGCTGCTTCATCTCCCAGTACCTACTGCAGCCTACATCCTTCTGAATCTGCTTAGTGTATTCATCTCTTGGTCTCCCTCTACGATTTTTGGCCGACCGAAGTGGCCGTGCGGTTAAAGGCGCTGCAGTGTGGAACAGCAAGACCGATACGGTCGCAGGTTCGAATCCTGCCTCGGGCATGGATGTTTGTGATGTCCTTAGGTTAGTTAGGATTAACTAGTTCTAAGTTCTAGGGGACTAATGACCTCAGCAGTTGAGTCCCATAGTGCTCAGAGCCATTTGAACTAATCTACGATTTTTACCCTCCACGCTGCCCTCCAATACTAAATTGGTGATTCCTTGATGCCTCAGAACATGTCCTACCAACCGATCCCTTCTTCTAGTCAAGTTGTGCCACAAACTCCTCTTCTCCCCAATTCTATTCAATACCTCCTCATTAGTTGTGTGATCTACCCATCTAATCTTCAGCATTCTTCTGTAGCACCACATTTCGAAAGCTCCTATTCTCTTCTTGTCCAAACTATTTATCGTCCATGTTTCACTTCCATACATGGCTACACTCCATACAAATACTTTCAGAAACGACTTCCTGACGAATCTATACTCCATGTTTTTTCTTGCCATCGCCAGTGTACATTTTATATGCTCTCTCCATCGACCATCATCACTAATTTTGCTCCCGAAATAGCAAAACTCATCTACTGCTTTACGTGTCTCATTTCCTAATCCAATTCCCTCAGCATCACCCGATTTAATTCGATTACATTCCATTATCGTCGTTTTGCTGTGGTTGATCATCATATACGCTCCTTTCAAGACTTTCCATTCCGGAATGAGATTCTCACTCTGCAGCGGATTGTGCGCTGATATGAAACTGGCGGACCGAGACTCGAACTCGGGACCTTTGCCTTTCGCAGGCAAGCGCTCTACCATCTGAGCTACCCAAGCACGTCTCACGCCCCAGCCTCACCGTTTTAATATGCCAGGAAGTTTCACTATCCATTCCGCTCAACTGCTCTTCCAAGTCCTTTCTTGTCCCTGACAGAATTAAACGGTCATCGGCAAATGTCATACTTTTTATTTCTTCTCCTTGGACAAAAATTCCTACTCCGAATTTTCTGTTTCCGTTACGGCTTCTTCAGTGTACAGATTGAAAACATCGGGGATAGTCTACAACCGTGTCTCACTCCCTTCTCAACCACTGGTTCCCCTTCACCCCCCTCGACTAGTTTCTATACAAGTTGTAAATAGCCTTTCGTTCCCTGTACTTACCACACCTACCTTTAGAATTTCAAAGACAGTATTGCACTGATCGCGTGTTCATACATTTCTGCGGAATCCAAACTGATCTTCCCCGACGTCAGTTACCACCAGTTGCTCCATTCTCCTTTAAAGAATTGCTGTGAGTATTTCGCAATCGTGACTTACTAAACTGATAGTTCGGTAATTTTCACGTCTCTCAGCAACTTGTTTCTTTAGATTTGCAATTGTTACATTATTCTTGAAGACTGAGGGTATTTCACCTCTCGCATACATCTTTGCCACCAGCTGGAAGAGTTTTGTCATGGCTGGCTCTGCCAAGGTTACCAGTAGTTCTGTCAGAACATCGTCTACTGCCGACGCCTTGTGAAACGTCCCCTTACAAAAATTTATAAATGACAGTACTGGAAAACCTCTACGTTATTTGATCTTCAAACGGCTGAGCAAAACTTAACGTACTCAGACATTTCTCTCTTTACTTATTCTGATCAACACTAAACTGACACACTATTTATTTATTTATTTATTTATTTATTTATTTATTTATTTTAGCGCAACGCAATCTGACTTTCAATAATCCCTACAAAAGAATGGCCCTGACTAACAATAACCTATACCTTTCATGAATGACTTACCTCACAAAAATCTTCGTTACTCGAACTACTGCAATATAGCGAGCGCCAATACTGCCAGCTAAATAAAAATTCTAATTACTCAAGGCACTAACTACTGATAGGCATAGTCAGCAAATGAAAGATTTTGACAGAGAACAAACAATGTATTTACCTTAATAGTGTTCAAAATTCATCATATATATATATCAGTTCATGACATCCCCTTTTTCTGGCGGACACACGTCCAGATCGTCCGCTCTCAAAACTCCATCTCTCTCCCCACATCCACCACTGCTGGCGGCTCACCTCCAACTGCACAACGCGCTGATCACATCCAACTGCCCAACACTACAATAGCGAATATTACAACAACGCCACCCAGCCACAGACTGCGTACAGCAGAGTCAGTGATTTTCATACACAGCGCTACGTGGCGTTTACCAACATAAGAACGTAAACAGCCTACTTACACTTGTTTCGACTTAGGTCTCTGAGAGGTCTGTCAAATTCCCCTCCACTGTCATACCTCTCGTCTGACAACGGTGTAGTCGTCTTCCATTTCCATAATATTCCCATAAACTTCATCTCCCTTGTATAGACTACATATATACTACTTCTAACTTTCCCTTCTTTGCTACCGGTAACAGTCGTAAATAAGGTGCGATTAACCGACCGAAACGGCCTGGTACGGAATGACCTCATAGCACTAATTGTAGGCAAAGCAGATGCTAGGGCAGATTCACTGGGACAGTCCAAGCAGGCGCAGTTCATCGGAGGAAGAAGAGTCTTACGTAACTCTCATAAGATCATTATTGAGCGTTCCTCATCTGTCTGGAAGTAATAGAAGAAAGGTTGAAGGTTCGACAAAGATTAGCGTCTCCCGCTGCACGCTCGTTTTTAGATCTCAAGAGAACGCAGACGCAACTGTAGCGGGAAGCGGCGTTTACGCTTTCTGAGACGATACACACTGAGGTGACAAAGGTCATAGGATAGCGCGTACACAGATGGCAGCGGTATCGCGTACACAAGGCTCAAAAGGGCTGTGCGTTGGCGAAGCTGTCCTTTGTAGTTAGGTGGTTCGTGTGAAAACGTGTACGATGTGGCTGCGGCCCCATGACGGCAATTAACAGACTTTGGGCGCAGAATGGTGGTAGGAGCTAGATCCGTGGGACATTTCATTGCGAAAATCGTTGGGGAATTCAGCATTTCGAGAGCCACAGTGTCAAGTGTGTGCCGAGAATACCAGATACCAGCCATCGCCTCTCACCACGGACAATGCAGTGGCCGGCGGCCTTCACTTAACGACCGAGAGCAGCGGCTTTTCCGTAGTCAGTGCTAGCAGACAAGCAACACTGCGTGAAGTAACCGCAGAAATCAATGCGGGACTAATGAATACGTGAGGGCAGGGCGGCGAAATTGGGCGTTAATGGGCTGTGGCAGCAGAGGAGCGACGCGAGTGCCTTTGCTAACAGCAAGACATCGGCTGCAGCACCTCTCGTGGACTCGGGACCATATAGGCTGGACCCTTGGCGACTGGGAAACCGTGGCCTGGTCAGCTGAGTCCCGATTCCAGTTGGTAAGACCTGATCAGATAGGTGGAAAGAATACATTGAATGCCTCTATGAGGGTGAAGATTTGTCTGATGTGATGGAAGAAGAAACAAGGAGTCGATTTAGAAGAGATAAGGGATCCAGTATTAGAATCGGAATTTAAAAGAGCTTTGGAGGACTTACGGTCAAATAAGGCAGAAGGGATAGATAACATTCCATCAGAATTTCTAAAATCACTGGGGGAAGTGGCAACAAAACGACTATTCACGTTGGTGTGTAGAATATATGAGTCTGGCGATAAACCATCTGACTTTCGGAAAAGCATCATCCACACAATTCCGAAGACGGCAAGAGCTGACAAGTGCGAGAATTATCGCACAATCAGCTTAACAGCTCATGCATCGAAGCTGCTTACAAGAATAATATACAGAAGAATGGAAAAGAAAATTGAGAATGCGCTAGGTGACGATCAGTTTGGCTTTAGGAAGAGTAAAGGGACGAGAGAGGCAATTCTGACGTTACGGCTAATAATGGAAGCAAGGCTAAAGAAAAATCGTGACACTTTCATAGGATTTGTCGACCTGGAAAAAGCGTTCGGCAGTATAAAATGGTTCAAGCTGTTCGAGATTCTGAAAAAAGTAGGGGTAAGCTATAGGGAGAGACGGGTCATATACAACATGTACAACAACCAAGAGGGAATAATTAGAGTGGACGATCAAGAACGAAATGCTCGTATTAAGAAGGGTGTAAGACAAGGCTGTAGCCTTTCGCCCCTACTCTTCAATCTGTACATCGAGGAAGCAATGATGGAAATAAAAGAAAGGTTGAGGAGTGGAATTAAAATACAAAGTGAAAGGATATCAATGATACGATTCGCTGATGACATTGCTATCCTGAGTGAATGTGAAGAAGAGTTAAATGATCTGCTGAACGGAATGAACAGTCTAATGAGTACTGAGTATGGTTTGAGAGTAAATCGGAGAAAGACGAAGGTAATGAGAAGTAGTAGAAATGAGAACAGCGAGAAACTTAACATCAGGATTGATGGTCACGAAGTCAATGAAGTTGAGGAATTCTGCTACCTAGGCAGTAAAATAACCAATGACGGACGGAGCAAGGAAGACATCAAAAGCATACTCGCTATGGCAAAAAAGGCATTTCTGGCCAAGAGAAGTCTACTAATATCAAATACCGGCCTTAATTTGAGGAAGAAATTTCTGAGGATGTACGTCTGGAGTACAGCATTGTATGGTAGTGAAACATGGACTGTGGGAAAACCGGAACAGAAGAGAATCGAAGCATTTGAGATGTGGTGCTATGGACGAATGTCGAAAATTAGGTGGACTGATAAGGTAAGGAATGAGGAGGTTCTACGCAGAATCGGAGAGGAAAGGAATATGTGGAAAACACTGATAAGGAGAAGGGACAGGATGATAGGACATCTGCTAAGACATGAGGGAATGACTTCCATGGTACTAGAGGGAGCTGTAGAGGGCAAAAACTGTAGAGGAATACAGAGATTGGAATACGTCAAGCAAATAATTGAGGACGTGGGTTGCAAGTGCTACTCTGAGATGAAGAGGTTAGCACAGGAAAGGAATTCGTGGCGGGTCGCATCAAACCAGTTAGTAAACTGATGACAAAAAAAAAAAGAGCTGGTGGTAGGATTCGAGACTGGCGCAGACCCCACGAAAGCCCTGTACCCAAGTTGTCAACAAGGCACTGTGCGAGCTGTTGGTGTTCCCATAATGCTGTGGGCCGTGTTTGCATGGAGTGGAATGGGTCCTGTGGTACAACTCAACCGATCATTCGTTGGTAACGGTTGTGTTCGGGTAGTAGGAGATCATTTGCAGCCATTCGTGAACTTCATGTTCCAAAACAAAGGTGTCATGTCACGGGGCGACAATTGTTCGCAGTAAGTTTGACAAACTTTCTGGACAGTTCCGGCGAATTATTTGGCTACCCGCATCGCCCGACACGAGTCCCGTCGAACATTTGTGGTGGTACGTAATCGAGAGGTGCGTCGGCGCACCAAGTCCAGCACCGGCAACACTTCCGCAATTACGGACGGCAGCGCTGGCCCGCCGCTGTGGCCGAGCGGTTCTAGGCGTTACAGTCTGGAACCGCGCGATCGCTACGGTCGCAGGTTCGAATCCTGCCTCGGGCATGGGTGTGTGTGTCATGTCCTCAGGTTAGTCAGGTTTAAGTATAGTTCTAAGTTCTAGGGGACTGATGACCTCAGATATTAAGTTCCGTAGTGCCCAGAGCCATTTGAACCATTTTTGAGCGTCAGCGCTCAGTATTCCTGCAGGGGAAGTCCGACAACTTGCTGAGTCTCCTGGCCAGTGACGCCAGGCAGTCGTTTCATTTTAGTTATTTTGCTGCCCGAATAGCGGACCTCGTCTCCTACTTTTAGTGTCTGATTTCCCAGTCTAATTTCCTCCGCATCTCGGGATTCAGTTAGAGTACATTCCATTACCCATGTTTCGCTTTTGTTGGTATTCATTTTTTGAATGCATTACCTGTTCCATTCAACCGCTCTTCCAAATTCTTTGGCCGTCCCTGATAGAAATAGTGTCTCTGGCAAAAATCAAATTTTTGTTCCGTCGCCCTGAACCTTAACCTCTTCTCAAAATGCTTCGCTGGTACAGTGTCTGTAACGACGTTGGTGGTCGCCGCATCGAGCCCCTCCGTACTCTTCTGTAAGTACAGTACGCTGGGTTATCTTTTGTATTCCAATAATCTAAACACGTGTTGTTTAAATGTTAACACTCTTTAAGTGATAGATGGATGTTTGGTTATGTTTCATTTCGATCTGCAATCTAATAATTGTACTGCGTCACGCCTAATTCAGTTTCTCGAGCAGAAGTGGATGTGTAGTACGTTTCCGGACATGCGTTCAAAAAAAAAAAAAGGGGGGGGGGTTCAAATGGCTCTGAGCACTATGGGACTCAACTTCTGCGGTCATTAGTCCCTTGGTACTTAGTACTGCTTAAACCTAACTAACCTAAGGACATCACACACATCCATGCCCGAGGCAGGATTCGAACCTGCGACCGTAGCGGTCTCGCGGTTCCAGACTGAAGCGCCTAGAACCGCTCGGCCACTTCGGCCGGCGACATGCGTTCCTACTGAAAATACGAGGGTTGAAACTTAAATAGTGACAACTATTTATTCACAATACATAGACTTGTTTATTTCTACAATGGTTTACCACAGTTTACAGCTTGAACATTTAGCTATTTGTCGACATAATCACCATTTCTGTCGATGCATTTTTGTAGACGCTGTGGCAGTTTTTGTATGCCCATGTCGTACCAGCTCGCCACCATGCTGTTCAGAAAGTTGTGAACCTCTTCTTTCACCTCGTCGTCGGAGCTGAATCGCTTTCCGGCCAGATGTTCTTTTAACCTAGGGAACAGGTGATAGTCACTGGGCGCCAAGTCAGGACTACAGGTTGGGTGGGTGATTATGTTCCACTGGAACTGTTGCAGGAGAGCAACGGTTTGCCGAGCGATGTGTGGGCGAGCGTTGTCATTGGGAATTCTACGCCCTTGCTCAACATTGCTGTTCTCCGGTTCTGAATTGCCCATTTGAGTTTTTTCAGAGTCTCACAGTAGCTGTCAGTGTTAATTGTACACATATAAAACGTACTTATAAAAAAATAGGAGACCTTAATTTTGGGATTACCCTCAAACATGTTTGCACCTGTTACCGTCCTTCAAAGTAGTCACCAGCTTTGTGTAGAACCCGTTGCCGGCGATGTGGAAGGCGTAGTATACCGTTAGCAGAGCCTGTTCTGTTGATGGTGCGAATGGAGCGGTCTACCGCCTGTCGAAACTATGGAACGGTTCTGAAGCGAATACCACCAAGTGGTTCCTTCATCTTCGGAATCAAATCAAAGTCACAAGGACTTAAGGCCGGGGAGTATGGTGGATGGTACAGTACTTCCCACTCCCATCGACCAAACAGAGCAGCCAAAGCTTGCGCATTATGCTGCCCGCGCATTGTCGTGCAAAATGCCGGGAGGAGTGCGCAGAAAGTGTCGCCGCTTCTTTCGCGGAGCTGGTCGCAGCTGATGCTCCAAAATCGAATAGTAATACTGTGCATCTACGGTCTGCCGTGGGGGAACGCAATGTGTTAGGATAACACCATCACAGTCGTACACGACAATCACCATAACTTTATACCTCGCCATTCGCACCATCGACAGAACCGGCTCTGCCAACTGAATACTACGCCTTCCACGTCGCTGGCAACGGGTTCTACCCCTCTGCAAGTCCTAGAAGTTTGTAAAGGGAACTTCGGAACACCCGTCTATACCCTGAACGTGTTGTTGGCTGCGATCTGATATTTTCTGATAAATAAGAATTTTTGCGACCAAGATCGCGTGTTGAAATATTTTCATATAATCGGTCACTGGTTTGTACGGTGTCGAGTTGTCATCTTCAGTAGATATAGGCTTGTGGAAGACTTTCGCTTCTCTTTAGGTTAACTGCGTGCTGTTTTAGGCCGTTTAGGCATCCACTCTGATGCGTGAACACAGCGTTTCTGTGGGAATGTCACTCGTAGCGTAGCGTAGCGTAGCTTGACTGACTGGTGCGTGGTCGCCGTTGATATTGATTGATTACTGCAGTGTCGGCGTGGGGGAAGGGGGAGGGGAGCGACAGGACTCTTACTGCAGGGAATATTATACGGGATGAACACTTGACCATACGCGCGTTCCGTAGTCGCGGCACGGGGCATTCCACTGTCCAGAATTCGCTCGTCTATCTGTGGTTACCGTTGACGCGGCACGGGGCATTCCACTGTCCAGAATTCGCTCGTCTATCTGTGGTTACCGTTGACGGGCTACTCGCACTGCACTTTACCTCCGAGCCTTTGTTTGGTCTCGTTCGTTGAGTCGACAGAACCTCCAGAACGTAAGGAAGTGCACGGCGGTCAAATTATTGTGCCTTCATAAGCGACCATTCTCATTCTTTCCCTCTTGTCTATAACAAACCGTTACCCACCCCGGGAGCTGTGAATTACTCGACATATTAGCGATCTGTACCTCATATTACACCGCGATGTCGCCAACGCGGATGCGACCATCCTGATGCTGTAAACAGAACCTGCATTCATCCGAAAAATTAACGTTTTGCCATTCGTGCACCCAGGTTCGTCGTCGAGTACAACATCGCAAGCGCTCCTGTCTGTGACGCAGCGTCAAGGGTAACCGCACCCACGGTCTCCGAGCTGATAGTCCGTGCTGCTGCAAACGACGTCGAACTGTTCGTGCAGATGGTTGTTGTCTTGTAAACGTCCCCATCTGCTGACTCAGGGATCGAGACGTGGCTGCACGATCCGTTACAGCCGTGCGGATAAGATGCCTGTCATCTCGACTGCTAGTGATACGAGGCCGTTGGGATCCGGCAAGGCGTTCCGTATTACCCTCCTGAACCCACCGATTCCATATTCTGCTAACAGTCATCGGATCTCGACCGACGCGAGCAGCAATGTCGCGATACGATAAACCGCAATCGCGATAGGCTACAATCCGACCTTTATCAAAGTCGGAAACGTGATGGTACGCATTTCTCCTCCTCACACGAGGCATCACAACAACGTTTCACCAGGCAACGCCGGTCAACTGCTGTTTGTGTATGAGAAATCGGTTGGAAACTTTCCTCGTGTCAGCACCTTGTAGGCGTCGCCAGCGGCGCCAACCTTGTGTGAATGCTCTGAAAAGCTAATCATTTGCATATCACAGCATCTTCTTCCTGTCGGTTAAATATCGCGTCTGTAGCACGTCATCTTCGTGGCGTAGCAATTTTAACGGCCAGTAGTGTAGATCCGTTTGGACCATCCTGTATATGCCGTTTGGAAGCATCAGAAAATTAAGGATCTCTCGATAACTGGTCGTTAATTGTATGATTTGTTGTAAAAAAATGAGGGGAAACAAAGAACTACTGTAACTTGAGAATTCTGAAGTGTGTCGTCGCAAGGCAACGGTGCAGTGAGGTCCCATAAAAATTGCAATGATCTTGGTATAGTTTATTCTAATAATTGTCACTCAATAACATATGTACGATTAAAGCTTTCAGTTAAAAGCATACCTGCTATTATGGCTTTCACGAGATTGTAGGATGCAAAGTATGGTCGTATATCAGTCATCGTCGATATTGAGCAATGAATAGATTCGTGGAATTGTTAAGATGTGAGGTGATGGGTTGCTGGTTCGCGTACTGCTGTATCAAAAAAAAAAAAACTTTTTACTGGCCTACGCGGTTTCCCGTAGGTTCTGATACTTTCTTGTTAGTTTAATACGTAGAAGATTATTCTGTAATATTTGACGTTGTGTAAATATAAATGCGGTCTTTCTGAGGAATGCGCTCATTCGATTGGCTTAATCTACAAAACAGCTTGCACTACTTGCACTAAGATGTTTTGCACTTCCTTGTTTTAAGTTTCTTATTTCATGTGTCGTAAAGATTCTGCTGCTGAATAGCAACCGAGAGCAAGTAAAAATTTGTTTCCCGTAATTTGTAATGGCATTTTCATAAGCCAATGTCTTTACTGATTGGGCATGGTACTTTTCTTCTTGCCTTACGTCTTGTCCATGGATACTGAATTTTTTATTTATCGTATAGTACAGAAAAGAAAATTGAGGATGTATTAGATGAGGATCGTTTTGGCTTTACGAAAGGTGTAGACACCAGAGAGGCAATTCTGACGCTGCGGTTAGTAATGGAAACAAGACTAAAGAAAAAATCAGCACGTTCATAGGATTCGTCGAGCTGTGAAAAGCGGTCGACAATGCAAAACGGTGCAACATATTTGAAATTCTGAGAAAAATGGTGGTAAGCTATAGGAAGAGACGGGTAATATACAACATGTACAACAACCAAGAGGGAATGAAAAGAGTGGACGACCAGCAACAAAGTGCTGGAGTTACAATCGCTGTAAGACGTGGGTGCAGTCTTTCGCCGTACTGTTCAGTCTTTACTTCGAAGAAGCAATGATGGAAATAAAAGAAAGGTTCAGGAGTGGAATTAAAATTGAAGGTGAAAGGATATCAACGATAATATTTACTACTGAACTTGGTATCCTGAATGAAAGTGAAGAAGAATTACGTGATACGCTGAATGCAATAAACATCCTAATGAGTGCAGAATATGGATTGAGAATAAATCGAAGAAAGACGGAAGTAATGAGAAGTAGCAGAAATGAGAACAGCGAGAAGCTTAACATTAGAATTGGTGTTCACTAAGAAGATGAAGTTAAGGAATTCTGATGCCTAGGCAGCAAAATAACCAATGACGGACGGAGGAAGGAGGACATCAAAAGCAAATTAGCACTGGCTGAAAGGGCATTCATTCCTGGCCAACTGAAATCCATAGTACGAAACATCTATCTTAATTTGAGGAAGAAATTTCTGCTAATGTGTGTTTGAAGCACAGCATTGTATGATAGTGAAACATGGACTGTGGGAAAACCGGAACAGAAGAGATTCGAAGCATGCGAGATGTGCTACAGGCGAATGTTGAAAACTACGTGGACTGGTAATGTAAGAAATGAGGAGGTTCTGCGCAGAATCTGAGGGGAAATGAATGTGTGGAAAACAGTGATAAGGAGAAGGGACAGAATGATAGGACATACGTTAAGACATGAGGGAATGATTTCCATGGTACTAGAGAGAGCTGTAGAGGGCAAAAACTGTAGAGGAGAACAAAGACTGGAATGCATTAAGCAAATAATTGAGGACTTTAGGTTGCAAGTGCTACACTGAGATAAAGAGGTTGGCATAGGAGAGAGGAGAGGAATTCGTGGCGGGCGGCATCAAACAAGTTACAAGGCAAAACACCATGGCTAGCACATGGACAAAGGAGGAAATGTGCGTTTTAATAGAGCTAACGAAGGATTTGTACGGCCGCCCATTTCGTAAACATCGATACTTGCGAGCCAGACAGAGCCGACGATTGCCGCAGGAGTGCGCCCGTATCGCTTATACCAGGTTGGGGCCCACGTAGCGTGAGCACAGATCGCACCGTCTCCGAGCATTCAGCAGCACGTTGAACTCGGTCCGTCAGCAGACGGCTGAATGAAGTGCTGTCTGAAAGAGGTTGCACAAATAAGAGGGGCGTTTGTAAAGTCGGTGCAAAGATAAAAACTACGTACGTGTTTGGGGTAAACCTTTTTTATTTCTCGACGTAGTCTCCTTTTAGACTTATACACTTCGCCCAACGCTGTTCTAATTTGTTGATCCGTTCCGAACAATAGGAATTGTCCA
This sequence comes from Schistocerca americana, assembly GCF_021461395.2. NCBI lineage: Eukaryota > Metazoa > Arthropoda > Insecta > Orthoptera > Acrididae > Schistocerca > Schistocerca americana. The sequence continues at coordinate 197,180,182 of NC_060129.1, read as the reverse complement.
AGTCTGCAAAATAGCTATTAGTTGCTGCAATCACCGCCTCGTTTGAATAAAATCTTTGTCCCGCAAGCCATTTCTTCGAATTGGGGAACAAATAGTAGTCCGAGGGAGCCAAGTCTGGCGAATGGGGGGGATGTGAAACGAGTTGGAATCCTGTTTCCATTAATTTTGCGACCACAACTGCTGACGTGTGTGCTGGTGCATTGTCGTGATGGAAAAGGACTTTTTTGCGGTCCATTTTTTTGACAACCACTCGACTCCCTTGACTCACACGAATGCCAAACACAGAGAAATAGGCCAATATGGCTGAATCTTGGTGTGCGTTCTTTCCAAAGATGCTACTAACTAAACATGACGTCGATACGCGCCGGTGGTGCCATCCCTCGGACTTTGCACGGACGTTTCGAACGTGCGTCGTATTCAGTCAGATCTTGATAAGATTTCGAAGTGGTCCAAAGACTGACAGTCAGAAATGTGAACTTGTGAACTTCACAAAACGAAGAAGCGTAATATCCTATAATATCAGTGAGTCACAGCTGGAATCGGTCACCTCAACATGGGTGTAACAATTTGTATGGATATGAAATGGAATGATCACATAGGTTCAGTTGTGGGTAAAGACTTCGGTTCATTGGTAGAATATGGGGTTCAAATGGCTGTGAGCACTATGGGTCTTAACATCGGAGGTCGTCAGTCCCCTAGAACTTAGAACTACTTAAACCTAACTAACCTAAGGACATCACACACATCCATGCCCGAGGCAAGATTCGAACCTGCGACCGTAGCAGCAGCGCGGTTCCGGACCCAAGCGCCTAGAACCGCTCGGCCACAGAGGCCGGCTAGAATATGGGAAAGTGCGATCAGTGTACAAAGGATATTGCTTCCAAATCACTCATGCGATCGGTTCTAGAATATTGCTGAAGTGTGTGGGATTCTTACCAAATAGGACTAACAGGGGATATTGAACGCATACAGAGAAGAGCAGTGCGAATGGTCACAGGTTTGTTTAATCAGTGGGAGAATGTCACAGAGATGCTGAAGGAACCGAGATAGAAGACTCTTGAAGATGGACGTAAACTGTTCCTAGAAACTCTATTAACAACGTTTGAAGAACCGGCTTTAAAAGGTGACTACAGGGTTAAAGTACAACTCCATTACGTATTGCTCACATAGGGATCGTGAGAGTAAGAATGGGTTGATTACTACACGCACAGAGGATTCAGTCCATCATTCTTTGTGCTGTCCATTTGTGAATGGAACGGGAGGAAAGCCTAATAACTGGTACAATGGGACGTACCCTCTGCCATGCACCTCACGGCAGTTTGCAGAGTGTGGCTGTAGTTGCAGAGGTAGAAGCGGCGCCTCGGCCTGCGTTAACGACCCCAGCAGGTACTGGCTGCCAGCAGACCGTTATACCTGTGGCGAAATCCCAGACCCACTCCTGCTCGGTACACGAGGCGCTTCAAGGTCATCTCGCCTATCGTTACGGCTGAGATGGCGGGGGGGCGCGAGATAAAGGTTTGCAGGCGTGGATGGGAGGCGGTTCCTCGCTTGCTATTTAAACTGGAACATGTGGCAAAAAATATTAGGTGTAGTCCGCACGAACGGCCATTTGTACACCCATTCGAACATCTGCGTTACTGTAGCTATGTTACAGTACAGTAAGTCTCGTAGTAAAATAAAGTGTGTGGGCGCGAGACTTTTTGAATGATTGTCATTTGCCGGCCGTGATGACCGAGCGGTTCTAGGGGCGACTACTACGGTCGCAGGTTCGAATCGTGCCTCGAGCATGGATGTGTGTGATGTCCGTAGCTTAGTTACGTTTAAGTAGTTCTAAGTTCTAGGTGACTGATGACCTCAGATGTTAAGTCCCATAGTGCTCACTGCCATTTTTACCATTTGATTGTGATTTGGATTTGATTTTGAATTGAATTGAAATTGTTTTTGAGATTTTATTATACTTTGGAGTTTTAATAACTGACTGATCAATAAAGATTAAGATGAGCAAACTTTTTTTGTTCACGTTAAAGTTACTTTAATATGAGCCAGTCTAGAAACACATCGCATGTAAATTGAAAAACTGAAATAATATTTTTGTATTTGCCTCGGTTAATATTTTAAACAAGCATGGTTTATTGTTATAATATGCAGCTGCCCACACACGCGAGGGAATCGTTCTTACCGCCGTTAACAAATAATTGAAGTCCGAGTCGTGGCTCTGGCAACTGAAAATAAAAATCCTAAAAACTACGTTTTCTTCCGCTGCGTCAGGCGGCTGTGGAAAAACATTTGTTATGTTTTGAGCGGGCGATCTCTTCGCTTCCGCTAAATTTGTGAATTAAAAGTGCCACGTAATGGCGTCTGTTGCTGCAGCGGCGGCTGCAACTGTTGAGCTGAAAGTTACTCAGAATACTGCTTTTAAAGGGAAACGCACATGACACGGGGCTCACCTTCTACAAATGAAGGTTAACGATAACTTTAAACTATTATATTATTGGATTAATATCACAAATGAGCTTACATTCATCAGCAATTAACAAACTTGTCCGACCTCTACCACATCAGATAAGAGAAAAAAAAGTAGAACAACTGAACGCTGTTCTTCGCATTAAATTTACATACATTATATCGTGCATAATTAGTAATTTTTTCACTCAAGTATTGAAATTAACGTTTTACATAGTAATAATACTACAACTGAGAAAAATTATGCAGCACTCAATATAGCCTAATATTTCGCATAGAGATAAAAGCTCTCGTCCATTTTAAACCTTTTTAATATTTCCGTTTAAGTTTTTTTTTTAATATTTTCACTGGGGACGGCACATAAGCAAGATCAAGGTATCAAGGACTAACGTGAGACGGCTGCTAGGCAAATTGTCCGAACCGATTAATTCCTTTTGCAAAAGATGTTAATTGGGCTGAAATTAATGCTCAGCTAACGGCACCGTTTGTATGTGCACCATTCGCATTTCACGTGCGTAAACAGTCACCCTTATTTATCTCCGGACTGGATCGACACTTAAGGGTTCGTATTTGGTCCACCGGTGTATGGGACCTCGGTCTAAGATGAATTTTAACCGCTTGAAATTGGTTCTTACGTGAAGTCAATGCGCGGAAATGCTCCCGAGTGAAACGAACAAATTAAAAAAAATGCATCCTTACGATAAAATTGAAAATTCGCTTTCAGAAATGCAGCTTCACTCGGATTTGATGAGTTCTTTTACGTGAATCATTCCAGTCTCTCAGACTTGGGCGAACAGGTTCATATTTTGTAAGAAAGTAGACAAAGGTATGCATTTAATAGTTTTGTGAAAACGTTATCCGTTGCCACGATATAAACGACATGCTTAATAAAAAAAAAAACCTGTCCCCGAGTCAACAAAAAGCTACGGCAGTCTAATGTGAGAATTGTGTTAGAGTAAAAGCTGGGAGCTAGAATCAAAAATGCTCGTATCACAGCACAAAAAAGGCGAAGCGAATTAGGTGTTCGTCTTATCGGACAGCTCGAAGACATTTAAGTCGAACCATGTCGACATTGTTGTTGTTGTTGTCTTCAGTCCTGAGACTGGTTTGATGCAGCTCTCCATGCTACTCTATCCTGTGCAAGCTTCTTCATCTCCCAGTACCTACTGCAACCTACAGCCTTCTGAATCTGTCATGTCGACATACTCGCGCTTTTTGCCGAGTTAACGCTTCTTCCCTCAGCGAAGTGGGCTCTCTTCGACCCACCCCTCTGTTACATGCATAGTGAAGGGTGTAAGGACAAATGGACACACAAATTTACGTGCTTTTAGATAGTGTGTTGTATCTACAATAGGAAGTATCCGAGAAAGGGGGTGCGTCTATAATAGGAAGTGTCCAAGAGTAGGAATGCATACATCCTAAACTTTAGTCACACTTTGTCTCATATTGCGCGAGGCTACAAATGCCATGCTGGATGACTTGATGGCTGACATGTTTCAGGTTATACGACACGACGACATGTATGATTTTACTTTACTTGACACCGTGTACTACACAACATGACACGGTTACTACCACTAACAAGTAAAAATGCGCGAATATGTAAAGATATTTTGATTTAAATGTGTTTCAACCTGCCAGACAAGTCGAAAAGCAAAATCGCTTGTTTTACATCCCTAACTGTGCCCAGGACATAATCGCCGTTTCTGAGGTACGGCAGGAGCATCTTTCATTCTGGTTTCAGCTCTGTGAATTAGCGATGCGTGAAAGCCTAGTTCTGTAAATAATCGAGCTTCTCTGTGTAAACAGCTTCAAACGTCTGGTTACTTTACAAATGAGTTCATATGTTAAATATTTGTCGCTAACAGAGGAAAAGTTTAGAAAAGGTTTGAAATTATATGCAAAGTTTGTTGTCGAATGGGCTGCCTTGCTCCCTTTCCCAATTACTGGATATACACTGAAGAGCGAAAGAAACTGGTAGACCCGTCTAGTATCGTGTAGGGCACCCGTGGGCACGCAGAAGCCGGCAACACGACGTGGCACGGACTCGACTAACGTCCGAAGTACGGCCGGAGGGAAGTGACACCACGAACCCTGCAGGGCTGCCCATATATGAGTACGAGGGGGTGCAGTTCTCTTCTGAACAGCATCCCACATATGGTCAATAATGTTCGTGTCTAGGGAGTTCACTGGCCAGCGGAAGTGTTTAAACTCAGAAGAGTGTTCCTGCAGCCACTCTCTAGCAACTTCGGACGTGTTGGGTGTCGCATTGTCCTGCTGGAATTCCCTCAGTCCGTCGGAATGTGCAATGGACACGAATGGGTGCAGGTGATCAGACAGGATGCTTACGTACGTGTCACCTGTCAGAGTCGTATCTAGATGTATCAGGGGTCCCATATCACTCCAGTTGCACACGACCCACACCATTACAGAGCCTCCGCTGGCTTGAACAGTCCCCTGCTGACATGCAGGGTCCACGGATTCATGAGGCTGTCGCCATACCCTTACACGTCCATCCGCTCAGCGCAATTTGAAACGAGGCCTGTCGGACCAGGCAGCATGTTCGCAATCATCACCAGTCCAATCTCACTGTCGACAGGTCCAGGCGAGGCGTAAAGCTTTGTGTCATCCAGTCATCAAGTTTACACGAGTGGGCATTCGCTGCGAAAGCTCACATCGGCGATATTTTGTTGAATGGTTTGCTCGCTGACACTTGCTGCTGGCCCAACATTGAAATCTGCAGCAATTAGCGGAAGGATTGCACTCCTGTCGCGTTGAAGGATTCTCTTCAGTCGTCGTCGGGCCCGTTTCTTGCAGGACCTTTTTCCGGCCGCAGCGATGTCGGACATTTGATGATTTACCGGATTCCTGATATTCACGGTACACTCGTGAGATGGTCGTACGGGAAAATCCCCACTTCGTCGCCACCTCGGAGATGCTGTGTCCCATCGCTCGTCCGCCGACTACGACACCACGTTCGAACTCACTTACATCTTGATAACCTGACACTGTAGCGGCAGTAACCGTTCTAACAACTGCCCCATACACTTGTTGTCTTATACAGGCGTTGCCGACCGCAGCGCCGTATTTCGCCTGTTTACTTATCTCTGTATTTGAATACGCGTGTCTATACCAGTTCCTTTGACGCTTCAGTGTATATGGACTGTGTTGAGTGTGTGAATGTATAAAGTATACCACGAAGTTTACCTCTAATTAATGTAACTTTCAGTGTCGGTGCTGCACAAATAATATTGTGTACCAGATCTGTAGTTACTCACTTTTGTGGCTGAATGGTTAGTGCCAAACGCCAATAAATTAAGAGAGAGAGAGCGGTTCAGGGAAGAACGGATGTTGAACGCCACACAGCATTACCAGCAGGTGGATGATTTCCCCCCCTCCCTCCCGTTATTGGAGACCGGCAGTTTACTGTGGCAGTCATTGCCCATGAGGTCGGAGTAAGCGTCCGAATCGCTTTCCGTTCTCTTGTGCCTTTCGTCGGTGAGTTTAGTTTCCCGCACTCCCTCCGTGACAACAAGACGCCACGACTCGTGTTGATAACTGGAGAAGATTTCGTCAGAAGGCCACGAATGTTGAGCAGAAACGAAAGTTAACATTGGTTGTGCCCGAAGGACACAATATTGATCTAATGTTGTCTACGTGCAGAATAATATTGATTTTACGGATAGGAGCCGGCCGGAGTGGCCGAGCGGTTCTAGGCGCTACAGTCTGCAACCGCGCGACCGCTACGGTCGCAGGTTCGAATCCTGCCTCGGGCATGTATGTGTGTGCTGTCCTTAGGTTAGTTAGGTTTAAGTAGTTCAAAGTTCTAGGGGACTGATGACTTCAGCAGTTAAGTCATATAGTGCTCAGAGCCTTTTTTTTTAAACGGATAGGAGCCTCCGGCGATGGACATACACGCGGTGTATCTACATCTACGTGGATACTCCGCAAATCACATTTAAGTGCCTGGCAGAGGGTTCATCGAACCACCTTCACAATTCTGTTATTCCAAGCACGTATAGCGCGTGGAGAGAATGAACACCTATATCTTCCGGTACGAGCTCTGATTTCCCTTATTTTATCTTGGCGATCGTTCCTCCCTATTTAGGTCGGTGTCAACAAAATATTTTCGCATTCGGTGGAGAAAGTTGGTGATTGGAATTTCGTGAGAAGATTCCGTCGCAACGAAAAACGCCTTTCTGTTGATGGTGTCCAGCGCAAATCCTGTATCATTTCAGTGACACTCTCTCTCTCATATTTCGCGATAATACAAAACGTGCTACCCTCCTTTGAACTTTTTCGATGTACTGCGTCAGTCCTCTCTGGTAAGGATCCCACACCGCGCAGCAGTATTCCAAAAGAGGACGGACAAGCGTAGTGTAGGCAGTCTCCTTAGTAGGTCTGTTACAGTTCCCAAGTGTCCTGCCAATAAAACGTAGTCTTTGGTTAGCCTTCCCCACAATATTTCCTGTGTGTTCCTTCCAATTTGAGATGTTCGTAATTGTAATACCTAGGTATTTAGTTGAATTTACTGCCTTTACATTTGACTGATTTATCGTGTAACCAAACTTTAACGGTTTCCTTTTAGCACTCATGTGGATGACCTCACACTTTTCGTTATTTAGGGTAACTTGCCAGTTTTCGCACCATACAGATATCTTTTCTATATCGTTTTGCAATTTATTTTGATCTTCTGATGACTTTACTAGTCGATAAACGACAGCGTCATCTGCAAACAACCGAAGACGGCTGCTCAGATTGTCTCCCAAATCGTTTATATAGATAAGGAACAGCCAATGGCCTATAACACTACCTTGGGGAACGCGAGAAATCACTTCTGTTTTTGTCGATGACTTTCCGTCAATTACTACGAACTTTGACCTCTCAGACAGGAAATCACAAATCCAGTCACATAACTGAGACGATATTCCATAAGCACTCAATTTCACTACGAGCCGCTTGTGTGGTACAGTGTCAAAAGCCTTCCTGAAACCCAGAAATACGGAATCGATTTGAAAACCCTCGTCAGTAGCACTTAGTACTTTCTGTCAATAAAGAGCTAGTTGTGTTTCACAGCCGGCCGCGGTGGTCTCGCGGTTCTAGGCGCTCAGTCCGGAACCGCGCGACTGCTACGGTCGCAGGTTCGAATCCTGCCTCGGGCATGGATGTGTGTGATGTCCTTAGGTTAGTTAGGTTTAAGTAGTTCTAAGTTCTAGGGGACTGATGACCACAGATGTTAAGTCCCATAGTGCTCAGAGCCATTTGAACCATTTTGAACCAGAAGACTTGCTTTTATTAAGTGATTTAAGTTGCTTCACTACTCCGAGGATATTTACTTCTACGTTACTCATGTTGGCAGCTGTTCTCGATTCGAATTCTGGTATATTTACTTCGTCGTCTTTTGTGAAGACATTTCGGAAGGCTGTGTGCACGGACGCCCGCACTGATAATTACGTTGTGGTCGAAATTCAAAGGACAGTTTGATTATTAGGATTTTTGTATATTTTTGCTTTAAAAACTATCAACAGTTCTTTGGAGTCACTGTTATTACACGTTCGTAATGGAGCCCCACTACGTTGAGTGGAACCGGCTGTCTCCCGGAGACGGTACACGCGCTCTCCGCTCCGTCAGGGGTTGAAGATGACGACACCCGCTCCCTACACCTCCATGCTGTTTCCGTTATACCAGCAGCTGCCTCAGCTCTGAGTCACTCCCGTTTCGTTTGCAGCTGACACACACTCACTATCCATCGCAATCTTCGCTTAATGGTCTTATTCCTGTTTGTGTATACCGTACGACACAAACAACAATTCTGCTACTCTAGGGACGTACCCCTTACATATTCTTACAGATAGTGGAGTACTTAACTACGCTGACTGGAGTACCAACGTTAACGTGACTTACCGTTACGGTTAATGTAACTACCTTTGAGAAACGAACTGTGTGGCGAACATTTAACAAGATGCGGCGATCACCTGTAATGGGATGCGATTCCACTTTCCGACGTCGAGGCTATGTTTCGCAGAAAATTTCACAAAATTCGTTTCAGTAATTAGCATACCGTGTAAAATGCAACTTAAATAAAGAAAAAAAAAAAAAAACTGGCCACCTGCGAGGACGACACGGACACCGAGGGTTCAGTGCAGAACTTAACTACATATACGGACAGTTCATCCGTTCATTGAATCGGGATTCTCGACCACTTCTGCCTGTTACCGACATCGACATAGGCAAGATGTCGGTTCCAGGGATTCCAAGATTCCCGGATATGTTTTAATTTCAATAATACAATACTGGCCATTAAAATTGCTACACCAAGAAGAAATGCAGATGATAAACGGGTATTCATTGGACAAATATATTATACTACAACTGACATGTGATTACATTTTCACGCAATTTGCGTGCACAGATCCTCCGAAATCAGTACCCAGAACAGCCACCTCTGGCCGTAATAACGACCTCGATACGCCTGGGCATCGAGTCAAACAGAGCTCGGATGGCGTGTACAGGTACAGCTGCCCGTGCAGCTTCAACACGATACCACAGTTCATCTAGTGACTGGCGTATTCTGACGAGCCAGTTGCTCGGCCACCATTGACCAGACGTTTTCAATTGGTGAGAGATCTGGAGAATGTGCTGGCCAGGGCATCAGTCGAACATTTTCTGTATCCAGAAAGACCCGTACAGGACCTGCAACATGCTGTCGTGCATTATCCTGCTGAAATGTAGGGTTTCGCAGGGATCGAATGGAGGGTAGAGTCACGGGTCGTAACACATCGGAAATGTAACGTCCACTGTTCAAAGTGCCGTCAATGCGAACAAGAGGTGACCGAGACGTGTAACCAATGGCACCCCATACCATCACGCCGGGTGATACGCCAGTATAGCGATGACGAATACACGTTTGCAATGTGCGTTCACCGCGATGTCGCCAAACACGAATGCGACCATCACGATCCTGTAAACAGAACCTGCATTCATCCGAAAAAATGACGTTTTGCCATTCGTGCACCCAGGTTCGTTGTCGAGTACACAATCGCAGGCGCTCCTGCCTGTGATGCAGCGTCAAGGGTAACCGCACCCACGGTCTCCGAGCTGATAGTCCGTGCTGCTGCAAACGACGTCGAACTGTTCGTGCAGATGGTTGTTGTCTTGTAAACGTCCCCGTCTGTTGACTCAGGGATCGAGACGTGGCTGCAGATCCGTTACAGCCGTGCGGATAAGATGCCTGTCATCTCGATTGCTAGTGATACGAGGCCGTTGGGATCCAGTACGGCGTTCTGTATTACCCTCCTGAACCCACCGATGCCATATTCTGATAAGTCATCGGATCTCGACCAACGCGAGCAGCAATGTCGCGATACGATAAACCGCAATCGCGATAGGCTACAATCCGACCTTTATCAAAGTCGGAAACGTGATGGTACGCATTTCTCCTCCTTACACGAGGCATCACAACAACGTTTCACCAGGCAACGCCGGTCAACTGCTGTTTGTGTATGAGAAATCGGTTGGAAACTTTCCTCATGTCAGCACGTTGTAGGTGTCGCCAGCCTTGAGTGAATGCTCTGAAAAGCTAATCATTTGCATATCACAGCATTTTCTTCCTGTCGGTTAAATGTCGCGTCTGTAGCACGTCATCTTCGTGGTGTAGCAATTTTAATGGCCAGTAGTGTATGAAGGAGACACAAAGTCGTACAGGAGGAAGGCGACCATGCATTACAATAATCACTAGTACTCCATTCAGGTCAACTGGGTCGCAACGGTAAAAAACGAACACCAGCAAGGAATGACTGTACTGCTAGAATGCTAATCTGCGAATGTTTGTTTCACACAAAACTGAAAACTCATTATCTGCGTGCAGTAATCGCTCGTGGGTATCTCATGACGGATAAATTCCGGAACTGCAATACCAGCAATTAAATAATTCCTTGGCTGATGTTTGACTTATTCATCCAGTGAGCCTGAATGCAGGACTACTGATTGTTTTAATGTCAAGACTGGCATCGGGTAACAAATGGCAAAAGAATTTTTTTTGGTGTGATATAATAACAAGTTTTCGGATTTTATTATTTTACTTTTACAGTTAATCCTTGCTTCTTGCCAAATTTCATGGTTCTTGGTGAACGGAATATACCCTACACGTTTTGATGAGTGGGTTTGCGAGTTTCAAAATACCCTACATGATCAAAAGTATCCGGACACCTGGCTGAAAATCACTTAAAGCTTCGTGGCGCCTTCTATCGGTAATGCTGGAATGCAGTATGGTGTTGGCCCACCCTTAGCCATGATGACAGCTTCCACTCTCGCAGGCATACGTTCAGTCAGGTGCTGGGAGGTTTCTTGGGGAATGGCAGCCCATTCTTCACGGAGTGCTGCACTGGGGAGAGGTATAGATGTCGGTCGGTGAGGCCTGGCACGAAGTCGCCGTTCCAAAACGTCCCAAAGGTGTTCTATAGGATTCAGGTCAGGACTCTGTGCAGGCCAGTCCATTACAGGGATGTTATTGTCGTGTAACCACTCCGCCACACGCCGTGCATTATGAACAGGTACTCCATCGTGTTGAAAGATGCAATCGCCATCCCAGAATTGCTATTCAATAGTGGGAAGCAAGAAGGTCCTTAAAACATCAGTGTAGGCCTGTGCTGTCATAGTGCGACGCAGAGCAAACACGTCCACACCATAACAACACCGCCTCCGAATTTTACTGTTGGCACCACACACGCTGGCAGATGACGTTCACCGGGCATTCGCCATACCCACACCCTGCCATCGGGTCGCCACATTGTGTACCGTGATTCGTAACTCCACACACAGTTTTTCCACTATTCAATCGGCCAATGTTTACTCTCCTCACACCAAGCGAGGCGTCGTTTGGCATTTATCGGCGTGATGTGTGGCTTATGAGCAGCCGCTCGACCGTGAAATCCAAGTTTTCTCACCTCCCGCCTAACTGTCATAGTACTTGCAGTAGATCCTGATGCAATTGCGCAGGCTTCCGCGGCCAGAGTCAGTCGACATAAGTTTTTTGGGTATGCTAGCTGGTCATAATATATAAAGCTACTGCTCCTGGAGAATAACCAACGTTTCGGCGACAGTTGCAGCGGCCTTCTTCTCGGTTTACTGATCACTGCTACCTACCGCCAGGTACTCTATATCAGCGACCTCAGTAGTCATCAGAACACCGTGAGAGAGCAGAATGGGGCGCTCCGCGGAACTCACTGACTTCGAACGTGGTCAGGTGATTGGGTGTCACTTCTGTCGTACGACTGTACGTGATATTTCCACACTCCTAAACATCCCTAGGTCCACTGTTTCCGATGTGGTAGTGAAGTGGAAACGTGAAGGGACACGTACAGCACAAAAGCGTACAGGCCGACCTCGTCTGTTGACTGACAGAGACTGCCGACAGTTGAAGAGGGTCGTAATGTGTAGTAGCCAGACATCTACCAATACCATCACACAGGAATTCCAAACTGCATCAGTGTCCACTGCGGCTGCTCATAAGCCACACATCACGCCGTTAAATGCCAAACGACGCCTCGCTCGGTGTAAGGAGCGTAAACACTGGACGACTGAACAGTGGAAAAACGTCGTGTGGAGTGACGAATCACGGTACACAATGTGGCGACCCGATGGCAGGGTGTGGGTATGGCGAATGCCCGGTGAACGTCATCTGCCAGCGTGTGTGGTGCCAACAGTAAAATTCGGAGGCTGTGGTGTTGTGGTGTGGTCGTGTTTTCATGGAGGGGGCTTGCATCCCTTGTTGTTTTTCGTGGTACTATCACAGCACAGGCCTTCATTGATGTTTTAACCACCTTCTTGCTTCCCACTGTTGAAGAGCAATTCGAGGCTGGCGACTGCATCTTTCAACACGATCGAGCACCTTTTCATAATGCACGGCCTGTGGCGGAGTGGTTACACGACAATAACATGCACATAATGGACTGGCCTGCACAGAGTCCTGATCTGAATCCTACAGAACATCTTTGGGATGTTTTGGAACGGCGACTTCACATCAGGCATCACCGACCAACATCGATACCTCTCCTCAGTGCAGCACTCCGTGAAGAATGGGCTGCCATTCCCCAAGAAACCTTCCAGCACCTGATTGAACGTATGCCTGCCAGACTGGAAGCGCGACTGCTACGGTCGCAGGTTCGAATCCTGCCTCGGGCATGGATGTGTGTGATGTCCTTAGGTTAGTTAGGTTTAAGTAGTTCTAAGTTCTAGGGGACTGATGATCACAGCTGTTAAGTCCCATAGTGCTCAGAGCCATTTGAACCAGACTGGAAGCTGCCATCGTGGCTAAGGGTGGGCCAACACCGTATTGAATTCCAGCATACCCATGGAGGGTGCCACGAAGGTGTCCGGATACTTTTGATCACATAGTGTATGTCGATGGGGGATGCGTAGGGCACTTGCCTGAGCCACGCCACTTCCTCGTGTGATTGCGCGGGAGCTGACGTGCGGGTCAACTGCAACAGCAGCAGAAACATTAATTTCCCCCTCTTCTGTCTCCACCTGTTTCCTTCTGTAAGTGGTCTACGTATTAGACTATCACTTTCACGTAACTGATTGAAGAGGCCGATAAGTAACTGCCGAGATGGTTGACATCTATTGAGATGTCTTGCCGCATAAACCGGACAAGAATGAACTGAATTCTTCCTACGGCCTCCATATACCGCGAGCATGTCTGTTTTTTCTGCACTGGTAAACCCCACCGTCCACTCACTGACTAGTAAGTCACAGTGCACTCAGAGAACACACAAGCACACTGGAAGCAAACATAACATCATCATGCCTAGCAACTACGCACGTTGGATGACAGAAACAAGTGTTTTTGTGGAATATTTGAATAATACGCTATCTCGTAAACGACTCGCAGTAGAACTCCTGCAACAAACACCAGTGATATCCTAATTTATCGTACTTTTAGTCTGTTAATGAGAACGTACATCGTTACATTGTTTAAAAAAAGTGTACGTTTGCTCTAAAAATACACTATTAAGTGTTATTACAATCTGTGTACTGGCTACCAAGCCATTATGTGAAATCCGCCCATCAGTAACACTCTCCATTTCTCCAATATTTGCGGAGGTGATTCACCCTATAATCAAATCTTGAGAATCGGCAGTAGATGTAAGAAGTTGAGAGATCCATTTTCCCATCATATTTGAATATCCAGTGACTCAAACCAGTTAATTGTTGCAGGTGTTGGGTTTAGGAAGGCTTTTCAGGTACCAACGAGTATTCATTTTCGGCGTTCGTGCAAAATCTGTTCCAGCGTTTGCTTGTTCGAATGTTTCTTTCCTTTTTTTCCCAGTGTTCGGCAATAGCATTCGTCATCTGGATAACCCTCCACTGGGTTAGGGTTGTCTCGGTCACGGCGTGGCCGGTTCTGATAGGGTTGAGGGAGCTCCATATTTTATTCCCGGTTGGTTCGCTACCGAGAGTTGGAGGGTCGGATCTGTTTTACCTGTCTCGTTATGACCAGCGAAGCACGTCTTCTGATTTCCCCATTCATCTCTTACATTATCAGTTTATGGGGCTAGCTGGTCATTGTTTAATCAGAGTTCCCCAGATATTCGTCGGTCGTATGGTAAGACATTGAACGTTTAGTGATTTGGCAAGGGCCTGGATCTTTTGAGTTTCACCCATTCACGTGTTGCTGCATGTTGACCGAAGTGTGGAGCTAAAATACTGAAACAGACAGGACATTCCGGCTTCCCTGCTGCACTTTAAACCATTGAAACCCACTCTATCAAACATGTTTTATCTTCCCTGTAAGTTTTTTACTACCGATTTCGAAAACACATTTGATGCGATGTATGTCCGTATGACCCTTTTTTTGCTTATTCTCTTCCTGCAATTTGTCGCCATAGCAAAATTACCCTGCATTTAAAACGGTATCTGATTCAGTTGTCCTCGTACATCGATAGTGATATGATATTTGAGTTGCTTGAAAGTGCTTTCTAAAGGAAGTGTCGGATAGTAAACGGACCAGTGCTGACATATTAGGAGAACAAGCGTAGTCTCGACTTGCAGACCATGTCGGTAATTTCGAAAGTAGAAACCAAATGCGCGTACTTGATTTGATTAGATTAGTACTTGTTCCATAAATCATGAATACGACACTTCGTAATGATGTGAAACGTGTCAGTTTTTTTAGCTGCGTGACCATATTTATAAAATGGCTCTGTCTGTGCAAGTTTTAGAAAGCCCAGAAATAGACCAGGAGAGAGAAACTTATTAATTACCATAATTGAGGACCATTTTCATAAAACTGAACTACATAATTTGCAAAAATGAGTCATATATGTATTCATGTACTTCTAAATTACACTAATCCACTGCAGTACACAGATTCTATCAAAATGTACTATTTGCCTGTTCAGTGTTTCACACAAAATAGCAAAATTTTTTAAAACTTGACATCTACGGAAAAATAAGTTGTTCTTGTGGTAGACATTTATAGCTAGTTTTCATTAAACTAGCTCACTACTTCCCATTCAGGGTGATAGTTACATGTCCCCTGATAGGGTATTTGGTACCACTGAAAAAAGGAATTGAGAAACTTGAAATCAGAAGCTTACCATCACACTATCATGAGGTTCTGCGCCAGAATGGTGCCCGTATGGTTCTGGGCAAGTACTGGCATGTACACAATTTCAATACCAGTGCTGATACATTAATAAAAGGGAGCCACCATTCAAGATGTCTGAAGCCGGAGCTTTTATTTTTGTATATTTAAAAATGGAAAAAAGAAAAAGTAATGCCATTTGCACAGTGAAAAGAACATACTTTTCATATTTTATCGTTGTTGAAGTGAAGAAAACACATCGATATTTTCAGGGATATTGTTTGATCAGCTGTAATAAAACTTAGGAACCATGTGAGTGTCAAAAAAGCTGACGGTGTAGAGGAACTAAAGAAATGTTTTGATACATCATCAGAAAAAGCTCAAGAGTTCTGTGAAGAGGCCGTAGATTTCTGCAATGAGCATGACGCTGAAAATACATCTGCATCTACATCTACATCATACTCCACAAGCCACACAATGGTGTGTGGTGGAGGGTACTTCCAGTACCACTGTCCGATCCTTCCAACCCTGTTTCACTCGCAGATAGTGCGTAGGAAGAATGATTGATAGTAAGCCTCTGTATTGGCTCTAATTTCTCGAATTTCCTCCTTGTGGTCAATACACAAGATGGATGTGGGGGGGGGGGGGGGCAATATGTTGTCAGACTCCTCCTGAAAAGTGCTGTCCCAAAATTTCAATAGTAAATCTCTCCATGATGCAGAACGCGTCTCTTGTAATGTCTGCCAGTGGAGTTTAGCATCTCCGTAAGACTCTCTCACCAGCTAAACGATCCCATGATGAAATACACCACTCTTCACTGGATCTTCTCTATCACCTCTATCATTCCTACCTGATAAGGATCCCAGATAGATGAACAGTACTCAAGAATTGGGCAAACAAGTGCCTTATAAGCAACTTTATTCATGGATGACTTACATTGACTCAAACGGAGAAATCTCGAGAAGTAAATATAACTGAAAATATCGATAGGGAATGAGACAGAAAAGATCAAGCAGTTTCATGTAATAGCCGAAAATGTCTGTATTGCATCAGCGCCCAAAGTGTTTACCGTCTGAGGCGCGGAGAGCGGCGGATGCTGCATGTGTGGTGGGGTTGGATGGTGGGGTGAGCACTGATGGCGTTTGGGGGGGGGGAGGGGCGCGCCCGCCCGCCCTCTCTCACTCTTCCCGAGTAGCGGGCAGCCCAGCAGGACTACCTGCCGCCGCCATGTTGGCGGCCCATTCGACCGCGCGCTGGCTGGAAGCAAGGCGCGGAAAGGTAGAGGGCGGCCAGGCCAAGGAAACATTCCTGTGTTGGTGGGTGTCGCGCGAAGCAGCGCCCGCTGAAATCCGCGCTCAGAAAAGGTGCAGCAGAGCTCCGCCAATCTCCTTGTCCAAACTCCGCGACTTGGCCGGCAGGTAGAAGGGGGGCGAGGACCCGTATGTGGCGTGGTGAAGAGAGCCACACATACTCGAACAAGAACTGCAGCGCCAAAATTTTTGCAGCCGGGAGTAAATTTTTATTTTAGTTTTTTTGTTATTTTCGGTCGAAACCAATCACGAGGTTATTACTTGAGACCACATCTTCAGAAACAACACTACTGGCCATTAAAATTGCTACACCACAAAGATGATGTGGTACTGACGCGAAATTTAACCTACAGGAAGAAGATGCTGTGATGTGCAAATGATTAGCTTTTCAGAGCATTCACACAAGGTTGGCGCCGGTGGCGACACAAACAACGTGCTGTATCTCATATAAGTTATCGAAGTTTAAAAAATGCTCTTAAACTACCGCTCTACTTGTGGATGGCATACAGCTCAGCTGAGACGAAAGGAAAGTCATTATTGTCGCATGCTACCCCCCCCCCCCACCCCCCCCGCATGTCTCCATCCCACCATTACCGCTTCTAGACGCCATGTTCCTCTTCACACCTCGAATTCCACGGAATATTTTTTTTCCAAGTTTGAGCAGCCACTCAGAATTCCCACGTGTTCTCTCTTGCTTAATTTTGACCCGCCAGTATATGTGCACAAAAAGTCCAGCTCTTTCTGGCAAACAAAGCACGTTATATCACTTCATATATGCCATTAACGCTGGGATAGACCCTAAGTAAATTGCATCCCCCCCCCCTTGGGGGGGGGATACTGCTGTAGAGCTTTTTTTAACTCCGCGCTGAATTTTTCACTGGCTTCGTATTCTCAGGACACAATACTTATGCTTAGAGGCACTAAACTCCATTCTTTAAAGAATCGGAATTCCAGTATACAAAACGGTTTGAAATGAAATGTCAAAATACGTTAGAAATGAGTTAGTGTCGAATATTTGAAGCCAAACACGTAACCGAGGAAAATTTCAGAAAAGATCTGAAATTGTGTATAAAGTTTGTTCGAATTCGCTAAGTACTATCATTATGAAATATTGGGGAAATATAATCTGAGCAGTTTGCGCGCCCTGAGAGGTTGGCTGTTTGATCTGGGGGAGGGCTCTGTGTTCTTCATTAACCGGGGACCTAGAAATGACGGAGAGGCTCCGTCCTCGCTGCAGCTGCGGTGGCCCACAACCCCGCGACGACTACCGCAGTCCACTTCGCTCCTCCGCCGCCCCACACCAAACCACTCTTTCAGGGATACTGTGCGGTGCGGTCCCCCCCCCCCCCCCCCCCCCCCCCCCGGTGGATCCCCCCCCCCCCCCTCACTCAGGGAACGTCTCACACCAGTCGAGTGTAACCCCTATGTTTGCGTGGTAGAGCAATGGTGCTGTACGCGTACGCGGAGAACTTGTTTGCGCATCAATCGCCGACATTGCGTAGCTGAGGCGGAATAAGGTAAACCAGCCCGCATTCGCTCAGGCAGATGGAAAACCGCCTAAAAACCATCCACAGACCGACCAGCTCACTGGACCTCGACACAAGTCCGCCCTGGCGGATTCGTGCCGGGGACGAGGCACTCCTTCCCACTCCGGAAAGCCGTGCTAAAGACCGCTCAGCTAACCGGGAGGGCTGGAGGAGGGTACCAAACATCGAGGCCATCGGTACCACCGGATTAAGGAAGGGTGGGGAAGGAAATCGGCCGTTCCCTCTCAAGGGAACCATTCCGGCATTTGCCTGAAGCGATTCAGGGAAATCACGGAAGACCTAAATCAGAATGGCCGGACGCGGGTTTGTTTGAACCGTCCTCCCCCCCCCCCCCCCCTCGAATGCGAGACCAGTTTGCTAACCACTGCTCCACCTCGCTCGATCCCCGGGTTTAGATGCCTCAAAATATATATGGTGAGTCACGAGGTTTCCCCCAGTTGCTGTAGGTTATTCCTTAGGTTACTTGGAACATAAAATGTAAGTACAGTAATGTGATCAGATCCATAATTAAGGAGCTACAACAGAGTTCCGAAACATGCCACGGTGTATGGAGCGCTACACCTGTCACAGGATACACGATCAGACGTAGGTAGACGAGTGCAGCGAGTGGTACTATTGCGTAACGACCACGTTGTTGATTCTGCAGTTACTGTTATTCTCTCCTGTGTAAAGGACACTTTGCGATGCCGTACAAGTTTTGATCGCAGGAGTATGGCGAGATGGTGTACATTTTGGGCTTCTTGGTGGTAATGCGAAAGCTGCTGTTACCGAATATCACTGTCTGTATCCTATTCGTAGGATTCCGAGTGCCAAAACATTTAGTAGAACATATCGAACATTTACGATAATGATCGAAGCAGACGAAATGGATTAAAATTTGTGCTGCGGCAGGTACTCGAACCCGGGCCTTCTAGCTTGCTATGCAGAAATGCTAACCATTACACTACCACAGCGCGATGGTCAACATTACTGCACTAATTACCTAAGCTGAGTACCCTGCACAACATAAACTTCAATTCATTTTTTCGTTACATATTGTCACTTGTCATATTGAAGCAAAAAGACCCGGGTTCCAGTCCCGGCCGCAGTATAAATGTTAATTCATTTCGTCTGCTTCGATCATTATCGTAGAAAATAAAAAGATTTAAATGTCTCACGGAAACATTTAATTATAATATCGCACATTGCTAGAAACTGGTACTCTTCCCAGTATTCGTATTCAGTCCGAAAGACATCGTGACGTTCATGAAGAGGAAAGCATGCTTCATTCAGTAGAGCGCTTTCCTCGTTCAAGTACAAGACGCCCAGCTACACGATTGAACGTGTCACAATCTAAGGTATGTAGGATTCTTCTTTCCTTTTCATGTGCAAAAAGTTCGCCATTTAGAGCCACATGGTTGTGCCAACTGTTTCCACTTTTGTAACTGGTTAAATCGAAATGTGTAGCTCTATCGCTTCATAATGTTCAGAGATGAGGCAACCTTTACAAGAGATGGCATAAACAACATGCGTGTCTAGGCAGATGAAAATCCCCTTGCCACGGTAGTGTCTCAATTTCAACGCAGATTCGGTGTCAGTGCCTGATGTGATGTGTGTGTCCAGTTACTGGGGCCGTTTACTCTCCCGGCAAATTTAAATCGTCGGATGTACGGTAACTTTTTACGAGAAGACTTACCGCAGCTTCTCGAAGATGTTCCTCTGGAAACAAGACGCCACATGTACGCCCAACATAACGGGGGACCTGCACTCTTCCACCACGTGTTAACAGCTGATCCTAATGAGCAGTTCCCACGTCGATGGATAGGTCGCGGGGGCCCTATCGACTGGCCTGCCAGACCCCCAGATTTAACACCCCTAGATTACTGCATCTGGGGCTGGATGAAAGACATCGTATACGAAGTTAAGGTGCAAACACGAGGAGAATTGATAAGACGCGTCCGCAGCTCGTGGTCGTGCGGTAGCGTTCTCGCTTCCCGCGCCCGGGTTCCCGGGTTCGATTCCCGGCGGGGTCAGGGATTTTCTCTGCCTCGTGATGACTGGGTGTTGTGTGATGTCCTTAGGTCAGTTAGGTTTATGTAGTACTAAGTTCTAGGGGACTGATGGCCATAGATGTTAAGTCCCATAGTGCTCAGAGCCATTTGAACCATTTGATAAGATGCATTTTCGATGCCGCAACGTCAATAAGGAACGAGCGTGTGAAATCACGAAATGCTATTCGCGCGGTCCACTGCCGCACGAATCTTTGCCTTCAAATGCAGGGAGGAAATTTCGAACACTTGCTTTAAATCAACTCTCAAAGCAAGAGACTGCTACTAAATTGTTTAAATTAATTGTTGTTGTTTGTTGTGGTCTTCAGTCCTGAGACTGGTTTGATGCAGCTCTCCATGCTACTCTATCCTGCGCAAGCTTCATCATCTCCCAGTACCTACTGCAGCCTACATCCTTCTGAATCTGCTTAGTGTATTCATCTCTTGGTCTCCCTCTACGATTTTTACCCTCCACTCTGCCTTCCAATGCTAAATTGGTGATCCCTTGATGCCTCAGAATATGTCCTACCAACTGATCCCTTCTTCTAGTCAAATTGTGCCACAAAATTCTCTTCTCCCCAATCCTATTCAATACTTCCTCATTAGTTATGTGATCTACCCATCTAATCTTTAGCATTCTTCTGTAGCACCACATTCCGAAAGCTTCTATTCTCTTCTTGTCCAAACTATTTATCGTCCATGTTTCACTTCCGTACACGGCTACTCTACTTCGACCATCATCAGTATATTTTGCTCCCCAAATAGCAAAATTCCTTTACTACTTTCAGTGTCTCATTTCCTAATCTAATTCCCTCAGCATCAGCCGACTTAATTCGACTGCATTCCATTATCCTCGTTTTGCTTTTGTTGATGTTCATCTTATATCCTCCTTTCAAGACACTGTCCATTCCGTTCAACTGCTCTTCCAAGTCCTCTGCTGTCTCTGACAGAATTACAAATTCATCGGCGAACCTCAATGTTTGGATTTCTTCTCCATGGATTTTAATACCTACTCCAAATTTTTCCTTTGTTTCCTTTACTGCTTGCTCAATATACAGATTGAATAACATCGGGGAGAGGCTAAAACCCTGTCTCACTCCCTTCCCAACCACTGCTTCCCTTTCATGTCCCTCGACTCTTATAACTGCTATCTGCTTTCTGTACAAATTGTAAATAGCCTTTCGCTCCTTGTAGTTTACCCCTGCCACCTTCAGAATCCGAAAGAGAGTAGTCCAGTCAACATTGTCAAAAGCTTTCTCTAAGTCTACAAATGCTAGAAACGTAGGTTTGCCCTTCCTTTATCTAGCTTCTAAGATGTCGTAGGGTCAGTATTGCCTCACGTGTTCCAATATTTCTACGGAATCCAAACTAATCTTCCCCGAGGTCGGCTTCTACTAGTTTTTCCATTCGTCTGTAAAGAATTCCCGTTAGTATTTTGCAGCTGTGACTTATTAAACTGATAGTTCAGTAATTTTCACATCTGTCAACACCTGCTTTCTTTGGTATTGGAATTATTATATTCTTCTTGAAGTCTGAGGGTGTTTCGCCTGTCTCATACATCTTGCTCACCAGATGGTAGAGTTTTGTCAGAACTGGCTCTCCCAAGGCTGTCAGTAGTTCTAATGGAATGTTGTCTTCTTCCGGGGCTTTGTATCGACTCAGGTCTTTCAGTGCTCTGTCAAACTCTTCACGCAGTATAATATCTCCCATTTCATCTTCATCTACACCCTCTACCATTTCCATAGTATTGTCCTCAAGTACGTCGCCCTTGTATAGACCCTCTATATACTCCTTCCACCTTTCTGCTTTCCCTTCTTTGCTTAGAACTGGGTTTCCATCTGAGCTCTTGATATTCATACAAGTGGTTCTCTTTTCTGCAAAGGTCTCTTTAATTTTCCTGTAGGCAGTATCCATCTTACCCCTAGTGAAATAAGCCACTACATCCATACATTTGTCATCTCCCTGCTTAGCCATTTTGCACTTCCTGTCGATCGCATTTTTGAGACGTTTGTATTTCTTTTTGCCTGATTCATTTACTGCATTTTTATATTTTCTCCTTTCATCAATTAAATTCAATATTTCTTCTGTTACCCAAGGATTTCCACTAGCCCTCGTCTTTTTACCTACTTGATTCTCTGCTGCCTTCACTACTTCATCTCTCAAAGTACCCATTCGTCTTCTACTATATTTCTTTCCCCCATTCCTGTCAATTGTTCCCTTATGCTCTCCCTGAAGCTCTGTACAACCTCTGGTTTAGTCAGTTTATCCAGGTCCTATCTCCTTACATTCCCATCTTTTTGCAGTTTCTTCAGTTTTAATCTACAGTTCATAACCAATAGATAGTGGTCAGAGTCCACATCTGCCCCCCCCCCCCCCAAATGTCTTACAATTTAAAACCTGGTTCCTAAATCTGTCTTACCATTATATAATCTATCTGATACCTTTTAGTATCTCCAGGGATCTTCCAAGTATACAACCTTCTTTCATGATTCTTAAACCAAGTGTTAGCTATGATTAAGGTGTGCTCTGTGCAAAATTCTACCATGCGGCTTCCTCTTTCATTTCTTAGCCCCAATCCATATTCACCTACTACGTTTCCTTCTCTCCCTTTTCCTACTACCGAATTCCAGTCACCCATGACTATTAAATTTTCGTCACCCTTCACTATCTGAATAATTTCCTTTATTTCATCATACATTTCTTCAATTTCTTCGTCATCTGCAGAGCTAGTTGGCATATAAACTTGTACTAATGTAGTAGGCGTGGGCCTCGTGTCTATCTTGGCCACAATAATGCGTTCACGATGCTGTTTGTAGTAGCTTACCCGCACTCCTATTTTCCTATTCATTATTAAAGCTACTCCTGCATTACCCCTATTTGATTTTGTGTTTATAACCCTGTATTCACCTGACCAAAAGTCTTGTTCCTCCTGCCACCGAACTTCACTAATTCCCACTATATCTAACTTTAACCTATCCATTTCCCTTTTTACATTTTCTAACCTACCTGCCCGATTAAGGGATCAGACATTCCACACTCCGATCCGTAGAACGCCAGTTTTCTTTCTTCTGATAACGACATCCCCTCGAGTAGTCCCCGCCCGGAGATCCGAATGGGGGACCGTTTTACCTCCGGAATATTTTACCCAAGAGGACGCCATCATCATTTAGCCATACAGTAAAGCTGCATGCCCTCGGGAAAAATTACGGCTGTAGTTTCCCCTTGCTTCCAACCGTTCGCAGTACCAGCACACTTTGCCTTCAAATTCAGGGAGGAAATTTGGAACACTTGCTTTAAATCGACTCTGAAAGCAAGAGGCTGCTACAAAATTGTTGAAATTAATTATTATGTGCATTTTTGATAGTGAAAGCGTATAATAAAGGTTTTTTTCTGCCATTTTCCTGAGTTTTTCGCTTACTGTAATGGATCTGATCCCATTACTGTATTTAAATTTTTTGTTCGAATTAACCTAAGGAATACCCTCCAGAAACCGGGGGAAATTTTTAAATTCGGAGCCGGACATTGTGGCCTAGCGGTTCTAGGCGCTTCAAGTCTGGAACTGCGCGACCGCTACGGTCGCAGGTTCGAATCCTGCCTCGGGCAGGGATGTGTGTGATGTCC
Organism: Schistocerca americana; assembly: GCF_021461395.2. NCBI lineage: Eukaryota > Metazoa > Arthropoda > Insecta > Orthoptera > Acrididae > Schistocerca > Schistocerca americana. Next base: position 197,156,628 of record NC_060129.1, on the reverse strand, counting down.
TTAGGTTAGTTAGGTTTAAGTAGTTCTAAGTTCTAGGGGACTGATGACCTCATGAGTTAAGTCCCATAGTGCTCAGAGACATTTGAACCATTTTTTTAAAAATTTGTTTCATAATTAGGTGAAGTACTGAAAGCCAAATGTCAGTTGCCCCTGGATGCCGTTAGGTAGGCTACCTGCAACTGAGATCGTGTGTTACCAACCGGTTTAGCTGTGTAGTAATATACAGGGTGTCTGAGAGCAGCAGCAAATATTCAGAAGTATGACAGGAGCGTTCATTCGAAGCGAAAAAGTTAAGTAGGCCTGGGCTCTACAGTTCTCCATTTTCTATACTGTGACACGAATCTCATATACTGCAAGCTCTTTACTTTCCGTGTTTTGAGAGGAGGTAGTGTGGATCAAAACAAGAAAGAAAGCACAGTGAATATGGACTCTGAAATGCATGCCGTGAGATTAATAAGCAAATGGTTCAAATGGCTCTGAGCACTATGGGACTTAACATCTGAGGTCATCGGTCCCCTAGACTTAGAACTACTCAAACCTAACTAAGGACATCACACACATCCATGCCCGAGGCAAGATTCGAACCTGCGACCGTAGCGGCAGCGCGGTTCCGGACTGAAGCGCCTAGAACCGCTCGGCCACAACGGCCGGCATTTATGAGCATTTGCTCAGTACAAAAGATGTGCTTCACAGTAGAGAAGATGAACAACACCTCATAGCTCTTGTGGTATGCCTTTTAGAGCCAGTGTTTGAATTTTTTCTTCGTATAATCATTCGTGTCATATCCCTAGAATATTGACAATTCCACACTGTAGACGTATTCCCATCGTGTACGCGTGTTTGGAGCAGTTCCGTCCGTTGCCAGAAATACCCGTTTTAATCGTATGCCTCTTATTTGCCTTCGCACGCCGTGCAGTCAGGACACTACTTGGCACGTCGTGTACATTTGAAGAGCGACGTGCGGTGTACGTAGTAGAGATGTACGTGAGCCAGTCGCTGGCGGTCATGGAGCAGTTCCGTACACAGGAGGCCCCCAAGGACGAACCCAACCGCCGGCGCTCTTGTTGCTGTTACGCCAGCGTGTCTGCTGTTGCCGCACACAGAACGCGTCTATAGTAGTCTCGTCTGTTCACAGGTATGCGTATCGTACTGGTGGCAAAGGAGCGGTGTGTGTGTGTGTGTGTGTGTGTGTGTGTGTGTGTGTGAGAGAGAGAGAGAGAGAGAGAGAGAGTGAGTTTACCATTAACCTCGTTTATTTCTTATGCAACACTTCCCTCCGCTGTCCACGGGGATGTACGAAAGATAACGCGCCATTCCGTTAGCGCACGCCCACGCACGGCGACTTATCTCCTCCACTAGTTACAGACTACATTATATTGGACGACGAATGTTCAATAATGTAACACCGGATGCCCCTACGAAGCGTAATAGGACCTTCCGTTGTTCTCTGCATGCGTTAACGGTATTTCAGATAGTGTCGACAGTACTATCAGATGGTCTTTAGTAGAGTTGTGGTTGAACGACTCTAAATAAAGAATCGTAAGAATCGAATCGTGATTCGGACGAATCGTCGTTCAAAAGAATCGTAAGAACGATTGCGTGTTTCCGAGTCTTGACGATTCCAAGTTCCAACGATTCATCGATTCTTAGTACGCTATGCTTCGAAGGCAACTTCTGAATCGTGCCGAGTCGTGCCGAATGATTACGACCGCCAGATGGCAGTCAAGTGGAGGATGCGTGTGAACAAAGGAAGCCATTTTGCACCACCTTTCTCACAAATCGACTCCTCTTTCCTGGCATACTGAAATAAAACAATAGATGCAATCAAATCAAACGTGGCCTTTCATCAACTAAGGCATTACACGTATAAATCGAGAATCACACTTGTAACGTCCTATGCATGTTTACTCATAAATGAACTATTTCTGGCATATCTTATCATGACACAGTTCGATTCTCATTGACAATTTCAGACATGTCCTGCCATCTGTAAGATGTAGAACTTTTTGCATTCCGTAAGAATCGTGCCATCGCAGTCTAGAATGAATCGTGAACGAATCGTAGGAATCGATTCACAATGTGAGATTGAATCGTAGGAATCGAATCGGGAAAAAGAATTGTGTCGCCCAACTCTAGTCTTCTGGCGATGCTGTTGTCGCCATTGGACGATCGATCGTAAAGGACCCGGCACACGAGTGACGGATCGATCGCTTCGTAGATTGCACTCGTGCGAGTAAATCGAAGCGATCGGTCGCTAGTCGCATGGAATTGCGAGGTACTCCGATGGATGGTACGTGCAATATGGCCGCGGCTAGGCTCTCTAGTAATTGTGTAGTTTTGTTTCGTTTCGCTTCGCCCGTGTTGAGTCAGAACTTTACCTTTGAATCGAAAGTTGGTCAGGGGCCACGAATTACTCCGAGAACTGGAGGCCGGAGTTGCCATTTATTTGAAGAAATAATACAAAAAAACACCCTCCGATTCTGCAGTGATGCGTGTGCTGCTGTGCAAGCAGTATTAGTTTTAAGTTCATAGGTATTGTCGTGATTCACTAGCGTCCATCGGATGATCCTGAGTTGTTCGTGAAACAGTTGCACGCATTATTTAACTTCCAAATAGAATGAAGGATCGAAGCCGTAATAAGTGGACATCTTGATTAAAAAGTTCAGGGCAAATCTATGATACTGTTATACTCAAGTCCCTTGTGAATTCATATAATCGAACTTTACCTCATACACTTTATAACAACTGTTAGTGGAACCAGTATTAAACGCTAACAGCATTTTAAGTTATAGTATCATATATGTTTGGTTAAATGGAAAGACTAGAACATGAATACGAGAACACAAACCAATTTATACAGCAGACAGTATTAACTACCGGTCCGTAGGAGAATACTTGCTCCCATCACATTGTGCATTCTAAAACGTAACAGATTAGATGATCAGGTTAATTGCTACCACACTCACGCCTTCCGACTGCAAAGAAACGCAACGTGCTGGCTATCCAAATCGGCAACTGGTTGCGATTGGCTGGCAACGTAGTTTCGCACTTTGCGCTTCAGAAATGTCTCGCTACAGTTTCCGTGTGCGAGCGTAGCGTTCGTTGCCACGAGCATCTTTTTATTACACTCGCCATGCCGCTTACAGATTCAAGCTCAGAGTAAGATATGATGCTCTGTTGTTACACGCGAATACGGAAATTAAGAGAATTCTGGATTGGTTCGTACACCCAGAGAAAGATAGCCAGCAGGACCAGGCAGCTGCAACAGAATGATGCGTGATTCATGGTATTCTGTAGAATGAATAAGCAGTGCTACAGTGTTGTTTCTCATTTCATTACAAAGCGTAGTAAGAACATAAGAGTTTGTGTCGTAATAAGAGCATGAGGAAAGTAAAAACTACTGATTTTTTTTCGTACACGCGATTAATAAATATAGGAAATTATATCAATGATAAACGTCGCAAGAAGCAGCTTAGTAAATAACATTGCAACAAAAATATATAATTATTACTGTGTTTAGAAAATCATATCCGAATTTAACTTTTGAGATCTGCTTAGCTACCATCCCATTTGCAGGCCAGCTGCTTGGAGAACTAACTCGTAATATTGATCGCCCTCGGTGTTCCCTTTATGCTGCCTGTCAAATCACTCCTGCAATAGCTTTGGAGCCTGTAGTTATACAAAATGGGATGTTTTTTCGACCTCCCACACAAAGCTCATGTTTGCAACGTACTCGTTAATTTTCAAGTTAACGAATACACAAGTGTGTTAGAGGGAGCCGGCCGTGGTGGTCTCGCGGTTCTAGGCGCTCAGTCCGGAACCGCGCGACTGCTATAGTCGCAGGTTCGAATCCTGCCTCGGGCATGGATGTGTGTGATGTCCTTAGGTTAGTTAGGTTTAATTAGTTCTAAGTTCTAGGGGACTGATGACCTAAGTTGTTAAGTCCCATAGTGCTCAGAACCATTTGAACCATTTTGTTAGAGGGAGGACCCCACGCGATTTAGATCGCTTGGCAGCTCGAACGCATAGTCGCTGGCATCTGGTTGGTAACACGTTGCGAACCATTTCCTGGCGCGTCACTCTGCAGTCGCGCGCCTGCGAAGCCCTATTTAACTACACAGGTGATGCTTCGCAAACAGCGAGTAACCAACGCGCTTTGTCAACGACTTCGTGTGCTGAAGCCCTTGGATTAGTATCCACTGACCATTTTAAATCGAATATTCAAAGTTATGGAACGTACACTAATATAAAAAAAAAACATGTCTCCCGATGTATTAGACAGAATATTGCTATTTTGTTAATCTAAAAATACAAAAACTATGCAGAAAATGAGAGAGAGAGAGAGAGAGAGAGAGAGAGAGAGAGAGAGAGAGAGAGAGAGAGAGAGAGATACTGGGTATATTTAGTAATACAATAAATAAGCGAAACACACCATTGACCAGAGGCGGTTTATGCGTTACCATGCATCTTTTTCGCGGCAGTTGGCAGCGGGTGGAAACAAAACACTAGCCCCACGAACTCTCCAGAGTTTTGCCGATTTAATACTACAATATTAAGTGATCGGAGTTCAAAAGCGCGTATAGTAAGAAGGGAGGTAAGGCATCAGCCGAGTGTCGTAAAAGCTATATTACCAACATTTGTATTACACGATTCCTTTTGAGTTTTTGTGAGCGTCTTAATTTTTGCGAGGTATCGCACAGCCGCAAACAATTGTGGCAGCCATGTTGCTCTCGCCGCCGGGCGGGCGAATCAAATACAAGGTAAGGTACAGCTGATTATGAATTTCAAATCTAATATATTATATTGTGGCTCTCATCAGTTCTGTTCGGCTGGGTCGGGGGAAAGTTCCTAACTCATAGCACAAATAGTCTGTTACCTGTTCGCTTTTGACTCGATGCGTGGAGACATTCGAAAGCAAACCGTTATTTTCCTCTGTTTTCTTCGTATGTTGGTTGTGGTAACCGGGTGGTCTATATCGTAACCCGGGACCTGAGTTAGGTTGAAAGGTGACAGTGTGACTTTTATCATATACAGCCAGAACTCACGATTCTGAAACAGTTTCTTATTACCATGCAGCAGCGTCACGATTACATGATTGGGAACAATTTTGCCATTTGTTCCGCCATTTTACTTGTTTAGGCAGTTTAACCTGTTGCCAATAGTTGCGAAATTCTCGCAAAAAAGTAATTTCTTGTGTGTGTTATGATAAATATTATAATTTCAGTTAACATTTTATACAGTTATCATCATATTTTGTATTTATGTATCTATGCTTTGAAATCGCTTTCGGTCTTGAGCTAAGTTTTACCGTTCTGTTCATACGTTGAAGGACGTAATGTAGCCCAGTTTTCTGTAGAGACATTCAATGGTTGCAGCCTGTTTTCTGAATCCTATTTAGCTTCGCGTTGCAAGTATCATATGTACGTTGGTGCGCCCCCCTTATTGCAGAATAGTGTGTACGATAACAAAAAATAAAGTAAAAACAGTAAAAATTGCTTGTTGCTCATCGGTTGAGCACCAGTGAATTACTCGTCCCTACCGAGCCAGTTAACCAGTCGTGGAAATGGGCCCTACAATTTGTCTTTGAATCGGAACCACGTGGCGTTGCTGGCAACTCCTCACGTCATTGACAGATGATGGTTAGATTATTTATTTATTTATTTTTGGTCCTATGACATCTTTTACAGATATAGGACATGTCAACAGAAATTATAGAGGGGTTAGCGATTACACACACATGTACGTAACATTCTTAGAATTTACAAGTGCTTACACATTTGACCGTAATTATATGCCTGGTGATTTTACATTATAAAATTCCACGTGATTCGGAAGTGATTTATTTACGGAATAGAAACCGTTGCCCATCAGACTGACGTCAGACTTTTTTTTCAAAAAAAGGTTTTTCCCTTAATTAACGTGATGATGTTAGGAAGTTGATTGAATAATTGTGATCTTCTACAGATGAACTTTTCTGATAGGTCGACGTTCTGTCTTAGGATATATAAATCGAAACTGCAGTAACAATTATATCTCATATGACAGGACGTCGTCCTATCAGAAAGGTATCATCTGCAGAAGATCACGCATATGTAAGATTACGATGACTCTTGTCTCTTCGTGTTGCGTATGACTATGATAGCTCGTTTTTAGGTTTTGAATACACTTAGGCGACAAGGTGCATTCCCCAGAATGTTACTCCGTATAAGGCTGCAAACGCGAAACGAGCGTAATATGCCTGTTTATATTACTGTTTCTTTGTCACAAATTGAAGGCAGATTGAAAGTTTCCGTGGTCCCACTGGGACCTTTCGCTTTTCAGGCACACCGTCTACCACTCGTTTCGTCTTTGCTTGTCGTTCCTTGACGTACACTATGTTCCATTGCTGAAAAGTTCACTTTTTATTTACATGGGGTGGTTTTGGCCAAACACGCCGGGTTACCGTGCCGGCACCACCAGGACCGACGGGTATCAACAGTCAGAAACGCTACTGTACTTCTGTCTATACAGCACGCTGCGCGCTCATACGTGCAATTCGAGTTACTGGGTAATGACGATAATAATCGAACAATTGCATAAAAATTGAAAAAATCAAGGTTGGGAGCTGAAATATCGATGTTACAGCATCTGTAGAGTGAAACATTACAAAAATGACCTTCGATTATGGCAAAAGTAGCAGACTACTTGATACGATTGTCAATAACGTTAGCCATTAAAACGAACCGTTTTCTGTACGTAATTCATAATGACACTACAAACATGCTGTCTAATGAATTGATAGTAAGACATAACACTGCATTACAATGCTAAAGTTGATTGTAAATTAAGATGAAACATTAATTTTAAAGAGTTTTTGTGCAGATGCTCTTCGGTGGAGTTGGAGGAGTTACCGAACCAACATTCCTTAATTCAGTCATAAAATTCCAACATGTTACCCGCAAGCCATGTAGTATTGCTCTGGTAGGATGCTGAATTGACATGGCACTTTCTATGAGACTCCTTTCTGTACTAACGTCAACACCTTGAAGTCTTTGTAGAATTGTTTTTGGTCGTAGTCTGACACACACACACACACACACACACACACACACACACACACGTTGTATTTATATGTTGCTTGTTATGACGTTTTCCAATGTCACCATTTAATTTCGATTGCAAGGAGCGTTAATGTTTTGAATCGAAAATTGTCTGCCGCCTGTGCTGAGATCGAAATGATCGATGATTTGTCAACATAGTACGTACTTATAGGAATAACTCTTGAAATAGACAGTGGGAACCTTTTCGTGAAAGTTGAGGTTGCCGTTAGCTCTTTGCAAATATATACTAGAATTTGATCCACATAATGTGCATCCAAAGCTGCTAAATAAATAAATATATTTGCTACATCGTTACTCTAAAAGTCTTTTACCGAGGTAGACATTATAGTGTGTGCTATTGATATGAATCGAGATACACAAGAACGATTTTTAGCACTGGTAAAATACTGTTCGAAATAATTTGACTATTTTCATTACGAAGATAGTCGCGAAATAGGAAAAAGTAGGTTCAAAAATGGTTCAAATGGCTCTGAGCACTATGGGACTTAACATTTATGGTCATCAGTCCCCTAGAACTTAAAACTACTTAAACCTAACTAACCTAAGGACAGCACACAACACCCAGTCATCACGAGGCGGAGAAAATCCCTGACCCCGCCGGGAATCGAACCCGGGCGTGGGAAGCGAGAACGCTACCGCACGACCACGAGCTGCGGACGAAACAGTAGGTATTTGTTGACAATCTAATTTCGTTGCGTAACAGCTTCAGTCGAAACCTTCGTTTGAATAGCCATATGTCGGAAAAAACTATTGCAGTGATGGAGTTAATGAAACCGTCCGCATAGTACGCATATTTTTTTCTTTATTGCCCATCTGAGGAATGGAAGATGAAGCTGTGACAAAATTTCGCCGTCTCAGCAAAATTACTCCTACATCAGCGTGTGCATCCTCCCGAAACTGCTTGCTGTATTCAAACCTTGGTCTCCCTTTATAGTTTTTAACCTTCATACTTTGCTCCATGGCAAAATTCACCAATCTTTTGTGTCAGTATGTGTCCCATCAACCGATCCCTTCTTTTACTACAAATTTATTTTCTCGCCGATTCGATTCAGTACGTCCTCCTATGTTATCTGATCTACCGACCTATTCTTCAGTATTCTGCTGCAACCCACGTTAACGAACCCTTCCTTTCTCTTCATCCGTTCTGTTTATTTTTAATATTTCATGTTATTTCAGACGAATATTTTAAGAAGAGACTTCCTAGCACTTTTTTATGTTTATGTTTGGTAAAGTGTCTACCCCTCCAGGAAACTTTTCTGAAAATGCAGTTTGCATTTTATGCCCTCATTACTTTTGTCTTTGTAAAATATTTTGTTCCTAAGTAGCAAAAATCGTCCACTTTAATGTCTCACTTCCAACGCTCGTTCCCCCAGTACAGAGCCAGATTTAATTCGACGAAACTCCATTCCCCTCCATTTCTTTCCTGAGCTTCCTGTTCATCTTCAAAATCTTTTAAGGACGGTTTCGATTCAGTCATAGAAGTAGTTTGCCGTGTATGACACTGAAATTATGTCACCGGCGAACCTAAAAGATTTTATTTGTAAGTGGATTTTAATTCCTTTTGCTTTAGCTAAAGGGGAACACGTTTTCAACAACCACACAAGCAACAGCGATTTATCTCTTCAGTCTGAGAAAAGACTAGCAGACGATTGACGCTCCTAAACAAGTTGCGTGTAACACGTTCGCCACCCTTCCAGCAACAAAATAATGATTATCACACAGAGATATTTTATTAAAATCCCAGTAATGCACATTTAAACGTTTCCACTGCATAAAGTAAACAAATATACTCGCACCCTTGATAACAAGAAACCAGCAAGCGGAAAGAACAGAAATGCGAATTCACGGTAAAACAAAAGACGTTCGAAAATTTGTAAGTTGGCAACACGTGATTACACTGTAAACACAAGATACAGATGTAAATGTTGTGTGCTACAATAATTTTGATAAAATGTAAAAAAAACAAAGAGGACGAGAGAACTGCTACCAGCCGTGTGAAAACAGGACTGGCGTGTGGGTGGACAAGGACGAATAGCAGGACGTGAGTCGCGCGAGTAAGCGCAAAATAACCATGTGCGTGCCCGACAACTGCTGCTGTTGCAGTAACATAATATTAACCGTTTTAAATATCGCCGAACAATATAGCTTCCGACAGTAAGATAAAAGTTGCGTCGCTATATGGAAACCTGTTCCATAGCTTCATCAATTTCATGAATAAGCAGAGTACAGAAATAATATTTATTCATTAGATAACAGTCGTGTATTACTAACGTTAACTTTCATCAAATGCTAATTTGCAGTTTTTTTGGGTTTATAATAGCCTTCATTTCGGTAGTTAACTGTAGGTAAATGTAATGTTACCGTTATTTTCACGATATTCATTTGCATGTTCATGAATCATAATTGTAATCTCTTGTTATGTGGAACGTTTTAGGTAATTTTCAATCGAGGTACACTTTGTCCTTCAAAATACGTCAACATGCTGACTGTTACTTGACTGTCTTTTAAATTAATGTGAAGCTAATCTGTATTTTTTTGTAACAGATAGTAGTTTACACAATACATTGCCACTGTTTATCTAAATTCCATGAACATTGTTTGCAGACATTTTGAGGAAATTCTACTTGCTGGTATAGTATTTTCGGAATACAGAAGTTCATTACAAGGAAAATGTTTTCTGCTAGTGCCAGACCTATTTAAAAAAAAACTTGGTACTTCAAGAACTGCTTCAGCTACACACATTCGTTAAGTGAGGATTTTCATGAAAAACACATACTATTTAAAAGACGCACAAAACCACAATTTTGAAGATATGGCGTTGAAATTTTTTACAATAATTTACATGAAATTAATACATTTACTGTTAAGTTCCTTGGATTATATATGTGTGTAACGTTTTTTTGTGGAATTTAAAAATTTTGTTTTCAAAAAATAATATATGTACCTTTTTCTCAGAAACAATTCAAGAGATTTCTCCATAATTTTCTGTTTAATTTCTTTGCATATATTAAGCTTGTCTCGTGAGGTTTTTGAATATATCAAATAGAATTTTTTAGTTATAATATTGTAAGTATAATACAAAATTCATGCACAATTCCAAGCACTTTTCCCCTTACCACAGCTTGTACTCAGAATTTCAAAATTTACTCTTGAGACAACATTTATTGGCTTTACAGAAATAACTAGGTCTACACAAAATTTCATAATTGTAGCCTCCATAGATTCTGAGGAAAAGATACATAAACTTTAAGAAACACAATTTTCAGGAAATTCAATTTAAAGTTCAACCTCACATTTTTTTCTTATGTCTTCCCCTTAGTCGAACCAGATTTGTACTCAGGGTCCCCTCTCAATCCAAGGCTTCTCTTCTGGTTTCGTGTTGCTTGCCTTCTTTCCTTTATCGGATCTCCAACTGACTTTTCAGCGGCAGAGAGGTGCAGTAAATCTATTTTTCTCAACGTACCTTCAGTAAAATTTCCTGTCTTAAAGCCCATTCCCTCTAATTCTTTCGTTCTCCCTATTTTCCTATCATTAAATACAAGAACTGCATCATAAGTTGCAACTCTTTACAACTGAAGCTGACGAAAATGTGGTTTTAGGGCATTGTTTCCATATGAGACTTATTTGGATTCTGTGTTTTGCCATGAAGTTCAGGATCGGTCAGAAATCTGTAAGTGGACTTGACAGCATCCAGGATACAATTTGGAAGTCTCTCCTCTCCCTCAAGAGCCTGAACATATTTACGCCATCTGATGCGGCACAGGTGACGAATGCCGATTTCTTACTGTTTCTCACGTCTTTCATTTACTCGCTTCTGCAAACTCAGTTTATGCAGTTTTCAATACACTCTTTGAGACTGTGGCATTATTGAATGATGAAAGAATCGAACACTTGCATTAATCTTTGCCAGTAGCACAAGGAAAAAGAAGAATTGCTTCTTCATGAACAAAGCAGCTGGTTTGTCATTGTTTTTAAGATGTGGAACAGAGTCACAGATGATCTATAAAACTAAAGAGTATGTACCACAGCCTACTCGGTGTATCACATGCAAGTTTGCTTGAAAGTAATCGATAGAATCATTGTTCACTGAGCAGGTATTGAAGTGTTGTTACAAAAAATTTGCTGTGGCAAGAAGGTCACATCACAAGTTAATTATTTTTCAGGTACTTCCGATATGATTTCATTATTCAAACTTTGAGAATCTATTGTGTGCGAATTCAAAGGAGAGGAAAAAAAAATGAGAATTGACCTTTTGATCGATTTCATAAATGTCCTCGCCTAATACCCTTTGTCATTAATTATTTTTATTTTCTTAAAAAATGATGAAAATCATTAATGTAATACTGGGACCAAGCACACACACTCTATACAAACTTCAGGTTCAACATTGATGCAGAAAGGAGTCAAATACGTGGGTGTACGTGTATTCTACAACCTACAAAAGAGCATCTTAAGTCATTTAGGTGATGTGGTGGAGTTTAAGACCTGACTGAAGACCATCCTGATGCACAACTCCCATTCTTTCACAGAAGCATTTAAATTTAGAATTTTTGATTATTTGTGAAATAAACATAAGCACTGTAAGACAATAACATTCCATGTAATTCATTCATTACATTGCAGTTAAATAAAATGTTCATATGATTTCACTTGACATCTCAGTCAAAGCTGTGATCCTCTATTGTCTCCATTCCATTAATGGTCAATCCTGAAACAGTTGATAGTAATGGGAGGTAACATCAGTGACAATGAACTTTTAATTTTGCACGGTGGTGTACTCATATAGCCCATAGATCGAGACAAGGTGACTGTTAACAAAAAGATGGAAATCGGGGCTCACAACCTGATACAAATTATCATTGATTGTGGTATATTCATAAGCTTAAGGTCTTGATGATGTTTTAAAATACTCCTGTGTTGTGTATGCGTGCATTTCTTTGTACAGGGTGTCCCAGGAGGAATGGTCAGTATTCAGTGATATGAGAGGAACAATCATTTGAATAAAAAAGTAGTAAACATGGGTTGTAAAATCCATACCTTAAGAACTGTGAGCAGTTCTTCACCTTCAGCAAGATGAAATAAATCTTTTCTACTGCAGGCTCTTTGTTTTCCACGTTTTGGGAGTAGGTAGTATGGGACAAAACTAGAAGAAATTGTCTAGCAATTATCGCCTCTAAAATGCTTACCTTAAGAGATGTGTTCCACAGTGGTGAAACCGAGCGAGGTGGTGCAGTGGTTAGACACTGGACTCGCATTCGGGAGGACGACGGTTCAATCCCGCGTCCGGCCACCCTGATTTAGGTTTTCCGTGATTTCCCTAAATCGCTCCAGGCAAATGCCGGGATGGTTCCTTTCAAAGGGCACGGCCGACTTCCTTCCCCGTCCTTCCCTAATCCGATGAGACCGATGACCTCGCTGTCTGGTCTCTTTCCCCAAACCAACCAACCAACCACAGTGGTGAAGATGGTGTCGATAGCTCTAGGTATGCGTTTTAGAGCCCACGTTTTCCTTCACTTTTTCACCTCTAGTAATCATTTGCCCTATCTCTGATTATTGACTTCGTCCTGGGACACCCTGCATAAAAGGAAGAAACAGCCCAGTATTTTGGAAATAGCTTGGACATGTAGTTGTTTCTGAAGACAACTGAAACAGGACTCACAGATCCACAAGTTAAGAAGCAAACATTATGTCTCAAGCTGTTCAGTGTTTCCAAACAGTTACTTTGTCTAGAAAGAGGAGGGTAGAGACGATCTGATAATAAACTGCCATAAAACACTGGGTCAGGAAGCAAAGGCAGGAAAGGATATGTATGCTACCTTATGGAAATGGAATGAAAGCATTGTATAAAGTTTTTTACTAAATTTTTCCACCTCGAGTGACAAAAATGACCGTTACCGGTTGTTAGTAAACCAGCGATAAGAAATAAAAGCTTTGAGGTTTGCTGATTCTGTTAGAGGCAGCAAAGGACTGGGAAGAGCAAATTGGTCATTGTATTGAGAGGAGGAGTGTTTGTTTATGAAGTAGAGAAATTTGTTAATATCAAATATAGATTTGAGTGTGAGGAAGTCTTTTCTGAAAGTATTTGTCCCGAATGTAGTCATGTATAGAAGTGAAACATGGATGACAAACAATTTAGATGAGAAGAAAATAGAAGCTTTTGAATGTGGTGCTACAGAAGAAAGAGTTTGTTCATACATAACTTTCTGCTACCAGTCACAGGTTTCTTTTATTTACGTTTTACACGACGCGTTTTGGGAAACGATTCCCATTTCGAGTGTGTATTTCTTTGTACTGAGCCATTTTTTTCGTAATGTTTTTGATGTGTGACATTCTGCTTTGTTGTGTTGACTTTACTGGGGAAAAGGCAAAGCAAGTTTGTGAAAGACTGTGCTGGAGTGCAGTTTATTCTTCGTGTTTTACAGTCCCGGTTAATGTATTTCAATAAAACAGATATCCCCCCTGACTAATTTCCGACCACTGTATCTAATGGTAACAAAAAATTCTAATTTTGTTTGTAAGTGGGAACAAACACGTATTTAGTTGACATTGGGAATTGCATAAAACATGTGATAAACAGTATTTGTGTGGGATTACTCTAGGCATGCATTACAAAACTGAAACTGAAAGCATCTGCTGAAACACCAGTTGTCAAATAGATAAGATCTCAGTTTATGTTCGTCATTAATTATAATTGTCTGTTAGATGCTTCACATCATTTGTAAATGGGATGGATTTTTTATGGCTGAGTACAGTACCATTTTCTCTGCACATTGAGGCTGGGTGATATGTATTACAGAGCATTTCTCCTCCTATTATATTATTTACGGATGTTAATGCATTCAGATTTACAGTGACCACTGCTCCTTGCCATGTATCAAACAGTAATTTTCAATCTAGATAGTCTAATAACTTGCAGGACGTCTCATAAGGTATGTTTATAATTTTCTTTTAAATTCCCAGTTTATTGCTCTCTGTTTCCATGGAGCTTGTTGTATATTTTCCTAACACAATACATAACTCCTTTCTGAAAGCTGGGCAAGGAGGAAAAGTCTACATGAAATTATTTTTATATCTTGCATTGTGATTCTGTAGATCACAGTTCATTTGAAAAGTCAGCAGCAAAAATCATTAACAGTAAATATATTGGGAAGTCAGTCTAAGAATTTGAAGATCCTTAAAAAGGCTTCTGTGAGGTGTACATTTACCTACTTGACATAGTAGTCTTACTGCTGACTTCTGATAACTATGTAAGAACACAGGGATTGACAATAGTTTTGTTATTTTTTTAATTTTTTTATTTAGTTCCACTTAAAATGTTGAATGATGCTACTGGGCCATATTAGAATTTGTTAAAAGATTATAAACTGCACTGATTCCATAAATTGTTATTGATAACTGGCTTCAAATGTAATTGACAGTACTTATAATAAGCAGAATCACAAAACTGAGTGGTGTTATCCATAGAAGGTAACACAGATGCAGCATATATCTAAACAAATAACCCAGTTCATAGTTCTAATTGCAGGTTGCCTATCTGATGGCTTCCAGAAGGAACAAAAGTTTGATTTTCACATTTTATACTGTTATTGACCAAATTTAAAAATGTAATATGCATAATCTACTCATTAAGTGGTGTAACCTTGTGTTCGAGTTTTAATACAATGACATATATTACAGTTAGAAACTGTGATACATCTTTGAGGTAGCATAACTCACGGTGCCCAAATTACCCTGATTATATTCGATGAGTATATGAAAATGAGAGCACTTAATGACTTCCAATGAACATTTCATCGAATTTCAAACTTTCTCAAAACCATTTCTCGCTGTCATCTCCCTAATAAATACTGAGAGGAAACAATCTTATTGCTTACTACATTTTCACTGTTCGTGCAGTAAAGCTACAGTTAAGTGTCGGGTATGACGTCTGAATTTATTACCTCTTTACTGGTATCTCTATTTGCAACACTGTTTGCGGACGTTATCCACTTATATGACGGAATGTGCCAGCAAAATTATATAATTGTATGATAAACAGTTCAACAGGAAGTTGGTGTCATAAACATTGATGTGCATGAAAAACTATATTTTACTTAAGACGGAGCACAAATTACTGAGGTGATTTTCATCTAGTGTTTCATTTTGAGAGCACTTAGTGACTTACAACAAACTTTAAGCACAATTATAAACATTTTTGGAATCTCTTTGTTACTTACATTGATCAGCCAGAATATTATGATCACCTACCTAATAGCTGGTATGTTCCACCTTTGGCACGGTTGGTGATGTGTTGTGACGTGGAAGCAGCGAGCCCTGGGTAGGCACCTACAACTGACATAATTCCCATAAATTCCAGGGAGAGAGGTGACGAGTTCTGACGCCACATTTGGGCACATCCCAGGTGTGTTCGATGCGGTTCAGATCTGGCGAGTTGGGGAGTCAGCACGCCAATTGGAATTCTGCACTGTGTTTCTCGAACCACTCCGTCACACTCCTGCCCTTGTGATACAGTGCATTTCTTGTTGGAATGCATTTCACGGCTGTCGTGAAATGTTATCGTCACAAAGACGTGTACGTAGTCTGCTACCAGTATACGATACTCCTTGGGCATCGTGGTGGCTTGCAGGAGCTCTGCTGGACCTGTGGATGCCCACTTGAATGTTCCCAGAGCATTATGGAGCTGCCATCAGCTTGTCTCTGTCCCACAGTACAGGTTGTTCCCCTGGAGATGATGAGGGATTCACACCTTCTCATTGGCATGACGATGAAGGAGGTGTCAGGATGCATCGTACCGTGCAACGCTCTGCCACTGTTCTAACATCCAGTGCCGATGGTTACGTGCCCATTTCAGTCTCAGTTGTCAATGTTGTGGTGTTAACATTAGCAGATGCACAGGTTAGCAGATGCGGTGGCTCACCATTAGGATTGTTCAGTGCACAGTGTGTTCGAACACACTCGTACTCTGCCCAGCATTAAAGTCTTATCTTAATTCCACGACAGTTTGCTGCCTGTCCTGGCTTACCAGTCTACCCGACCTAAGACGTCCGATGTGTAATGATGGGTGGCTGCCCAACCCCACAATGTCTGGATGTGGTTTCACCTCAGTTTTGCCAAGTGTCGAGGGCGTTTACCGCAGCATCCCCAAACAGCCGACGAGTCGTGCCGAGCCTCTGGGCCGTCACAATCTGCCCTCGGCCAAACTACTGTAGATTGCAAGCCTTCCCTATTCTACGTGCGGACAGCACACTCACTGACATTACGTACACTGTGCACGTGTCTGACTAGCAGCTATTTCTTGCCTGGTGACACTGCTATCACCTGGATAGGATTATACGTGTAGTAGGTCGGCGGTCATTATGTTCTGGCTGCTCAGAGCACATGGTTAATGTCAAATATTTAACAAATTAACTCATTTGTAAAAGTAATCAGATATTTGAAGCTGTTTTATATGTGGTAGTTCAATTCTTCAAGAGTCACGGTTTTACCGATGTAAAACTAAAATGTTTCAGTCGTAAAATGACGACAGCTCAGGTAAAGCAAAACTGCATAATTTGCTCTCGTATGTTGCAGATATCTTCAGACAACCTTTTGCGGCCCCCGAAGGTGTCCCAAACTTGTCGTTCAGAGCGGCAGATTCTCTCCGTGGGGCCCATTGCTTGGACAACGACTTATCACAAAGTAAGTGTCCAGTATCACTTCCTCTTCAGTACAACAGCTCTTTGTTGAGGAGTCTTATTCCATCTTTGCCCAGTCTCTATACGTGTCAGTCAGTGTTATCTTTATGGTACTTACTCAACCAGTCCATTGTAGCTGTACTCTCTCCCTTGAGCGAGCTTTGCGATCTGAACTCGGGTGCTCACTTCTGTCAGTATCTCCCTTGCCATTGAAATGTGAGGGCATCAGGATGTGTTGTGATTTGTGAGCAGATAGCTGAGTTGATTACAGCATTGTCTGTGTAAAACAAGGTGCTATGTTTGAAACCTTGTCTCTTGCATACTTTTAATTTTCTGGGATGTTTCAAAATGGCCAAAATTTAGATGATCATTGAAATATTCAGTCTAGATAAATTATATTTTAATATATTTGTTACAGTCTCCCTCCTTGATAAAATACGTTACTGGAATAATGACTATTCTGCATTCTTTGTGCCATACGAACTCTGTGGGCTGATCAGTAGCGTGGGGTGGGAAGTTGTGGTTAACAATGCACCATCTGGTGAGTTCATAGTCAGTCATTACCACATACATTTTCTCTCCACTTACTGGTCATCATCTGTTACATTACTTTTTGTGTTCAACTGTGCATAAAAACATAAATTGGTAACTTGTATTAAAAATGCATCTAAACTAGTGAACTATGTTGTAAACTGTTGTAGATCGTCACATCCCATGAGATATTTGTGTAAAGTCCAAACAGTATCAGGAGCGTTAGGGATTTAAAAATGCAACTTTTCTAATCACGGTAATATTAAGTGTACTTGGAGACATGACAAATATAATGCAATTAAATTTTATTCCCTTAGCTTTGGTCATTGTGCTACACATTTCTATTGGACAAAGCCCTACCTGGTGGGAATATGTTGCGAAGATAATGTATAAGCAATAGCCCTTGACTTATCCTAGACCATTGTGTTCTCCAGACTGTCAGTAACAGTTCATCTTCTCTGTTCTGACTTCAGTATTTGAGTTCAAGTAACAGTTGTTTTAGTTAACAGTGATTCAACAATATTTGTGTATTACTATAGCATAGCCAACTAATCATGGCCGAAGTAAAGAGCCTATAAAATTCAGAGTGGCAATAGCCAAGAAAGCACTTGTGAAAGAGGGTTTTGTTAACATTTTATATATATTTAAGTGTTAAGAAGTCTTTTCTGAGTATGGAAGTGGTGTTTGGACAGTAATCAGTTCAGACAGTAAAGTAAGAGAAGCTTTTGAAATAGGGTGCTACAAAAGAATGTTGAAAATGTAATGGGTAGACCACATACCAAATAAGGAGGCAGTGAATCACAATCTGGAGAAAAGAAATTTATGGCACAACTTGACTAAAATAAGGGATCGGTTGATGGGACACATTCCGAAGTGTCAAGGCATTGTCAGTCTTGTAATGTGGAGACGTGTGGTTGGAAGGGTGGGAATAAAAATTATATAGGGAGACAAAAGGATGAATACAGCAAGTAGGCTCAAGTGGATGTAGATAATAGTATTTATTTGGTGGTGAAGAACCTTGGATAGGATTGGGTATTGTGCAGAGCTCCATTGAAGCACCTCCGGACAGAAGACGACCACACCAGTAGACATACAGAGCGCCTCCTTGGGTCATCAGCCTCAGTTAATAATGAACAGTAAGTATTGACAGCTCTTGCCGCAGTGTCAACTGTTGGAAAGGATCTTAGAGACTAGAAGTAAAAATCCCCAGTTGTTTTCGGCTGCCTTCCACTGAACCCTTATGTTATGTCACTCCTTTAACAGTTGTTTTAACTCCCACTTCTGTGTACCATTCTAACTTTGCTGAATATGCAGAGGAACTGTCTGGTCTCGTATTGTTTTTCCTGAGAAACTTTTAAGGGGACTACACCCTGCCTACCGGTATGTAACCCATGTTAATTTAGGCAAGTATTTGACCCATTTATGAAAAAACTATTTGGTGCAGGAACTTAATATTTTTACTGTATGTTACATGATGCTAATAAACTGCACTAAAATCTACTTTATCCATTTGATAGTTTTTAAGAAATACTTTTTTAAACTTATTAACAAAAAATATTTAACTTCCTGGCAGATTAAAACTGTCTGCCGGACCGAGACTCGAACTCGGGACCTTTGCCTTTCGCGGGCAAGAGCACTTAGAAGGTCAGGATGAGCCAAGTCCCCGAAAATAGGTTTAATTGCTGTAATAACAGCAGCAGGAAAAGAATGCTGGTGAGAATAAGATTCTCCAGTTGCCTGAGCCCTATTGTATTTGCACCACGAATTTTCTCCTGATGGACACAATCCATGACATGGCTTATCATCAGTAGAGGACTTATGGAAGAATATGGCCCAAACATCTCTCTTCATTGCCTCCAGATTTTCTTTATTCCTCCTAATTGCCTGCCCATAGTACACCTGCAAGTTTTCTATTTCAGTTTTAGTTAACCGACCCTGTCCGGTCAACAATTTTCCATCTTCTAATTTTTTCCCTCTCATATCAACAGTTTTCTCAGCCTCGTTCACAAACGTTTTTCAACATGGCCTGCACATTCTATTTTGCTAATAATGGCGTCTTCATATGGCTTGTAGTTCAACACATTGTTGTATGCCTTACTGTCACCATAGCCCAAATATTTGATGTACCGTACACCACTTGTTTCTACGGAGCGATATTTGTTGTACACCATGAACTTCCATACCACCACTTGTTCCTCTAAAATTATCCACACAGTTGTTCTTTATGTTCATTGACTTTACAACATTTGCAATATTTAAACATTATCTCCACGTCTAACACTTTACCAGTGTCTACACTCGTGCCAGTCACTACTCCATTCAGAGTAGTATGTCCTATTTTATGCCAACTTCCATCAAGTACAACTGCAATATCCGAACATCCATCATTTTCTTCCAATGCTTCCCTAGCAGCCAGTTTCATGCTTTCCTCACTGACCTCACATACAGCTTTCTCTAAGATTGCAGTCAGTTTTTCAAATTTATCTGTGGTTGATGTAAGCTCATCACTGAACAAAATGTTCTCCCTACAGCCGTGCCCTTGCCAATGGATCGTAAGGCATAAGCTAATCTAGTATTGATTTCATAAGGTCCACTTGCATCTGGTTTTGAAGAACTCATAAATGAAAGCACAGCTGAGAATTTAGTGCAAATTAAATCCAAAGCAATTGCTAGGCCTTTTCTCCCACTGGTACTCTCACAATTTTTCACTCTCTGTGACTCATAACACTGTCTACATTGTACAGATTTAGAAATTACATCTGATAATATTCTCAAATTTATAATAATGTTACTGCACCCCTTGTAACTTACAGTAAATTTGTTGTAACTCTCTTGAAATGGTGAGAGCTTCTTTTATGATGCACTTGTTGAAAAATTACAATTAGAAACATCATTGCCAGGCGACATAACCTCTTGTACGGAAAGCTTTCTAAACTTGTTTCCTCTAAATTGTCATTTCTTGAAAATGCCTTTACGTTTTGTCATCTTCAATAAACACAACAAAACAAGGACTGCAAACTTAAGTATAACAACTACTCGCAATCATACTTGAACAAAACTAACTGCGTGTTTGAATGCGTGTTGTTTACAAACAGCAGAAACAAAAGAATACTGACTGTTGCATTCCAAGGATAGCCAACACACTCGGGGGGGGATATAAAGATCTAAAATATATGCAGAAAAGTGGGTGGCAGAAAAGTGAGCGTGGCACATAAACACTCGTGGTAGGAAAATGCTCTTTAAATTCTCAAAAACATTTTTTTTCAGCAAAATCCTTTTCAGAGTACTTAAATAAAATCTTAATCTATCGAAATATGATGAAAATCGATTTTTTTTTACCTGAAGCACGGTGTAGTCCCCTTAAGGGCTCAGTACTCTCAGGGTGAGGGGTACTGGAAACCTGTGGTGCAGCCACTCTGTCCCGTACGGGTTGTATGGGAAACGGTCGCTCTGTTGCAGGTGACGCGGACGACCTACTGCTGCGGCCACCGTTCCGGCCGGCACCACGGACGGCCCCGCCGGATGATGCGGACCAGGTGGTGCCGGCGAGCCCCCGGCCGGCACGTGACGCCACGGTGCCATTCTGCTACGGCGGGCGCCTTCCCGCCTCCATCTACTACGCGACGGGGACTCGTGTGACGAGGCCGCAGTGCGTTGCCGGCCTGGTGCTGCCCGATATCCTAAACGACGTGGCGGGAGCTTCCCCGTCACCCCCGGCCCCGGACGCGGAATCTGAGTCGGAACCGGACGTCGAGACTGACGCGGAAGCTCCGGAGCTGGGCGTGGGGCGTGACGTCGTCACGGGCATTCTGTACGACATTGTGAGTGAGAGAGGCTGTCTTTGTCTTTAATCTTCTGAGAAAGTGTCTGTCTTTCTCTTAAATGACATTGTTTTTCACTTTTGACTATGTTTTTGTTGTGCTGTTCCAAACTCGGCATATGTGCCATTATCAAACCTCCACAATAATGTAATGCAATGTACTAAGAAAAGCATAATAGAAGAACCGCAGTACGTGAAACAAATTTGCAGCTTGTTAACATTCACATACGTACAAGACTCAATATAATATTACGGTTTAGCTAGAGATTAAAAATATCATCCTCTCGGGGCTGTGTCGCCTGTGATCAGTCAGTGTAGCATGATGCGTAGATTTATTCAGGTTTATTTAGATTCAGGTTGAAGTCAGTCACTACGTTTCTTTTTTTGTCAGAAATCACCTTACTGTGCACTGGTAATCCACAATCTGGATCATCCACAACTGATAGTTGGGAGAACGTGTAATTGCTACAGCTGCATTTGCTTGTTGTTCTCTGCTTAGTGTGGCAAATGCAATTGTGTGACTAGCACCGGCTGCAGACTGCTTTGGGGGGTGCTTCTGCACTATTTACCTCATTCTTGCCTCAGCTGTTCTATGCAGTTCTGTTTCCAGTAGGCCGCAGCTCGTGGTCATGCGGTAGCGTTCTCGCTTCCCACGCCCGGGTTCCCGGGTTCGATTCCCGGCGGGGTCAGGGATTTTCTCTGCCTCGTGATGACTGGGTGTTGTGTGATGGCCTTAGGTTAGTCAGGTTTAAGTAGTTCTAAGTTCTAGGGGACTGATGACCATAGATGTTAAGTCCCATAGTGCTCAGAGCCATTCTGTTTCCTGTAATACAGCTGCAGTACAGATACAACTCATCTGTCTGCTGTGGGAATCGAGAGAGAGAGAGAGAGAGAGAGAGAGAGAGAGAGAGAGAGAGAGAGAGAGAGAGAGAGAGAGAGTGTGTAATGAAGTGATCGGTATGCACCCCCACGGTTGGCCTCCTGTACCCGATGGCAGGGGTATCTCAGTAAGGGTGCCACAGCAACATAGGGCCGAGTGTGCGCCTTCCTCCACAGATCCGCCTGCTGCTCGGAGGATCTACACACTTGCACAGGCTGGCAACAGAGCAGTGTGTGGCCGACAGGCTGTCAGAGAAACTGTGAGAAACCTACTTTTGTTTGTAGTAGTTTGAGAAGTTTTAGAAAAGTAAAGGCTGTTTCATCATTACTTAAAAATAAATCAATAGCAAAATGATTCTTAAAATTGTTTGACACAGGTTGCACGGAAGACAGTTTGTCGACCTGCCTAAAATTGTTGTTTTAATACTCTGCAGTTAGGTTTGACGTGGTGGTCACTGGCAGAACTTGGGTACAGTACATACAAAAAGAGCATACAGTTTACTAAGGGAAAGGACATAATACAGTCTGAAATTACAGTTGTGACACTGTCTTCTTTTTGTTGCCCACAGAGATAGGAGCAACTCGGGCAACAAGCAACACTTCTGAATAAGATACTGACTGAGTACGAATTCTAATGTTTATATCGATTTGTAACGTCGCTTTTATAGTAGGGACTGTCTGTAGTGCCATGAAAATTGACAATAACTGTAAAATGACATCACATTTTCGTTATTTAGTTTCCTAAGGATCCTGCGAGGTACGAAACGGTACTTCACAGGTCAGTTTATTTATGATTCTTTTGTGATCTGCACATTTACTGAATGTCATTTTCCTTGAATAATAAAAAATTGGTATTAAATACCAGAAGTCCTGAAGTTTTGCAGAAAGACATTGTATATCTACCCAACAAAGTAGGGTTTTGTTCACTATACTTTCAACCGAATCTGCGAATGCAATGTTTCTGTTATTTAACGTACCAAATTACGAACCACAACTGTAGCTAAAGGGAAAGTCACACAGGTGTGATAAATTATCTAAAGCAATAAAACTGTTTCACAACATAGAATAAATAAATTCCACAATTGTTGCTATATCTGAGCCACAGACGGCAAGAATCTGCAACGTTCATTTTTACAGCAAAAGTAATTACATTCACAAAATCATTCTTATATTAGAAAGTCTAATGAAATATAAGAGTGGGCGAATCATTAGGCTCGGGATGTGTCCTGTTGACTGACTTCTTCCTTTAATCGAGTCGAGTTACAAATTTATTTTTTCCTCCAATCTCGATTCGGTACGTCCTCGTCAGTTATCCGGTCTACACTCTTAACCTGAGGCATTGTTCTGCAGCACCACGTGTCGAAGGCATTTATTCTCTTTTTGTCGGAACTGTCGATCGTACACGTTTTATTTCTTTTTCGAGGCTACACGCCGTAAAAATATGTTCGGAAAAGAAATGCAAACACATCAGTTAATTCTCGGTATTAACAAATTTCACATTTTCTTATTTTATACCTATTGCGAGTCTGAATTTTATATCCCCTCTGCTTCAGCCATTCTCTGTTATTTTGCTGCTCAGAGAACTGATAGATTACTCTGTATGCAGAAATACGGTACAACTACAGTGTTCCTAACAATTCCCCATTTCCTAAAGTCGTTTAAAGAAAACGAGGTTTCTGTCGGCATAACTTGTAACTGTACATTTTTCTGAGCAGGTGAGACAGTCCACCAGTGGTCAGAGCTCGCACCAATCACCGACACGAGACGACACGGCAATGGAGGCGGAGGAACTCGCAGAGACAGAGGAGCGACCGACGGAACCGGAAGATAGGACAACGGATCCGGAAGATCGGCCAGCGGATCCGGAAGATCGGCCAGCGGATCCGGAAGATCGGCCAGCGGAACCAGAAGAGCAGCCGACGGAACCGGAAGAGCGACCGTCGGAACCGGAGGAGGGACCTGCGGAGGCAGAGGAGGGACCTGCGGAGGCAGGACCAGTGGAGGCGGAGGCAGCGGCGGAGGGGGGACCGGTGGAGGCAGAAGCGGAGGACCTGGTGCCTCTCTCACCGTCATTGGCAGCTGGTGCTGAGGGTGCAAGTGCAGTACCTGAGGAAGAGCCTGCCAGTGTAATCCCGTCCGAGAAGGAAGATCGGGAGCAAGAAACTAAGACTGAGACCGAGGAGGGAGCGGCACAGAATAATGCCGAGGAGATTGTGCGAGGCGTGGCTGAAGAGGATTCCGCAGGTATGCCAGACTGTTCAGTTTTAGTGGCTACCAGTGGGCTAGTATTATAAAGGCTTTTCTTAGTTACTAGTAAAATGCTCTCGTGAGGCACGGGCTGCTTAGACGCGATAGGAACGCTGCACAATTACCAGTGGTCTTTGTAAGCCTTAGATATTACGTAAAGTGTTAACATTTGTTCAACATCGTATCGTACCTGAACAGTGGCATTTGCACCGAGAACCTCCTCCCCCCTTTTTTATTTATTTTTAATTAATTAATATCCTTATCCCTCGGTCGCAATTCACAGACCGGGGGGGGGGTGATGTGTGCGAGGTGAGGTTTCTGTGCTGCCTGCCACACCGATTTAGGGATTGAATTTTGAAAGTCATATATACAGTGGTGTAAGTGAAGGCCTCAAGAATCACACCCTGTAGCCATTCACTCAGGTGGGCCATTGTTTAGAAGTAATTGACAAAAATGAATTTATTGTAACCCCCTAGATGACCAAGAGTCTTGAAACTATTGCTAATTTGTAAAATGTCAGTGTAGTTCAGCAGTTAAGTTATTTGGCTGGTGTGATGAAGGTTGTGTGATTGTGTCCTGTTGGGTGCCAAGCAATGATTGAATTATTTTTTCCTCTATAATGAAGCAACTGTCATTATTTTTATTCAGTTAATCTGTTCAAATATAATTTTGTTATTTCTAATCTTTTGCCTGTTTATTTGCTTTCATTGTTTCTTCCTTCATTCTTCTTCCATTTGGAACTTTGCCATGAGATGTTAATCATTTTTATGTATTTACTTCAATTTAATTTCTTCCTTCACATTATGTTTTTGGCACGTTATTGCAATCGGTACTGCTATTATTCATTTTGCTCGAATTTCATTTATTCTTTTTATGGAACTTTCTTACATTTAGTCTCCATCTGCGTTATTTTATTTTTGACTCTGTTGCACAGCCAATACAAGTAGGTTATTTTGTCTTTAATTGTTTAACTGTTAAGTCAGTATTTTGTAATGTGTATACAACTACAATAGATAAATGAAAATAATTGTGATCACAGGGGCAGAGATTCCAAATGCGCAGAGTGACATCCGTCGTAGACATTGAAAACTTTCTTTTCAAACATTTGTAAAAACTATTCCTTTGGAGTTGCAACCGCTCACGTAACGCATTTTTTATTTGCGACGACACACCATTATCTGACCGTACTGTGACTTACGGCAGGTGCGGAAGTTCCCGACGCCGTTCCCGAGGGAGAGAACGCGGCCTCGCGGTCGCCGAGGTCCCGCGAGGAAGCGGATCGGTCCCCGCGCGACAGCCCGGTGGAGACGGCGGTGCCGACCTCTGCCGGCGAGGAAAGTACACTGACTGCTGAGAGCGGCGAGACGGGCGACCGGGGCGACAGCGAAATGGACGTCCGCAAGGAGGGGGACAGCCTGCGCTGCAGCGTGCCACTCGAGAAGGTGCCGCAGTTCGACGCGGCTGCAGTGGTGCAGGCAGCAGACGCAGACAAGTCGGAGCTGAAAAAGTAAGCCAGAGCTGCTTTTCGTTTGCTGTGCAACACTTCTGAAGTTGTATGGGCTTTTGTTAAATTGAAACAATGAGAAAAGTACAGTGTGGGTTTTAGTTAATTAATTCCACTGATAGCACTTTTAATGTGGATGTTCTGGGCCTGCCACCTGATTTCTGCCCAATGATATTTCCTCCCAAGATGTTTTTTCTGAAGCTTTTGTGTTGAACTAGGGGTGCAGTTGATTTAGTTTTAGTTCCCTGTACCAAGTTATCAATGTTCTTTTCTCTTCAATTTCTGTTAGCCTTTTTTAGTAATTTTCTTTCAGTCCAAGATGCTTTCGTGACATCTTTATACTAATATTTCTATAGTTTCTAATGTTTTCTTGACGAGCTGGAGTGTGTGCGCACCTGCATGTGTGCCCCTGCGTGCGCGTGCGCGCGCTCGCGCGCTCACACACACACACACACACACACACACACACACACACACACACACATTCTCTCTCTCTCCTTTGTGCCCCTAAATTGTGTTGGCTTGACACACAATGCCAGGACTTCAGTTTGGCGGCTGGTGCACGTTTGGGTGGGCACTGTATTGGATGAGTTGGGCACATTGGTAGAGGGACAGGAAAACAGGAAGGAGGACTGGGGAACTTGGAAGGACAGCAGAAGATGACCATGGGTCTTTTTGTAGGGGTATCAGACAGAAATCGTCTCATTTTGTGTCTCCACTCGAGGCACTCGTAGTCTCGGCAGAGGAAGGCATTTGGGCATTCGTGATCTGCATTCTACTGTGTGACGAAGTGGTTTCTTTTAAGTGTTTTACATCTCAGAGCTGTATTTGTTAGGGGGTAAAATGGGGAGGCTGTCTGGTGCGAGATATCCTCTAACACTTATTATCTAATACGGAGTGGACCATGTCAGTGCTGGAGCTGTTTGTGGTGTGTGCAGGTTCCAGTTCCGCATGGAGCCGACGCACCGCACACCGAAGGGATTCCTGTGCGAGGTGTGTTCGACGGTGTACAAGCGCTCGTTCAGCCTGAAGCGCCACTACCTGCGCTGCCACGTCAGCGTCTGCTACCTGTCGGAGCGCGACGTCGCGAACTGCGGCATCGCCAACCCTTCCAAGGCCGGGGCACCGCTCTCCTACGCCAAGGTCAGTGCCGGAAAAGTGTGTGTGCGAACGGCTTTTTCTGTTACTGCTGCTATTGCGTGCCGGATTCCGAAATTACTTAAAAGTGAATCCCAGTATAATTCCCCCACTGTAGGCTTTGCACAGTCCCTTTCTTATATCCCTTCTTGAGTAGCAGAGCACTCTGTTGTGGAAATCTGCCCCATCTCGTAAACGTATTTGTATCGAAGATATTGCTGCCGAATTCCCACCTGTGTCAGTGATTCTGTAGCTTGTAGCACTGTTAGTTTTCTTCAAACTCCTGCCCTCTCCTCGCCCTACTGAAAAGTGGTATTTTCAAAACAATATGCAAAATACTTCAGATGTAATTCTATATCCACATCTGTATTCTGTGTAGCTGTTGTGTAACGAGTGGTGCTCCAGTATCACTCGAGTTTTTCCTGGCATATAAAATGTTCAAACAACTTACGGGAATGTAGCTAGTCGACATCTTCGACAGCTACCAGTATTTTGACGTGTGAACACTCCGTCATTTTTGAGATACGAGTGCGAGAAGGGAAATTTAAACCCTCAGACAAACACACACTAGCGTCACCGCAAAGACGACCTATGTAGGAAGTCATTGGTAGTGAAATTAATTACCAGTGGGTGAGCAAGTAGTCTGAACTCTGTCCCTCTGTTCTCTGACCAGGGAGAGTGGGATTTTTGGCATAACTGAAGCAAAAACCTCCCATCTTTATTTGTAAGGTCACTTGCTAATTCAATCTCAGCTGCTTCCTTACTATCCACTATTCCAACACCTAGAAGTACAGGTCAGAATCTCTGTGTTACATTCTATAGGACAGCTGATACCAAGGCAGTGTTCTGAAACAAAAATTGTCTGCATTCATTAAAAACTGGGTGGTTTTTCTTTTTTTACATGATGCGTTTTAGCATCAAAGTCCTATCTTTTGGCGTTTAACATCTGTTTCACACAAGCAATTACATCATAATAGTGATGAGCACCTGAAGATGAGCATGCAGGGCTCAAAGTTCATTGCTATTTTAATAAAAAATGCACATTTTTCCAGTAATTTTGTTTTTCAACTTCTAGTAAAATTTTGACAGTAAAGCTTCCAAATGTACTGTGCGCTTCTTGTATCATCTGCTGTTGGAATTTTTTGGCTGTTTGTCACACTTCCACCTTTCTGAACAAATGTGTGACATCCTTCCATCAGTATGTATACTATTTGAAGTGCATAGCAAAGGGCACATTCTGTTCTACAGTATTTTAAGGTTTGTCCCTGTTTTATTTGTGTGTGTGTGTGTGTGTGTGTGTGTGTGTGTGTGTTGGTGGTCGGGGAAAGGGGAGGGGGGGTGGAGTTCTGAGAGAATGATAGCTGTGGGCACTCTCTTATCTTTATCAAAGAAATTTGATGTATATTTGATTATATTCCTTTGTCAAAGAAATATAGTAGTTTAATATTGGCCTTAATTTGTGTTTGTATGATCAGTGACCTCTCTCTCTCTCTCCCTTTTTTTTTAAAATTATGATTCAGTATTAGTAAATTAACATTCCCATTTGTTAACAAATATGGAAGTTAAATAAAACAAGGAAAAGTTATTACTACTAGAGAGATTCGAACCAGGGACTAACGGTAATCGTCTGATTACACTGTGTGTTGAGCTACTGACAAACTTGCTAAGTAGCTACAATTGTTTCGTACTTTACAGTGCTCAGATGCTTGTAATTTTTGTTTTTCTGAAGAAGAATCGTGTTTTAGTAAATGAATGTCCGAGCTCTGATTTTGCTATTCTTCAGTATGAAGAAAATCTGAAAGGGCCAGTCTGTAAAATCCCGCCGCTATAGAAAATTTCATTCCTTTTTCTCTCCGATATAAAATTGGACAAGAGAAATATCAGGAAAACTGGCCAGTTATTTAAGACAGCTTTCAATGTGGACAGTGAAATTTGTTGAAATAGTGAAGTTTCACCTGCTATTGAACGGTAAATGTTAGGATGTGTGAACCTGTTGCAGGCCCCGGGCAGTGTGGAGTGCCCCGGGATGTACCGCTGCCACACGTGTGGCGACTGGTTCGACGACAGACTGACCGGCTTGCGGCCGCACCTGCTCGACCACCCACAGCCGACTGCTGCACCACCGACGGACGCAGGGAAGGGAACGAACCCCAAGCCGGATACGAACGGAGCGTGCACAGGTGCGGAAGCGCAGGGAGACCTGTCGAGTGCGGCGACAGTCCCCAGTGGTGTGGAAGTCGCGGTTCAACCCAAAGTGGAGATTGTACCCAGATTTCTGTGTCTCTATTGTGATAAGAGGTTAGTGGCACACCTTTCCCAGTAGTTCTGGCTGCAATATGGTTGCATAAAATAATTCAGAATTTATAGAAGGCACTTTTCAATCAAAAATACGGTATCGGGTTACCTCGAATGAACTGTCTTTACTAATAAATGGCTAACCTGGTTCATGGTCCTAGTTCCATGTTGCATTCTAACAGCCAACATAAATTTGATTTTCAGTATTTTGTATAATTACTGAATTAATTTAAAACTTTAAAATGCTTCATAATCTACTCATTTAGAGGTATAATCTGTTTTTATAAGTTTATCACAATAAGTCGGGCATTACTGTTAGAAACTGTGCATATGTCTCGAGGCAGTGTAAATCACAGCACGCGAGTTACCGCGACCACAGTCGTCCAGTATTTGAAATTGAGAGCACTTAGTGATGCCAAAAAACTTTACGTGTAATTTCAAGCAGTTTGGAAAATCTTATTTGCTGACACCATCCACAAAATGATAAATGCAAAAAATGTAAATAAACATAATACTGTTCCTGCAGTAAAACTTCAAGATGACATTTTACTTTATTACTTCATTACTACAAACTTTGTTCACAACATATTTTGTGGACAATGTGCACGTATACTACTGAATGTATCTGCAAAATGTATCTGTGCGACACGTAGTTCAGGAGGTATGACATTTTATACTTAGGAGTCCAATTATTCAAAGAATTGGAGATTTGTCGGTACATTGCTAAATTATCATCATAGTTCATATATAATATCAGAATGTGTTCTCAGCTTTTAAATTAAAAAATCACATTCGGCAACTAGCTAGTAGTTAATATTCTGGAATATGCCGTATCACCACTTTGTTTTCGAAAAGCAGTGTGTGTTAGCAAGTACCTGTAGGGATCGAGACAGTCGTCAATGCGTTTGTCTCGGTCGATTTGCAGATTCGGTGCCCTTGACGGATAAGATAAAAAACAGACGTATTCTGCCTCCAGGTTTGTAACGGGGCCGCTGTGCCGGCGCCACCAGAGGAGGGTGCACATCGCCCGCGAGAACGCCGTCCGCCAGAAGCTGTCGGCGGCAGCTACGCCCGCCGCGTCCGAAGCGAACGCAAGTAAAGGAGCTGTCGCGAGTAAAGGTGCCGCCGCGGGTAAAGAACCCGTCGTGGGAAAGGAAGTCGCGACGAGTAAAGAAGTTCCCACGGGTAAAGAAGTCGCCGCGGGCGAGGCGAAACCCGGGGGCGCGGCGGAGGCCCCAGACGGGACTACCGCCCCGGCCGCGAAGAAGGAGGTCCGTCCCCGGCAGCCGCGCCCCCACCAGTGCCCGTACTGCGCCGGGGGCGGCACCGTCTTCAAGGAGCTGGCGGCACTGGTGAGGCACTACCGGAGGCGGCACGCGGACCGCTACCACGTGTGCGCACCCTGCGCCACGCGCTTCCCAACGCGAGACGAGTTGGAGGCACACGGCGTCGAGAAGCACGGCAGGAGGCCGCGCTCGTTCCGAGCAGAGGCCAGGGCTGCTGCCAAGGTGAGTTCCACTCGGACTCTACTTTCCCTCTGGCCGCTCAGAGTGTGTAACGAACTGAAGGGAAGTTTCTACAGCTACAAAATGTGTTTTTGGTGCCGTCGCGCTCTCGTTACTCTGGTCGCGTGTCGATTGTGGAATTGTGGTGAAAGTGTTTCGAACGTATGTCAGAAGGTGGAGTACAGTCTTTGTGCTGAGCAGCGGTTCCCTCTGAAGCTCCAAAATTTAAAGATATGAGAAACAGTTTTTGTTACGTACAGTTCGTGTGGTTAAAAATTTATTGCTATATCGCTGTACTTGTATTGCCACAACTAGAACACAGTGCCTCGGTGTTAAAGGCACTTGGAACAAAAAGTCCTTGTTTTCACTTAGAACATTCTTAATAAACTATTTATTGTGTAGTTTGTCTCATTTTCTGTAGTGATGCAGTGAGCAGCATAATTCCACGGTATTGGAGTACCTTCTTAATTTTTTGGATTGAAATCAGCTGTACAGGAGGCGTTCAAAAAGTTTTTCACAGTTGTCTCTAATTTTTTATTTTTTGCAGGAAGAGGTTGAAAGTTTTTTGTGAACATACTTGGAACATACATTGAGCCTACTCAATGTAGCTTCCATGAGCTGTGACACATCTGGCCCAACATTCTTTCTGTGATTTAAATGCAACTTGGTAAAATTCTGGGGATTGAATTTTACACCATCGCTTGACGGAGGAAATAAGGTCTTTCTTACTATCAAATGTTTTACTGTGTAGGTGGGCTTTCAGACGACCAAAGAGGTAAAAATCGGACAGAGCCGAGTCTGGACTGTAGGGAGGGTGAGGAACAATTTTCCAACCCATTTTCCTGATTTTCTCCCGAGTCATAAAAGGGCTGTATGGGGTTTTGGCATTGTCACGGTGTAGTCTGATAAGCTGACCCTGAAGCTGTGGTCTGTGGGTCTCGATGGCGCGTCGTAGCTTGTCCGGTGACAAACAGTTACGGTCCCAGGTAATTGTGGAGCAGGTTCCAAAATGTCAATGAAAATGACGCCACACTGATCCCAGAAGAAGGAGGCCATCACCTTTCAGCCTGCCGTTTGTGAAAGTCTCGGTTTCTTCTTCCGAGGGGAATCCGGATTGTGCCACTCCACGGGTTGGGTTTTGCTCTCAGTTGTTTCATTCTGGGTAATGATGCCGTCAAAACACTTTTTCCACTCTTCAGTAAAGGTCTTTGTGAGACCCTCACACACGTTTTTCCTCATCATTTTTCATTTCTCTCGTCAGTTATCTAGGCACCCGACGTGCACAGATTTTTCTGTACCCTAGTGACTGTACCAGTGATACCACACTACCCAATGACAAATGAGTCATTTCAGCAAGCTGTCGTGTCATCACACATCTGTCATTTTGGATTATTTGACCGGCGGTCTCCTTATTCACATCACTCACTGCCGTCGACAGTCTACCACACCGTTGATTGTCCAGTAGAGAGAAATCACCTTCTTGAAACCTCTGCAATCACTGCCAGATACTACTGCGATCCACTGTGTCCTCTTCATAAACAGGGAGCAACTTCCTGTGAATCGATGTGGGTGTCATCACCGGTCTCGAAGAGGAACTCCGTCACCGACCGTTGTCGTAACCTGACATCTACTTCATGGTTCGTTATGGCTCACCTGTAAATAAAAGAACATACTTTTATATGCCAACTTATAGCTATATGTTCCAAGTATGTTGACAAAAAATTTCATTCTTCTCCTGCAAAAAATAAAAAAAAATTAGAGACAACTGTGCAAAACTGTTTGAACGCCCTTTGTACACAACAGGGATACATCATTTTTCATTCTCCTGACAAATGTGAAATTTGGCACCTAGAAATTTTTCCATTTACTTTCTTCACGCAGACATGTCCTAAAGGTGACCTCTTAGAAGGAAATCTCAGGTTTTCTCAGTGTGATCGATTAATTGTGTGGCTCTGAGTTTTCAGCCAAGTTGTCGATTTCATTTAGGGTGTATACCGGAACTGACAATCTGGTTAAACATCTATAATCACGCTGTACTTCTGTCGCTTGTCTCCCTCCTGCAGTTTTTCTAATAAGATTTGTCTCGATCGTACACTCTTCGCGTGACATGAGTGTAGCACTGTGGCCGTAGCTGACCTGTGCTGTGGGGATCCGGCACGAGTGCTGTGGATCTTTAACATTTTCATTCAGAGCACAGGTTCAAATGAATCTCTCTCTTTAGTGTTGCCACGTGTCATATAAATACTATGGCGGGATAACAACACATTCTGAAATTACAGCCATTTCTTTTTATTTTCACTCTGCAGAGGAGTGTAAGCTAATGTTTCAACATAGAATGGTGTGTAGCATCAAGATTTCAGAAATGAAACCATTTCTGGAGCAATGATAACAGTGATAAGTGTCAGTGGCATGAGTGGTGTTCTGCTTCCCTTAGACTTTGAACATGATTTCTATATGGCAGGTGTTTCTGTGATGTCCCACCAGACTCTGTGCCCGAGAGTGTAGTGCCTCACGATGTGCGGACAACTGAAGGGATACAGTGTGAGATGCGTTTCTCATCCGGCGGTAATCTTGTTCGGAACTGTCAGAGGTGAGCAACGAACTGGCACAAATAGCACAGTTTTTGAAAGTATTAAGTGAAGTAGACTGATGACTATATGCTTTTATCTACTCTCTGGCTCTGTTTTCTATAGACTGTACACATTTATCGAAATTTGCTGGTTTTGCCTCTGAAAATTTGTAATACCATCACGTATGTGATGTTTGTAGATAATATTCGTGCAATAATTATTTTCACAACAGTCGGTACGTTTTTTTAGACTCGAGCCGGAAGGAAGCGGGCAAAACGTAGGCGTTGTCTTTATTTTTGAAGTTAATAACAGTCCCTCCCAGTTTTATGTCATGAGGGAGTGATATGTAAGAACAACCTCCATTTTACAGGTCAATAGCATGTTCGTGGAGATATGCTGCAAACATCCCCTTCCAGCTAGGGAGTGAGTGAGGGAACAGACTGTCTTTAGTGTGCAGACACAGGAGACGACATTACCTGTGTGTCTGTCATCACAATCTTCTCTGTATAAATTGTGATTGGGAAGAACGTTTTGTTTATTTCTGATTCTTCCTTATAGTATAATCAAACAGTGGGAAATCATGGACGGAATAACAACAGTATGAAAGGTTAGATGCTACTCACCACATGGAGGTGTCTAAAGGCAGATACTTATACAATGAAAACTGCTGGATATCATTCAGCTATTGGACTGAGATTGGACTGAGTCCTCATCAGACATAGAAAACAGTACTCTCACACAAGCAAGCACCCCCCCCCCTCCCCCCACCGTCTCTCTCTCTCATTCACACACACACACACACACACACACACACACACTGTAGCTGTATTTCAAGGAATTGATCTGGAGCAAAACAGAGCTGTACATGTGTTGGCAATAGTATATCATTATTCTGGGATTTGTCTTAATTTCTCTGTTAAACGTAACTAATGTTGTATGAAAATGTATGTGGATAGGGATCATGGACACCTTTTTTTGAAGAAGGAAAAGGAAAGGATTTGATAACGGTAGTTTGTCGCATTGACGACGAGGCCAATAACTGAAAGTGGGACACGAGCTCACGTTAAGGAAGTATGGGAAAGAAAATCACCTGTGTCGTTTCCAAAGGGGCCGTCCTGGCATTCAGTTTGAGCAACTTAGGAAAGCTGTATGTCTGGATAATTAGATGCTGTTTCGAACCACTACTACTGTCCCAGGCAAGAGCTGGAAGTCTTACTGGCTTGCACTCCCACTCAGAAATCTTAACATCACATTTTACTGTTCACATTGCTGATTGTCTTGTACAGTACATGGAGACCTTTTTTAAAATTGCCATACTTTTACACACCATTCATGTAATTCTTCAGAAGTAAATTGAGAACTGTGAGTATATGGGAGGAGGACAGAATTGAAACATTTGAGATGTGATAGTATATAAATATGTTGAAAAATAGGAGCTTGTCTGCAGAATCTGTGAGGAAAGGAAGATTTCAAAACATTGACGTGAAGAATGGGCGTCAAACAGAAAATTGCACTTTATTATGGCAGGTCAAGTAACTTTTATCAGATGCTGCACTGCACCTCAGACTGACACAGATACGTGATGTTATTTTTCAACTTAGTCACCAAGTCTTTGTAAACAGTGGACAGAATGTTGTACTAAGCGTTCAGTTTCTCGACGATAGAAACCTGCTCCACAGTCTTACAGCCGTTTGAGAACTGCCGTGTGAATGTCCCCGTCGTTCGAGAATCTATTTCTGCCCAGACATTATTGCAGATTGCTGAAAGTATGGAAACTGAATGTTAGGAGATCTGGATTTCCCAGTCAGTGTCACCCCACATCTGTGTTCCTCGGTCAAATGGTTCGCACTATTTCACTACTGTTGGATGCAACATTGCATTTGGTTCAAATACCACCAGAATTTCACAGTCAATCTTGTGCACAGTTCAAATATTTTGCTCGCATACATTGGAGTACATTCCGAATCACCACACCATTACAGTCGCACATTGTGATGCACCTACCACAGTAGAACTGTGGTGTGGAATGTGCACTCTCTTCTGGCAATGTGCCACTCTTGGGCAGTGGTCTTAGTGTGTGATGGTGTGGAAACTTATTTGCTGAAGTCTTCGTGTAATTACTGCTGTTTATCTGTTGCTGCTTCTGTCAAACTAAAGATTGCTATGTTAATTATGTTTACTTATGTTTTTCATGTTTGTGCTAAGATGATGTGTTGGTGCAAAGAATGTATCTACTTTTCAATTAAAGCAATAATTACTATATGTTATTTCAAAAATATTCAAATTAAAGATGAATTTAAAGTTTCATTTTATGTGTGGGGAGGTGCATTTTTAGAGATTCGCAAAACTTTAGAACAGACATGAAAAACCTATAGTTAAGATGTGCTTACTCGTTTTCTCAGGACAGAGACTACAATTTAAACGAGGCTCAGGGTATGGCACTCGGTTTGTTAAGATTTCGCCAGTGGTCACATCTACCGGAACTGGAAAATGTCGAGAAAATGTGCATTCCGCAGAGTATCAGTGTGCCTTGAAATATGGGGCATTGCCGTCCCAGGAAGAACAACACGGGAATAAATAATGGTGCGACTACGACATTACTTCACAGTTTGGTGAGAGTCCGGGCAGCAAATACACACGACGCAGCTTCCGGCTTTGGGAGGAAGCAGCTGGATCAATAATGAGAATGTTGTGCATAAAATGGACTCAACAGATCAGCAGAACATCTGAATGCACACCATAAAATATAGTTAACACACACGAATTACAACATTGTTAACACTAGTTGATGTGCGATGGAAAAAATTCCTTATTTTGCTGTCATTACTGTGATTTTTACTACGAAGCCACTCTCAAATTGACGTTTTGCGTAATGCATCAAAATAGATGTACTTATGTTAGTTTTTTAACACTAACCGAACCAGATTAATTAATGTAGCTGTGTGGCAGAAGTACTAGCAATCAAATAATAGTAAAGAAGCATAACAAAGGGAGAAAATGTTAGTAGTTTTCATTTAGGCCTAATTTTTCAATTCTCAATAGGAGTAGTAATGTAAACAGTCCTCATCACTTGCCGTTGACAGATTACCCGAGCAGTGTCGTGCAAAACAGTCCGTAACAGTGACAGCAGACTGTACTGATATTGTGTACGCTTTTGTTGAGACAGTTTTCTGAATCTGACGGCTGCAGTATCAACTACCAATCTACATTTTGCCTACATTTACTTACGTTTTACGGTAGAATAAACGAAAGCCTGCTGAAAGTGCTGTAACGTCACCAAAATGTGTACAGAGAAAAATGAGGAACTGGGTTTTGCTCAAAGAGGACTCCCCGATACCTATCTGTTTCCCGAGCGAGCACAGACACGTGTAGTGAGTTGCACAGAGAGAAACTCCTCGAGGCGAATATTGCTGTAGCGTTCCAGGGAGGTGCCGACCCGACCCGGCCCGCACGAAGGTGTCACCGCCGGGTACGGTGGTGTAAGAGAATGTTGCGTACAGGTCCCGAGGATCCCGCCGGCGGTGCCCGCCAACACGTGCGCCGCCTGTGCCAAGACGTTCTCCACCGCGCCGAACCTGACGCGCCACGTGCGGGTGGCGCACCCGGGTGCGGAGCTGCCGCGGCCGCGGCCCGGCGGAGAGGGCGCGGCGCCGCCGCAGTCGAGCTCTCCGGGGGGTGGCGGAGCGGCGACGGCGACGGCGCGCCTGTCGTCCGCCGGCGGCAGCTCGGCCACGAGCCGCAGCCAGAGCCCCGTAGCCACGGTGACTGCTGCACGGCTTTTGTCGACAGCTCACAGCCTCTGTCTGCTTGTCGCACTGCTTCCGATTGCCGAGCACTCGTTCGCATTTCCCACACCGCCGTGGGTCGGGCGCCGCTGCTGACGTAAAAGTCTGCCTCGACTGCACCTCTCTAGTTGTACCGCAGCCGATTTCCGACTGACGAGTCTTTTGTGGGGTGTCTGAAGAGCTCACTTTCACTGCCGAATCTCCCGACGAAACGAGGAAATCCGTTATAGTGCAGTTTATTTTACCGACAACTGTGCAGTTTGTAATCGTAATTAATAGCAAAAACTGAAACTTCAGAAGAATTCAATAATAGACAAAAATGTTCGAGCAAATGCGGATCTACAAATGAGCCATTAGCATGATAATTGCACGTGTTTAAAGACTGCCGCCGTCTTCTTGTCGAATCGTTACCTTAGTACAAATGTAGTTGGAATGTAAACCTTTTGATAGAGCTCCCGTGTAGCTGGGCTCGACTCTCTCGAGGCCTAACTTAAGGAGGCCTTTGCAATTTACTATACGCTCACGCCCGAGTGTTCCATTTGTCTTCTTCAGTTTTGTTGCAATACTCCCATTTGTCTACAGTGAGATGCAGATTCCTTCATATGCTCGTGCTGCTCTGGTTCCTCAACTGTATCAGTGTGAATAATGTACACTTTGCTTTTGAAATCTGGACAAGACTATACAATTTATTGCTCCAGTGCTTCAACTGCATCATTGTGAATGACTGGATGGAATGGTCTATATTTCAGGTACATTTCTACTACAGCAATATTTCGTACTGAATTCAGTGATGTCTATGATGGCTCAGCAGCACATATTCACTCTTATTCCGTGAATGGCTCGTTTGCAGACCCGTGTTTACTAGAATATTTTTCCTCCTGTCTTTGCTGATTACTTTCTTCAGGCAGTTTTGAACAGTGGCAATATGTTTCGCAAACTCCGTAATGCAGTACAGCTTTCGGTTCTTTTATTGTACTACCATCATCTGGTAGCTGTACATTGTAATTGGAACACGCATCATAAATACAACTGCAGTGACAAAAATAAAATGTAAATGAGAACAGCACTACACTTAGTACTTCGAAACTCGAACAAATATACCTTACACAATACAAATATGGAAACACAGGAATGCAGCAATTCCTTTGTTTCCATTTTTGTAATATGTAAGGCGTATTTATCAAGTGTTGTGCAATATATTGTTCTTCTCGTTTACAGTTTATTTTTGGCATTGTAGTTATATTTGTGCCAACGGCCTTGCCGCATTGGTAACCATTTCCCGTCAGATCCCTGAAGTTAAGTGCTGTCGGGCTGGGCTAACACTCAGATGGGTGACCATGAGAGAGAGAGAGAGAGAGAGAGAGAGAGAGAGAGGAATGAAAAGATGTATCAAGAAACAAGTAAACAACCACAACATGAAGCAAGAACAGTTTCTACAAGCAGACAGGATGGACAGACAGAGAACAATGAGAAAATGTCTCAAAAAGGAACAAGAAGGTAAGAAAGAGACTGGAGGTGAGGCAACGGAACTGTGGTTCACTTGAGTGCAGCTGGTCTGGAAGGGAGAGGGAATGCCACAAAGTCAGTGGGGAAGAAGTGCAAAATGTGGAAATTTCTCTCACACCACACTTGGGCAACCGCAGAGGATTAATGGGTGGTGGTAGTGACGACGACGATGATGGTGATGATGACAAAAAAGGACACGAGCAAAGTGTTACAGAAATAAGATCATTACAATATCCAGTATATAAAAATAACATCGGCATACTTCATTTAAAAAAATCATACAGTAACATAACTCAAGAAATATGCAATATTAGAAGCCTTTCCGCTATAGAGAATACATTGAAAGGATTTGCATTATGAAAAATTACAAGCAGTTCTAGTAAACAGTATGTTTATGCATCTACTCCACATTGGGAAGAATTATCGCCTTGCAGGCATATGAATACTTTCTGATTGATTTTTACGTTTCCCAATGGATAACAACGTTTTTAATACTGAAATATATAGATTTTACGACTGTTTTTTGTTAAAGATCTTTGGGCTTAATTTCGCACTGTGCGTTCATTGTGAAACGCATCGCGACATTTGCTAACGTGTCTGTCTAATTTTTTGTATGTGAGGTTGTTTCACTGTATTTCCCATAATCAACTGATTTTAAGTAATCAGTGTTTCATTATAAACCAAATATGAATGTATTGGTTCTAGATAGTTGGATATCGTTTTGACCCTATTTCATCTATTTTTCACTTGTGTACTACCTTAAGATACCGAGCAGACTCGTAGATTTGAAATCTGCTGTGGTACAGTAAAGGATGTGCAGTTGAGGTGGAATTTTGCTGCTGAGCACTTAGTTTTGTTTGGGCACACTTCAGGGGCCTTGCGAGACAGGCACCGAGCTGCATTTTGTTGTCGATGTAATGTGTTTTCAGTTCCGAATTCCCTGTTTCACTTCTGTATGCCAGTTTCTTTTGTACAATAGTCTGAATTTATTTCATTTTACTTTCTTTCTTACAGTAGTCTCCTGGCAGTCTGTGCGTCATAAAATTTAATATGTCCACTGAACAAAATGGTTTGCATGTCTTTTTTTTAAGTTGTTGGTAAATTTCCAATAATTCCCAGTCTAATTAGCTCGTACATAAAATTTGAGCTGTGCAGCTGAATGTCACTGGCTTCTTGCACTTATATTTTGGCCAAGTACTGTGGGAATTGGTGCTACTCATTGCTCTTAACGAAATATTATCCGCCTCGCCATTCTGCTCGTATCGACATTATTTGGTATCTGTGGGATAGCGACTCGTTCTTTTTTGGTACGGTATGCGTTGAAACTTCACATCTTGTATAATGCTGGCGACTGACATCAGCATTCGTGTATAGTATAAATATTTAAAATTTGTTTTAAAATTGTCAACACTTCTGATTTGGTATAACTCAGATGTTCAGTTGGTTTCACAAAAGCACATATAGTGTGCAGATGTGCTCGATCTGAGCTCTTGTAAACGACTGCCATAGTTAAATGACAGAACGTACGAGACTTGGAAGCAGCAGCAAGTACTTTCGGTGATAAGTTTTGTTTGTTCCGCAATTGATACTGTGCAACCCACGATTATGTGGAAGGCTTACTTTTTTCCCCTCTCGATTCACGAGTTATTTATTTTTGTGGCTCTCTTTTCGATTATTAACTTATTGCCTATCACTAACATAACTAATAAAGATGTTGTTGTGCATAATTGTAGAGATATAAACAGTACCATTATGCACATCGTCCTGAAACCCAGGTCTCAAAAATAAATAATTAGCAAATTGAGCGACGTAAAAAGTGTATTTTTCCAGTTACTACTTGGTATTGTTTGTGAATGTTCTAAGTTGTTGGTATCTCTCGGTCATTCTTCTAGTTGACGGACATTGTGTTACCACCTCAACCCACCATTTCCGATACGGTACGGTCGAGCATCATTTGTGCACGACGCACTGGCACAGCTTAATGTGAGAACTTGTAAAATCACAGACTGATCACTATCGACTTCCGATGTTAACAAATTGTGGGATTCGAGTTTACAGTTGGTGTAACTCGTTTAGTAGATGCCGTACCTGTACCCTTGAGGTCCTCAGCCTGTCTCTCAAACTCCTCTCACTTTAGTGCATGCTAATTTGCTTGGTGTATTTTGTGAAAAGTTTTGTTTATGTTTTTGGTGACTCACTCTGTGATTACAACATAACATTACATGAGATGATGCCCATAATATATCAAAACCAATAATGTGAAATGTTTGCTTTGTGAAGTAGACTGAACAGATGTTCAGATGTTTGTCAGTTAATCTTTGGTTTACTGTGGTGTACATTTTGGCTTTCAACATCTGCAGATAGGGAGAAAGTACACTTGGCCACAGATGTTGGTAACTGTGAAAGTTTTGAGATATCAAAAAGCAAAGAACATAAAACGGTTTTTGTCGCTGTATTGTCATAGTACTTGATATGAAACTTCGCAAGTTCTCATTTTTTGCTAACTGTTCATTTTTTTTACTGTGTGGGTATGCAGCTGCATTAAATTTCTTGAAAAAAAGAAAGTCTTTTCTTGTCTCAGAATATTTTTATTTTAGATAAATATTTAGTTTTATTAGCAGTTCGCTCATTTCACCCTCCCCCTCCCTCCTCCCTCCCCCAACCCTTAGGCATCATCGAGATATATCGCATGAAAGAACCTGTCAGAAGAGGTGGTATCATAAATGCACAGATGGGAGCTTCTGTATTAAGAACAAAGACATTGACCACACCTTTTTTTTTTTTAATTCTAAAGATTTAAAGATGTATTTCAATGTTTAACTTGTCACGCCTTGGTCTGACCTGCGAGTTGTTAACTATTACTGTAATCCGGGCTGCTGGGGGGCTTTTGTGTGACAGAGATTTGGAGATCAATTCCAGATTTGACTGTTCCACGAGATCAGGGTCATCTGTGGTGCCTTCATCTAAATCTACATCTACACAGTTACTCTGCTATTTGCAATAAAGTGCCAGGCAGCCTTCATCACGCTCTGGAGCAACTCGGGTGGCAGTGAGGAGCATTTCGATGATCGACGTTCTCAAAGTTGAGAGAAGCTGGTATCAAATTGCAACAAGGGGAACCAAAACAGATCAAATCACAAAATAGAACTAAATGTGCACACATGTTGAACTTTTCTTGTCCTACATATGGAAGCTCACCTCTTCTCCATTTGATTTCATTTGCTGGGAATATACGACACCTTTACATGTCGAGTAACATCGGCCAGCAAAACCTTATAGAACAAGAGATAGTAACAAGAATTCGAGCTGGGTGAAGATGTCTAGGAGCTATGCACATCATCATAAGATTGAAGTTACTATGTAGGTTGGCAAAAATAAAAATATGTGAGACCATCACAAGCCAATAGTGTGCTATGCAAGTGAGATGTGGACCATGACAAAGAAAACAGAGAAAAAACTCATCACTTTTGAAAATAAAGTACTGAGAAAAATATATGGACCAGTGAAAGAAAATGAACAGTGGAGGATAAGGAAAACCAGAGGACTCACACAGGTATACACACTGCCTGACGTCATAGCGAGTGTGAAAATTAAGAGACTAAGATGGGACTGACGTGTGAGGAGGAGAGGGGTAATAAAGGCTGGAATGGATGGAGGAGCTGAAGGGGAGAGACCACTGGGATGGCCGAGAATGAGATAGAAGGACAATGTCGTGGGAGACGTACTGATACTGGGTCTGGGAGATGAAGATGAAGATGCAGATGACAGGAAAGGGTGGAAGGCTGGACTGAGTGAGGCCAACGACCGGCTGCAGTTTGTGTGGCCAGTGTAAGTAAGTAAGTATGTACATGTTGAGTACAAGGTATGGTCTTCTACAGAGTTCTTACGAAGTCCATTAAACATTTAAAAAAATTGTTATACGTAAATGGCTAAACATTGTGTGACAAATGATACCTGCTGGCAAAGTAGTTGAGACAAATGCCGACAGTGGTGTGCCACTGACCTTAGTTGCTAAAAATGGTGGCGAACTGAGGGGAGAGAGCATTTTGTGTGCTAGAATTTGTCTGTTCCCTGTCAGTGGTGAGTCGGCGCGGGCCTGGGCAGTACTGTTGGTTTTTCGCAATGTTTTATGTTGCTCTTAGTACAAATTAATGAAACACACTTTTCATGGTCATCTAAAATTCCACTTTAAAAATCATTTTGCTTGTAATGGAAAATGATTTGACACCTTGTCAGCTCTGGGGGTCACATGAAAGTGTTGATGAGCAGCATTTGGCTGGCTGACTCCAGCTGCACTTAAAAAAACAAAATTGCAAGTATCTGTCGAAACACCAGAGAAAATGTGCCCCTGATGACCCATAGGAGAGAAACTGTGTGTGTGTGTGTGTGTGTGTGTGTGTGTGTGTCCGTCCGTCCGTCCGTCCTTTTTGGTGCTTCAAATTTGACGATTCTTCTGTATGTGTGTGAAGTTTCAAAACATTATAACAGATTGCAGAGCTTTAGTGACCCTTCAAAATGACATCCATGCGAAATAGTCATTACGAGCAATGTGCTGTGGTGACCCAGAGTGAGTGGAGCCACTACGGTGTAAAGGTAGGTGGACTTGCGGGTTGTGGAGGCAGTGGTGGTGGCAGCCAGAGGTGGCTAGGGAAACTCAGCTGCAAAATATATCGTCATTTATTTAGTCTCGTGGTACTATGTTGAAATGCTGCAATGCCACTGGATACACCCCCTGCAGGTGTACATCTGTCAGTGGTGCCGTTGACATCGGAAGGTCAAGTCAGCGGGCTGGCCATTTGACGTCCGTGTCCCAGTTTTCTGGCACTGTTGCTCACTCGGCAGCACTTGCCCGAGTTAGGTCTGTGTGGCCAGAGTGAGCAGTGCCAGTGATATTAACGTCTGTCAAATTCTCTCGGGTCTATCACTAACGGATTAGAAGCTCACCCCGGTCGAAACTGCAGGCAGCAGTATTGCCCCGTCTCAAACTGCTTCCCTCCGAGGCTGGCATTCGGTGGCTGCTGTGGAGCCTGGGGTCGCCTCATCTGTCGTCTCATTCTAGGCCACGGATGGGGGCTTAGAATTGTGAACTGGTCTGGTTGAGACAGCTTCGCGGACTGGCGCCGGCCTCTGGGTGCCCCCTTGCGAGGTAAGACTTGCGTCGATCCGATATTGCAGGAGGCGCTGTCAGACTGTGCACAAGTGTGCTAGACTTATAGGATATTTATAGTGATTAATTGGTCACTTGTCGTGTCGGTACATTGCTTCCAGGTACGTGCAGCTCCTCACTGTTGTGTCCTGACAGTGTGGAAATACTCTGCAGCCCGGTTTGAAGTTGCATTGCGATTCTGCAGTGCCACTGGGGTAACACGGCTCGGTCCGGCTGCTGCGTGATTTACGAATGGGCTCATGTGACTAATTACGTATCGGCACCTGCCCACTTGCCCCACATACGGTTGCAATGGAGCTGCTGCTTGGAGAGTAATGCTCAAAATTAGCGACGGCATTACGGGGCTGTAACTGAATTTTCGGTTGCGGAAAAAGACACTCTGGTGAATGTCTGTAATGTTTGTGTGTGCAGTGTACGGTAATAACATAGTTGACGGGAGTACTGTCAGGTGACGAGTAAAGGGAGTTACAGCATCAGGAAGTGCAGAAGCAGAGTTTCGCCATTGGCCGTGTTCGGGACGTCCTTGTCACAGCCACTGCCCCCAGTGTGGTGAATCTTGCAGTTGCCCTTATTTGAGCAAACCGGTGCATCACAACTCTACAGTTGACTCTACAACTATGAGTGAGCGTTGGAAATCCGCGCAGTGACTGGATATTTAAAGGTGTGGATGGGATCACAAGATTGAAAGAAAAGCCATTTCATCTTAACTGTTATATCAGTTGGAGACCAACGGAGAGACCATTCTGTCACAAATCGTTACAGGTACGAAACCTGGATGTGCCTCTTTGACTTGGAAACAAAAGGGCCGTCACTGGAGTGGCAACATCCTAAATCCCCATAAAAGAAGAAATTCGAGACAGCTCCCTCTGCTGGCAAAAGTTGTGATGACACTCTTTGTGTGATAGTGATGGCATCATTCTTGTGGGAGTGTTGCCAAAGGGGTCAGCCATCGATTCAGAGACATACGTGAAGGTTCTGAAGAAACTCGAGACCAATTTCTGATGTGTTCAGTCTCACAGGAATCCGAAGGAAAGAAATCTCGCTTCTACACAACGGTGAACACTCGCACGAGAGATTCAGGGACTGGGGAACACATTACCGAGTCGAGTCAGACGTCGCTGCCTCACCCACCCTGTAATCCGATCTGGTGC
Organism: Schistocerca americana; assembly: GCF_021461395.2. NCBI lineage: Eukaryota > Metazoa > Arthropoda > Insecta > Orthoptera > Acrididae > Schistocerca > Schistocerca americana. The sequence continues at coordinate 197,111,757 of NC_060129.1, read as the reverse complement.
CCTGTGGACTTACCATCTGTTTTGACCAGTTAGATTCCTTACATCACGGAACACGCTTGGCAGAGAGTGAGAGTGTGGGTGTAATTTGTACAGTGAGAATGTGGCAACGGGTGCAGGACAACAGCTTTCACCAAAAAAGAATGTTTGGGGGTGGGGGGTGCGAATGTGGGTCATTATGTTTTGAACGACACTAGTAAGTGGGTGAAAGTCTAAAGTACTTTTGTCCCTAAAAATTAGTTTCAGAATTATTTGTGCCCTAAATGAACATTTCTATAGCAGTAATATTAGATGTGGACTGACGGTTTACCCACAAAATTCTTATCGATGTCCACATCGGTGAAAGGAATGTGTAGTTTTGTAGCCCAGTTGTGCCCAATAATAGTTTTTGGCACAGTTCTCACTCGTGTCGCAGGCCGTGTCCTCGAGTGCCGGGGACTCTGACTACCAGACGGCAGGTTCCTCGTCGTCGGCGCCGGGCGCCTCCTGCCAGAAGCAGAAGAAGATCAAGAAGCTTCCCGTCTCCGTCTTCACCACTACCACCAGGTACGGCAGTGGAAGGTATGAGCGAGGACAGAAATTGGATAATTTTGAACTCTTTTCATCGCATATTCTTATAGTCTTCTTCACCACTGTACTATTACCAAATTATAAAATACAAAATAAAATGCAGCTGTTAGATATATTTATTTTTGCACATTATAGGTCTATTTCCCGTACAAACAATTTATTTGCCAAGTAACAGAAAATGTGCTATTGAGAGATGTGAAAGAAGAGTACATCTGCTGTGGAAAACAGATGGATGATGATAGGAGTAAATGTGTGAAAGAATATAAGATGATGAAAATTGTAAGAGAGACACAGTGCACGAGCACGTGAACGACACGTGATATCTGTGAACACTATTGATCGTTATGTACATATCTCTGATGTGTAGTTTGTGCACATCAGTTAAACAATTTGTAATTCCTTACCACTCTGATAGTCAACAGGATACTTTGATTATGAGTGTCATTCTTATGCTCACGTACTGGGTGTGTGTATTTAGCATTGGATATCACCACTTTCAGGTTCCTAAATTCTTTCATTTATGTAATTGGATCATCATTTACATTCTGCAAGGGCAGCTGTACTCTTTTTCACAAATATCAACAGTATATAGCTCTGACATAGGGTTTGTACACTAATGGTTTCAACTACAAATGAATTGTTTGCATTGGAAATGGACCTGTAAAGCTTCAAAATGAACATATTTAGAGGCTTTATTATTGCCTTTATACTTTGTCTAAACCATTTTGCAAATAATTAACTTCAATTTATTGTAACCACTGAAGGCCTTACTTCAGCTTTTATTTTGCTTTACGAGGCAGCTTTCAAATACAGATGTGGTATCCAACATTAACAAAACGTAATTTGATGACCTATGTGGAATTGTATTTAAGACAAATTTGTGTCCTGTGAAAACAGGAATTTATTCCCACATACAAGTCAAATTTCCTTATATAAATATCTTTATATTGTATAAATTAAAGTCTCTCACTGCCGTTTTCTGTTTGTGTGTTAAGGGTAATCTCAGGAATTACTGTAGGGATTCTGATACGGTTTCCACTAATAGATAGGCTTATTCATGAGGGAGATTTGTGTGTATACTCACAATTTATTACCATTATGCCAGAGAAGCTGTCCGGCAATAGGTACGTAGTGCTACCTGTATGAAGCCAGGGAGGGTCATTAGCACATTAACAGTCAGACTGATTTTGGAAACATACGTGCAGTGCTTTTATACACTTGTAGATGTTCTGATTGTTATTGTATTGAAAATGGTCTAGTTAAGAAAAATAAATTTCAAAGTAACAATTCGATGTGGTACTATAAATGCAACAGCCCACAATGTTTTTGAACATTAGAAAATACAGTAAGACTATCTAAATGAATACAATGAAAATAATGTGAAGAACTTATTTTATTTATATCTTACCCTTTACGCACTTCTTTTCTACAATGGTACGCAGGTCGATGACGGAACAGTCTTCGGCACGAGCTGTCGAGGTGGAACTGGCATTCTTCAGCAGAGTGTCGGACAACATCCGCTACAACCTGCTGCACCACCTGGACGGCAAGCTGGAATGCTCGGCTGCTGACAGAGACGTCAAGTGTGTGAAGACGGCTGCCGACGAACGCCGGGAATCCACTGCGGATGTGGGCTCTGCCGGTGGCGAAGGGTGTCCGGAGTCTGCAAACTCGGGTGAGAATGACAGAATCTCCGTTGCACGATGTAGCCGAATTTCTGTTACAGTTTTTCAATTTCCATCAGTTTCCTTGACTGTTTTTCCATGCGGTAAGTGCTGCTGTATCAAATTTTGCATTCTAGTTCCTTAAGCTGATGAAAGGAACATAAAGGTACATGCTTTCTCCCCTATTTGTTAAATTTAATGCACAAATTCAGTTTATTTTATTATTTTCTGCTTATTTGCTGCAGTATTTTAAAACTGACATTTAAAAAATATTCGGCAGAAATGATTAGTAAGGGTATCGCGTAAAGTAGATAACGGTACGCACCACAAATCCTCGTTAAGAATGTCAACTTTCCTACTTTCTCTTTTCAATACATTTACTCCTTAACACATTTTGTTTTTGTTGCTGATAGTAAAAGTCAGTTTGAACTTAACTGTGCTGCTCAAAGTCACAACACAAAGAACAAAAATAATTTTCATTTTGACATTGGCTCCTTATCTGGGGTCGAGGGTGGAGTCATGTATTCTGGCGGCACCGCGGAGCGAGAATTTTAATAAAAAACAGTCCAAATTTCAATAATGTATTTATTTGTAATTCTGGCAACTGGTTTGTCTGTAAAACCATCTTCGGACCAGAGGTGTCAGATGACGTGAGGAGCCAGTTCGCGGTGCCGCCATTAGTACGTACCGGTATCTGTTACAGCTATCTGTTACAGCTGCTCAGTTACAGAAAACTGACGGGTGTGGTTTGTGCACGAAGACACACCAACTCATTTTCTGCACTTTGTATGACAGCACCTACACAAACTTTTAGTGACGGTCACGGAGGTCAAGTAGTGTGACCTACTTTTTCACCTAGCCTTAATTTCTTTCTGCTTTATCTGTGGAGACATGCATTAGTGTATTGCACACCCAAGCACAGTGTACACATGTTGCAGGAGTATCCACCCCTGTACACATCCCCTCCCCCTCGCCCCCACTGTCGATGTTTACTGCTCCTCTTCCCTCCCCCCTCCCTTCCCCACTGATCAGTCATCTGACTGGCTTGATGTGACCTGCCACAAATTCATCTCCTGTCTTCATCTCTATCACTTGTACGCAAAATTCTCAGTTATTTGATGGATGTATTCCAATCTCTGTCTTTCCTTTCTACAGCTCCCACTAGTTCCATGGAAGTTACTCCCTGATGTTGTAACACATCCTGTTATCTTGACCCTTTCAGCAAAGAAACTCTTTATTTATTGTCTAATAAGTCCACCTAATTTTCAGTGTCCTGCTGTAGTATCACATCTCAAAAGGGTCTATTCTCTTCTTTTCCATTCTCCCCACAGTCCGCAATTCCCTACCATAAAATGCTGTGATTCAAATGTACATTCTCAAAAATTTTTTCCTCAAATGAAGGCCAATGTTTGGTACTACGAGACTTCTTTTGGTCAGGATTGGCGTGTTTGCCCCTTCTGTTCTGCTTTTTATGTCCTCTTTGCTACATCTCTAGTGTGTTATTTTGCTTCCAAGGTAGCAGGCTTCCTTTACTTTGTCAGGATCACAATTTTGTCTTTCTTCAGTTTATTCTCGACCCATATTATTTGCTCATCAGACAGTACATTCCAGTCAAAAGGTTGTGTAATTCTTCTTCACTTTCATTGGGAGTAGCAGTGTCATGAGTGAATCATATCATTGATATCCTTTCAACTTTAATTGAACTTTTCCTTTATTTCTGACATTGCTAATTCCGTACATGTGACAAAATCTGAGGGCAGCTTGGGTCGTGGTTGAGAAGGAATGCTGAAGGATGTCAAGAATGCAGGGTAATTGTATAGGGCACCTCCTGCAGTGTGAACAGGCAGATGGCCCAAATCAGAGAAATTATGCAGGGTTGCTACAAGTTCTGGATATTGGGGAATATCAGGGAATTTTTACGTGTCAGGGCAATATTAGGGAAATTTGAAAAAAATCTAGCTTTTGTCTCAGTGGATGAAATGGATTGTTTACTGAGATGTCGTGCATCGTTGCTGGCTGGGTGCAGCCGAATACGTGAGCTCCTTCCCTATTCCCTCATTCTTATTGCTTCTTCCCTTTGTGCCACTCCCCTCAGCTTGCAGTCAGTGCTAGCCTAGCAGCTGCCGACGAGAGGAAGGGAGGCGTGAGGAGAGGTTTGTTTTGATCTGATTCTCTCCTGTGTGTACGAGTTGTGTCCGAGTGACTGTGTGTGAATGTGTCTGCGCTCTCGTTTTCTGACAAAGGCTTTGGACAAAAATTTAGTTGTGAGAGTTTCATTGTCTTTTCTATGTGCCTGTCTCCAGCTCAGTGATTATCTTTACGGTGAGTTGCTACCTGTCCTTATTAGTATTGATTTTCAGAGTATTCATGCAAGTTATCTGTTGCACAGATTGGTCACTGTGGTTTCATTTCGTCAACAAGGTGTCTGTGATATGTAAATAGCTGGTCATACCATTGGACTTCCGTGACGGGCCGGAACTGCTGGCCATTTTCGAGGGTATCTCTAATGGATCTGAGGCCCATCATTTCCCACTAATGTGCAGGCCCTGCCCGTCTGATCTGGTCTCACTGATCTGCCTGGAGGTCGTGTGTGTGTGTGTGTGTGTGTGTGTGTGTGTGTGTGTGTAATGCGGCAGATTTTCGTGGTTTATCCACAGACTCGGGACTGTGGTGCTCCTCGGCTGGCCAGAGGCCGTGGGGAATGGATTTCAGGAATTGCGACTGTCTCACTGCAAGAACATTGTACAGTGCGGCATTTTATAGACATTTTATTTATTCTAGTACATTTTGGCACTTTGAAAGTACTTTATATATTAGAAAGTACAGTTGATAAGAGGAAGATAATAGTGGCAGTCACTGGCAGTTTGTACACTATATACTCACATATTTCGTGAAAGAAAAACCACACAATACCTGTAAAATAATAGACATAACTCAGTGGGCAATAACCGACAATAACAAACGTACAACTAACATTTTATTGGCCCTCACCTGTAGTGTCGGTTTACGCAGCTCTTCCTTGCCTTTTACACTTCTTTCAAGAGGCCTAGTTTTTTCTGAGGTTATTTCTGAAATCAGTAAAGGTATTTTAAATCTGTCTTGCGATTCCAATGTAACGTGTATTTTTGTCACGAAATGTGTTTTGTTTTACTGAAGGGAAAAGAAAAAAGAATCTGTGGTCTTAATGAAACATATATAACATTTGACTTGCTGTCTCCATCTAAAAACAGTTCATTGCAAAAGATGTTGATGTTAGTATTTAAGATCTTTGTTCACACGTATAGAAATACAGAAGTCCTTACATTTTTTTGTCAACTTACATCTTTTCTTACCCCTGAAATCTCAAGATTTGTCTCCCCAGAGGGCCAACAGCTCTTCGGTGAGCATGTGAGTGGCGTGCATTGGTCCCTGAGCTATTGCAGCCTTTATTCTTTCCTGGTCTGCTTTCCCTTCCCCTTCCCTGTTCTCCTTCCTTTCCACTTCCATTCCTTCTCTTGGTGATCTTTATGTTGGCCTGGTTATCCTCATGACTTTGCTTTGTCTTATGGTTTTGGTTGGTTGCTTTTCCTCCTCCTTTCTGGCTTTTCTTTTTTGGTCCTCCTGAGGCATTTGGTCACCATCTCTAAATTTGAAATCTGTAGTACGAGTCAGATGGGGAAGAACTCTTCCCCCGCCCCCCAGTGTCTTTGGCAGGGATTCCTCCTGCATTCCTTCTCCCTTCCCTCCCCGTCAAAGCCCTTTCGCCTCCTTGCCAGGTCACCAGCTCGGTAGCCGGTCCACACGGTGGGGCTTTTATGTACCCATCTGGCTGAGCAGGTATCACACTGCTGTCGCCTGTGCTGTGAATGGCTCGTGCCAGCCTAGGAGGGGTTGTCCATCTTTTCGGGCATCGGAACTCCCTGCAACAACCGTCCTGCCAGACGGCCATCACTGTGGCTGGGTGGCGCCCACAAGGAGTGGGTAGCATCACAACGGACGTTTGGCACGTGAAATGTGTTTACCTCTCTGGCCGCTCTATTGCAGTTGTGTCTCTTCCTTAACATAGTTCTGTCTCAGTTCCTGTTTCTGCCTTTCCAGCCGTACCGTCCTCAGATACACCCTGGGAGGAGGGCGAGACGTGCCGGCTTGGGCGAGACCGTTTCCACAGTTCCCGGTCTGTACCAGGACTGACAGGGAGACTAGCCACCACCGGACCCCTTTTTTTTTTTTTTTGGAACGTGCGGAGGACAAGTTTGGTGAAGTTCAGTCATTAAGCGAGACGACATCTGGCTGTCTCCTTACAAAGACAACTTACGCCAGTCAGCCAGCCCCCTCTGTGCCTGCGACCATATAAGAGATGACCCCGTGGTTATTGTTCCTCACAAGTCACTCAGTAATTTTCCTTACGGACCATCTCCTCAAATTCAGTGATGAACTTACGGCTAATCTGGAACGACGTGGCATTCATTTTGTCCACCGTGTCCAGAAAGTCCCTGAGGACCGTCGTGTAGAGCGTGGCACTTTCATCGTGGCATTTGAGGATGATACCCTGCCCGAGAATGTCGAAATAATGGTGTACGGATGCAGTGCGAAGCTGTACATTCCACCTCCCCCGCATTGCTTCCATTGCCTCAAGTTCAGCCACGTGTCATCGGGACACTATGCCACTCTCACCTATAGTGACTGGGGCCACCCTCTTCGTGTGGGGAGCCCTCGCACCCCTTTGATTAACTGTGTAAACCGCTCTGGTCTCCATTCTCCCCACTCCCCGCAGTGTCCAACGAACGTGATGGAAAAAAGAATTCGGGAAATAAAGACCCTCGACTGTCTCAGCTACCGTGAAGCCCCGAAGAAATTTGACAGATTTCACCCTGTAAATCTCTCCTCTGCCTATGCCTCAGTTACACCTTTCCCTGCTCACCTCTCCCCCTTTACCCCCATCCTGCCCCCCTTTCATTTCCTCACCCTCAGTGTTCCCGTTCCTTCTCCTCCAGGAGCCGCTCCTCCTCCTCCTCCTCTTCCTCGGCCAGGGAAAATGTCCTCTTCTCTGGCTCCTGCTAGGATGGGGCTCTGTCTCAGAACACTCCTCCCTGCCATTCTCGCACCTTCGGGATGGAGGAGAGACCCGCGCTCCGAGGGCTGTAAAGCCACTCCCTGTCTGCCTATTCCCTTACTTATAATGCCTCCTCCCTCCCTCTGAGGGAGAAGCAGCAGCCCGAGTCAAAGGATGAGGCTTCCTGAGGCAACTCCTGCCCCCGTATCTCCTCCTTGGGGATTTCAGTGCACACCACTCCCTGTGCGGGAGTGCCACTTTGTTGGGTAAGGGGTCTTCTACATGACCAACTTACTACAAACTTTGATTTGTGTCCCCTGAATGACTGATCCCCAACCCACTTCAGTGCCGCTCGTGGAACCTTCACTGCTCTCGATCTCACAATCTCCTCCCCTGCTCTCCTGGCTCGCTTTCATTGGTCACCGCGTGATGATCTTTGTGACAGTGACCACTTTCCAGTGATTCTGTCATTCCCCAACTGCCGCCAGGCAGACAGGCCTCCAGGTTGGGCATTCTGCAGGACCAGTTGGCCTGTATATATGTCTGCTGTGCAGCACTTCGACACCTGTCTCTCGAACTGCATCGATGTGGTCACGCAGAGTATTTCTGCCACTGTTCTTCGTGCTGCCGGCTCTGCTATCTTCGTATCGACAGGTCCCCCTCGCCGTCCACCGATTCTGTGGTGGACCGAGGACGTATCGCTCGCCGTCCGGGACCGCTGACGGGTGCCACAAGAATTTAAACGACACCCTTCACAGACCTATCTCCTCGCTTTTAAGTCTCCGTGCTAGGGCTCGTTACCTTATTAAGCGGAGTAAAAAGGAATGCTGGGAGTGCTATGTTTCATCCCTGGGGACATGTTGCTCTCCGTTGCAGGTTTGATCCGAGCTCTGTAGCCTTCTGGGCCGCCAGTGACAGTCAACTGTCCAGGGGCCTATCCTCCAAAGTGCTCTGTCTACGAATCCATTGGTCCTTGCAGAACATCTCGCGACACACCTTGTGACAGCATCTGCGTCCTCTTCCTATCCTGCTGTCTTTCTCCGGCAGAAACGCAGAGTTGAACAGACCTCCCCCCCCCCTCCCCCTTCTGTTTCAACCCTCACCAAGCTGAACCCTATAATGAACCTTTCACTGAATGGCAGTTCTTGCAGGCTCTTACCTCTTCACATGACACGGCCCCAGGCCCAGATCCCATCCACAACCAGATGATCCAACACTTGGAAATCACACCGAGGCAGTGTCTACTCAGCGTGTTCAACATTTGTCTCACAGGTCCTTTCCCTCACGGTGGCGAGACAGTATAGTTATCCCCATCCTTGAGCCTGGGAAGACCCGAACGTCTCTCGACAGCTACTGCTCCATTAGCCTGACGAGCGTACTTTGTAAACTGCTTTAGAGGATGGTTAGCTACCAATAATGTTGGGCACTCAGACCTCGGGGCCTTTTGTCCCCGTATCGGTGTGGTTTCTGGGAGGACGCTCTCCAGCTGACTATTTACTCAGATTTGAAACTGCAATCCGACTAGCTTTTACCAGCTGTCGGCACCTCGTCACAGTCTTCTTTGACCTAAACAGGCATACGACACGGCTTGGCGCCGTCTCGTTTTAGTTACCCTTCGTGACTGGGGCTTCTGCGGCCCCCTTCTGATTTTTATTTGCAGTTTTTATCCCACCGGCCCTTCTGGGTTCCAGTTGGACTTCACTCGGGACCCCCTCGGATTCAGGAGAATGGTATACCACAGGGTTCTATATTGTCACACTCTTCCTCGTAGCCATCACTGGGCTCGTAACCTCTGTTGGCCATCAGGTTACCCCGGTGTTGTATGTCGACGATTTTTGCATCTGGCGCAGCTCCCGTTGAGTAGCATCAGCCGAGTGCCAACTCCGAGGGGCCATCTGGTGGAACTTTGCGTGGGCTGTTTCGCGTGGTTTCCAATTTTCTCCCCCCAAAACAGTGGTTTTGCATTTTTGTCATCAATTTGTAGTGCACCCTGATCCAGAACTCTATTTAGGGGAGCAACTCCTAGATGTTGCAGGACAGTCCCATTTTGTGAGCCTTTTTTCAATGAAAAGCTGACGTGGCTGTCCCATATTCGCCGCCTGAAGACTACATGCGTGCAGAAGCTTAATGCTCTCCACTTCCTGTCTGCAGATTGTGGTCTCACGGTCGCGTTCTCGCTTCCCGAGCACGGGGGTCCTGGGTTTGTTTCCAGGTAAGGTCAGGAATTTTCACCTGCCTCGAGATGACTGGGTGTTTGTTTTGTCCTCATCATTTCATCATCATTCGTGTAAGTGGCAAGATTGGACTGGCCAAAGGTTGGGAAGTTGTACGGGTGCTGATAACCACGCAGTTGAACGCCCCACAAACCAAACATCATCGTGTCCACTTCCTGGCCCACACATCCTGGGGTGCAGACCGTGCCACTCTTCTCCATCTTTACAGTGCTCTGATCTTGTCCAGACTACATTATGGAAGTCAGGTTTATGGCTCAGTGGCTCCTCCTGCTCTGAAAATACTTGATCCTGTTCACCATTGTGGGGTGCATCTGGCTAGTGGTGCTTTTCACACTAATCCTATTGGCTATCTCCTCACAGAAGTGGGGATTCCCCCTCTACAAATAATGACGAAGCCAATTAATCCTTTCTTACACAGTCACCATTCGCAGATTTCCAGACGATCCTGTGTACCCTGTCCTCGTAGCAAGTAAGGGATGTCTCCCTCCTGATCACTGCCCACGGATGGGATTGCCGGTTGGAATGCGTCTCACTTCCCTCTCTCGAGATCTCCGTCTCCATTCATTGAAATGCACCCCATGTATTTCCTCTCACGTGCCCCCCCCCCTTCCCCCCCCCCCCCTTCGACCCCCCCTCCCCCCCCCTCTCCTCCCCTTGGATGGTTCCTAGAGCACAGATTAGGACCGACCTATTGCAGAGTCCTAAAGTCTCTGTCATCCCTATGGTCTTCCAGCATCTTGTACATTCCATCCTTGCAGAGTTTCAGGGTGCTGCCATCTTCTACACTGATGGATCTAAGACGATAGATAAAGTGGGATACACTTTCACATCTCCTGCTGGCTTAGAGCACCATTTATTGCCAGAATTGCGTAGTGTGTTCACAGCAGAGCTGCTAGCCATTACCAGGGCCCTCCGTTTTGTTACTCAAGCCTCTGTCCACAGTGTTTTAACGCGTACCGGCTCATCGAGCAGCCCGCTTCTCTCGTCATCCTTCGGTCTCCACTGCCCGTGACCTCCTCTCCTTCCTTGGCCTTGCCCCGGCTCAGATGTCATTTGCTGAGTCCCGAGTCATTTGGGTATCCCAGGGAATGAATAGGCCGACTGTTTGGCTAGATAAGCTGATACTCACATTCCAGTCCCATTCGTGACTCCAGCTGTGGATACGCAGATGTACGTCAAATCTGTCTCGGTCCAAAAGTAGCATGACATCTGGTGTGCTACTGCTCTCGATAATAAACTCCGCACAGTCTAGGAGACTGCTGCACGTTGGTGCTCTTCGTGCCACTCCTCTCAGAAGGAGTCCACTGCTTTATGCCATCTGTGCATTGATTGTACCAGGCTCACCCATTGTGCCCTCCTGCCAGAATATGGTTGTGGAGCCAGACTGACGATATCCCAAGTGTTGGTAGGATGTCCCCTTTGTGCTAAGTATAGTCCCTTAATTTTAATATTAGCAGTCAATTCACAGATAGTTGAACTGGTACTCAGTTTCCTATGTGAAAGTGGTTATTTCCAGGTATAAAGTTTTACTTTACTTCTAGAGCAGAGGCAGGGTGGTTGTGATTGGGGCCTCTCTTCATGTTTTCTCAGTCTGGGACCCCACGACCTCGCCCCCGTGGAAAGATCACTCTTTTTTCCAGTTTTAGATTTGGTCTATCCTTTTATGCCCTTTTCCGTGTGTGTGTTTTAACTTCCTTGTTTTGTAGTCGACTCTCCTGATTGGATCCATCCACTTTTAGCTGACCCTCTTCCTTCTGTGAGTAACTTTGGAATTGCGGGACTGATGATCTCGCCATTTGGCCCAATAAACACTCTCAATTAATCAATCGATCTTAAAATTTATCTGTGTAAAATGCTTAAATGTATCTGGAAATCATGAATTTCAGTGTTGGGGAATCTTGTGGCAACCCTGGTATGTGTTTCTGGGCAGCTGGTTATAGCAGTTTTTTCTTTGAAACTTGCTGGCAGATTAAAACTGTGTGCCGGACCGAGACTCGAACTCGGGACTAGTTTCATATCAGTGCACACTCCGCTGTAGAGGGAAAATTTCATTCTAGTTTTTTCTTTGTTTGACAAATATGTGCAAGAATATGGCACAATTTTTTAAACACTGTGTATATATCTGTCAATTTGTTGCATTCTTCAAACATCTAATGTCATTGTTCTTTTTCTCTGTGTGTTCCCAGATTGATTTCTCCTCCATGTCTTCCTTATTTTTTATTTCAAATCTTTGAGTACAACTGAGCACGTGCCAACTGCAATGTGGTTTTTGAAACAAATTATTCTGTAATCCTCACGTACTTTGTATACTTCGTACAGGTGCAAATACGGGAAAGATCGACACTGCCGTGCTGGCGCTACCCACCGTTCGGAAAGCGCCGACCTCTTTCTACCTATCACGGCTGGACATCTCGACACAACTGGCGATGGGGCGCAGCATGGAGAGGCCACCCGCACCGTCGCCGCCGCGATCGCCTTCTCCGGACGACGTGCCACTCGCGGGTCGGCTCGCACGGAGCCGTGCGGCACGCGATCGCACCGCGGCCGATGTCGACTTCCACGCGGGGCTCAATCTCGTGCGGAATGCTGCAGGGTGCAGTCTCTCTGTGGAACCCTTGGTATGCTGGAACCAGTGTAATTTGCCTGACAGAGGTGGTGGATTGAAAATTTGCACTCGCAATGTAGAGTTTTTCGAGCTGGGGTTGTAAATGGTCATAATTTCGTGTACTGTGAGTTGTGCAAATAATGCTCAGAGTGTTTGTTTATTCCGCTCTTCGCTGGGGAGCTTTATATTCTGATGCAAAAGTTGCAGGTCACTGGTAGATATCGGGCGAGAATTGAAAATCCCAAAATATTCGAAACTAGGTTATAAGAGCAGCCACTTCTATAATTTGTCAGGTATGGACTCTGGGATGTAACTTCCAGCTAATGATAATGGCTGACAGTAAATTGGCTCTAAGTTTTCTGGTGTATAGACAGCTGATTGTGCTTTGTGTGAAGTTATATGCTTTATTTGAAGTATTGATAAAAACATCATCTGAATAATGTAAGAGCAGAAGGAATGCCTTTTCTTTTTCAAAGTAGTTACTTTTCCCCTAATGGATGTATACCCATATACAGTGATCTAGAAGTAATTCCCATTATTATTAGCATATTTTTTCATTTTCAGTGTATATTCTTCAGGCTTTCCTGGCAGATGCATTACGTATGTTGCTCGGGTTACACCGGATCACATGAGAGCATTTGCTTGGGTTGCATTCGGGAGGGAGGGCTCCAATCATTATATCGGAGGGGGGGGGGGGGGGACACACTATCAAAATCTGTACAGTATTCCTCAGACATACAAAAGGAAGTGAGCAGGGGACTTCAGCTCATATATAAGAGAGAACAGATTTATTAAAAAGAATTATTTATTTACTAAATCATGCCTGACTAGAACTTACACTTTATGTCTGCATGCAGTAATATTCTTCTGTTATGCTTTCGACGTATGAACAGTGCAATGTGAGTTTTAATGGCAAAAAGAAGTTTTTGTGCAATAAAATTACAGATCAACAGTTTTTGGATTTTTTACTTTAGTTATACTGTGAAACCTTGCTTCTTGGCAAATTTCACATTTTTTGTGTCAATGGTAAGTGCTGTATAGGTTTTGATGAGTTAGTATGAGAGCATCAAAATATATGGCATAAATGGCCATATCATTTGGTTGCATTCACATAGAAGCTTTTTTTTTCTGCTGCCAAGCGTCCTTAAGACCTTAGTATGTGACATAAATTTCAACATGATACGTCAATCTGTTTCTGAGGAAAAGGCTTCTTGACAGATGGGCAACAAAGTGATTCTATAATGGGTTCTGTTTTCACTGATCGAAGTACGGAACCATAGTTAAATATATTGAAGTTGTAGTGTATTAGAGTACAAAATGTATTAATTTGCTAATATTCTGGATTACAAAATATAACATAATTTGGTGATACATGTGAACATGTAAGTTGTAGGAGTAAGAGGGTGTGTAAACAATTTTAAACACTGTATTATAACGTAAAAGCAAAGAAACAAAATAAAAATATAAATCTCTGTTGTATTTGATATTAAACCATGAAAAATCTGGGATGGAGAAACAGCAATTGAAATACTACAAATCCTGCTTCCCTTGTAGAGGAGATATTGAATGGCATACATTGAAAGTGTACTGTTAGATATTACCTACAAACAGCTCAGCTGTCATTGTTTACAGAATTAAAGTCTCATGTGTAAAACAGCATCAAACATCAGATTACTTCACAAAAGAGTTAATATGTTAAATATTTAAAATCAAGCATATGAGCAAAAATGTTTAGAAAAATTATAAAGTAATGTATAAAGTTTGTTGGGAGTTTCATTCTCAAATCCTGGATGAATACGTCATGGACAGTTTGGGTGCTGTGAATGACACTGACTTGGAACATATATACGGTTCTGACTGTAAGACTTGTGTCACTGTGTTGAACCTCTGATGTAAGATTATACTTCATAATTGGTAGTTACAACAGTATTTTAGGTGTTTAAATTCAGTCAGTAATTCTGTTAAATATTGAAAATAAAATTTTTGTTGCCTTTGGAAGCTTTCAGATAGGCAACTGAGACTATGCAACCTGTACCAGGTTACCCTTTGGCAATAGAGGTAAGCTTCCAGACAGTCGTCCTTCAGATGGAGAAAAACACACACACACACACACACACACACACACACACACACACACGTACGTACACACGTACACACGTTTACGAAATTACTTCTTTGCTTCTCTGGATGTTCTGGAAAACTACTACAGGAACATGTCTGAGACATGTTTTATTAGATTCACCAGACCAATAATAACAAAAGAAAAGGAAATTGTGCTTTACTTTAACCTCTTACAGTTTTGCAGTGGCTTCATATTAGCAAAGTTGCTAAATTTCAAGCAAAATTTTTTACTAGCTGTCACTCCGTAACTAAACATTTGTGGACCTGTGTTTATATCAACTTTTTTCTTTAGTGTTACTTGTAGAATAACATATTAAAATATTTGCATATCTTTGTGAGTCACCCTGGATGACAATCTACTCTCAATGTGCTGGAATGTGTCTTAACACCTTGTCTGTGTGGTGGGTAGCAGTCTATATTGTTATATTCTGTATTGTCGCTCAGCTTGAAGAGACCCCATTTTTGGCTGCAATTGTTTGTGACATTGTAAGTTTACTTCTGTTTTATGACTGCCTCATGGTATTGCAACATCTGTGAACAGTACCAAAGTTGCAATGATTTAAAGTATTGGTAAACCTACATTCAAATGTGTGCACGCAGGACATTCGGACGGTAAACGAAGATACTGCCTCTGTGGGTGAGACAGCTGCCCATCCACTGTCCGCATCCGCCCCTCCGACACCTACCGGAAAGGTGTGCGGGGGCGGCGACGTGCGGGTTCTGCGGCGGAGCGTCTCGGAACGGGTGGTGGCGGAAGAGGCGACGGCGTCGGCAGCTTCCCCGCTGTCGCCGGAGGACGGGCGCGGGCTGGTGCTGAGTGGGGAATGGGTGCGGCCGCGCAGTTACGTCTGCATCGCCTGCTCGCGCATCTTCCCGGACCTCTGCGAGCTCGAGGAACACCACGTGAGTAGTATGCCGTGTTTCTCCAATGACTGGCAGTCGTGTTGGTGTATTTTGGAGAGTTTCGTTTTGTTTCTGCAGGTGACTTGATTTCTGGTGCTTTCGTTGAGAATTATACATTGTATGATAGTGCTGTCTGAGATTGAAATTGGGGAATAAAGCTTTCATTCTTCTCCTCCACTTGACAGGAGGGAAGTTAAGGTGACTGGCAGTCTTCAGTTGATGGGTATAATACTGGGAAAATGTAATCAGTTTATAAAAGAGACTGATTACAAATCACTTATGCCTCCTGTCTTAGAATACTACTGAGTGGTGTGGGGCCAATACAAAAGGGGAAAAACAGAAGATATCAAACATTTTTAAATGGTGACAGGTATACTTGATCCGTAGCACAGCATTGCAGAGACGCAGTTGTGTTGCAAAGGCCTACTTCCAAAGATTTGAGAACCAGTATTAAGTGTAGAATCTAGATATGTACCTCAGCCCCCTATGTATTACTCTTATAAGGAGTGTGAAAACAAAATTAGACTTGATTACTTGCTGCCACTGCCTGATGCAAAGTTGACACTGTTCTATTTGCTTTCTTTAACACAAAACATATTAAACCTATTGAATTTCAATAATTGGTGGAAGAGGGTGGAGAGGTGTGTGTGGGGTCTCTCAAACTTTCACAAGTGTCATAGGGAGTTAACAGCTGGATGTGGTAAAGTGCTCTGAGAAGAAGGAAATTGGGAAATATTGATGTATGACTTTTTAAGGACGTAACAATTTGTACATCGAGTTTGGGTGTCTGTCTCAACGAATTCTGCAGTCTAGTACCTGAGATTTTTTCGAAGCGCAGTTTCTAGGATTTTGAGCAATAAAATTGGAATACCAGAAGGTGGGTTCAAGGTGTGTACTGCGAATGCTTCTGATAGACCACTGGTGGCAATGCGAATGCTTCCCACGAATATATTCGTCACTGTGCAGATTTCCACTGGGACTGTGTGTTTGTGTAAAATAATTTTTGCGTAAATCACTACTAGCTAATTTTGAAACTATCTGACAGATTAAAACTGTGTGCCAGACCGAGACTCGAACTCGAGACCTTTGCCTTTCACGGGCAAGTGCTCTACCGACTGAGAAAGACAGAGGTCCCGAGTTCGAGTCGCGGTCTGGCACACAGTTTTAATCTTCCGAGTAGTTTCATATCAGTGCGCACCCCACTGCGGAGTGAAAATGTCGTGCTAACTAATTTTGCTTCTGTAGTAATTTCAAAGTTCACGAATTTTGGACGTCGTGATGATACCGAAAGTGCTGACGAAAGTGAGGTTTCGGGGAAAGAGGAGGAGAAGAAAACCTAGGGATAGAGGACTGAAAGGAATGAAGGAAGCGTTAGAGACAGAGAAAAGAAACTGTAGTGCGGTTGAGGATGAGGAAAATTGGTAAACAGATGGTGATGGAGAAGCTGGTGTTTCCAGCAGACTAGGCCCAAGACTTGAAGCTGGTGGTGCTGGTGGTGCTGGTGGTGGTGGTGGTGGTGGTGGTGCACTGTGGGTCTTTCATCTCTCAATTTCCCACAATGTGTTCAGTTACACGTATTCCTAAAGTGAATATAATTCTGTTGGTTGCAGGTGGCAGCACACCCAAATGTCATCTGCACCCACTTCGAGCTGGAGGGGCAGAGTGAAGTGGTGGACGGACCGTCATCGGCGGGCCTGACCGCGTACGACCTGTGCAGACGCCACCTCGGTGCACACTGCGCGTATGACCTGAGGGTCAGCGGTGCGGGGCCCGACAAGCCGGAGGAGGGAGTGAGGACGAGAGCCGATGCCCACAAAGAGGCAGCGGAGAAGAAGGGGACGAGTGCAGGCACACTGCCCGAGCCGCGCTGCACAAAGTGCGGCCGCACGAGCTTCTTTGCACATCCGGAGTTCCACAGGTGCCTAATAACTATAACTCGCTGTTACTTTGAGAAATGCTAATAATGTTAGTAGTAGTAGTAGTAGTAGTAGTAGTAGTAGTAGTAGTATTTTCTAATCTGATTCCTCCAACATTGTCTTATTTATTTCCACAAAATTCAATTAGCCTTTCACCTCTTAAAAATACACTCTCCACTGCATTCATCTTCCTTTCATATCAATAAATTCCTGAGAATTGAACTCCCGTATATAAAAAAGATTCAGAAGTCTGCTTACTGTAGCAGTGAATTAATGTGTTAGCATTTAAGTGAGAACTAGTTCAGAAAAAGTTTGAAAATAAGTCTTGGAAATCACCAAGTCCTTTAGTTATCAAACACTGGACGATTGATGTCAGGTTATTTGCACCACGTCTGTTTGCTGCTTCGAGACACGCAGATATACACTGTTTCTAACTTTAATACTTGTCTTACTGTGTTAAACTTTTAGAAAGCGAGGATATATGTTTTAATGAGTAAAAATACAGTCAGTAATTACATGAAATATTGAAAATCAGAGTTTTGTTGTCCCTGGAAGCCCTTAAGTAGGCAACCGACAATTGGTTCCCAGTTCCCGAATAGTAGTGTAGATTTCTTGCCTGCTGCTGAGAGAATTATCGGCCCACCCCTGGAGTTTTTATTTCTCTTCCCAGAATTTTATTCCATTTTCTCAATTTCTTCTTGATTTATTTTATTGTCTGTTCAGAGTACAGATTGTATAGCCTTTTTGAGGCTATTTACTAGTTATCAGTCTACATAGTGTGATGCTGTTTGAGAGATTCTAACCAGGTTTTCTTCTATGTATGTAGCTACTTGTTCCACGTCACAGCTTCAGCTGGTACTTTTCGATGCCTTACTTGTGACGAAGGCACTAGACGGAGAAGGAAGGTTGGAGGCAGTGTCTGTGGCTAGTTTTAAGAAATTGTCATAGTGTTTTCATCGAGGTGTTTAGGGTGGAGCCTAGTCTCTTTTGAGCTCCAAGTCCAGGGTTTTGACACCACAGGTATGGTATTCGTCTCGGCAACGAGAGCTGACTGGAAGTTGCTTAAAGTGTGATGAACTGATACTGTGTGTTGATGTTCTTTTAATCGTTGTGTGTTCCCATTGATCTGTATGTTAAAATATAGTGTTTTGTATAATGTTGCTTCACATTTGTTCTCTTTATTCTGATGGTGGCGGAGGCTGGAGTGTCTAAGGTTGTAAAGTATAATTTTAAAAAAAAGTTACAAAAAGCATGGATTGAAACAGAACATGGTATTATTGTGCTATTTTAAACACAGATTTTTGTTCAGATGTCGTGTACTCAATTGACAAAACTCTTTGAAGGACTTCCACAGTTCAAAAATCCATTTGTGTGCACACGTTTCACATCACTGCTCTGATGGTCCTTGCGCACCATGTCGGTGACAGTGTACTGGAGGCTCTACTTCACAGTTACGGATATATGGCCAGCAAGATTCTGATGAAATCAGCTGTCTCTGTCTGTATTGGTGCACTGGAAAACAAAATATGAAATTTTGAATCAATTCATGGTGTAAAGAAGAGCAAACATAACAGCCATTCTCTATTTTTGAGGTTTTGTAGTTGCTGTCGTCATCAAGATAGAGAAGACAAGTGTAATGAATATTCAGGCGCCAATAGCAAATTTCACCTCCAGTGAAGAAAACTGAAGCTACGACGGAATTAGAATAATATAAAAACATTTCAGAAGCTAATAATAATAATAATAATAATAATAATAATAATAATATTATGGCAAAAACAAATAATAAAAATAATGACAAGAAATACGTACCATAAAAGGTGTGTATCAAGAAATAGCAAAATAATGCGTTACAACACAGTAAGGGAACCAGATCACTTCTATGCAAGTAAAAGCCTAGCATTGAGTTATAAATTAGAGAAATTACAAATACTAGAGAAAAATTTTAGGTCCCATAAGAAGTGAAGAAACTTGGAAATTAAGAAACAATGAAGAAACATATTGAGTTAAAGAAAATTTTTACAGAAATCAGAAAAGGGTATTTTTCTGGACAATTATACAGGAAAAATGGTGACAAACTAGGGAAACAGATCTTAAAGTGTCTCTGGAAACTGAAATTAACCACAATCTGGATCCAAGGAGTTAAAAAGATTTGCAAATGTGCAACGTAAAAATAGAATATGCATCACATATGTTGCTCAACTTGGTTGTAGAGAAAGCCACAAATGAATGGTGCACGGAGCTGGCCATGATGGATGATGGCATAAAGTTAGGAAAATGCAAAAGGAAAGAAGTTGAGATTGACTGCTCGGTATTTGCTAATTACTTAGCCGTACTCTCCACTTGACACAGCACACACCAAGAAAGAAGAAATGTGCAGGGGGGAGAAACCAGATTGCCAGTGGTCTCTGTCAAAAAGAAAAGATTTGTGACCAACCCGAGTGCTACCATCCACGAAACTGAATTTCGCTGCCTCAAACTGATTCCAGAATTTAAGTACCTCTGTGAAATTGTTTTGGAGAACGTTGTGAATTGCATTGTTAAATTGGAAATAATATAGGACTATTTTTGATCTCTACATAATAAGAGAAACATTAGTAGAACTGCCTAGATCTGCCGAGACACACAGGTTCAGAAAGGTCTACTTGTCACACTGGAGCTCAGTATATACCAATTTATCAGAAAGATGGTGGAACGTAGGAAGAAATGTCATGGCAGGTGGAAGATAGAGAGCAATATAGAGGTGTACGAATACATTGAACCCCCGAGTGATGTCTTGCGGAAATGGTGCCTGAAGTTGTACGGCCACTCGAAATGTGTGCACTTGAGCAAGGTGACAAAGAGGGTACTGATTTACTATGAGAAACTCTGTCCGACAAAATTAGAAAAGACGTAACCCAGTCTCGGCAGTACACAGGAAGTTATACGGGGCAGGTCCACATCGAGAAATAATATTGAGAAGTGCACGAGATAGAGAACACAAAAGTGGTGGAAAAGAAGAAGAAATTTTCCAAAGAACAGAGACAGCAGATTAGCTGACACGTGAAAAATGACCGGCAAAGCAAAGGGAAGGGAAATCTGGTCCTAAGTAGGCTGATTACTATTAAAAACAGTATGAACTTAACTACAGCACATAACAAAAATGACATTATCTGTGATCGTGTAATCAATAAAAGTATTTTGTGACACTACAAAACAAAATGTTACAATTAGAATGATCACATGACAGAAGCGGTAATCTGAATAAAGAAAAGAGAGACTAGGTGAAAAGATGAGTGTTGAAGAAAAATATTGGAGCAGATTCGAAGAACTGAAATAGGCACGTGGTCTTTCTAGTTGGCTGAAATGGAAAAGAAGGGGCATAACGAACAAATTTTTTTTTTATTCAGTACAAAATATTTTCTGAGTATGACATTCTAATGGATAAAGAACTGGACACACTATCTCAGTTGTTGGTTCGGCACTGGATAGTGGTGGGGATTTTTCATCGCTTCAGTCTCTCCAGAATGGCGCCAGGTCCACTCTTGATGTGCTGTCAAATGAATGCCAGGGATCTTCTGTGGGGTAAAAGGCAGTTGGGACCACCACTGCCATGGTGTAGGGAAAGCGCACTCTTCCTGCAATATGGCCAATAGCCTAGTCGTTGCTTGCACCACAGACGTTGCCTTTCCAATAGATTTTAATCGTCTAGGAATGACTTCTAAAACAAGCTACATGCTTATGGAGTATCATCATCTCAGTTGTTGACTGGATTTGTAATTTCTTGTCACTGAGGTCACAGTTTGTAGTAATTGACAGAAAGTTATCGAGCATAACAGGAGTGATATCTGGCGTTCGCCGAGGAAGCGTTATAGGCTCTCTGCTGTTACTAATCTATGTAAACGATTTAGGAGGCACTGACAGAAGCCTTGTAGATAGTTTGCAGATGTTTCTGTCATTTAGCTCGTACTAAAGTCATGGAAGATCGGAACCAGTTGCGAAGTTCTATAGGCGAGATATCTGTATGGCTATTGACCCTAAACAACAAAACTAAACGAAATCTGCCAAATTTTTGTTACACGGTAAATCGCACAAATCTGAAGGCTGCCAATTCGACTAAACACCTGGGGATAACAATTACAAATAACTTAAGCTGAAACGGGGGGAAAGCAAATATAGAATCTGCAGCCAGTCTGCTAAAGAGACAGCTGGTGTATTGTTTTGCAGTAAGGGGTCCATGTCAGATGGGATTGACGAAGGGCATTGAAAAAGTTTGAAGGAGGGCAGCTCGTAGTGTATTATCCCAAAATAGAGGAGAGAGTGTCACAGGTATGATACGTGAATTTGGGTACCAGTCCTTAGAAACATGTTTCTCATTGCGGCAACATCTTTTCCTGAAATTTTAATCACCAGTTCTCTCCTCAGAATGTGAAAATATTTAATTGGCATCCACCTACACAGGGAGGAATGGTCATTGTAACAGAATGAGAAAAATAGGAGCTCGCACAGAAAGGTTTAAGTGTCCATTTTTCCCACAATTCAGTGAGCCCGCTGCCTGAAACTTCAGTGTGGGTTCCCGAGTAGTCGTGTGGTGTAGGTGTAGGCTGTATCAAATTATGTCTGTCAGAACTGTCAAAATTGGCAACCCGAGAATGAATTTGTGACATTAGTGACATTGCACTACAAAAGTGCACGTGGCTAAATTCCCTGCAGGCACATCTTGGAGTGCGGCGGGGACACCATGTGGCTTTCGAGTCCGGGTGGGACGGGAGCCAGTGGCGGAGGTAATGGTGGGCGGAGACGACGCAAGTGGCGCACGTTCGGCAGCAGGAGGCGTCGCGGCGGAGGCGGGGCCGGCCGAGGCGGGTACCGGCGGAGTGCGCCTGCGACTCCCACGCAGTCGGGGGCGGGCGCGGGCCACCGCGGGAGCTCGCACTCTGGCAGCGGACGGCACTTCTTGAGCGGACACCACCATCGCAACCGACACAACCGCCACCTACAACACCAGCACCACCGACACCTGCACCGCAAGGCTGGCGATGGTGAGTATTGCACAAGTCAAATGACAGATGTACAGTCTGTGCTGGTAAAACACTACACACACACACACACACACACACACACACACATAGCATCACGTCACAACTGCACCAAAAGATAGATGTCGTAAGAACAAGCATAAATGTGAAACAGTGTGGAAGAACGAGCAGCAAATTTTAGATAGCAAACAGTGCTCGAAAAAATTCAAAGAAATAAATTTTATGTCTGAGTTAGGGATCAAACATATATCCCCATATTGATAATGTCTCCCCATATTGATAATGTCTCCCCATATTGATAATGTCTCCCCATATTGATAATGTCTCCCCATATTGATAATGTCTCCCCATATTGATAATGTCTCCCCATATTGATAATGTCTCCCCATATTGATAATGTCTCCCCATATTGATAATGTCTCCCCATATTGATAATGTCTCCCCATATTGATAATGTCTCTACATAACAGGGGTAACAAAAAAGTTTATATATCAAAATTGTTTGCTTCCATTCCTCCCAAGTTAATCTCGAACAAAAATTTCAGTCTATGTGATTTTTTTTGGGGGGGGGGGGGGGGGGCGGCTGAGTTCTTTGCATTCCCAAACTACACCTTTCCAAACAAAACGTGGCAAGACTTCAGACATGCTTTACCATTTTCTGCCATTTTACTAAATGCAACAGCACAAAAAAGGAGGGATTGAGATACGTCTGTAATGTGAATGTGCCTTGAACTAGTACATTTTCATTGTTCACAAGTTCTAATACAAAAACCACAAAAATGGCGCTTCAGGTTTCCTGCTCATTTCAGCTCACATCATAAATGGTGATCTTGCACTGTATTGGTTTATGTTATCAAAATCCGTCTGTATTGCTGCTCACTCTCTGTCAGCTCACTTGTGTACATACTGAATAATAGAGGGTCTAAAACACTTCCCCTGGAAACTGCTGACAATACCCTTGTCTCGGATGAACATTTGCCATTGAGGAAAATGTACTGGGTTCCATTATTTAAGAAGTATTAGAGTTACTCATGTATTTGGGAACCTATTTTGTAACAATCTGCAGTGGGACACTGTGTCAGATGCTTTCCAGAAATCTAGGAATATTGAATCTACCTGTTGCCCCTTATCCACGGTTTGCTGGGTGTCATGCGAGAAAAAGACAACCTGAGTTTCGCACAAGTGATGTTTTCTAAAATCGTGCTGATTCGTGGATGTAAGCTTTACAGTCTGTAAGAAATTTACTATATTCAACTGAGAATATGCCTAGAATTCTGCAGCAGACCAGTATTAAGGGTATTCATTTGTAATTTTGTGGGACTGTTTTTTTACCTGTCTGATATACAGGAGCCATCTTCACTTTGTTCCAGTCGCTTGGGATTTGTGCTGGGTGATTCACAATAAATGTGAGCTAACTGAGGGGCCAGTGCCATAGAATATTCTCTGTAAAACTGAATTGTGATTCCACCTGCGCATGGTGACATATTTTTTTTCAACTCTCTCAGCTGCGTCTCTATGCCAGGGACACCTATTACTGTGTCTTCACTACAGGAGTTTCTGCACTGATCAAACGATATTCCTGCGTGATCGGTTTTTTAAATGAGAAATTTGAAAATTCAACTTTCCTTTTGCTGTCATCTATTGCGACACCAGACTTATCGACAGGTGACAGGATAGAAACTGTAGATCCGCTTAGTGTTTTTTTGCAGAACCAGATTTTTCTTGTGTTCTCAGGAATATCTATTGCTGAGGTTTGACGGTGGAAGTTGTTGTACGCTTCACGCTTTCATCTTTTTACAGACTCAAGAATCTCTAATAATTTTCGCTTTTTATCCTTTGTGTGTTCTTTTTTTCAAACTGAGAGTACAACAGCGTCCGCTTCCTCAGCATTTTCTGAGTATTGTTACTAAACCACAGTAGATCTTTCCTGTCCCTAATCTGCTCACTCGGCGCATACTTCTCCACAGCACAATTTACGATCCTTTTAAACTTTGCCTTTAATTTCTCCACATTCATCATGCTGAAACAAAGTTATGTCAATACATTGTCTAAGTTGGATGCTGACAACTGCTTATCTGCTCCTCATAGCAAAAAACTCTCTTGACCTTTTTGATGGATTTATTAACTTAAGTAACCGTTGTCACAGGATCACCATGATCACTACTCCTTGTGTCTATGCTGACACCATTGATGAGCTTCGGCCTGTTTGTAGCTACAAGGTCTTGAAATATCTCCGTTGCATGTGGGGTGTTGAACTAGCTGCTCAAGACAGTTTTTGGAAAACATATTTAAAAATACTTCACAAGTCTGTCTGTCCGTACCACCAGCAGTGAATCCATTGCCGTCCCAGTCTTTGTTCGGCAGATTAAAGTAGCCTCCAACTAATATTTCAGGATCTGTGTATTTCTGCACACTGAGCATAGACTTTCTTGTAACGATTCTAAAACTGTTACGGTGGAATCAGGTGGCTGGTAGAGACATCCAACAATTAACTTGATTTCCTGTAGAGCTCTTACACACATCCAGATAACATCACAGGCAGACTCAATTTTGGCATCATAAAGATGATATTTTTTGTCAATTGCGCGCACACACACACACACACACACACACACACACACCATGGCATGTAAACCATCTCGTGTCTCTTTTGCCTCACCAAATATTCTTTTCTGCTTTATGCAGCCAATTCATTTTTTATTTTCTGGAGATGCGTTGGCTGCTCTGTGTTGCTATTCCTACTACTGTCAAGTTTTTCCTATTGGTAGGAGACGGTGTGTTGACTGCACAACTTAGCCTGTCGACTTACTCTCATTTGTTTACACACTAGCTTTTGCAAAGTGACATTATCTCATAAGTTTTCCACGTGTAAATGAAAGATAGATTGAAATAATTATCTGTGGCAGTTACTGAAAACAATTACCTGCGGCAGTGACTGGCACAAATATTTATTTTAATTTTTATTGTCATTAACAATGTAGTTTACTAACCACAGTCCACTATGTATGACATTAGGTTTTTCACATGTAACATTATAGAACAAAGAAGTCTTGCTACACAAGTACATTATGAAAACATTCAAATTATTATTGTATCAAAAAATTAGAAATTAGTCACATTACAGCAGCTATCATCATTTTGTAACTCAGTGCAATAGTGCAAAGTTAATTGAAGTGATATTTTCACAATGGAACATTATAATGCCCGAGTAAACTTTCAGTCCACATGTGAAAACAGCTTTAGGAGGAATAGAAGTTAGGTGTTCCGTTTACTATTTTGATATCTCAATACGAGTATCGATGACAGAAGGGGCGAAGAAGTGAAACGAGTGAGAATGAAGGAAATAAGTGTGGGCCATAGATTGAACAAAAACAGAGACCACTAATTGAGGTTTGCATTATAGGACAATTTGAAATGAAACCATCCCAGGTGTCTTTCACTTGTTTAGTGAAAACCGGGAAACCTCAATTCATTAAAGAATCTAACTCCCATGTATAAAGTAGCTTCAAATGTCTGATTAATTTGGAAATGAGTTAATGTGTCGAGTATTTGACATTCAGCTTGTAAGTGGGGAAAATGTTTAAAAAGATCTGAAACTAAAGTTTCTCGGGGGTCCCTTAGTGTTCTCATTATGTAACACTGGACGAATAGAGTTGTCGTAATTTGCACTCCATTTTAAATAAAAGAAGGTTTTGAGATATCTGAATGTTGACGACACCTCGTCTCCTGAACGGTGTGAATTTTGCAGGTACATTCAATGATGTATGCAGATACTGTCTGCCAAGAGTTATTGATGAAGAAGTGATAAATCAAAATGTCATGTCATTTTACTCCACGAATAGCAAAAATGTAGTAAGCAATAAAAATTTTTCCTTTGATAATTTTGTGTGGAAGTGTCAGCAGGAAATTTTTTTGAAAGGGTTTGACATTTTGTATATAGTATAATGGTCGCCCAATCGTTGATACACCTATATCCACACAATGTCGCTCCAATATACGAAGCTTGTTAGCACTTGATGTAGAGAATTGGGTTGGTGCCATTAAATTGTATTCTAGTAGTTGTTGCTGCTGCTACTGGCTGGTTCACTGCTGTATCTTGATGTTAATGTTGGCTCTATATGTATTCATCTTGGGGTAAAAAGATGAGGTCCCGTGTTGTTGTTGTGCTTGTTGATAAAAAATGAACGACAACATAAGTGAACTTCAACTAATTATTGGCATGGTAGCCATCTTAACTCCGCTGACCACCCAAAGACATTGTCACAGTACAGAGTAACACTTCTCTTACAACATCTTTGCATTGTTTTTCCACATAAGACAATAAAATACACTTTTTACAAAAGTTCTATCAAGACTGAGGTAACGAGGCTTCTTGCTACTTGTGTTTATAACCTTGTCAAAGTACTACTAAGAAGAGATGTGGTTTATAAGTCAGGCATCCATCTGTTACCGTAATTTGTTCAAAAAAGTTATTAATTTACACCGAGTGACATAATTTAACAGGTCATTAAAATGTCAGAACAATTCTTTGTTGCAAAAAGGCTGTTTTTCAAAGGTACATCTATTGACTTCTCTCATTTGCATACATAAGTGAATAATGTGAATTATTAAAAATTACAGTGGTTCTCGTTTAAAATAGATGTGTTTACGTGAATAGTGAGTGAAAACAGTCCTAGTGAATAAATAGGTTTCACTGGGTAATTTTTATTTAAGGAGGTCCAAAATACGTAAGTTGACCAATATTATTCGTATTTCATATTAATTATTTCAGTTGAATATAGTGTTTTTACATAATGACATATGCTGTATCAGTGTTCAAGTGATGTTAACTTTTGTGTGGGTCAGTTATTAATTATATTTTAGTGGGTTGACTGTTTATGTAGACATGTTATGCAATCATTGCTAACCTACACAATTACTTTTCTATTATCGTAATTGCCAGTTAAACTGGTTGAACTAGGAGGGTATCGCATACTTTGTTCTAATAAAGCCTTTAATAGGTTCCGTTACAATGGTTTGTTGGAAGTTGCTGATAAGAGCTCTCTCACTCTCAAATACTGGAAGAATAGTCTGGGTATTTGCATGTCATCAGTGATGCTGCATCAAGAGACACACACAGTTTGTAGCTGTAATGCTTGTCTTAATACATTGAACTTTTAACATACAAATATACCTCTTAATGAGTAGATTATGATACCACTTTAAATTTTTACATTTGGTTGATAATTACACAAAATATTGAAAAATCAAATTTTTGCAGTCTGTGGAAGCTGGATGGAAAACTTGCAACTGGTTCTGGTTAGTGATACAGATAGTTTTATATCTGTGGGCTAATTACTTTAAAAATTAAATGTCGGCTATTTCTTTCAGGCGATACGATTCGTCGCATGCTTGCCAACCTCCCCGCGAAGAGATCCACTCGGAGGATGATACAATTTGATGACATCAGGACGAGGACCCGTACCAACATTTTGATGGTGAGTTCTGTGCTACAGGTTTGGAGAGGTGCAGTGTACCCACAAGACCTCTCTCTCAACTTTTCAAAATTTTGTTTTCGGTACTGTCCTGTTTGTCTCAAAGCAGAAAGTTGTTCTCACTGCATTGGATCTCGGATATCGGATGCGACGCATTACGTCTTTCTACGAGTAAATTAATCGGGATTATATATCTGACATTACATACATATTTTGATGTGTTGAAGCACAGTGCTGTGAAGGTTTTGTTCGAAATTTTCATTCGTTGTTTTTATTCATTTGCACATTGTATTCTGTAAATCCCATCTTGAAAAAGAGCTGTGAGGTATGTGGAATAAGGCAAGTTACTCATTAACAGGCAGAAGTAGATGCTGCAGCTTCCTGCTGCAATGTGTACTTACAACAAACTACTTTTAGTGCTAATCTGTTCTAACTGATAATTGTGACAATTATCTCTGTTGTGTTACATAAATATCTAGGCAGTTAAGAAGCCACCTTGAGCAGAATTGTGTTTGTGAAATGTAGTAAGAATTTAATGTTTTCCATTATCTCTCATAACAATTTGCTCTTTTTTTATGATTTATGTCCTTAGTAAAGTATTTTGGTTACACTACTCTGTGCTATTTGGTTTTTGTGGATATGTTATACAGTGGAAACATTCTTATACTTTTCAAGGGACTTTTAAAAAATTGGTATAAAATGAGGAAAATGTAAAATAACCTTTTAAATGCTATAAGATATACATACAGTACCCATTTTGCATTTTTGCAGTTTATGTATGACACATACACATTATAAGCATCAAAACATTTACCCGGGAGTTGTTTATTATCTAATGAAAGTTATCAAAATTTTGTACTATGTTCGGGCAGTGATGTAACTGGAACTGGTAACTGGCTGGGAATTCAATGTGTTTGACTAAATTTCACTCATAACTCATGTTTTTGGAAAGCTGCAACTGTGCCATTATTTAAATAATGAAACAGTGCACAAGTTACACATTTTTTCATACTTGCAGGGAGAGGTCCGCAGCGGTGGGATCAACTTTTTGAAACCGGGTATACAGTGAAACCTCTATATTATGTTTTTTAAGGGACCACAAATTCTGAACACTGTACGGAGGGAAACATAAAAAGGAAGCCTTTCAATTGATAATTATAAAAGTGGAGTCAAATTTTACTGAGGATACACTACAGAAAAACACAGTAAATGGTAAAAGTTAAAAAACACTTAGCTGTAAACAATTACTTTAGTAATGAATTTGTGAAATACAACTTCGGTCAAATTTTTGCAGAAATCCGTGAATTGGCACAACTTGAACATCACATACCTAGGATTTCTTGAAGTAGTCAACCAAACATGTTTGCTTCCTATTTCTTCTGGATTGTATCAGAACCATTTCTTGCTCCAAATGAGAAAATTGTGCTATTGTTGTGTCCTCAAGTTTATGCGTCATCATAAACCAGTTTATGCATCATCATAGACCTGAATGTTTGAAATCCTTCAGCTGCCTTTGTATATGAGAGCACAGGCTCATCTTGCACCTCACTGTAACTTTTATTTTCGTTTCAATTTTCAGTTCTTCTCTCGGCAGTCAATTTCTCAACACTCAGCACTCCTGTAATTGCCTCATGATCATCTATGGTCTCAAACTCCTCATAAGTGACAGAATTATTGCGTACTCCTACAATTCACATCCAACTTCTTCCACTGGGGCAACCATCTTGATCTCATAGAATCCTGCTTTCTTGACACAGTTTCTGATAATTTCAGCACTCACTTTTCTCTATGAATACATTATCAAATTCATAGATTGTAAAATATCAAGCTTTAGCTGTGAGTTATATTGGCTTTCTTGCATCTATAGCATTCAAGGCCTTCATCATCAGAACTGTATTGTATTTAACCTTCAGGACACGTATTATCCCCAAGTCCATAGATTGCAGCTGGTTGGTGCAACTGGGTGGCAGGGAAACAGCTTTTACATTTCTCGGAAATGAAGTATTTCGGGGACGTGCCACCCATCTATCCACAAGCAACGATACTCTTCTTGCAGCACTCCCATTTTGGCATCAAGTTCTCTAAGAAAATTTAAAAATATTTTGCTAGTCACCCATGTTCAGTATTGTTTGTGTATTTGCACAGGGAGGTAGAAATGTGTAATTGGTCGACGTGAACCAGTCTGTGTTTTCGAACATATACACTTGGGGCTCACCTCAGGTGTATTGAGTAATAGGGGCACAGTGTTAAACACATTGTACAGATGTTCACCATTTGCTCAGACGAAAAACAAAGAAGGGCCCCAATGAGACAAATGAGAATCACGATTTGTGTCACATGTCAAGGTATTCGGGGTCTGACGCTGACGTGTGACCCACACTGAGCACGGCCTTTCGGAGCCTGTTAAAATCCACAGAATGGGAAACAAGTCATCTACACCAGTGGCTTAAATGCTGTTAAGAGGGAAATAATTGGTTAGGGATCCAAAAAATGCGAGGTTACAAATACACATAGGAAGTTGTTATATAGAGAAATTGTTGTATAGAGGAAATTTACTAAAGAGCAAAATGGAACAAATGAAAAAGTTCATATGGTGATTAAAATGATGTGACAAAGGAATGGAAATAAAAAATTACGTTTAAATCAATTAATTGAATAAAAATGAGAAGTCATTTCAGAAAAGATTTGAAAAGAAAAAAAAAAACTACTGCACTTCATGAGATATGAACCCATGACCAATGCATGTGAAGCCAATTATTCCGTCCACTGTACCACGCAAGTAGTGTGTGTAACACGACTTTTCTAATGTTATTGAGCATCATGAAAAATTCCAAAATTAATTTTCGTCCGTCACTCACACCAGGATGAATGGCTGCAGAATGTGATACCTGGGATCTTAACCTGCACTACGGTATATAGGATTTCAAAAAGTTGTCTCCACCACTGGGGAGCTCTCCTTGCTAGCACAATTCTTTGTGACATTTTATTCTCATTGTCAAATGCAAATATTTATGTAAGTATTTTGTATGGTGTTTTCCTACCTGCCTTGCACTGTAGTTGTCATTTTGGGGTTATAAGGTATATTGTACCTCTGTATTATGCAGAAAACCGCGCGCACACACACACACACACACACACACACACACACAAACTCAGTATCAGTGAAACAATACAAAAAATACTTACCTAAGTATTTGCAATTAAGAAAGAGAATAGATTCTTGAAACACACGCTAAGCGTGGAAAAAATTTGAGGCCGGTGCAGTGTTTCATTACTTAAACCAGAAACATTTGAGCAACACAAAGAGGTCAAGGATGCTAGTGCTATAAGTAGCCGCACAACAGAATTTGTCCCAAATGAAATTTTCACTCTGCATCAGCGTGTACACTGATGTGAAACTTCCTGACGTATTAAAACTGTGTGCCAGACCGGGACTCAAACTCGGGATCTTCATCTTTCACGGGCAGCTGCTCTACCGACCGAGCCACCGAAGCACGACTCGTGACCTGTCCTCACAGCATCACTTCCGCCAGTAACTCGTCTCGCACCTTCTGAACTTAACAGGATCCCTGTCAGGGCAGGTTCTGAGTTGTGCTCGGGTAGCTCAGTCAGTAGAGCAGCTGCTCGTGAAAGATGAAGATTCCGAGTTAGAGTCCTGGTCTGGCACACAGTTTTAATCTGTCAGGAATATTCAGCAAAATATGTGTTCGAGCAATACAAAGGTGTCACGATCGTCACGAAGCTGTGCATGTGCAGTGTAGCCCGTTTGAAAGTGGTTGTGATTGGTCACGATATCTTTATTTGAACAAACCTAGTTACTCCTGTCAGCCACCGTGCCAAGTTGATCTCGGGGGTGGCAGAAGACAAAGCGTCAATTGTTCAGACTTTTACCAGTTCAGATGTGCCGAGTTGGGTGCCCTTGTGTCACGGAAGCTGACAGCAGAGTAATGTTTGTAAACACTATTTGAAGATCAGTGGTACACCAGCACCATTTTACGTCTATTACATTAAATTTTTCTTTTTTTCTTTCATAAAGTGTAAATTGCAGGAAAGTCACGAATACGTTAATGCAAAAATGCATGCAAATTAATATTACGGACATCGGAAATTCCACGGCACCAATAAAAGTATGTCGTAAACGATGGGAAAAGTTTAATTCCGGGAACGCGAAAGCAGTGTTATAATGCATAATGTATAATGTGTGCTTTACTTATAGCCAAGTGGGGCAGCTTTTGATATCACTTTCCCGTTTACACTGACGAGCCAGAACATTACGACCATCTGATGAACATCATTCTGGTCCACCTTTCAATGTCAGTACAAAAGTGATCGCGTGTGGCACAGATTCGACAGGTCCTCGGTAGGTTTCTGTAGACATCTGACATTGGACACCTACAGACAGGTCACACAATTCCTGTAGATCACGGGCCAGTGGTTCGTCGGTGCAGAGGTGGCAACCTGTACTGTTCCCGGTGTGTTATCGGACCGGGTGACCGAGATGTCATTGTAGGTTCGCTGTTGTGCTCTTCGAGTTACTGTAGCACGATTGTGGCCTCGTGACACGGACAGTTCATTATTGTCGCAGGAGATGTGTCGTGTAAAGAAAAGCTCGCAGTGTGCGAATAGTGCTGACCTAGTCTGCTGTCGTTGTTACTTTGGAATTGTGATTCACTTGGCACGGTGTTACCTGTATTGTAATTTGCACATAACTGACTTAACTGTTGCTTGTCAATGTTTGGTGGCACTTTCTGTTGACGTCTTTGTCTCCACTATCACACCTTTATCATTCTCACTGTCAGTAAAAATAAAAACATAAAAGCGAGTTGTCGCAGCTTCCCGTGAAGGTATTTCACGCTGTCACTTTCCGTGCTCGCACTGTAAGGTAATGACATGCACTGCTTTGTATCGGAATGCGACTGTACATTTTTTACGTGACCGAGTTGGCTCCCACGACCTTGCCGAGTAATACAGTCTTATTGCAGATGCGTGATGAAGGTATTTGAGGTCCAAAAATTGATCGATGTGGTATAAAAATTTTCAAAGAACACAGCTGAGTGTCCAAGTAAATTGAATAAAGAGAAGTGATTTCAAATAACGAGAGTGCACTTTAATGTTATATTATGCAGTTTTTGTCAATTAACTGTCGAGGGATTTGCGGCAGTGGCGAGACACTCGACTCGTACGCTGGAGGGTGCCGGTTCGAACCAGTGTCTGGTCGACCGCATTTGTGTTTGAGACACGTCTGTGTTCTCCTCCGTCCTCAATCCGAGCTGTTGTTATGTCTGTGAAATACCCTTTATACATACTGTTTATTAAACTGAGGTACACGTATTGTGAAATGTGCAGCAAGCTCACCTGAATCGCTACAAGCACCTGAACCGCCGCATCGTGACCAACGCGTCGTGCTCGTACGGTCTGCGGGTCGGCATCCAGACTCTGCCGTCAGTACCGTTGCCGTCACCACCGCCGCCGCAGCCTGCCGCGAAAGAAGAGCGGCGGCGACCTGCGAACGTGGCGAGAGGGCAGCAGCCTCCGGCGTCTGCCCCGTGGGAAGCGGCTCGGTCCGGGTCGCCCCTCGCGAGGAGCACGACGCCTGCCGGCCGGCGCAGCCGCAGCCTGCTACTGCAGGACGCTGGAGCGCCCGACATCCACCGCCGTAGGAGGTAGGCTCCCCTCTCTGTGTGTTGTCTGGCAGCGCGGCTCTTCTGCCGTGTGTCCCCTACCTTCTGCAAGTACCTGCACTTCACAGCACTTTGGTAGTGTTGCTGTGGAGTCCGTACATATTATGAAAAATGTGTGTGTGTGTGTGTGTGTGTGTGTGTGTGTTTTCCACATCTCTTCCTAAACCACTAGACCAATTTTGACCAAACAGGGTGCATAGATCTCTTACTGCCAGGCAACAGTTGCTGTCGGGGTAAGAACCACTTACCTATCACAGTTCAGGAGATAAGACATCACGAACAGTGGGATGCATGAAAAACTGCCGCATTATGCGTAATGATTAAATTTATTACTTCTTTGTCACTAACTCCATTCACGACACATTTTGCAGTGTCGACATATGCCGCCGAATGTACCTACAGAATCACACCGTCGCATGGCAGATGGATCGAGAGCTACATCTTCGTAAATACTGTGGTGCATGCAAAACTGCCAATCTGTGCACAACATTTAAATTCGTTACTTCTTTGCTCTAATGCAATGTATTTTGCAGACAATAGCCCCAGATGCCACTAAATGTACCTACACAAATAAACCATCGTAAGACACGCAGTTAGAGAGATGTGATGTCACAAACATTGAGATGCATGAAAAAGTGCCGCATAATGCGTGAAGCTTTAATATGTCTATTCCTTACTACTGAGACACTATTACAGTTGACTTAAGGAAATCTCTGACACCAGACAATGTTTCTGACAGCTATGAACTGCAAAGTGCAAATATCTGTAGGCAACAACGATAGCTGTCTTTAGAGCTATGAAGAGGCATTGCCTTAGAGGCGTTCACAAACTCACATTGTAGATAGGCAAAACAGCTGTTCTTGCACATTTGTACTTGATTCATATTTCTTTGTACAACTGTTCCATAATTTCAAAGGTATTTTTACAAGTGCATGGAATTTTTTTTATTTTATTTTTTTTTTTTTTTTATTTTTTTATTTTTTTTTTTCAATATTGTGCTACAAACACAGTTCAATTTTTGTTTCCATTTCTAATATAAAATTGGCAAAATGAATACCCGGGCGATGCCGTGTTTGTCAGCTTGTGGTTGAGAAAATCAATTATTAGTGTTTCTTCCATTTTAAGTTAGCTGCAATCTGAATGTTTTTCTCCAGATGCATTTATACGTTATTTGTAGAGTATCTTCAGTGACCAGCCTTACTCTGGTATGCATAATTTTTCTGCATTGTATATTTATAGAATGAAAAAAGTGTTTTTTATTTTTTGCAAATTTGGCATGCAATTTGCTTACATTGCCTTTCCAGAATGAGATTTTCACTCTGCAGCGGAGTGTGCGCTGATATGAAACATCCTGGCAGATTAAAACTGTGTTCCGCACCGAGACTCGAACTCGGGACCTTTGCCTTTCGCGGGCAAATTCTCTACCAACTGAGCTACCCAAGCATGACTCGCGCCCCGTCCTCACAGCTTTACATCCACCAGTACCTCGTCTCTTACCTTCCAAGCTTTACAGAAGCTCTCCTGCGAACCTTGCATTTGCACAAAATACAGTACCATCAATTAAATTGACAGCTGCCTTAAAGATAGTAACGAAATATAATAGGCGAGTAAAGTTGCATAGACACCAAGTTTATGGGCCGGCATACATATTTATTTATTTACTTATTGCTTCTTTACATGACTGGATATGGGGCGTAACAGAGTCTATCAAACGGAATATCAGTGTAGGCTTTGAAAAACAAAAGAACACTAAAAGTCATAGTGGACTTTGCAAGTCAAATTTACTATCGGCTATAAATCATTTCGTCGAAGAATCACACTCCTGTGTATAAAAGAGCTTTAAACGTGTGATTGCTTCACAAATGAGTCGATGTGTTAAATATTTGACTTTAAGCACATAAGTCTGCTTGTGTCTGTATGTGTGGATGGGTGTGTGTGTGTGTGTGCGAGTGTATACCTGTCCTTTTTTCCCCCTAAGGTAAGTCTTTCCGCTCCCGGGATTGGAATGACTCCTTACCCTCTCCCTTAAAACCCACTTCCTTTCGTCTTTCCCTTTCCTTCCCTCTTTCCTGATGAGGCAACAGTTTGTTGCGAAAGCTTGAATTCTGTGTGTATGTTTGTGTTTGTTTGTGTGTCTATCGACTTGCCAGCACTTTCGTTCGGTAAGTCACCTCATCTTTGTTTTTATATATAAGTAAAGAAAAGGTTTGAAATAATGTGCAAGTTTGTCGGAAGTCACTAAGTGCTCTCATTATGAAACACTGTATGGATATAGACTGGGGAATTTGTGACCAATTTTAGACAAAAGCTCATTTTTCATGTTTCTTAACAATTCCTGAACTGTTTGTTGTACGATGATGTAACTTTGCAGGTACATTAAGTGGTACATACGGATGCTGCTCGCATACAGTGTTGTGATTAGAGTTAGTAGTAAAGAAGTAATAAATTAAGTTGTGCCAGATGCAAACATGAACAGCAGAAACACAGTGAGTGATAAACTTCTTTCCTTTTATTTATTTGTTGGAGGTGTCGGTGAAAAGAAGTTTTCGAAAGGTTTGAAATTATTGCAAAATTTATCGGAAGTCCCCAAGTGTTCTCAATCTCAAATAGAGGATGAATAAAGTCTAGGTATTTGCACACCACCAGTTACACATCCTTGAGACAAAACACAGTTTGTAATTGTTATACATGTCTTACGATGATAGTTTTAACTTAAGATTATACCTCTTAATGAGTAGATTATGACAGTATTTCAAAATTGGTCAAAAATTACACAAAATATTGAAAATACAATTTCTCTTGCCTGTCGAAGCTAATAGACAGGCAACCTGCAATCGGTACTAGTTTCTGGGTTCAGGAATAATCGGTTAGTAATACAGATAATGACCCGAGACCAGTGATAGTTCACATTGTGGTTGGAGTTTGTGCAGCAATTACGTGTAACAGCAAAACTCACAGCACCCTGTGTTGGTCATCAAAATATTGTACATAAAATGAAATATACAGCAACTCGGCAGAACCTCTGGAAGCAAACCGTTTTAACATAAAAATTTATGCATTCCTTCACAACCCTTATTTCCCCTTCAACATACAAGCTAACAAGCAACCTAATCGAGTCCAGTAGGAGGGTCAGGATACGCTACTGTCTCTGACATGTCCCCTTTCACCATTGTCCTCACTACAGGTGGCTCCCTCCCTTGGGGGGTTTTAGTGGGCTCCCTTTCCTTTCTAATCTATCCGTACTGACTCTCCTCCTGAGCAAACAACTAATACTTCCAAAGGCTAATATTACTTTTTTCTACTTTCCAGCATGTCTATAAACAGTACCTCCCAAGGATCAAAACTCTGTCCTTTTCATGGGTTGGATGAGCAAATCTTTTAGTAAAAAGCCAGTTAACAGCTGATTCTTTCAGTAATTGAACTACCATGTATAAAACAGCTTCACACATCTGATTACTTTCCAGATGAGTTAACGTGTTAAAATATTTTGTGATTAGCATGTAAGTTTCGAAATGGTCTGAAATACGCATAAAGTTTGTCGCATGTTGCTCAGTGTTCTCTTTCTCGAATACTGGATGAATGAAGTCTCGGTAATTTGTGTGTGAGATATGTACGTAGTTTCTTACTTTTAATACTTTTCTTATTGTGTTAGACTTGTAATGAATAGGTGGACAACATTTTAAATTTGGGCAATAATTATATGAAATATTCATCCCCTCCCCCCTCCCCTCTGGTGATCTGACCATGAATCTTTCCATGTCATGAGCTGAAAGAGCAAACCCCAGGAAAGTTTGTTCTTATTTAGGGTTCTGCTCCACTTTTGTTTTTGGGTGGGTTTTATTTTTTCTAAATCTTCAGGATGTGATTGAGGGCTGCATTGAGAAGCAGGGAGGATAATCAATTGCCTAGTCTAAGACCAGTTTTTATTGTGAAGGATTCTGAAAATTCTTCCCAGAAGTTAACCTCGGAACTTACGTCGGTTAAAGTTTGTTCAGTGTCTCTTATTAATTTGTAACGAAGACCTTATGATCCGAGGACTTGCAGAAATGTGAATCTGCGGACAGTCTCTCTCACTTCTGTGACTGGAGCAGAGAGTTGTTTATTAATGATTAATTACTTTACAGTGCCGAGTCTGCATTTACTGAAGACAGTGTATTTCTTTCCAGCTCACTGCCACCTCCCGAGCGTCCGGAGACACCCAGCAGGAACACACGACAGGCACTGCAGAAAGCTAGCTCCGAGAAGGTGCCGCTACCGCTGTTGGACTCCAACCAGCAGGGGCCGACCACCAGGAACAGGAGTTTCCCGGGACCGCCACCTCTCCCTCCTCCGGCCGTCCCAGAACTGGTGACACCACAAACTGGCACGTCACGTCCACAGACTCCGAGGCCGAAAACACCCGTTTCAAATGCCCAGCCCGTCACCACCCGGGCGCAGACGCCGAGGCCGGCGAGTCCCGTACAACTGCCAAAATTGAGGACGCCCGTCAAGATGTCGGCGCCGAAGTCCACACCCGCCGATTCGGAAGTTCCGCGGGCACAGTCGCCGAGCCCTCGGCGTGGGAACCGACCGAAGTCGGCCCCGGTGCCGGACCCACGCCCACAGAAATCGACCGCCGACTTGCCACACGTCCCGGTGCTGAGATCCCGCGCGTCACGTCTCTCGCTCGATTTGGGCCGACGAGATGCTGCCGCACACTCTGTTGGGACGCCACCTTCTTCCCCTGCGAAGGTGAAAAAAGTGGTGCCTCCAAAAGGCAGAGCGGCTCCGGAGTCGGAGAGTGAGGAGGAGAACGAAACGAAGCTGCACCAGACGCGGAGCAGGGCAAAACAGCAGACTGGAGTACCCGAATGCGGTTCTCACAGTACCGACATCCTGCAAGCTGGAAATATGGTGTCTGCAACTAAGGGTACTGAGACGATGACCAGAGGAAGTGTTGTAGAGACTGTAGATCCAGAAATCCATAAGACTGACAAAAAGACTGAATACGCAGCTTCTGACAGAGATACTGAGCCTCTCGTGCAGGCATCGAAGCAAAAGGTTCAGAAAGGGAAATCAAATAAGAAAGGACACGGTGAATCGAATGATGTGCCACCTGTAAGTAGTGTGGTTGCACCTGCTGTTGTGAAGAGTGAAGATGCAAAACCAACTAAGGGGAACAGGAACAGAAATAGTGGCAGAGCATCTGACAATGTGACCGTCACAAATAAGAAAGGCCATGGCGAATCGAACGATGGCCTGCCTGCAATTAGTGTGGTTGCACCTGACGTGAAGAGTGAAGACGTAAAATCCACTAAGGGGAACAGGAGCAGAAGTAGTGGCAGAGCACCTGACAATGTGACCCTCACAACTGAGGAAGGAGGAGCTGATGTGAAGACTGTTCCCAAAGTGGAATCTTCACCAAACAGGAAGAAGAGTAGGACTCCATCCAAAGGCAAAGTAACTTCAACCACTGTCTCCACCAGCAATAGTAGCAGAAATAGTTCAGCTCCAGAAGGGTCAGAGTGTGACAGCGGCAACGTTAAAACTCGGCAAGGCGTGGAACTTGAGGCTTTGCAGTGCATTAAAACTGAACCTGTGGACGATGTGACAGTTGAAGATCTCACTCGGCTCGTTACTGCCGAGAAGCAGTCGCCCGACAGGAAAGTTTCGAAGTCGAAGAAGCCTCTAGGGGAAACTAAAGTGGTGAAATCTCTTGCAGAATCTGTGTCGGATGTCGAAGTGAGCTCACGCGTAATCGCTCCTGCGACTAAACACGGCGGAAGCAGTCGGAAGAAGGAGTCCTCCCGACCAAAGTCACTGGTGTCGAAAAAAGAAAATGTAAGTGTATCGGATACGGAAACTCGTGTGGCTGTTGTTGTCAAATGTGTGAAGAATAACTCAAAATCCAAGAAACCTCAGTTACTCGAGAAGATAGAGAACGCTAAAGTTGATATTCCAGCAGAGGTAGAAAGCTTACCTTCAGAAAATATTGTGCTGTCTGTAGACGAGGATACTGTGAATGACGATGATGACGCCGATGCCGACGATGACGATGATGATAGTAGTGAAAGTGACGACGATGACACCGATAGCGAAGATGACGACTCTGAGGAAGGGGAGGTTATCGGTAGAACGAGATCTGAAAGAAATCCAGACGGTACGAGAATGTTCACTGTCACTCACAGGCTTCGTGCAATGCCTATTATTAGATTCAAACCGAAGAGCATCAAAAAGGTTTCTAAAAAGAATGTGCAAGAATCACCTGCAAATCAGAAAGCTGAAGCGGTTCAGTCCAGTACTCCGACACGCAAAACTCCTGACACTCCAGCATCTGGAAAGGCGAGTGGGGCGAAGAAAGTAAAAAGCAAAGTGAAAACACCATCAGCAGAAGGACCCGGGGTGAGTGAAATTTCAGGAAATAGCGACTCTGTAGGCTGTCAGGAGGGCAGTGAACCTGCAGCTTCTGGCGGAGACGCGCCGGCACCTCCGGCAGGTGCAAAATCTCCTCCCAAAAAGCGTAAGAGCACTCCGAAGACAAAATTTGCAAAAGAAGTGGAAACAAAAGGTAACACAGTTGGAGAAGCGGATGTGGACCTTACTCCCACGAAGAGACGGGAGCCAGAAATATTGGACGGTGATGTAGTGCCTGACGATCTCACCAGATATGAGCCTATCGTTCTTTCCGAAAGTGAACGTGAACATCATCTGGGAGGAAAAGGAGAGACAGAACAAAAGTTATCGAAGATCAGTGACAGGACGAGGCAGAAAATAGGACGTCTGAGTAAAGGTGACAGTCCAGAAGGCAGTACGGATTGGAGACTATCTGTTGACTCAGTAAGTATTTTGTTACCTGAAATGGACAGTAATGCCGATTTGAAAGTTTTGGAAAGTAAAAACCAAAAAACGCTACTCGATAGTAGTGTGCCTACGACATTAGGTGAAGTTTCTGTAACTGCAGAAAGTAGTGTGACAACTCCAAAACTGAAGGGTGTGAAGTTGTCAAAGAAGAAGAAGGCAGGGCGACAGAAGAGTCTTCTGGATAGCCCGGTTGTTGCAACTGCAGAGCTCGGCAGTCAATCAGTTTTGCTACCGTACCCTCTGGATAGCGCAGCTGGTGACAGCGAAAGAAAAGAGAAAGATGAGGTGATCACCGATGCCATTGTTAAAGCCTCCCCGACAGAGTCAAAAGCTCTGAACCAAAAAAAGACTACCTCTGTGACAAATTCTCCCATAAAACGGGATCCACTAAAAACCACTCTAGAGAGTATCGATGGTGACGAAAAATCTACTTCGATATTTTGCGACACTGTTCAGAAAGCTCTGACAGCCGAGGTGAAAATTGTGCAACGGAAGAGGACTTCATCTCTTACAGATCTCACTGCAGAAATTGATACACCATTATCTGCTACAGGTGGTGTCGTAGAGTGTAACGTAACTGAAACTGGCCATAAAGAAATCTCGGAGAACAACAGAAAGAAGCAGCAGAACAAGACCAAAACAAAACAGAAACGGAGTGCATCTGCTACTGCTGTTGTTGAGAAACTGGAACCTCGCACATCCACCTCTGTCAGTGTGGAGCGAGTTGTCACAGTGGCAGACGTGACGGATTTGATTGCTGACGGTAGTGGTAAGTCCCCGAGCAAGTCAAAATTGAAACGCAGGAGAGCTGCCTCTGCCTCAAAAGCCTCGGAATCACAAACCGCACCGACAGACGATACGGTGAAAGTGGTAGACGGTTCAGTCGGTGCGATAGCTAAAAGCTTGCCAGATACCTTGAAGACTTCCAAACAGAAGAAAACCTCTTCCACTGAAAATTTGACTGAGAGATCTGACACTGGTGCACCTGTTGTCAGTGATTTACTAGAACAAAATGCACAGATTTTCCCAGGAAGTCCAGCTGTTGATTTCAGTGAGAAAATAGTCCCGAGTAAGCCAAAAACTTCTAAACGGAAAAGGAACTCTTCCGTTACAAAGCCTGTCCCGACATCAAAATTAGTGGCGGATGCTATCGACAGTGAGGTAATACATTCCGAGAAGGAAGATACGACAGAACATTCCACAAATGAAAGGACACCGAATGGAATTGACTCTGTTAAGGAAGATGTGGGGACACTGCCAGAAAATTCTGGGCACAAATCTGCCTCCGTTAAGATGTCTGCAACATCTGACTCGATGCCATCTCTTGCGGACAGTGGAAAGGAAAACACAGATGTGACAGGAGAAGCTATAAATATTTCTGCAAAATCGATGCCGAGTACTTCTAAAAAGAGGAGAAATGCATCCGGTGCTAGAAAGTCCAGGAGATCTACTTCTGCAGAGGTGCCCGTACCAGAGTGTGGTGCCACAGTGGCCGATGCGGCAATGTGTGCCGATACTGAAAATGAGGAACTTCTCGAACCTCGGGCACGGTCGTCAGAAGTCAGTGTCTCCGATAGTGAGAGTGGCGTGAAAGAGCACGGGAAGTTGGAGGTGAGCACTGTAACCACAGTGATCCCCAATGGGAGCCCTGTTTCTGCAGACGAGGTGCACTCCGAGAAGGGCCTCATCTTGGCCGCCATGAAGGTTGCAATGATGGGTGCAGAGGTTCGACCGTCTGCGACAGTTGACGATAGTGAGAACGTGCACGGGAGTTCGGGCGGCGGGAAAACTGCACGAACCGGCACCGGCCGGGGTACGACTCGGTCTGAGGCTGACGGGAGGAACCTCTGCGACGATCGGCGGAAGGTCTGCCGGCAGTGCGGTCGCGACTTCACCTCTAATTCCTCTTTCTGGAAACACATCCAACGGCACTGCACGAGCCCGTGCCGGGTGACTCTGGCACCCGTCTCGTGTTCTGATGTAGGAGGGCCCCTACAGGTCGAGAGCGGCCGTACTGGCAGAGTAAACGACGTAAGCAATTCGGCGGAGGAAGTCCGAATCGCTGTCGGAGACTCCGGTGTCGGGATTTGCACCGCAGTTGCCGACATTGCGAAAGACTGTGAAGGTATGGCAGAAGTAAAAAATACTGAAGACGGAAAGGTTAGCAGTTCTGGTGACAGTGGTCTAGACGGAGAAGATGCCAATATTTTTGTGCCAGAAAGTGTCGATGTATCGGAGGTGAATTCTACGAGTGTAACGACAGAAGGGGAACAGGTTGAGAGTACGCACGTGAAGGAAGTAAACGACGAGGCCCCGGAAACCTACGAGGTTAGCGCCGAGCGTCCGGATAGCAGAGTTTCGGAGGATGCCGACGAGATGCCTCTCGCCCGACTTCTCACCGGTGAACGCGTAGTGTCTCCTGAAGTGTGTAATTTACAAGAAAATGAAGGAAAATCAGATTACCGGCCGTGCAGTGTGACATCGGAGGATGCGGAGAAGGCACTGAGTGTAGCTTACAGAGTGGAAGCCGGAGGTAGAATTTGCTTGACAATTTCTTCCAGTGCAATTACCAGTAAAACGTCGGGTGACACAGTTAGGTCCGTTGCCACCGACGTGACGGTAGACGTTTCACAGGGAGTGCCCTCTGACGAGTCACTGTCATCCTCCGAAGATAAGGACAGTGGCACCAAGGTGCCAGGCTCGACAGAAGAAAGTGAAACGGTAGAAGAGAGTAGTGAACAGGATTTGACCAATACGTCAAAGTCGGACGGTGTCAGTGACTTCAATGGAGCGATAACACGAGCAGAAATCGGCGAAGAGGATTTGTCCGGGAGACCAAAGGTGGGCAGTGTCGATGACTCTGACGGAGTGGTAAAACGCGAAGATGATTTGCCCGGTAGTTCAAAGCGGGATAGTGTCAGTGACAGTGTGGTAACACAGTCAGTTTCATCTGCAACGAGTGTAGTAGCTTCGGAGGGGGACAGGTGGAGAAGTTTGGCAGATGTGACGGAGGCAGCTCTGGGTCGGACTGAACGTGAAGAGGTGGAGGCTGCAGACGGCTCAGTGGAAAAGGCAGCAGATGAAGAACCACCACCAGATGGAAACGTCAGTTCTGACTGTTTTAAGGATGCCGACAGGGACAACAGCAATCTCGATCCCGTAAGTATCAGTTACTCTTCGTATTATCGACGTAATCGCACGTATGAGCTTACTGATTTTTCCACATCGCGAAGGAATGTGCTGGGCCAGGGGCTGCTGTCCTTATTTTGTGTGGGTGGAAGGGAGGAAATTTCGTAATGTAACTACTAATGATGTTTATTTTGATCAGTGGTTTTTGAGCGGTATAGTTCAATTCTGAGTCCAACTAAATATTAGATAAAAAGAGCAGTTTTTGTTATACTGCGAGAAAATGATAGTGGGACTAAGGTTTATGTGTACAAAACAAGCCACATAATTATTGGGTTGTACTAGTAATGTAGAAATGTCAGGTCAGAGCAGTAATCTAGTGAAAAAGAGATGATTTCGTTGTTATTGAGGTGGCATTGCTCTCACCTGACGTGTGTATACTGTTCATACAACCTAAATGAATTTTGTAAATTGTTTGTACCTGTTAACCTCGACCCCCACCCCTCTTTTTTTCCCTTAAGTGCTGAATTTGGACATATTGACTTTAGTAGCTGCTTATTAAATTTTTCTTTACCTAATACAGGTATTGATTTAGACAGTGAAAGGAAAAGTTTTGACT
Organism: Schistocerca americana; assembly: GCF_021461395.2. NCBI lineage: Eukaryota > Metazoa > Arthropoda > Insecta > Orthoptera > Acrididae > Schistocerca > Schistocerca americana. Next base: position 197,067,957 of record NC_060129.1, on the reverse strand, counting down.
GAATATCGGTACAGATACGCAAGATATCAACCTCAGATTTTTTCCCAATTGCTCCAGATATTGAAACCAATTTTCAGTGCTCACATTGTCAGAAGGAATGAATGTTAGCCTGAACTGTCATTTCCTGCAACTTTATCTTAGACATAATGGTACTAATGCTTTTTTAAAAAATTGGGACCCTGTAGTTACGTTATGGTATTTCATAGCTATTAAAAAGAAAAATACATGTTGCAGTTTGCAGGGGATGATTATAAATGAAACAAACAATGTTGTGTATGTTCTGCATCGGTACTGTACCCTCTTTGATGATTGTATTTTAAGCTGAATGACATTTCTCACTGCTATTATCCATTGTTTATTTGAGAGAACTCTCTCTCATCTCTCTCTCTCTCTCTCTCTCTCTCTCTCTCTCTCTCTCATGATGTTGCACACAGTCTGACCTGGATGTGTGTACAGATTCAGTTGAGAAGTGCGCCATAAAGCTGTCGTATTGTGGATACTGGCACTGGGACGGAGTTCTGGTCCCACAGGTTCCGTAGAGGAGAGACCTGGTGATCTTACTGGTCATGGGGAGTGCCTCGACATCACACGCGCAGTTCGTAGAGATGTACGTGGATGAGCACAGTCCTGTCTAAAATGGGCACTGTGATCCTGTCAGATGAGAGGTAAGAAATGAGAATGCGGCAGGCGTGTCGCGTACTGTCGGGCCGTCGGGCTCTTGTCAGTCGCACTTGACGGTTCCCTGTGCCTCGAATCTGGGTGTAACTCCACTGGCTCTCTCTGAAACAATGGAAGAGTTGGACTTCTCACCAGGTCACCGCAATACTTGCTGACGGTAGTCACCTGGGATAGTGCAGAACCGTCGTTCGTCGCCGAACGCGGTGCGGTGGCATTCGTCAGCAGTCCGTGCTTCCCGATCTCGGCAGCACTCTGAAAGAGGCCCTCCGTATCGTGTCGTTAATGGGACGGAGGCCTTAATGGCCGAAAGCTTTAATTGTGAGAGTCTTTTTGTTCTGCCTATCTGCGACTCGGCATCAGTGCTATTTCACTACGTGTACTACCAAACGACTGTGCCAGAATATGGAACACATTACCCAGTCCGATTTGTAGGTTGCCTATCTATTGGCTTCCGAGGGCAACATAAATTTCATTTTCAGTACTTTGTGTAATTATTGGCTGAATGTAGAAATTTAAAATGTTCTCATAATCTGCTCGTTAAAAGGTATAATGTATCTTGAAAATGTAGTACACTAAGCAAATATTACAGCTAAAACTGTATATTTGTCTTAAGGCAACTCTACTTCTACATCTACACTCTGCAAACCACCACGAAGTACCAGTTATTACTGTTTTTTCCCATTACATTCACGTGTGGAGACGACACGAACGATCGTTTAAATACCACCGTATGCGCTGTAATCGTTTAATCTTGCTGTCGCATTCCCTATTGAGCGGTATGTAGGAGGTTGTAGTATATTCCTAGAGTCGTGTATTTAAAGCCGGTTCTTGAAACTATGTTGGTAGCCACTCTCAGGATGGTTTGTCTTCAGTAGTCTGCCAATTGAATTTCTTCAATTTCTCTGTGACACTCTTCCACAGATCAAACGTGTTACGCCCTTCTCTGTACACGTTCACTATCCCCTATTAGTTCTATTTGTTGCGGGTCCCACACACTTCAGCTGTATTCTCGAATGCGTCGCATAAGTGATTTGTAAGAAATCTCGTTTGTAGAGTAATTGCACTTCTCCAGTATTCTACCAGTAAACCAAAGCCTGTCACCTGCTGTACCCATGACTGAGCCTATGTGAGCATTCCATTTCATATCCTTACGAAGTCTTACACCCAGATATTTTTATGAATTGGTCAATTCCAACTGTGACTCACTGATATTGTAGTTACTGGATACCACATTTTTTTCATTCCGTGAAGTGCAGTCGCAGTTAGTCGGTACGCGCAAATTGCCACGGCCAAAAGAATACACAAATAGCGTAGGGACGCAGCAGTGACGTTGTACTGTGCCCAGTTTTCGTTTGACAGAGCACGTACGTTTTCTCGTGGTGAGGTGCAACAAACACGAATACGACCACTTCGTTTGCCTCGGACAAAATTTGTACGTATTTCGTCTGAAGCGTGGACTGTATTGTGGAACTTACTCCAGAGACAACTCTGCCTCTGATGGAACAATTTGAAATTCTATACATTGTATCACTTACTTTTCATCTTACATCCTCAACAGTCTCACAAAACACAACTTTGTTAAAAACTATCTGATTTCGAAAAGCATTTGACTCTTTACTGCAGTTATCCTTATTGTCAAAAGTATGATCATACAGAAAGTGGAATTTGTGACTGTATTGAGAACTTTTTGGCAGGGAAGACACAGCACGTTATCTCAAATGGAGAGTCGTCATCATGTGTAGAAGTAACTTCAGATGTGCCCCAGGGAAGGGTGTTGGGACCCTTACTGTTCATGTTTTATATTAAAGATCTTACAGACAATATTAATAGTAAAATCAGGCTTTTAGCAGATGATGCAGTAATCTATAATGTAGTACTATCTGAGAGAAGCTGCATAAATATTCAGTCATATCTTGATAAGATTTCAACATTTGTGCAGATATTGGCAACTTGCTCTAAACATTCAGAAATGTAAAATTGTGCATTTCACAAAATGACAAAAAGTTATATCGTATGACTATAATATCAGCGAGTCACTGTTGGAATTGGCCAACTCGTACAAATACCTGCGTGTAACACTTTGTAGGGATATGAAATGGAGTGCACATATAGGTTCATTAGTAGGTAAAGCAAGTGGTAGACTTTGGTTTATTGGTAGAATACTGGGGAAGTGCAATCAGTCTACAAAAGAGATTGCTTACAATTTAATCGTGTGACTGGTTCTAGAATATTGCCGAAGTGTGTGGGACCCGTACCATATAACTGGAGATATCGAATCTGCCGGTGTAAGCTGTCGGCAGCACACCCGTCGGCAGAGATGTATTGCAAAGATCGACAGGCGACGGATCGAGCGCGCCTGCCAGGGGAGAGACCAAAGATGCACCGACAAGCGACGCGCCGCCAGCGCCCTCTCGGTGGCTAGTATTTAGATCGCTGCCGCTGTCCAGAGGTCTTCGGTCACTAGCTCAGTCGCTCGGTCTCGCTCGCAGAGTGGGTTCGGGCTACGACAGTACATAGTGACCAGAGTAGTGTTTATAGTGGGACTTGTACTTCACCAGCAGAGAGGCTAATGTAGCCTATTAATGAGGAGCTCATACCACAACATGTCATCATCATCATCATCAGTGTTCTGCCTAAAGGCAGGTTTTCACCTCTCCAGGCTGTCCGGTCTTCTGCCATTCTCTTCAAGTCTGCATAATTTCCTCTTCCCTTTATGTCGTCTATTGTCTTGTATCTCCTTCTTCCCTTAGGTCTCCTGCAAGCACTCCCTTCTCAATGAATGTCCCAACCAGTTCTTTTTCCTTTCTCTTACAACCTTCAGTAGACATCTTCTCTCACCAACCCTTGCCAATACTCTTTCACTACTCACTCTTTCCATCCAGCTTATTCTCTCCATTCTCCTCCACATTCACATCTCAACTGCTTCTAACCTTTTTTCATCCTCATCTCAGCATCCTTGTTTCTGCCCCGTATAGTGCCACACTCCAGAGAAAACATTTGCCAATCCTTTTCCTTAGGCCTTCATCTGATTTGCCACATAAGAGTCTCCTCTTTCTGTCAAATGCCTCCTTCGTAATGGCAGTTGGAATTTTCACCTTCCAGTGACATCTTAGGTCTGCAGTTGTTGTGCTTCCAAGTTATTTAAATGCACTTACTTGGCTAATGGTAGACTGTCCTATTTTAATATTGGATAGTCTGCGTCTTGCACTGATAACCGTACTCTTTGTTTTTACTGTGTTTATTTGCATCCTGTATTCCACACAAGCTTCATTCAGATCTTTCAGCACGTTATTTACTGTCCACTCACTTTCTGCCACCGACACCGTGTCATCGGCAAATCTTACACGTTCTATTCTCTTTCCACCAGTACATATTCCTCTTTTCCCATCTAAGCCTTTTGCAATAATCTCTTCCAGTAAACGACAGTGGGGAAAGGCAACAACCTTGTCTAACACCTCGTCCAATGCTGCTTCCTTCTGACATTTCATTTGCATTCCTTATCGTTACTTTCTGATGTATATATAGATTCTGTATCAATCATCTCTCTTTCCAATCTACTATTTTCCTCTTCAAAATATCCATCAGCTTGTCAAAAGCCTTTTCTAAATCTATAAAAACAGCAAAGATTTCTCTACCTTTTTCCACATGTCTTTCCCCTATAGATCTTAACAGGCCATTAGCATCTCTTGTTTATTTCCTCTTCTAAATTGGAACTGCTTCTCTGCAATCTCTCTGTCCAGCTTGTCATATAGCCTTCTATTCAACACTCTCAGCAACACTTAAGCTGCATGAGACATTAGACTATTGGTCCTATACTCTTCACATTTTTTAGTGTTTCTCTTTTTCTCTATTGGTATCATAACTGTTGCAAGGAATTCCTCAGGCCATTCTCCTTTGTCATATATCTCATTACAGAGGTAGACTATTTCTTTTCTTGGTTTGTTTCCCAGACTCTTCAACAGTTCTGCTGGCAAATCATCAATTCCACACGCCTTGCTATTCTCCATCTCCTTCAGCACCTTTTCTACTTCTGCTTCCAAGATGGTGAATCCCTTTCCATCTTCCGGGACATGTTGCTCATCTTCAACCTTAATTTCACTTTATATTTCACCCCCCTTATACAGACATTCCATATATTCTTGCCATCTGTTCAAAACCTCCTGTGGTTCTTCTGCTAGAGTACCATCCACTCTTTCTATTTCCATGTTATTCCTCTTTCTTTTACGTTCAACAATCTCACTAGCCACTCTATACATCATTTCATACTTTCCCTCTTTCTCCATTTTCTCTATTTCGTCGCATTTCTGTTTCATCCATTTTCCCTTGCTTCTTCAGCTTCTCTTCTTAAGTCATTATTCAGTTTCCTGTACCTCTTTTTGGCTGCTTCAGTTTCTACATTTTTCCCCATTCCTAGGTTGTGGTCTGAATTAATATCCGCTCCTGGATAACCTTTGGCATTCTTCAAACAGATCCTAAACCTTTTTTGTATTGGGATGTAGTCCAACTGATATCTTTCCCTGTTCAAATTTGATATCCATGTGTAACGTCTCCCTTTGTGGTGTTCAAATAATGCGTTACCCATTGCTAATGAATTTTCTTTACAGAAACTAATTAGTCAGTCACCTCTCTCATTTCTTATTCCTAATCCAAATTTTCCTACTGTATCTTCATCTCTTCCTTCACCCACCACTGCCTTCCAGTCGCCCATCATGATAATGCAGGCATTTCTATTTTCTTTCTCGATGAGTTCTTGTATTTTCTCATAATATTCTTCCACTTTCCCAACTCTATGCTGGCTGGTTGGCATATATACCTGTATTAGAACCAAATCTTTTGAACTACTCTTCAGTCGTATCATCATCAGTCTTCCATCAATATATTGTGCATTGATTACCTTATTTTTCAATTTTATTTCCTATAAGTATTCCTACTCTGTTTTCACCACTCTTGATTTCACCCGAGTAAAAGAGCTTATAATCTTCACTTTCTATCTTCCCATTCTCTCCCCATCTCATTTCACACAAACCAAGGGCATCTAATCTGTTCCTTCTCATCTCCTGTTTTGCATTCTCTGGCTTTCCTGCTTGCAGTAGTGTCCTCACATTCCATGTTACAATCCTTATCTTTCCTTCCTTCACTGTCCCTTTCTTCCTCTCAAAGTCGTCTACTCTCAATGTGTTCCCCTCCCGGAGATCCGAATGAGGGGAAGTTCTAACTCCGGAATCTTTCACATGGAAAGACATACCATGTACTGCTTGGGAATGTAATGTGGTAGTTTCCCCGTTTCTTTCCACATAGGCAGTGGGTTGCCCAGCCTAAAACTCAGCCACTCTCTAGGAGTCAGACGCAATCTGTAGCTGCCCCTCTGGGGTACAGTCGCTACTTGTACTCTTTTTGTACCAAAGGAGAAAAGGTGCCTCTTCTGCCAGCTTCACCGTTCCGAAAGACTCTTTCTCCACTGTCACTGCAGTTGAGGTCTTGTACATATGACGGGAAAAGGACATGGTGAGGACAGGTTTGGGATGGGAAAGGAGGAGCGATAGGCCGTTGTGGGACACACTGTCTGACTCCTCCCCTTCTGGCAGCTAAGCTACCGCCGGCATAGCCCCCCGAAACCAGAGCACTCAAACCTCCTCGCCCACACGTACGGTGCTACGTTAAGACGGTGTCCCCTGAGGAGGGCACAACATGTGGAATCTGTTGAAGTTTAGTTGCAGCTGTCTGTTCGAGTAAATAAAGAACCGTGTAAATACACGTGTGCATTTGTGTTATAGGGAGAGGATACCGTACACCCGAAACATCCTCTCCTGCGTTTCCTACGATACGAGACTCTACAGTGGCGACGAAGACACTATATTGAACGTGTACAGAGAAGGGCAGCACAAATAGTCACAGGTTTGTTTAATGTGTGGGAGAGTGCAGGAACTGAACTGGAAGACCTTCTGAGGTAGACGTAAACTACTGCAAGAAAGTCTATTAACAAAGTTTCGAGAACTGGCTTTAAGTAACGGCTCTACAAATATACTAAAACCCCTTACGTATCGCTCACGTAGAGATTGTGAGGACGATATTAGAATAATTTCTGCACGCGCAGAGGAATTCGAACAATTGTTCACCCCACTCTCGGTTCTTGAATGGAACAGGAAGAAACCCTAATAATTGGCACAGTGGTACCCTCTGTCGTGCACCTTGCAGTGGTTTGCAGAATATAGACGCAGGTGTAGATCCCAACAGCAGGTCCTTTTGCCTCGAGTACCACTTTACGGTGCCGAGATTGTGCACTCGACTTTTGTACCGATCGCAACTGACCGTACACTCGTGCACACTTCTGTAGGGCTACTGCACGTAGGAAGGAGGGTGCTACAGCACTGACTTAATGGTGACACCTCAATCTGTAAAGTACGTTATCCACCCTTCATGACATTAGACTCAAACTTGCTCCATTTCTTACCTCTACCAGACACCTATTAGTGTGTCCGTCTCTGCAGTAATGGTAGCTCGCACTCTACTGACGACACTTTTGGCGAGACGTCTGGGGAGGAGCAGTAGCATCTCTTCCCCGTGAGCCGAAAACGGAGAATTAGGAGGGGTCCGGAACGATAGTTGACGTTCCGACTCGTCCTGAAGGTGACCTCCTGCGTTTGGGTAGAGACTGGGAAGGCCGGCCTGTTTTGGGAACATTACCGCTGAGAAATGATCACTTCAGAGATGTCCCTGTACGACAGGGTGCACTGTCGTGCCGATACTGACAGTCATTGTCTCTGAACTGTTCGTCCACTATACGCAGTATATGATCCTGTAAGATGTGTGCGTATCCTTACGCATTTAGTGTTTTCTTAAGTGCGGTAAGGTGACTGCAGCCTAACCACGAAAAACACCCCTGTACCTTAACACCGCCTCCTCCTTATTTCACTGTTGGCACTACAAACGATGCCAGGTAGTGTTCTCTAGGTATTTGCCAAACCTTAACCCTTTTATCAGATTGCCACAGGGAGTAGCACGATTCTCCACTCTGAATCGCTCATTTCCAGTCGTCCAACGTCTGGCGGTGTCGACCTGAATGTAACCTCGAGTGCCACTCGCCGCCGACTACAGAGACTACAGAAATGTGTGGCTTACGAGGAGCTGTTCGACTGTCATACCGCATTCTTTTTGTTTTTACTCCCTAGGCACAGTCAGTGTGCTAGCTGGACTGCCGTTAACACTTTGGAACTCCCGAGTGATTCCTTCAGATGATTCGTGTAATTTTTAACAGTCACCCTACGTGGTTGTCAGTCCCTGTCTATCAGTTCGTGATGTGTACCCGGTCTCAGTTTAGCCGCATCTATCCCCTCGCTTTCCCACTTTGCTTCAGGAACGGTAGACTCGGACAGCTGTAGAAGCGTTGAAATGTCCCCTGTCCCCAGTGGGTTTTTTACTCGGACGATGTGCAGCGCGTGCTCGACATTGGAAGTTGCAGTCCGCCCCCGGTAACTGAGTGGTCAGTGCGACAGTATGTCGATCCTAAGGGCCCAGGTTCGATTCCCAGCTGGGTCGGAGGTTTTATTCGCTCGGGGACTGGGTGATTTGTGGTCCTAATAATCATCATTTCGTCCCCATCGAAGCGCAAGTTGCCGAAGTGGTATCAAATCGAAAGACTTGCACCCGGCAGACGGTCTACCCGACGGGAGGCCCTAGTCACACGACATTTACATTTATTTATTGGAAGTCACTGACCTCCCGTTCTGCTGTCGCTGCTTCTCTACTGACAACCTGGTACTCCTTGTCTCCTTTTATACTGGTGGGTGTGGCTCTCGTGACATTTAGTGGTCAGTTCCACATTACGTAGGGACATCCGGATATTTTTGATCAGATGGTATATATAGAGAAAAAGGGTAGCATCGTCATCAGTCTTATGATCAAATGGAGGAGTCTTCTAGTCAGATGGCTGGCTTGATGTTTGTGTCTTGTGCAAACCTCTTCATATCTGCAAAACTAGTGCATTCGATCGTTTGAACATGCTTTCTGTAGTCATTAACAAACTACACTCCTGGAAATTGAAATAAGAACACCGTGAATTCATTGTCCCAGGAAGGGGAAACTTTATTGACACATTCCTGGGGTCAGATACATCACATGATCACACTGACAGAACCACAGGCACATAGACACAGGCAACAGAGCATGCACAATGTCGGCACTAGTACAGTGTATATCCACCTTTCGCAGCAATGCAGGCTGCTATTCTCCCATGGAGACGATCGTAGAGATGCTGGATGTAGTCCTGTGGAACGGCTTGCCATGCCATTTCCACCTGGCACCTCAGTTGGACCAGCGTTCGTGTTGGACGTGCAGACCGCGTGAGACGACGCTTCATCCAGTCCCAAACATGCTCAATGGGGGACAGATCCGGAGATCTTGCTGGCCAGGGTAGTTGACTTACACCTTCTAGAGCACGTTGGGTGGCACGGGATACATGCGGACGTGCATTGTCCTGTTGGAACAGCAAGTTCCCTTGCCAGTCTAGGAATGGTAGAACGATGGGTTCGATGACGGTTTGGATGTACCGTGCACTATTCAGTGTCCCCTCGACGATCACCAGTGGTGTACGGCCAGTGTAGGAGATCGCTCCCCACACCATGATGCCGGGTGTTGGCCCTGTGTGCCTCGGTCGTATGCAGTCCTGATTGTGGCGCTCACCTGCACGGCGCCAAACACGCATACGACCATCATTGGCACCAAGGCAGAAGCGACTCTCATCGCTGAAGACGACACGTCTCCATTCGTCCCTCCATTCACGCCTGTCGCGACACCACTGGAGGCGGGCTGCACGATGTTGGGGCGTGAGCGGAAGACGGCCTAACGGTGTGCGGGACCGTAGCCCAGCTTCATGGAGACGGTTGCGAATGGTCCTCGCCGATACCCCAGGAGCAACAGTGTCCCTAATTTGCTGGGAAGTGGCGGTGCGATCCCCTACGACACTGCGTAGGATCCTACGGTCTTGGCGTGCATCCGTGCGTCGCTGCGGTCCGGTCCCAGGTCGACGGGCACGTGCACCTTCCGCCGACCACTGGCGACAACATCGATGTACTGTGGAGACCTCACGCCCCGCGTGTTGAGCAATTCGGCGGTACGTCCACCCGGCCTCCCGCATGCCCACTATACGCCCTCGCTCAAAGTCCGTCAACTGCACATACGGTTCACGTCCACGCTGTCGCGGCATGCTACCAGTGTTAAAGACTGCGATGGAGCTCCGTATGCCACGGCAAACTGGCTGACACTGATGGCGGCGGTGCACAAATGCTGCGCAGCTAGCGCCATTCGACGGCCAACACTGCGGTTCCTGGTGTGTCCGCTGTGCCGTGCGTGTGATCATTGCTTGTACAGCCCTCTCGCAGTGTCCGGAGCAAGTATGGTGGGTCTGACACACTGGTGTCAATGTGTTCTTTTTTCCATTTCCAGGAGTGTATGAGTACCTCCTCCCCTCCTTGCCCTGCTCAGTCCCTCCAGTATGCAGGGAGTCACTTCTGTTCAGAGAGAGAGAGAGAGAGAGAGAGAGAGAGAATTGTACAGGCATTTGGCATCCCATAGAAAGATGAGTGTAATGAAATAAGGCTTTTTATTGTCTACATAGAAGCCTTTGGCAGAGAGAAGTGAAATTATCTAAATTAAATTCCTGCAACAAACAGTCGTCATCCCCTCTGTAGTATTAAGATATAGTGCATGCGAATAGCTAATTGCACCTTTTCCTTTTTGTCGAAGGTGGTGTTCTAATGACATTCGTTACAGGTCATCGAATCGCCAGAACAGACAGCAGTGGCCTCACCTAAAAGGAAAAACAAAAAACAGGAGCGTCAGCATTGGGCTGCGGCGAGTATCTCTCTGCAGACAAATTCCAATGCACCGGCCGTCACTGCAGGTAAAAAAAAATACAACGGAGACTTTCGGAAACTCTTCCTAATGTTTTAACAGAAGCACATTTTGTTGGCTCGTGATATTACAAACATCAAAAAATGTTTTGCATTATCCCGGTTCCCAGGGTTCCTGAAGATAGACATTGACTGTGGATATTGTATCACCGACACAGTCCCTTTGACTGTTCAGTGATGTCACTAAACCCACCCAAAGGTGTAAACGACCATGCATGAGTAGCACCTATTAGACGAAGGGGGTCTGCAAACTGATCGGTTCCAGTCATTCCACCAGGAAGGGGGTACACGGCCCCTGTTTGTAATATGACTGTGTCTAGATCACCAAGGAAGGGCTCTCAACAATCGAAGTGTCCAGGCGTCTCGGAGTGATGCAGAGTGATGTTGTTCGGACGTGGAGGAGATACAGAGAGACAGGAACTGTTGATGACATGCCTCGCTCAGGCTGCCCGAGGGCTACTACTGCAGTGGATGACCGCTACCTATGGATTATGTCTGGGAGGAACCCTGACAGCAACGCCACCATGTCGAATAACGCTTTTCGTGCAGCCACAGGATGTTGTGTTACGACTCAAACTGTGCGCAGTAGGCTGCACGATGTGCAACTTCACTCCTGATGTCCACGGCGAGTCCATCTTTGCAACAAAGACACCGTGCGGCGCTGTACAGATGGGCGCAACAACATGCCGAATGGATTGCTCAGAATTGGCATCACATTCTCGTCACTGACGAGTGTCACATATGCCTTCAACCAGACGATCATCGGACACGTGTTTGGAGGCAACCCGGTCAGGTTGAACGCATTAGACACTCTGTCCAGCGAATGCAGTAACGTGGAGGTTCCCTGCTGTTTTGGGGTGGCGTTATGTGGGGCTGACATACGCCACTGGTGGTCATGGAAGGCGCCATTACAGCTGTACGATACGTCAGTGCCATCCTCTGATGGATAGTGCAACCGTATCGGTAGCATATTGGAAAGGCATTACTCTTCGTGGACGACAATTTGCACTCCCATCGTGCACATCTTCTGAATGACTTCCTTCAGGACATCGCTCGACTAGAGCGGACAGCATGTGCTCCAGACATGAACCCTATCGAACATGCCTGGGATAGATTGAAAAGGGCTATTTATGGACAATGTGACCCACCAACCAGTCTTAGGGACCTATGCTGAATCACCGTTGAGGAGTGGGACAATCTGGACCGACAGTGCCTAGATGAACTTGTGGATGTCGAATACAGGCATGCATCAATGCAAGAGTACGTGTTACGGGGTATTAGAGGTACAGGTGTGTACAGCAATCTGGACTACCACGTCTGAAGGTCTCGCTGTATGTCGGTACAACATGCAATGTGTCATTTTCATTAGCAATAAAAAGGATAGAAATTATGTTTATGTAGATCTCTATTTCAATTTTCTGTGCAGGTTCCAGAACTCTCGGAACCGAGGTGTTGCAAAACTTTTTGATGTTTGTATTACTTCTGTCACAGCGACAGGTAAGTAGTGAACATACATTAACCTCTTTACTCGATAAAGTCGGCTCGATTTGCAGTTGGCGTTGTATGAGCAGTAGGAATCCTGATGCATTGCAGTTGGCAGTGTTCCCCTGTTATCTACTGGCTACAAGCAGACGGCAGCGGGTGCATTTGTGGTGTGGCACTTTTGCCATAAGGTGACTCAAGAACTGTATGCTAGTGGAGTGCAGCTACCCTTCTTTTTAAAAGGTTATTCGACAGTGTATTTTGATATCTTATCTATATCTCTATGTAACCACCGTTGAAATTGCAACGCTTTCTGTGTACTCATTTGCCACCAATTTCTTCAACCTGTCAGTAACATGTTCTTTCAACCTGTTGTCATTTCAATAATGGAAAAAAATTGCAATTTGGGGGAAAAAATTTTAATCACTCAGGGACATGTCCAGGCTATGAGGCAGACGTTCAAAAGGTTCTCACTTACTCCTTCATCAACAGAGGAGAATGCAGGGGCGGGACATCGGGAAGAAGTCCGGTACTGTCGCATGACAGTCTCCTGTGTTTGTTTTGAACATATACGATCCCTCCTTCTGACATAAAGTCAATGATTAGAATTCTCTACTGATTTTGAAACAGTGTGGCTGTAACGTCTTTGTTTTTGTGAATGATACCGTTCTGTTGACTGGCGCCGGCCGGAGTGGCCGTGCGGTTCTAGGCGCTGCAGTCTGGAGCTGTGAGACTGCTATGGTCACAGGTTAGAATCCTCCCTCGGACATGGATGTGTGTGATGTCCTTAGGTTAGTTACGTTTAAGTAGTTCTCGGTTCTAGGGGACTGATGACCTCAGCTTCAAGTCCTATAGTGCTCAGAACCATTTGAACCATTTTTTTGTTGACTGGCAGTTTGGTTCTGTACTTTGGTGCGAAAACAGAGTCTTGTCACAAGTAACAACAGGTTTCAGAAATCCCTCGCCATTCTTGTTGTACCGAATGAGCAAATGTCAGTCCAGCTCCCATTCATTGTCTCATGTGTTCATCTGTCAAAAGTCGAGGGACTCTCCTGGAACACCATTTTCTATAGCTCAAATTACTACTAGCAATTTTGTTAAGAGCTGATTGTAAAATGTCAGTAAAGCACGGCACCACAGTCCAGAGGTTGTTTGACATCCATACTGTTGAAATTTTCTTTCTGTCCTCAATTGGAGTTCATCAGCCACAACTGAAAGTGGCCCTATGATTCTTCGTCACAAATATTCAATCAGTCACCATTAAACGTGATGCACTACTTTTGAACTGTTCGTTAATTATATTTCCTTGTACTTTGGTTATCTATCTGTAAATTTTGATAGGGTGGACATTTTTTGCATTCAGAAACTGTATTACACTACTAACTCTAACATGGTAAATTTTGCTACATAGCATAGATACATAGTAAATGGCCATGCCTGCTTGCTTTTAGTGCCATACTGGCACCAACGATATTATTATTATATTGTTATTATTATTATTATTATGTATTTCACCCCCAGGTAACACAAATGGTATGACCAGTTTTGACTAACTACTAAGTCATCATTGCTTGGTCTATTCAAAAAGAAAAGAAAAAAAAAAATTATATGACCCGAGGCTGAAATACATAATATAATAATATCGTGTGCCTGTTTTTTCGCAATGCGGTATGTGGAAGTGATTTCTGTTGCAGGTAAAATGACAGATTATGGAATTTATAATCATTGAGCTATTATTTGGTTACTGCTTTATTATTGAGAATGACTTTCCTGTTATTTTTATTGTTATTTTAAGAACTGAAGAAGCAAATAAAATAAATTCTGTCAAATCTCTTTTCAGTACATTGTTGTTCACTTCCTACTGGTGGTGGAATTTTTAGTAACTTCCGAACTTGTTCACTGCTCTTCATTAACTTGTGTTTCTGTCAGCTCTAGTCTGATTATTTCTCCTTCATCACTACCATTTCTCTTACAACCGACAAATGTATTACATCGAATAATGATCCTGTTTGCGGTAATTGAAGTTAAATGCCTTGTAAGTTTTTTAGATTATGAAAATTGTGTTTCATAATGGATTCTTGCCCTTGTCTTTACTCAACATTGTATAACTATTTCTGTATACTATTTTTCTGTTTTTAGATCCTCAACCATTAAAAAAGTCGAGCAAGAAAAGTGTGAATGGCAGGGAGGCAGAACATGCCAGACAGGCTAGTCAGGGCTTGGAGGGGTCGGGTTCGGGCACCTCCGAGGGGGAAGAAGACGTGCCTCTGTCCTCACTGCTCAGGACTGTAAAGGAGTCTCGGAAGGTCGGCTATGAAGAGCCAACTGAGGTGCGTCAAGAAAATGTGGAAGACCAGCTGAATGTCAGTATGGTGGTCAGCTGTACTCCCGATGTCACTCGAGGGAGGTCGCCGCGATCAGGGGGGGAGTGTGCTGCAGCTGCCGAGGAGGCGTGTCACACTTCCAGTCTGACCGAAGTGGAAAAGCCTACGTTTGAAAAGTGTGCCACAGAATCTGGGGGAATAACAGTGGACTCGGCAGAGGACAATGAGGAGGTTGCGACTGTCTGTAGTGTCGAGAAAAGCTCGAAAGAAGTTGTGGACGTAGTATCCACTGACATCATTCCGGACTTTCAAATACCCTCAGAGGCTAATGAAGTGTATTGCACATCCTCGGAATCCTCATCGAGCAAAAGGAAGAGGGCTTCTGAAGAGGACAAAGATGATTGTTTGATTACTGATACTGTTGCTGCTGCTGTTTATACTGTAGTGGGAGGCGAAGCCAACTCAGTTGCAGATGTTCAACCCTTTAAGGTGGCGAGAAAAGATGTTCCGATCGATAGTACCTGTCCGGAGGACGAGAATGCGGAATCGTCAATATTAGTGAATGAGAATGCTCAACTCGGATTGGCAGGAAATGTGGAGCGACCTGCATCTTACGACGGTTCGAGCGAGTTCGAAGAGGGGACCTGTATCGAGGTGTCTGCTGCAGTTCGTCTGTCGGACGAAGTGACATCACAACGTGTGGACACACCTGAAGTCGGTGCAGAGTATGCGAATGTGCCGGAAGTAACCACCGAACTGGCCCGTACTAGTCTCGCACGGGTAACTGCAGAGCAAAACTCTGGCGAAGTTGCAGTTTTGTCACACGGCAGCTTCGAATGTGCAGAGCCGGCAGACACCCTTCAAATTTCGGATGATCAGAGTGTTGTCGATCTTACTCCTGAGGAAATTCAGAATTTACTGCCTCCCTTGCACACCAGTCCTAAAATGGACTCTGTCAAGTTTGGCAACACGCCTCTAGATAGTGAAGATTTGACTGCCTGCTTTAACGCCCCGTCAGAAACTCTGCCTGACCCGGAATTTCTTTTTGCGGACTTACCGGTGCCCGTACATTCGTCGAACACGTGTGACGGTAGTGTGCAGCCAGAGGTAAATGTTGACGGAGTCCCAACTGTAGACGGACCCGAAGCGGCGGCGCAGCTGCCAATTACAGACAGACTGCAGCCAGATTTCTCAATCAGTATTCCCGAGTGCGGAGACACGTCAGTGGGCAGTGGAGAGGAAAATGCAGAGGACATTTTAATAGGTGGCTTACTGCCACACGGTGAGGAGGAAGCATCAGAGGTTAACGTAAATATAGCTGGAGGTCTGTCTGTGAAGGAAGTTGAGCCACCGGCAAAAGGTGAAGGGCAGTACGGTGACGAAGAGGAGAGGACATCAGAGAAAAATGACGAGCAGTTTGTATACCACTCGGAGTGTGCAGCCGTCGAAGGTACTTCCCACGAGAGCTGTCCCGACGTTTTGGACAGAGGAGGAGATGAGATTTATGAGGATGAGAAAAGAGGAGAGGAGGAAGGAGTAGCAGTCAATAAGGTGATGAGCAGTAGAGGAGAGCAAATATCTCAGTTACAAGAACAGTTGCCAGCAGCAGAACAGCTAAAGGACAGTTGTATAGATGTTACTCTCAATGATTCAGTGGCACTGGTTAATGTTACAAAACGAGAAAAGATTGTCACGACGTGCTCTGCAGAGCTGGACATTTCTGGCCCAAGGGACTACCGAGAGCAAGTTTTCCGGACCAGTTCTGACAGTGATAAAAGTCCCGATAAATTGCAGCAGGAAGAGAAAGCTGTAAAGCTGTCTCAACGTCGGAAGCAACGCAAGCGGAGGAACAGTGCCAGGGAGAAACTGTTCGCTACAACTGACAGCAACGAGGCTCCGAGTGATGGTGGCAGTACGGACGGAAATATGTTTTCAAAAGTAGGAGTCGCATCTGGACCCGCCAGTTCTCCTGTGGTACAGTCCAGAGTGATGGGACAGTCTGACGGTGACTCCTGTGGACATCCATTCACTGAAAAATTGGGAGAAACTACCGATGAAGTGGGAGTCCTCTGTCCTACACTGTCTGATGCGACAAGAGGTGCACTGGAGAAAGACACAAAAACATTCTGTGTGGAGAACTTTCCTATAGGAAATCCAGATTGGGGCTACGAGAACATACTAATGAAGGAACCTCCGTTTAGTGACCCGGCAGATGCCTTTGTAGGAAAGCCTGAGGTTGCGAATCCTCGGGTCGACGTTGTGAATCGGGATGTGGCGCCTCTTGCTGATGGCCCCATTACTAAGGAGTTTGATACCTGCAAACTATTGGTGGGTGTGGAGATGTTACCTGACAGTGTTAGAGATTATAGTGAAGGGAGTCATACAGACGAGAAAAATAGAGAAAATAAAGATGACACACAGCTGTCACCGCAACCAGTTGTTGAGGCATTTGACAAACTACTCGGGGCAGAGGAGAGTGATTTGCCAGAGATTCAGAAGTTAGTCACCGAAAGAGATGACAAAACGATAACTGCAGTAAGTCCATTAGCTCCTTTTGACAGTAAGGCTGTTAACTTACATCCTGAACACACAACTGTTGCTCGAGAGGGAACAGATGTTAGTTCTGACAACAGAGTGGGAGACATTGCCGAGATTTGGACGCGAGATGCTGCCGTGCCGGGAAAAGTGGCGGCCTTGGGGAAAGGTGGATGTTCGTTCGAAGTCGAGTGCAGCACTAAAATTTGGGAGAATGGAGATCTGCGGCCAATTTGTAAGCAGGTGTCAGGGGAAGTCGAAATCGATGTCGGTCGTGGGACCCCGGCACCTCCTAGCAGTCCATACGGTGTAGCGAGTCTGGAGCTCGGAGAGGAGAATGTTCGGCATCTGCAGAATACCGAAGCTCCTAATATGTTCGAGCAGAGAGGGGATGACAATATATTGGGAAAGATTGCCGAAGAAGCATTGCAGACAGATAGTCACGGAGCTGCATTGACCGAATGTGAGACCGTCTTTTGTGAGCAGAGTGAAAGGCAAAACGAGGACGCAGATTTCAAATTGAGTGACGAGGCACGGGAGCTACAGGACCGAGAGCAGTCAATTCTCACAACTGACGACACACTCGGAGCCTTTTCCAAGCTTTACGAGGTGCCAGGCGAGAGTAGCGACTTCGCAGCAGACACTCGGTTCGCGAAGGTGACGAACGAAGTATCCGATACGAGTGAGCTCTCGCCGTCGATAGTACGCTCTGCGACTGGAGAGATACTTCCAACTGAGGAGTTCGTGAGAAAGGAATCGGATCCTGTCACTGATGAGAGGTCACTAAAGGGGAAGCGCAAGAAGAGAAACAGAGAGAGGAGCAGAGTGTTGGTGGCTGCGGAGAGCGCAGACAGCACAGTTGCAATAAAGGGAGACGATTCTTCCCATATCTTAGAAAGGGACGATTATTCGGTGACCCCAGAAATCGATCTGCCTGTAATGAGAGGCACGTTTGCCACAGAAACAAGTCTGGCCAAATGTGAAGGAGGTCAAGAAAATATACGGCAGGAAGTAGATACCACTGCAGAGTGTGTAGTTGGAAATACATGCCTGCCAGAGACAGTGTCAAAATCTGAGGGGATCCCAGAGATACTGGATGTTATACCTAATATTTCAGTGCATGGGAATGTCAGAAGAGTACAGAGTCCTAGCTCAGAGCTGGAGATTCAGAACTTCTCAAAGCAGACAAAAGATGGGAAAGGAAGCAAAACCAAACGTGAGTGCAGCAAAGAGGAATTCATTTTGCAGCCGACAGTGGAGATAGAGGGTACAGAAACAGATGAACTGTCCACGGAACGTATAGGAAGAAGTGAGGATGACCAAGTAATACCTGCTCATTCTCAGAATTCGAATGTAGAAGTTGTCGATGAAGGGGTACCGTCCACTATCGGTGAAGAGGATGCGGCAGGGCGAGTGACTGCTATATTGCAGATGGAAGACGATGAAAGTAATGATACTGTGAATGAGAAAGAGATTAAAGTGCTCGAGGGGAGCCAGCATCTAGAGGAGGAGGAAAAGGTGTGCGAGGTCGGAATACTACCACCACTGGTAGAATCTGGTCACAGTGGCACAGAATCTGGTCGCAGTGGCCTGTGCCACGTCAAGGATGCCGTAGAGGAGATGCGAGTTCCAGAAGTGAAGACAGACACAGAGTTTGCTGTAACGAATCTCAGTTCTACAGTGTCAGAAATTTTGGATGATGGTGAAATCACTCGTTCCAAACTGCAGGAATCTCAGCAGCCTACCGTCAAAGTGTCTCTGTATTTCAGTGGCTCAGGGGCAGACAGCAGAAAATTAGCGGTCGGCAGTGTGGAAGAGAACGTCGCAGTCGAGCCGACGAATGACCCTACGGTTGAGCTCTCCAAGCTAGACGAAATGCTCAACAGAATAGTACTACCCACAGTGCCGACAAAGGAAGTGCCCACTGAAATGGATCAGGCCAGATGCAGTTTGGACAGTTTGCTCAGAATCGTTACAGACGGAGATTCGCATACTGACGAAAAGGCCGGAAAACGGGAGCAGGGCGATATGCTGGCAGATGCGTGTCCGGCAACGGGAGAGAGTACCGTGCTGCGAGGGGACATCGGAAAAGGACTCACGTCGACACACGTACTCGGCCACGTGGTCGGATCTGAGGAGGAGGATGACAGAGTTGCGGAGCTCGAAGTGCGTCCTGCCGAACCCGTCGAAGTTGAACAGAATCGTACTCGTTTAGGAGACAATGACGAAGACGAAAAAACTGCTCTCAGTGGGCTGCTCCTTTCGTTGGCATCACCTGAGAAATTCTCAGAATTTCGTGTCGATGCTGTGGAGAGGAGGCACCGTCACCGCCACCACCACCGGGAGAAAAAAAGTGGCAAGGAGTCAAAAGATGACAGGGTAGAAAATGTGTCGGAAGTAGAGGACTCCGACAGGTTACAAGCAGAGATATTACAGAGGTTGACCAGTGCTAGAAACCATCACAGGAGTGGCAAAAAGAACCACCACAAGCACGACAAATACAGAACACAACACGAGGCTCGAGAGTGGTCAGTTCCCGCAAAGCCGGATCACTCGGAAAGTCAGTGTACTCCCGAGTCTGATAAAAGAAATGACTTCCACATTCCCAAAATCAAATCCTACAGGAGTAATCACGGACCGAGCACACCACCTGGGGAACCTTCCTGTGAAGCGTTTAGTCCGGTACAGTCAGAGTTTGATGCTCCTAGGGCTGAAGGACCACGGGAGGCACTCGGTGACACTAAGGATGCCGAGACTGAAAACAGTCCTACTGCATTTGCACCGTCCACCCTCGAATTGCCGAATAGGGGAAACAAGAAGACTATTCCCATTCCGAGGAAGAAGGAAAACCGTAAACACCACTCGGAGTCACCCACAGACGAAGTACTCTCAGATTCTTGTAGTAAATACGATATAGTTAATCCTAGACTGAAAGAACACAGGGCAGACGAGGGGGACACCTTTCTGGAAGAGTACGTGTACAAATCGTCTACCAGGATGCACAGCCTCAGTTCCTTTGGCAGAGGAGATCTGTTCAACCAGTCGAGGAAAGAATACCGGAGGGAACACGGGAAGGCCCCGAGAGATGAAGGCACGCCTTTGGCAGAAGATGTGGGAGCTTCGGTCACTTGCAGCACCAGACAGGAAAATGGAAAAGGCCAGAGAAGAAGTCCCGTACAAAATTATCGACACGAAACTGTCCACCCGTTGCAACTTCTTTTGGATGCTGCTAGTAGGGCTGACGAAAATGGCTTTCTCAGTTCTTGTGACAGAATCTCCGGCACAGACCCAAATTCTCCGAGTTACCTAGACACTAATTTGGACAAGAGGAAGTGCCAGGATGGCGATTTTACTAATTCGGAGATCGATTCGATCGGCACGAGCGGTAACCTCGGGACTGTGAGAAACCCCGACAGCCCTGTACGTGTTGATTTATACTCCACAGAGCAGCAGAAAAAATCTTACAGTGACGCTCTGGGCTTCCCGTCAAGAGTCAACGGACGGAGAGATACTCACAAGCATTCAAAGAAATCGCACAGAAAAGACAGGCTGAAGGACCACACGTCGAAAGTTGTAGACGGTATCAGAAATAAATTTGACAAAAAAGAAAGTCGCCGTGAGGAAAACAGTGTACGCATCTCTGCAAAGTACGGCCCTTCGACTGATATCGTAAGCGCAATTTCGAGATCCACAGTTAATCGTCTCGACGATCGAGTGGCAGGTGACGTCGAAGGTTTAAATCACAAATTTTCTCCGCGGTACGAGTTCCGAGACGACGATTCTGTCAGGCAAACTAAAAAAGAATTTGACACCACCTTTCCGTGTAGTATTCCAGCAGATACATCCAGAACCCAAATTGGAAAGAATTACCAGAATCTCGATATGCAGTCAAAGGGTGCAGCTCGAGAATATCCGAACGGAGATAACAACGTATCGTCGGTTCCCGACGAGGTACGGAGTCCACCACGGAAACGCCACCGTGACGAAACTCAGACGGCAGTCAGCAAGAAGCACTCCGTATGCGATGATAAATCCGAATACGTGTCTCGTGAGCGTGTGGAAGTGGCAGAGGCTCACGGGGCATCTAAAAGATCCCACCGGGTCGAGAAGAGTTTCAGAGAGCACCACCGGCATCACAAAAAGCACAAGTGTGCTGCAGAACGAGGAACCCACAATCAGAGCCCGACTTCACTGAAAGGTCACAGGAGGGAACACCACAAACACCACCGGCACCGCCACCGCCACCACCACCGCCACCACAGGAAAGAGGGAGAGACGGTCGAGCCGAACAGTGTGGTAGCTAACAGTGCCGAATCTGAAGACCCGTCAAATAAATACGACAGACGGCAGGAAGTAGATACCACTGTCGAAGAAATACGTACGGTACAATCCGAAGAGCGAGTGGAACAGATCGACGTAGGTGGAGCACCTGCGGAAAAGTGTGACCGGCAAGTGACGGTAGACACTATTTTGTCAGACAGTGGAGTTGTGTCCATCCCCGTCGAGATACTAGTCTCGGGTGACGACGCCGACAGTAGCCCGAGGCGCCACGAAGAAAAACGTGTCCGCGAAGAACTAGAGGACATGTTGCAGGTTCTGGAAGGTAGTGCCCGTAAAGGAGACCGCCGAGAAACTGCCGAAGCTGTAACTTCGGAGCAGGTTGCGGGGTTCGGTGGAGAGTTCGGAATATTTCCCCTCGGAGATTCGGCGGGTCAGCAGGACGTTACGGGATCGGGAGAACCCGTCGGGATCGGTGCCGGTCTAGCGTTAGCCTCGCCTCCGCCACCATTGCTACAGCGACAGCTACAGCAGACTTCCAGTGCCGGCGAGCTGACGGAGGACGAGATCATCGAAATCCTCTCTGAAGTGGAAGGGAACAATACGGTAAGGGAACCGTCACCACTGGTCACTCCGAAGAAAGACTTCCCCAGGAAGCAGCTGTCGGAGATCGAGCAGGTACGGCCGTCAGTCGAGCCGCGAGTGCCGCCAGAGGTCCTGTCGGATGCCGAAGACGATCTCCCACTGTCACTGTCGGTGTGCCTTGGCAGCTTACCGCAGACGACTCCCGCTGTGGACGGAGACGTTCCCGTCGCCCGTTTCGGACCGGCCACTCCGACAGGCCCCCCCGTGCTACAGCCGTGCACTGTAGACGGACTGAACGGTGAACAGGTGTTGCCTCTGCTGCCTGCAGAACCGGCACCGACACCGCCTCGGCCTGACGTTAGAGGAGAAGACTGCAATTTAGACGAGAAACTGGGTCCGCCGACACTGGATTTGATAGCTGCACCTCGTTCCGAGGAGGTGGTGCCTGTTAAAGAGGAGGAACCTTTCAGTGAAATACCCGTGTTGTCTCCGGCACCGGCTGTGACAGAGAAGGAAATACTGGATATCGACAGGAAGAATAAACACGAGAAGAGATCGAGGCGACACTCGGAGTGTGGCGAAAAGCAGAAGCACGTCGTGCCACCCATCTCGATAAAGATTACGTTACCGATCGCCGATATTGCCGATCCCCCCGCCGGTGCAGTTAAATCGCAGAAGAAAAAGGAACGTAAAAAGCACAAGAAGAAGGAAAACGTGCTTCAAAATTTTGCTTCGGATAATGCTACCCGTGTTTGCGAAATGCCTGAGGTGATTGAAGAGTCTGGTGAATTAATTCAGAAGGTCGAGGTGACAGAAGACACTGTAGAGGAGATGCCACCTGTACGCCTACCGGAGGTGCTAGACGTGGCGTGCACCGACTCTCGAGTCCTCGGTAGTGACGAACGTTTCGATCGGAGCGGAGAGACCGTGTGTGATTCGACTGCAGCAGCAGGGGAAGGTGAAACTGTCGCAGAGACTGCACGTGTCGAACCCCGATCGGAACCGGATGCAGAGACAGATCGCCAGGAGACTACAAAGTCTCCTAAGAAGAAGCAGTCCAAGAGCCCCCAGAAGCGCAGGAAAGACGCGCGTGCCGCACAGAACACGGAAGATGCGGACGAGGCTCTGGCACGCACCATATCTGCCCCTAGGCCTCGCCGACTGGCGAAAGAGGTCGCTTTGAAGGAAGTGCGCAACCACTTCCTGATAGACGGACAATTGGAAGCTCTAATAGGAGCCAATGTTGAGGACGAGTTGTCGTTGCTTGCCGTCGACAGTGCACTTTTTGGAGTTACCGACCGACCTGAACCGTCTGGGGACAAGAACAAGCAGGATAAGACCGGTTCCGGGCAAGGGGATGCAGAAGCCGGCGCACCTGCGAAAGCCGTACGTCCCGCCGTCGCTCCGACTGAGAGTGTTGCAGCCGACAGGCGCAATCCCACAGCTACCCGCACTGTATCGTCGTCGGTCACCGATCAGCGCGGGAGGAGGAAAGCCAGGGCTGACATCTTGAAGACGAATCGTGTTACCGAAGGTGAGGACACAAAAAGCAGTAACAGAGAAATGGTCGGCCGAGATGTCAAATCGGAGAAGGCGACAGGCGAGTTGACGGGGGATGAGATAAGTGAGCTGCAAAAGGTGACGGACGGAGCCGAAGAGCAGTTGCCTTCTACACCTCTGAAGCGAGCCTGCAGTTCTCGCGGAAAGAGCCCCGAACCGAAGAAGAAGGTGAGGAGAGTCAAGGCAAAATCTGGAGTCGTGCCGATCACTAAGTCGGAGATTCTGCCGAGTGCACGAGATGTAGTGCCTGCTGTGAAAACTGTCAAAGCAGAAACGCAGGCAGCAGTTCCGAATGCAGACAAACCGAAGATATCTCTCGGAGACAAAAAGGTTGAGGATAATTGTGAGACAGAGTACAAGGTGACACCGGAGGTGACGAACAAAGTGTACGTATCCCCCAAAGGATCCCCCACGTCCCCGACCCTCCCGAAAGTGCCGCATACAGACGACAGGAGTTTCCGCTCGTTAACTGTGAGGGAGAAGCGATCGACTCGCTGCAACCTGTCGTACGAGGAGATGTACACGTCTTCCGACGTGACGAGCGAGACGGACAATAGTCAGGAGCTTCCTGCGGAGGCGGGAACCAGCCGTGTGCCGGGTAGCGGCCAGGCAGCGCTGCCGTTCCCGCCGAGAGCGAGCAGTGATGACAGTGACGAGTCGGATGACAGCGACGGTGACGACAAGCAGAGGAAGCGGAAGGGATCCAAGAAGAAGGTGACCACACCGGAAGCTGGCACTTCTGTTTCAGGTGGGCCGATGTCTTAGTTAAGTAGACAGTTAGCAGCTTTAAATTTAAAGCCAGTTTAAAGGGCGCCACATAATATCTACCGAAAAACACAGCCACTGTTTGATATTTATAACAGATTAACGGTTCGTTTTATAATTGTAATCTGATGAGAAACAAAATGTTCCAAATCTCCATTGGCAAGAAACAGTAAATTGTTCCAAAAATGCCCTCAGTTTAGCAGTGGACCGTAGTTGTAAAGTGTATCTTAGTCAGTGAGCCTCGGTACCTTTAGAATGCCGTCAGTACTGATAAAAGAAACAAGTGTTTCAAATTTTATTGAAAATAGATTTTGTCATTATAAATTTAATATAATTAACAGCCATTGAATATGAGAAACATATAAACTGTAGTATTTCAGTTTTGCGATTGGATTTTTACTTTCATACTTCTAGAGAATCGGTTCGTTCCCTGGATCAATATCTGCCACTAAAACATTCGGAGCACTACAAGCAGTGTCTCAAACACCTGATGTATTCTCTTTAGGAGAAACAAAGAATCGAGCAGTGTCATATTACCAAATATGTCAGCACCAAAGACGGGTGTAGATTTGATGAATTGTGGCAAACAGCAAGGCTGTTTAAACTTCAAACCTCCACTATAATTCCAGAATTCAACCTGATTTCATTATAAGTACAGAATAAACAACATGTACAACATATCTAGTTTCAAGAGGAGAAAATTATGGAAATAATTGTCAGCCAATTGAGTCACCTGACTGACGCTACACTGCCCAGTAGAGATTGACAAATGTTTGTCTCCAAGATTTCAGTAACAAGTCTGACAAGAAATATACTAGATAATGGTATGGCATCAGACTGCATACACAACAGCCACAAAATCTGGATACTCACAAAGGAAACCCTTATGTAAAAGTGGAGCGTTACTGTACTGCTCCAAAGGAAGTGCGATAGAATCGCTGTTGTTCTCGATATACATAAATAATTTTACGGATAGAGTGCGCAGCAGTCTGCACTTTCCGGTTGACGAGTCTGCGGTGTACAGTAAGATGTTGAAGTTGAGTGACTGTAGGAGGATACGAGATAACTTAGACAAAATTCTGTGCTGCTGCTGTTGTTGTTGTTGTTGTTGTTGTTGTTGTTGTGGTCTTCAGCCCTGAGACTGGTTTGATGCAGCTCTCCGTGCTACTCTATCCTGTGCAAGCTTCTTCATCTCCCAGTATCTACTGCAGCCTACATCCCTCTGAATCTGCTTAGTGTATTCATCTCTTGGTCTCCCTCTATGATTTTTACCCTCCACGCTGCCCTCCAATACTAAATTGGTGAGCCCTTGATGCCTCAGTCCAACCAATCCCTTCTTCTAGTCAAGTTGTGCCACAAACTTCTCTTCTCCCCAATCCTATTCAATAC
This sequence comes from Schistocerca americana, assembly GCF_021461395.2. NCBI lineage: Eukaryota > Metazoa > Arthropoda > Insecta > Orthoptera > Acrididae > Schistocerca > Schistocerca americana. Next base: position 197,042,453 of record NC_060129.1, on the reverse strand, counting down.
CTCCTCATTCGTTACGTGATCTACCCACCTTATCTTCAGCATTCTTCTGTAGCACCACATTTCGAAAGCTTCTATTCTCTTCTTGTCCAAACTAGTTATCATCCACGTTTCACTTCCATACATGGCTACACTCTATACAAATACTTTCAGAAATGACTTCCTGACACTTAAATCTATACTCGATGTTAACAGATTTTTCTACTTCAGAAACGCTTTCCTTGCCATTGCCAGTCTACATTTTATATCCTCTCTACTTCGATCACCATCAGTTGTTTTACTCCCTAAGTAGCAAAACTCCTTTACTCCTTTAAGCGTCTCATTTTCTAATCTAATTCCCTCAACATCACCTGATTTAATTTGACTACATTCCATTATCCTCATGTTGCTTTTGTTGATGTTCATCTTATACCCTCCTATCAAGACACTGTCCATTCCGTTCAACTGCTCTTCCAAGTCCTTTGCTGTCTCTGACAGATTTACAATGTCATCGGCTAACCTCAAAGTTTTTACTACTTCTCCATGAATTTTAATACCTACTCCGAATTTTTCTTTTGTTTCCTTTACTGCTTGCTCAATATACAGATTGAATAACATCGGGGAGAGGCTACAACCCTGTCTCACTCCTTTCCCAACCACTGCTTCCCTTTCATGCCCCTCGACTCTTATAACGGCCATCTGGTTTCTAGAAAAGTAGGTTTGCCTTTTTCTAATCTTTCTTCTAAGATAAGTCGTAAGGTTAGTATTGCCCCACGTGTTCCAACATTTCTACGGAATCCAAACTGATCTTCCCCGAGGTCCGCTTCTACCAGTTTTTCCATTCGTCTGTAAAGAATTCGCGTTAGTATTTTGCAGCTGTGACTTATTAAACTGATAGTTCGGTGATTTTCACATCTGTCAACACCTGCTTTCTTTGGGATTGGAATTACTATATTCTTCTTGAAGTCTGAGGATATTTCGCCTGTCTCATACATCTTGCTCACCAGATGGTAGAGTTTTGTCATGACTGGCTCTCCCAAGGCCGTCAGTAGTTCTAATGGAATGTTGTCTACTTCTGGGGCCTTGTTTCGACTCAGGTCTTTCAGTGTTCTGTCAAACTCCTCACGCAGTATCATATCTCCCATTTCATCTTCATCTACCTCGTCTTCCATGTCCATAATATTGTCCTCAAGAACATCGCCCCTGTATAGAACCTCTATGTACTCCTTCCACCTTTCTGCTTTCCCTTCTTTGCTTAGAACTGGGTTTCCATCTGAGCTCTTGATATTCGTACAAGTGGCTCTCTTTTCTCCAAAGGTCTCTTTAATTTTCCTGTAGGCAGTATCTATCTTACCCCTAGTGAGATAAGCCTCTACATCCTTACATTTGTCCTCTAGCCATCCCTGCTTAGCCATTTTGCACTTCCTGTCGATCTCATTTTTGAGACGTTTGTATTCCTTTTTGCCTGCTTCATTTACTGCATTTTTATATTTTCTCCTTTCATCAATTCTGTGCTAGTGTGATGAATGTCAGCTAGTGCTAAATGTAGAAAAATATAAGTTATTTTGTATGAGTAGGAGAAACAAACCCGTAATATTCTTATGCAGCTGTAGTAGCAGTCTGCTCGACACAGTCACGTAGTTTAAATATCTCGTTGTAACGTTGGAAAACGATACGAAATGGAACGGACGTGCGAGTACTGTGGTAGAGGAGGCGAATGGTTAACTTTGGCAGAATTTTAGGAAAGTAGGGTTCATTTGTAAAGGAGACCACGTATAGGACATTGGTGTGACCTATTCTCGAATACTACTAGAGTGTTTGGGATCTGTACCAGATCGGGCTAAAGTAAGACATCAAAGCAGTTCAGACGTGGGCTACTAGATTTGTTACTGACGGGTTTGAACGACTTCGGAGTATTGTGGAGGTGCCTCGGGAATTCGAATGGGAATCCCTGGAGAGAAGGTGATGTTCTTTTTCAGGAACACTATTGAGAAAATTTAGGGAACCAGCATTGGAAGCTGACTGCAGAACGATTCTACTGTTGCCAACATAAATTGCGCATAAAGACGGGGAAGGTAAGATACGAGAAATTAGGGCCCGTACAGAGTCACAGACACAATCGTTTTCCTCCTCCTCTGTTTGCAAGTAGAACAGGAAAGGAAATGACTAGTAGTGGTTCAGAGTACCGTAATTGCTGTACAGTGGCTTGTGGAGTATCTGTGTAAATGTATATGTATTGACTCGTGAGGTGGGCATAGCAGGCCCTTCTTATGGGATGGTTTGTTTGTTAATGAAATCGGATACCGAGTGTTCATTAAAAGTAATTCAGGCAAAGTGTGTGCCATTGCGTCAACTCGTGTGAAGAATTACATTCTGTGATTACGGAAGTGCCGTATTCTTAATGCACATCAAAGGAAAGTGACAAGTAAGAGCCGTGCAATAAATATATGTGCCCTGATTTGTAATAAATTTTATGCTCCAGATTTTGAGAAAATTCCTCGAGATGTGGGGGTCTGTTGTGCCATTACCACCAATTTGCAATGTGGTGGTGCCATGGATACTGACACTTTGAATGTTTTCGTGATAGGTATCAGCCCGTAGAATGTGATGGTTCCCTTCAAGTATAAAAGTAAAAAATCCAATCAGAAATAGAAGTATTACAAGTTGTTACTCATTTCAACTCCTGTTAATTATACAACATTGTATACAATTTGTAATGATAAAATATATTTTTAATAAGATTTGAAATGCATATCTCTTTTGTCAGTATTGATGCGACATATTGTAGTGAAGAAAAAGAAAGCCACCTATTCAGCCATCTTCAGGTGGGACTTTAGCACTGAAGATCGCTAGTTCACCTCACTAACTTTACACCAGAAATTTCCACACACACATATGTGCAAAGGCAGCTGCTACACGAGCCACCTCTGTAAAGTTTTGTGTTCTCTTCAAATATTGCTCCGACTGTGACGGGTAGGCGCACATGTAACAGTGATACGACGTGTGCACACTCTGTCGGAATGCATGCTTGTGGATCTAAAATTCTGATGTCAAAATTAATAAAGTCAGCTGTTGCTAGATGTGTCATTAGTCATAAAAAGTTCTCTTCTGTAAAAATTAAAGAAATCGCCGGGTACCTCGCCTTATCCAGTTGAAAGCCACCATTGTAAGCAATAAGAGCTTCCACCAAACGTATTTCCACCAATCCTTAATAACTGAATCCGAGAAGGATTTCGTCAACACCATTTCTGTGGCAGAACAGTCCGTGGAATGTCCTGTGAAGATACAACATTCGACTGTGGTTGACTTGCCGGTCTGTGAAAGGCGAGTACGGATGTTGTGTTTGACACGTCTTTCACGCACTGTGCGAGTTGTCTTACCGTTGTAAGCTTTGCCACACTGGGAGATATTGTGTAGATTCCATAACTCCACAATCCCAGATCTACCTTTGCCATGCCGAGAAGAGTTAAAGTAGTTGTAGGTGCACAGAAGGTTGCTTTTGACATAATGTTTCCTCCAGATCCTACTTAATTTTGACGATATATTGTCGAGATAGGGGGGGAATGCGACAGAGGTCGCTCGTGTAGCGGCTGCCTTTGTACGTGTCTCTCTGTGCCAATTTTCAGTATGAAGTTAGAGATGTCAACTAACAATCTCCAACGCAAAATGATCACCTGAGGATAGCTGAATGGCTGTCGGCGGAAATATTGTTATGAGAAGTTGACGTTACCTGGCTGGGATCCCAAAACTTCACAGAATACACTTTATGCCAGGAAAATTTTGAAAATGGTGATGCGTGTTGTGTTTTCCTCCTATCTGTTGATATAACTGTTCAGATTTAATTGTGATTAATTATCTGTGACAAATTTAATAAGAAAATGTTAGTGGAAGTGCAGTTAGAATGCCTATCTCCTACGCATTCGACACTTGACAAATTTCTGTTGATTTAACATTCTGCAACAATGATACAATCTGCTCAAGAAAAAGCTTTATATCGGATCATGCATCTTACCTTATTTTTTGCTCTGAGTGATTGACAGAGATGTGCTTTTTGTGTTTTTCTGTTCTCTGGCCTGTGTTCCAGTGAAATGAGTTGAGAATTGTTCCTGGGTTTGTCACTGTTCAAGTTATTAATGTGCAGTCAGACGTAATTCTTGCATCTGCTGCCTCTTCTACTCATTCAATTTACATTACGAAATGAATTGTTAATGCTTCCTAGAAATTTCCAACCTCTCTCACATATGGTCTGTGTATGATAAATAAGTAAAAGACCAAAATAATTGTCCAATGTCTGCAGAGAGTTTTCTGTTTCTGTTATACTGCAATCTTGGAACATCTACAAAAGTATTACAACCCAAATAAATTTACGGTACTTTCTTCAAGATCTGTAAAGTGCCATTGAGGGAAAGGTGGCGTGTATGACATTATTACGTGTCGATGATACAAATTTCCGGGACGGTGGAAAGAGGTAAATGTATAAATTTAAGATAAGGGTCCCTGGTGCGGAAACAACAGAGTCGAAAGTTATAAGTGAAAATTGTTACGATATCTCTCACAGTAGACCTCTTCTATTGCAAGCTCTTTGCTTTCCATACTGTGGGAGGAAGTAGCATGGACCAAAATGGGGGGGGGAGGAAATCACTTAACACAGGCTCGAAATTGTGTGCCGTAAGAGCTATGAGGACTTCTTCAGTAGGAGAGATGAGTTTCACAGTAGCAAAGATGAAAAAGTTTTTGTACCTCCACGTTAACTGGACATTTTTTTTGTGGTTTTGGTACGGAGTGTGGGAGAGCGTACTTCTGCCACCTCTGCACTGCCTTCTTGCTTACGCCCCACCCACACTCCCCTTTCTCTGTTCCGTTCATAAATGGTGCACACAGGACGAGCCTCAGTATGAGCTGTAATTTCTCGGATTATTCAAGAGAGGTCTTTTGTGGGATGAGACAAATGTGAGATTAAGTAATAGATCTCTTGAGATCGAGATTGGAAAATACACTTCTGGAATTTTGATAGCAAACCTCTCTCTGATGCACAGAGCCCCTCTTTTAGTGCAAATTACTGTAGTTTGACAAACTTCTCTACTATGCCCTTATGCTCATTGACATGCTATTAGTCTTTGTATCTTCTGTATCTAACAAGAGTCCCAGATTGACGAACAATATGTGAGAATCGAACAAATAAGTGTTTTTTGAGCTGTTTCCATTGTGGGTGAATTCCATTACCTATTGCTTCGTGCAGTGAATCTCTGTACTGCTTCTGATTTTCATACAACCAGTTTGATGTGGTTGGTCGTACCATATGAGGTTTGCTCTGGGTGGGTACTCCCACATTGTTCAGTTGTTACTATATTCGGTGAGTGAGTGCCGATGTGGATAGATTACTACTCACCTAATAGAGTGGCACTGGGCAGTGGACTGACCTGTAGAAAGTATGGGAAACTGCTTGGCTTCTGAATAAAGATTTTACATTGGACCTGGAAATACCAACACAGTTTATCAATCAAAGCTAAGGAATTATCTCCCTTACTTATCTGCCATTTCACTGCTCTACATTCCTTTATTTGGTGGTTAGTGGGTTACATTCCCATACATATGAAAATCCATCTTGTGTTTTGCAACAATTTGTTAAAATATTATGTAGTTCCTATTTTAGACTATCTTATCTAGACCAGAATAACAAAATGATGGACACTAGGGAGCAGTTGGGCATTGAAAAAAGTAATTGTGCCAGTTTATGGCGGGATACCTGTGTGCACAGTATTGCATGTTTTGTGACGATATCACTATTATAGTAGGCCGTGTTGTGAAACAGACACGAAGGTGGTCATTGCTAACTGAAATTGATAGTGAAAGCACTAAAAAGTTTTGTGATCATGGATTGAAATACAGGAAATTCATTCTACAATCTTTCACATTAGATACATTCCATGTTAGGGTGCAGTAGTGATTACGTTTTGGAGGATTATAATGGCCATTTCCCTTTTCTGTGCACTCTCGCCGCAAGCTTCAGGTGACGACAAATTTTATTGCTGTCGACTGGCATAAAATGTTTCTGTGGCTGAAGCAGTCCACAGTATTCAATCACGATCCTATAACAATTATGCTGTACTACTGCTATCAGTCTCGCACTGCTGGCGAGTTGCAGAACATTTTGACTCAATCTTAGGTTCAAATTCTTCACAGTATTACTTTTAAATTTTCTGTATTTTTGTGAAATATACATTTAGATTATTAGTGTAATGTCTTTGGATGCATACTTGTTATAGAGGGTCCTCATTTTTTGTAGTGCTATTTTAAATGACTGATCTGCTGAAACCACCTGAGCCACTAAATGTTCTGTTTCAGTGTCTGACTACAGTGAAATTTGTTGTTAAAAGAAATGTAGTCAGTGCTGCTCTGTAGTGAGCTACAGCCAATCTGTTATGTAAAACTAGCACATCCACAGAAAGATAAAGAAAAATTGGAACACTTGAATTATCAGCTGCAATTGTTGCCCACAGCTGTCTGTGGGAATCGCCTCCTGAGCTGCTGGCCTGAAATGACAGTGAGCAGACGCTAACAGAACTGGAGGAGGGACCGAGTGATTATTGTTGCTACAGTAGCTCTCGTGCAAACAACAATCTGTCAACCGCTCTGTTATTTTGATCTCAGCTTCGATAGATAACAAAAATCTTGAATGTCGACCGTACAGCAGACTTTGTGCTTTACCAGTTTTTTAAAATCTCGTACAGTTTCAGTAGTACTCGACAAAAAATGTATCTTGGAATTCTCCGATACACGTGCAGGGGTGCCGAAGCGACGGAGCAGTACCGGATCGTCGAAGTTCTACTGCGCGGCCTGCGACCGGCACTTCACGACGGCTTACAATTTGGCAAAGCACGCCCGCTCGAACAGGCACGTCGCACGTGCCATGGCGCGCCTGCCGATGGTGGGTGTGGAGCAGAACCCGGGGCCGAGTGGAGGCGGGAAGCCGCAGACCGGGGCTACGCCCCCGCGTTCGGAGGCGGAGTCGGACGGGCGGCCGCAGGTCGCGGCGTCCGGAGTCGTAGTGGGAGGAGGAGCGGCGCGGCCGGCACCGACTGCGGAACGACCACCCGCGGCGGCGAATGCCACGTCTGCAGACAGCTCACTCGCAGACGTCGCGGAGGAGTCCGAGGGGGAAATCCTCCGCAACCAGGTGAGAGGCAATTGTACAGTGTCAGTGCAGTGGTAGAGTGCCATTTTTCAAACTTACTTATCGAAATTGCGAAGGGTATCGGATAATCACATAAATGTCACCGTGGGATTCTTGAGACCGAGGAGTAAAGAAAAGTCTTTAATTGAAAACCTGTATGTTTCGTTGTAAACTATCTAACACTCGGTAACTTATCTGTCCCAGTCTTACTGTAAATGGGGGAAAGGATTGAAATGGGTCTGTAGTATACCTGAGCCTAGTTTATTACACATTTTTGAAAGAATAAGTACAGCACACTTAGATTACAAAATAAAATCTTTTACCAATACCTTTTAATGGTAGTTAGTACAAAATTTGATTATTTGCTATGTTCTTAGTGCCAGTTCCTGGTGCACAAATACTATGGGCTCAACACAAGATTTGTTGATTACGAATTTTGTTTTTCTTCCATTCCGTTCCCACCCACACTCCTATTCTAGGAGTGAAATGTCTGCCAAACCCTCCGTATCTCTCGCTGAATGGTACTCTTTAATTGAAGTCCAGTACGTGGCTTATTGATGTACACTTTGTTCTTGAGAAAGCCCAACGGAAAATGTAATGTGGGCTAAGATCGGGAGAGTTATGCGGCCAGTTAACATTTCCTCTGTTAGATGTCACCCTCTGCAGAAGAACTTCCTTACTTCAGCAATACATATATTCCAAGTGTGAGCTGTCGCACCATCTTGGCAAAACCAAACTTTCAGACTATTTGTGCCACAGCGACGAAGTGCCGAGATGATAAGTTTGTCCGACGTGTTCGGAAAGCGCTCAGAGTTCACAGTGACAGCTCCCCCATTTTCTCCCTAACAATGCAGTGGGTGCCTTCACAGGACGACAGTTTTGTGTGTTAACATTTCCATCAGGAAAAAATTAGCCTCATCTCACATTAAAATCACAATCTCAGTTTCATCCTACAACATCTCTCTCATTACTTCAGCAAAACATTCCTCCTCACAAAATCTTGAGAGCTCAACTCCTGAACAGCTGCAGTTTTCTAAGTATAAAAGTGTCGACTGTGATCCAATATACGGAATGTGTTGTCTTGCGGATCAGCTGGGGCTCTGTCAAACTGCTTGATGCGC